>NC_050574.1:145867736-146467736 GCF_011100635.1 Trichosurus vulpecula | reverse complement strand
TGTGTATGATCCTGATTGTAACTCCTAAGTACTTGAATTCTTTTTTCTGGCTGCTTACAATTTTTTCTTTGACCTGAAGCTCTGGATTTTGGCTGTGAAAATTCATAATTTTAGGGTACTTTTCAAGAGGTGACCAATATTTCCACTCTTCCATCTGGTTTTTAGAGACATAGGCAGTTTTATGATCCCTTAAAATAAGATGTCTAGGTTCTTTTTTTTGGTCATGGCTTTCCAGTAGTCCGGTGATGTTTAAATTATCTCTGTCTGGTCAGTTGTTTTTACTTTGAGATAATTTATACTTCTATTTTTTTGGTCTTTTGATTTTTAAAAAAAAATATTTCTTGTTTTCTCATGGAGTCATTATCTTCTATTTGGTCCACTCTAATTTTTAGGGAGTTTGTTGCTTGGGCAACGTTTTGTACCTCTTGTACCAAACTGTTCATTCCTTTTTCACTTCTTTCTTCCATAGCTCTCATGTCTTTTCCAGTTTTTTTCCTCTATTACTATCATTTCATTTATAAAAACATAAATTTAAAAAAACAACTTTTGTTTCATTAGCTACCAAGAATTCCACTTATGTGCCCAAGCTGTATTTTTGTTTTGTTGAGGTTTTAATTGTAGATCTTTTGGAAGCAATCATTCTCTTCAGAGTTTGTGTCTTGAGTGTCCTTATCAACATAATAACTTTTTTATGGTAGAGTTTTTTTAAAAATTTGCTCAGACTTCCAGCTCACTTCCTGACATTAGACATTATGTCAGAGCCAGGCTCTGATGAAAGTTGCTTTTATAGGATATTGAATGCTGTGATATTCCAGGATCTAGGGACGGCTCAGGCCAGGGATTGCAAACTTTCAGTGCTCCCAAAGTGTTCTGATTCCAGACAAAGTGATCACTTCCCCTCTGGTCTGAATTCTGTAAGTTCCTAACCTGGGTTTGGGTAGAAGTAATAGGCTTGTTTTGGAATTTCAGTAGACCGATGGACTCAGCCACTATTAGCTAGCCGTAAAGTCTTGCTGGTTCAGAATGATAGATCTGTAGGCCTCTCTTTGGTCTGGGATTCCTGCCCTGATTATTCCTCTGCAGAATTCAGAAGGGACTAATCTAGGGGTGGGAAACCTGTGGCCATATGTGGTCCCCTAGGTCCTCAAGTGTAGCCCTTTGACTGAATCCAAACTTCACAGAATTTTGGGGGGCCACATGTGACCTCAAGGTCACAGGTCCCTCTACTCCCCCCAGTGTAGAAGCTAGAACCAAGATTTCACTCTGCTCCTGGGGTCCATGTTACACAGCTGCTACTGGCTTCTCAATTTTCTCCTTGTTCAGATCATTCTTGATCCTAGTTCTCTCAGTATGCCCTGGATCTTTGACCCAGAAGTGGGAAGTAGGTGACAGAGCTGCCAGATGGAACCTGCTCCTATACTGTACACAACCTTAGGACCTACCTCAGTGATGCATCTGGGACCTCTTCTTGCCTCTCCCTGAACAGGAATGCTCCGTGGAGACAGTCCAGAGTGTCCACATACTTCTTTGTCTGTCTCCCAATGTTGACTTGCCCTCTGAAAATGACTCACTATGTTGTTTTCTGAGATTTCCCAATCAGGATTAGATCTAGTGCATTTTCTAGATCTGTTGGAGGAATTGTGGGAGAGAAAGGGGGAGTTTACTGTACTTCCTACTACTCTGCTGTCTTGGCTCACAAGTCATATAACTTCTAAGAACCTCATGGAGATAATGCTACCTGTTTACCTTATAGGCGTATCTCAATGGTTGAGATCAAATGATATGATGTGAGGAAACCTCAAAGTGCTATCAAGATGTCAGGTTACATCTTCAGTGCAAATCCTCAACCTCTGCAGAATTTCAGAGCTGGGGTGACCTTGAAGATTAGATTATTCAAACCAATCTCTCATTTTACAGAAGAGAACATGGAGTACAAAATCCACTTCACATCATATAATGCTATATCATATTCACTTGTTTTTAACATATGATGTATTTTAAGGAGAAACATGATAGTTTTTCATTAAACTTTTTAAGTGTATGTTTCAGATTTCCAAAACTATAGGGGAATGTTTTAGCAATATAATTGCCTTTGCTACAATGGAAATATGGTGACCATGCTAGCCAGTTAAAAACAGCATCCTACTTTGAGATAAAATCTTTTTGCTTGAAGAATTGGGGTGTTTTTTTAAGACGTCCTTAACACTTAGATCAAAGTAGTAAGTGATAATGAATGGATAGTTTTTGCACAGTCTCTAAACATGTTGTGTCAAATGAAACTATATAACACATTAAGTTTCTCAACTTGTGGAGAAATTTGGGTGCAGTGTTTTGTTTTCTCTTTTGAAAACCATGAGGTATCTCCCTATCCTGTGGAAGACAAACATAAGCATAGAGTCATCCTGCCCAGAATTGGCAGGAACGTTGAAGATTACCTAGTCTAACCTCCTCCTTTTATAGATGAGAAAATCAGAGGCTAAATTCCTTGTCACATGCTTGGTGATGGCAGTCATACTGAGATTAGAACCCTGGTCTCCTGATTACCACTGCAGGATTTTTTCTAACTCTGCCATGCTGGTCCTCCAAATGCCAAAAGGAGAATTTCATATCAAATTCAGGAAGGACAGAATAAAGCAGTTGTTGATTAGAGTTGTTGGTTCAATGCTCACTGTTAAAAGGGGGAAGTATGCTTCATGATTTCGCTGTAAGGAAATATGAAAACGTTTAAAAGCTTTTAAGAACCAGCAGATGACTGGGAAGTAAAATGAATAGTTAATTTTTAAATAATTTTTTATGTTGAAATGGCAGGTAGACAGCTCAATGGATAGAGTGCTGGCCTGGAGTCAGGAAGACCTAAGTTCAAACTCAACCTCAGATGCTTAGTAGCTAGCTGTGTGACTCTTAAGTCATTTAACACCTGTTTGCCTCAGTTTCCTCATCTGTAAAATGAAGATAATAACATCACATACCTAGGAAGGTTATTATGGGGATCAAACAAGAAAATATTTCTGAAATGCTTACTCAGTACCTGACACATAGGAGCTATATAAATGTTAGTTGTCATTATTATTGTTGTTTTTGGTGCTTAAAGATTTAATAAGACTTTCAATGAATTGCCAAGAATCAGATCGCTAATATGTATGTGGCAGATGTCCAATGTGAGCCCAAGTCTTGCTGGCTCCAGGGCCAGCTCTCTTTCTATGACACAACACTGTCTTCTAGCCCATTTAAGAATTTCGTCTGCTTAGGTAACAAGAATCGTGTGTGTGTGTGTGTGTGTGTGTGTGTGTGTGTGTGTGTGTGTTTTAAGTGTGTAAGCTACATGGTAAGGTATCAGAAATAAGAAATGATTCTGATAAGATTTTATTTATTTCACTTCAACAAATAAATATTAATTGATTCAATTAAAAAGGTGTGTCATACATTATAATAGGTTCTGGGGATGCAGAAGTTAAAATAAAATAGTCTCTGCTCTTAAGCTTGCATCCTTCTAGAATAAATATGCAAAAATGAAAAATAGCGCAGTCCATGTCCTCAAGAATACAGTCTAACCATTTATTTCATGTAAATTAAAGCTTATTAACTTGGTTTAGAGAAATTGGTTCTTCTGACTTGGAGTGGTCTCTGCTTTCAATTATAAAATATGCCTCATCTTTATATACACATTTATCCTTATACATTGATTCTAATGGGGCAGGGGTTGGGGTGGGGTAGGGTGAGGGAGTGGCATTTTTAATCTTTTTTACAAATGTATTTGTTGATCAATGGACTGGTATTTTGTTCTTGCTTCTGTAGGAAATAGCTCTCAGGAGCCAATTACCAACAATGGAACAAGATGGTGGAACTCAGAATCCGGTATCCTCTCCTGGAATGAATCAGGAACTGAGAACAATGACTACAAACAGTTCTGATCCCTTTCTCAACAGGTTTGTAGGAGTCGTCACTGGCAAAAATTAGGGAAAACTCACGGTTTTAGGATCATCCTACTGAATACTTGTAATAGTCTATTTTGAACATCTGTGTGTGCCAAAAGCCACAGCTGTAAATGAATCTCTCCATAAATGGCAAGTCCACTAGAATTTGAGGATTAAAAGCTGTCTCCTGTGAGAGGAAGTAAACTGTTCAGACTTGTAGAGTGGATTCTTATTCAGAGTCAGAACATGTTTGCCTCTGCCTAATCTGTTGACTAACAGTTATTTAAAATTACAGAATCATGAAAGGACATGCGAATGCCTTTCTAAGCGATCCAATGAGCTGCATCCAAAACATAGGTAGGGCTGGATTTTGAGGTTCATTTGCTGGTATTTTTTATAGAGATGTTCAGCCTTTCAGCTTTCATTGCATTAGCTCTAGACATGATCATATCCTTTCAGGATTGTAGTTCAAGGAGAGAAAATGAAGGAATCTGCTTTTTTCAAAATGCATTAAGACTAATGGCAGGACTTGGAAATCCCTTAGCTTAAGGATATTTTTTTTGCTTAGTTACTACAAATCTAATGTTTCGGACAGATTACATAAGTGCTGGTACATAGTACTCTTTTAGAATTAGACTGCAAGCTGAAACAGGTCATGTTCTTTGCCTAGAAGGGCATTTTAAATCAAGATTTGACTAGCATCGATTCACCCTTCTAGGTTTAAAAACATCTGTGTAGTTTCAAATAGCTATTTGGTCTTAAGGAAATATTTCTGGCACTTGATCATATAATCTGGTCTTTATGGTCTTGATTTTCTTATAAATAGATTTAACCAGAGGGTTTAAAAAAAATGTTTAGAGACTTATTTTGCTTTCCTAAGGATAATATAGAATTCTGTCAGCTCTTAACTTAGCACTAAATTCACTTCATCTAAAAGACATAAATTGCCTGAAAATCATTCAAGGAATTTTCAGTGCAACAACATTATCTATCTTTGCCATTCTTATTAGTGAATTTAGTCAAATTATCAGTTACCTGTGCCATTTATCATAGATGTAAAATGTGTGTGGTACTGCGTAAATGATACTTTTGTTTAGGCTTAATTGTTTTATTTTTTTATATCCTCCTCCCCTCAGATTTAACAAGGGAAAGTCAAACCCATCACTTCCAATATAACATCTTGCCTAGTACCAAAGAAGTCTACATGCTTGCCAGTTTTTTTAGTGTGTTGACTGTAAGAAAATATTCCCAATTTGAACCTTAGGTTTATTGGGTTGAGAAAACTTTAACCAAATAGAAGATGATAGTTGTATAATGAAAAAGCTTCATTTCTATTCCAAGGAAAATGGCAAATTCCCAGTGTGCTTTTATGGATTTTCCAATTCTTTTGAAAATTATCTTGGGATATCAGTCTTGGTGTAAGAAAGTTAAGCCCTAGAATAGAGTATAGTCAATTATCAGAACAGAGCAACAAGTTAATTACTATAAAAAGGAGTTTATTTCTAGAACCAATTCAACTAATTTATGTGTTATCTACCAATATTTAAGTTTCCATGTTCTCCATATTATAAGAGATAGAAGGAAATTAATTATTATGGCACTATAAAAATAATTTATTCATCTGATCCTTTGCTTAAATGAGTATCTCTTAACACCAAATAGGAATATTATAAGAAATAACCTTATCTTTAGGATATCCTCACCTTAACAGTTTATAGTCCAGAAGTGATAAAGTCATGGATTTGGATCATTATGGCCAGAAGGATCCTCAGAGAAAAGCGTTATGGTATATAGTGGGAAAGAGCAGGGCATTAGAGTGAGGAGAGCTATAGATTTTAATACCAGTTCTGACACTAATTGTGTATATATATGAAATAAAGAAGTAGACTACCTGAAGTGGACTGGCCCAAGCTCTGAGTGAGGGAAAGGGCCAGAGAGAGAGGAGAGGTGGGGACTCAGTGATAACTTACTAATCATCTTGAGTGGGAAGTAGCAAAGTGGTAAGAGATTGGTTTAGACAATTCTCTGAGCTCTATGTTAGATGGTGCCATAAATCTCTAGCTAGCTTGAATACTATCTGAGGAGATGGTTGAGGGACAGTGTAAACTTTAAGGAGGGCGTAGGACCTATTTGAGAGGGAGAAGCTGGTGATGTTTGAGTGCATTGCAGAATGGGATATTTGAATGCACAGAGGAGGGAAAGTACATGATGGGGTAAGGGGAATCGCTTATGATCCAATTTGACTCAAATGTACGAAGACTGTGTGAAGGGAAGTCATGTTAAATAAGGTGGTACAGGTCTCTGTCTATTGGAGTGAGGTTAGAAGGCATGATATGACAAGCTAAGGAATTTGTATTTTTTATGTAGGCAGTAGGGAGATTTAAGGTTTTCTGAGCTTGAGAGTGCTGTGCTCAGAGCTGTGCATTAGGAAGAGTATTTTTGGCAGCTGTTTGACGGATGCATTCGAGAGGGACAAGACTGACTGCAGAGAGAGCAGCTGGAAGCTATTGCATTAGGTGAAAGGTGATAAGGACCACAATCTGGTGGTGTGAGTGGAGAGCACAAAGAAAAATGGATATTGTAAAAGTAAAATTGACAGTGGGCTGGATGTGGACAGTGAGAGGGGTGAAGAAGTGTGAAGAGCCAAAGGTGACTTCAGGGTTTGAAACCTTGATACCTGGCAACGGGAAGTCATCAGAACAAATTAAAAACTTCAAGATAAAGAATAATTTTTTTAAAGTAGCATTCAATTCATTGCACCAACAAAAAATAGAAAACTAGGGGGAATGGAAAAATTTTATGGAGATGACAGCAAGTTCAAAGAACTTATTTCTAATTCTGAACTATAAGCATAAGAATTCTAGGTATGTCTTCACAATCCTTGGAATAAGCTTTTTTCAAAAGCATATATATTGACAAAACATTAGGCTAGACAATCTTTAGACACTTGCCCAAACTGCTTCACTTTATGGATAGCTAAGCTTAAGGTTTCATTTTATTTTACTGAATCTGTTTGAGAATGTGAATGTCACTGAAATCTGGCAAGGAAAAAACTTCTGTAAAATGTAAATCTATAATTGTTTGTAAGAGGAGAGTCTCCATTCAGAGACCAGGGGACAAAATAGCATTTAATAAATGAGGATAGTTTAATGAATGGCTGTACAAAATATTCTAGACTTGTGCTTTTCATCTGAGTAGTGCTTCAGGTCAGATTCTTGAGAGAAACATTGGGGGGGGGGGGGGAGAGAGAGAGAGTGTGTGTGTGTGTGTGTGTGTGCACGTGCGCACTCGTGCATGTTTGCTCTTCTAAGTTGAATGGCTGCTCATCCATCCAGTTGTGAGAAAGGTAGGGGTTCCAAATTCCTCTTCAGAGACGGTTAAAAGCAATATCCATTATCATTGGTCCATAGACTTTTTCTACAGCACAATTTAAGATCGACAATTAAACTGCTTCAGACACAGCTTCTACAGGCAGCCAAATGGTCTTAGTTGCTGCTTGTTTACTTAATAGCACTGTTTATAGAAGTAGTGATCTTCTCTGTTTGCTTACTGTACCTTTGTATACTTTTTCAAAGCTTTTAAATTTAGCCTAAAGAAAAACCTCTTTCTTTGCCTATACTTTTACTTAAAGGAATATTCACTGAGGGATTTTTCCAACCTATATTTTGAAGCTTCTCTGTTCTGCTTAAAACCAAAAGATGTAATAACTCCAGCAAAAGAGATTAAGCTGTACAACATCTTATCGTTTTTCCTTAAGGTAGGGCGAGTGACTTATTTGTTTTAGCCTCCTCAAAGAAGGAATGGTGGCTCTTTACTTAGGGTTGATTTTGTCTTTGGCTTGAACTCTGCACAAGAGATCTTGAGTACTTGGCTTAAGTCTGGTGCAGGCCTGTAGCACCTGCCACCTACACCCCAATGTTTGGGACTTCTTGTCTGTGCTACTGTGTCTCCTCTTCCCCCAGGGGGAATCAGGACTCTCTCTCTGATGGCAGCCGGCTGCAACTAGGCCTCTCAGATTATCTTTGCCTGCAGAAATTGTGCTTAGTGAAGGCCTGGTCAGGTGACTGGGAAACTTATTTGAATGATCTGTGTGCAAAGACTGGTTGGTATGGCATATATGAATGTAAAAAATTAATAACTCTTTTTCTACTGCCCCTGGACCCAGAACTTGGCCAGGGGGATCAGGATTGGGGGTGGAGGGGAAGGGATGAGTGTGGACATTTTGGTTTTCATTTTGTTGGCAGCTTCAATTAGGATCCTTTGTCTATTTCACTTCACCGCCCATTGGTTATGTCTGGAGTCTGAAGGACACATATTTCCAAAGTTGCTAAGCAGAGTTTTTCTCTAATCCTCTTTCAGAATGATGTTGAATGCTCAATAGGCTTGTTTCTGTTTTAAAGCCCATCTCAGATATCCTCCATTAACTTTCCACCCTTCTTATTTACAGTGGCACCTATCATTCCCGAGATGAGAGTACAGACAGTGGGCTGAGCATGAGCAGCTATAGTGTACCCAGAACCCCAGATGACTTCCTGAACAGTGTTGATGAAATGGATACAGGTTGGTTTTCTGGTTATATGCTAATGCTGCCTTTGAAAAAAAAATGTGTGTAGTCTCGTTTCTACTCGGTCTTATAACTGTACTAGGCACCAGGTATACAAAAACTAAAAAGATGTTATCCCTGCCTCTGGGAAGCACATGAAAGGGAAATTTCTAGTGCTCAGAAAAGTAAATTCAAAATAAATACATGGTAATTTTGGGGGAAGGGCGCTAATAACTAGGAAAATGAGGGTAGAATTCTCATAGGACGTGGGACTTGAACTGATCCTTGAAAAAATAAAGAATTGTCAATAGATATCAGCTATAATTAATTGTACAAGGCCTTTCTTCTCACCTTCTTTGATAATAGGTCAGAATATTGGGTATTGGGGATCTGCTAAAATAGATTGGAGTAGCTAAGACCTGGGGATTTCAGCTTCTTAGAAGAGTTAACAATTGCAGAAGTATTTAAGCAAAAAAGAAGTAAAAAAAAAAAGCACCTGCTTCCCAGCAGGAAAGAAAAAAAAAAAGATCCTCTTTGACGTATCTTGTCTTTCTTGAGGTGGATTATTGGATCATTCCTTTTTTAGTTTTTGTATACCTGGTGCCTAGTACAGTGCCTGGAACATACCTTTTTGTGGCTTATCTGGTGGCCCTGTCACTAACTTTTTATTAGCCTCTTTGACAGAAGGCAAACACCAATGAAGAGAAAAATCCAAATTCAAGCTAGTCAATTCTGCCAATTGAATATTTGGTGGATGATGCTGTCTCTAAAGTTTGCTTAGTCCTGACTCCAGGACTTTTCTCGTGTTGGTCTTCTGCTTGTGGAATGACCTTCCCTCTTGTCTCTGCTGATTCAAACAGTGTTTGGAGTTCCAGCCTTTTCTGCATAGCTTCCTTAGGAACTCTAGCCTATATGTTTCTTTCTTCCCTTTCCTGTTTTTTAGCACTTGCTTTCCCTATCACTGATTGTGACACTTAACCATATTGGTTTCTTGGATTATTACTTCTGTGCACATACATGGACGGCCTTTCTCTCCTGCTACAGTGTCAGGTTTTAGAGGACTTGTTTTTTTTTCTATTTCCTATTCTCCCTCCCCACCCCCTTACTTCTACTGGTGTCTAGCAAATGTTAGGTACTCAATAAATATTTGTTGGTTGAATGAATGCCTATAAAATCTAAAATGAACTCCAGGGATCACTCATAGAATTTGGCTTTGATTAATGATTTCCATTGGGAAAGAGAGTGTATTTCAGTGGTCTGTTAACAAATTTAGAACACCAGACTGAAAGGTAAATTCAGAGCTGCTTTCTGCACGTTTGTTTGATAAGCATATAGCCTTGATGTAATTACCTTTTCGATACAAGTTGACTTCCTCTTTGGTTTTTTTGTCCCGACTAGGTGATAGTATCAGCCAAAGCAACATACCCTCACAGCAGAACCGTTTCCCAGACTACCTTGAAGCCATTCCAGGGACAAACGTGGACCTTGGGACACTGGAAGGAGATGGAATGAACATAGAAGGGGAAGAACTGATGCCAAGTCTTCAAGAAGCTTTGAGTTCTGACATCCTTAATGACATGGAATCTGTTCTGGCTGCCACCAAGCTAGATAAAGAGAGCTTTCTTACATGGTTATAGAAGCCTCAGGGAGACTGAATTCTACATCTGTGAAGGATCTAAAGAAATGAGACGTTTGCATCTTAATTTTCCAAATAAGCCAGTGTGGCAGACTTTTGGCTTACTTAGAGCTGAACCAACAACCAGCAAGATTCTTTCATCCCAATATTTTGCTCTTCCTTGTCCGTTGCTGCTGTTATATATTGCTGACCTCTTTTACAGTTGGCTCTGAAGAATCCACAACTTTTGTTTTGATCTTTTATTTCTATTGCTGTTGCAACTACTGTTCATTTTGGGGGTTGGGGGAAATGAGCCCGTCTGGCTGATGAATACCATTCCTTTTGCCCAATTATGTGTTCACCTATCATTTTAGCTAAGTGCTCTGACTTGTGAGTTAAATGCTACGTGTCACAGCTTGTAGTTTATTCAAGTAGTTGTCTCTTCAGCTGCCTGTGGCAAGTGGGAAAACATGACTTACTGGTCTGACAAGCCAAAAACGATGTATCTGATCAAAAGAACTCAACGCTGACATGGAGGAGGGTACAGCTCAAGCTGAGAGTGAGCATTGTGTTGGATATTCAGTATTTTCCTCTGTTAGCTCTGTCATAAGTCACATAGCGCCCAGGATTTTACGTTAAGGTATTAAAAGGCATGGGACGATTTCTGTAGAAACACATGAATTATTGCCACATATTCTAGCCTAATTTTTGTCTGTCAGAAATGAGACAATTTATCATATTAGTGAACATAGTAGCTATAGTTTGGGAGGGTTATTGTAGTTTTCTTTATGGTGAAATCTACATTTCCTGGTTTCATAGTCTTATTTAAATCTTGATTGTCTGCCCTTTTTTATACATATATATTATATATACTTACAATATGTTTATGTTAGACTGATAGATGAATATATAGTTTTATATGTTTTCCTTTTAACTTTTCAATTTATTTTTTAAAAGGTAGTTTTGAATGTATCCATTTAGAATACATGACCAGTGGCTTATTTTTCATGCCTATAACTAAAATGCGTAGTTTAAATCTGTTTGGGGGCAGTCCAAAGGTATGTAGCAGGGGGAGGAGAATGTTCCAGACAGAGGTCCTGCGTTAGCACCCTGCACTCTGTGAGCACGAAACAAATATGATCTTATCAATTTGAGAGGAACGAACAAAAAGAATGCTTTTCCCCTTGCTTTAAGCTAGTGAAAATCAGTAAGGAAAATAACATTCACAACAGAAGAAGGCTTTATTAAAAGCTTTCCCTTACTCTTGTCTTTGAAGACAATGCAAGAAAGAAAGCCTCATGCAATTCAACAAATATTTGTTTGCCGAACCACCTACAACATACAGAGAGCTGAGCTCTGGGGGAGTCTTAAGGTTCACAATGCTTACCAGACTGTCCTAACAAAATGCAAGAACCTCTGTGCTGGAAATTTGCCCTAGATAGAATGTAGAAGACTATAAGGCTATGTGTTAACTGGCAAAGGGATCAGGTAATGAATTCAGTACATTTTGATAGATGAATTGAGGACAGCGATAGAGAGATGATATCTTTATTTTTAACAGGAAGAGATGTTAGGCTACATTATCTGCGAGAGTAATGACATTTCCAAAGAGTATCTTTTTTAGTGAACAAAATGAGCAGTGAATCAACTCTTCAGTATAAGCTATGAAGTAATTTCTTGTTTATCATTTATAGAGATACTAACTAGCACCTCTATAATTAAGGGTCTGTCAGTGTTTCCATGATAAGCCCTTATTTTCAAGGGTTTTATAACTTAGCCATTAAGGAAAAAAAAATCCTGGCCAAAGCTTGGTTTGAAAAGTCTTGGCTCAAAGGATAGGTATTTTTTTTTCTAATTATGCCTTCTGAGTAGTTTGGCCCTTGGACTTAGAGGAGTGCAAAAGTGAAAGCCAGAAGTTTAATGTTAGACAATGTCAGTGCTCCAAACACTCAATCACTGTGTTGTATAGAATGATTTCCAGGTTGATGGTTCATAGTAGTTGACTTTAGGAATTTTTATTAAGCAAAAAAAGCAGTGGAGAAATTGAGTATGGGGAAAATGCACTGTGTAAGTGTGCTAATCTTTTAGAACAATAGAATACTGTTTAGAATGCACAATATAGTATGTAGATGGTACAGCATGTTTTTTTTAATGTGCAGAAGATCAAAGCTACTCTGAAGGAGAACTAAAATTCTGTTCTGCCAATGTCACAAATTAATGTTTCCTCTTCGGTAGTAGCACATAAACTTGGGGGTCTTGTAATGTTAATGGGACCTTGATAGAGATTTTAGGGTTGTTGTTTTTTTCCTTCCCTTCCATTAAACACTACTCTGTCTTGCCACTTGGTCAGTTAATATTATTCCAAAATTTAAAGTCATTTAAGTAATTTGATATAAAATCACAAAACAGGAATATCTAGATCTTATAATTTCCCTTCTACTGTAGCTTGCCAATTTATACCTTAATGTTGTGTAGCTTCTCGGCACACATCACTGTATACTGATGTCAGATGTCCAGTGTGCTAGAGGCTTCTTTCTAGTCACATCCATGATGTTACCTTTAATATTTTATTTTTCCTATATAGTTTTTAAAAACTGCTTAAAACTTCTTATTGGTAGATTGGGGATAGCATTGATAGGGGTTCTGACCTTAACTGGGTATTCTTGAATTGTTTTTAACACTAGACCAATTTTGTAATCCTTAGGCTCATCAACCTTTTAACACTCATGTTCTTTTCAAACAGGCAGAAAAATTCTTCCAAGCTGTTTGTCCGCTTGATGGTCCAAATTACTTTGGTTTTTCTGATCATCAAAAGAAAATGTTGATGAAGTAGATTTTTAAAAATAAAAGCATAAATACGTTTTTAAAGAACATTTGATTGATTAAAGCAATGATATTTTAATCAGAATTGAGTGGTCTTAAATACATGTTCAGCACTAAATGTTTGCATTGTGTACGGAACTCTGGCAGGCAGACTGGGGAATATCGGTAAATTATATGAGAAAACAAATCATACCAATCAGTGTTGGAGCTTAAGCAATGCAAAAGGGGGAGACAGTTTCAATATGATTAACAGTTACATAGCTTTTGCACATCTTGGAACTGAGTACTCAGATGAATTTCACTTTGTAAGCATGTTTTTATAAGACTAGTGGGTGTGCCTATCTAAGCAAAACTTTTCTGTATCTTGAAAAAGTACTCTCCACATTTTAAATGTTTTATATTAGAGAATTAAATGAACACTTGTCAAATATATATATATAGTACAAATGTTACATTTTTGTTTTAGATGTAAGAGCATGCCAGTATGTTAGGTACCTATTATACTGTTACATTATTTTCCCTTATGTAATACTTTTCCATTTGTTTATTGTGGTATAAATATATACTTTATGCTTAAACTCACCTTCGTTGTTTTTAACAGTTAGTAGTATTTAAAGCCGTTTTGGTTCTTAGCCATAGATAGCATTTGAATTTTTAAGTCCAGTTATGGTGTTTTGTTTTGTTGTTTTTTAAGCTTCTGTACTCAACCCTTAGCCACCTGTGCAGTCGTGGACGCTGTCACTTGTAACACACAGAAGCATCGCTGTTCATGTTCCCTGAGGACTTGCTATGCATGACAACACAGCACCAAGAAAGCTGGGAAGAATATCATTATACCTTCTGTGACAGCCTGCAGTTTTATTTCCCCAATCTGTCCCCTTGGTGCCTTGGAATTTTCACACTTACGTTAGTGAATACCTCATTTTGGCAGATTCTAGGCTTCCAATGTCTGTCGTAGGTTTGTTAATAAAGACATTCCAGAACTTAAATGGCAGGTCCGGAGCTTTGAATTGAAAGCTAACTTGGTGGATGGCCTTGCTGTTGACTCGCTACAGTGTGTGTGTACATCTGTACATCCGCGTGTGTTTTATTTTGAATTCACAAATAGGTGAGCAATCTGTGATGTCAGTATGAGATAATTCTTGTGTGGAAACTCCCTCCATCAATGCAAAGGGTGACTGGCCTTTGACTTCGTAGACGGATCCTAACATGCTCCCTGATGTATATAGAGGTTAAGTGATTTGCCCGGGATTATAGAGCAAGAACATGTCAGAGGCCCATAGGAACCTAGGTCGTCCTGGCCAAGCCCAACACTCCTGCTTGCCACTGAAGTTTTGGACACTTAGTATGTTTTTGTTGTTGGTTAGTCATTTCAGTTGTCTTTGACTCCTCATGACCCCATTTGGGATTTTCTTGGCAAAGTTACTGGATTGGTTTGCCATTTCCTTCTCCAGTTCACTTTACGAAAGAAGAAACTGAGGCAAACATGGTTAAATGACTTTCCCAGGATCACAGCGCTAGTAAGTGTCTGAGGCTGGATTTGAGCTCAGGAAGTTGGGAATCTTTCTGACCCCAGGCCCAGTACTCTTCTCTTAGCTGCCCTATGTGTGGTATTATAACTTTGTTGTGTTGAATCTGGAGGTGGGGGGGGGGGGCCTCTTTAGCATTTATTAGCAGCACTAAGTGTATAGTGATTGGAACCTACCCCTTCAGCTGTTAATGCCAAGACATCACCAACCATAGTGTATCATAAGGCAGGTTCTATTAACAGTCATGGAACGTATTTTGTGAGTATTTTAAGATTATAAACTTCTTATCTGGTAGTAAGTTTCAAGGCATGGTAGTGTTGAGGATGGAAGAGTAGAGTTGGGACAAGGAGAATACAACCCACAGCTGCAGAGATAAACTCAGCATCACTGTGTCCTGTGCTTAAACTCATTTGAGTTGTTTTTATCCTTTGAGTATACTTAACAACTGTTCTGATGCCTAAAGAAGTATTTGGAACCCTTAAGTCAGATTGCATTTTTATTTCTGTTTTATTCTATTAAGCCAGTAATAGTTATCATATATAGCTGTTACACAGGCCTTTTAAGGGTTGCAGAACACCCTACAAATGTTACCTCACTTTACCCTCACAACCACCCTGTGCGGTAGTGTTATTAGCATCTCCATTTCACAGATGAGGAAACTGAGGTTAAGAGAAGTTAAATGATTTGCCTAAGGTGTCACAGCTCATGAAGGTCTGAATCAAGATTTGAACCCAGGCCTTCTGAACTCCAGACCCAAGACCAATAGATAGAAGTTACTGAAAAACAAATTCCATCTATTGATAACAAGAGCTGTCTGAAAATGGTATAGGTTTCCTTGGAAAATAGTTGCATTCTTTTAGTTTGTAGATCTTCAAGCTGGGATTTGGATTAGAAGAAATGAGTACACTTGTTTCTCATTTTAATTATTCCTGCAATCTGATCTAACAAAATGATAGAGGAATTTGACCAGACTGCAGAATAAATTGGCCTCAAAGTGAAGTAACCTGTCCTGTAGGAGGGCAAAAAAGAACAAAGCAAATGGGCAGTATTGCAGTCTTAGGATTCGACCCGGATTGGTTGTTTTATTGCTTAAAGGTACAAGGCACTGCAAAGACTTAAAGGTGTGATATCCTTTGGAAATAGTCTGCTTAAAATTAATTGAAAGGTTATGTTTCTGTCTTCCTCTTTGATATATAAATTCTAATCCCAAAAGGAAATCCAGACTGTAGCCAACATATATATGTATATAGATACACACGTGTATAGATGTATATACACATATATGTGTGTGTGTGTGTGTACATATATCACTTTACAAATAATATCTCATTTTATCCTTCAAACATCCCTGGGAGGTAGGTACTATTATTTCTCTCATTATATGGATAAGAACACTAAGAAAGAGGTTAAGTGACTTGCTTGTAGTCACACAGTAATTGTCTGAGGTAGGATTTGAAATCAGTTCTTCCTGACTCCGTGCCCAGGGCTCCAGCCGCTTGACCACCTAACTGCCTACAGGTGGTAGTTGTCCACAGGCCAAGCCTGGACTTGGTGTAGTGCCAGTTCACCATCTTGATGAGCTAGGGTTGTGAAAGAAGAGAACCTTCAGAAACTCTAACCCATTCTCCTTCCCTATTATATTAGCCACTTACCATTTCCCACTCATAAACTTTCAGACTAGAGTGGGGCCTCAGAAATCACCTGCCATTTACAGATGTGAAAGCACTGCCTTCTTGGCCAAAGTCAGAGAAATAGTAGCAAAGCCATAATTGAATCCAGTCCTCTTTCCATAGACAACTTCTATATATTGTGAATGGAAGACCATCTTAGCTAAAGGGTTCTTAACCTTCCTTATGTCAAAGACAATGTCTGGGGAAGACTGGACCTCCTCAGAATAATGTTCTAAAGGAAAAGAAGCTAGGTCTATAGAGAAAGTAGTTATACTGAAATAGCCATCAAATATTAAATAAACAAGTTCACAGGTAGGATAAGAAGCACTTGTCTTAGAAGGAAGACTCTTTAGGGAGAGGAGATATGGAAAAGCCTCCTGTATCAGGTGGGTTCTGAGGTCAGCCTTGAAGAAAGGAGAGAGCATTATAAGCATAGAGCACAGTGTGACAGCTTGTTTGAGGAATAGCAGCAGGCCAGTGTAGTTGGGCCAGTGGAGGGCTGAGAAAGAGGGAAGGAGCCAGGTTGGGAAGACTGAATAGAAAAGTTTACGTTTGATCCTGGAGGTGATAGGAAGTCATTGGTGTTAAGGGAGGGGAGGATGATGTTGACATGGGCATAACTTGGATTTGAGAAAATCACCGGCATCTGATGGGGGGGGGTCAGTGTTGTGGTGAAAGAAATAAGGCAGAGAGACCAATAAAAAGGCTATTAAGATATTCCATACGTAAAGTGATAAAGGCTGCACCAGGGTGGCAGCTTTATGAGCGGAGAGAAGGTATGTGCTAGAGATGTAAAGGTAGGGAAAACAGGAATTAATAACACATTGGATAATGTAGATGAGTGTGAATGAGGAATTGAGGATGACACCAAGGTTGTTAAAGCCTGGCTAACTACAGGGATGGTGGCACCCATGACATTAATAGGGAACTTAGGGAAAAGGGAGGGCTTGAGAGGAATGATATATTCGGCTTTGGATGTGGTGAGTTTGAGATGCTTACATCATAACCAGATTTCTCTGGGAAGTTATGAAACCCTCATGAACATTGTTCAGCCAACCACCCTTGTATAATCTTGCTCCCATACATCCAACTGGCTCCTGTAACTAATTAGCGTTTGGCAGGGCTTGCCTATAGATTGTTCCGGAGCTATAGGAACATAGACCAAAATATTTGAAGGCATATTACTCTGAGTAAAAATCATGCTATAGGAAGAGAAGACATTTGGGATAGTGTCTATTTTTTAGTATGCAATCTGAACATATACACGTCTTTCACAGTCTCAACAGGAAGGAAACTGTTCATGTGGGGAGGTTGTTTAAATGACCTTGCTGTGTCAAGGAGTTACATAAGTATTGTTGCTACCCAAACATACTGACATTAGGAAACTGCCAGAGGGATACATAAGGTTTCTATTCTAGTGGATATAGTCAAACACTAGCTGTGTGACCCTGGGCAAATCACTTCTACCTGCCTCAGTTTCCACAACTGTAAAGTGAGGATAATAACACTCTCCTTATAGAGCTATGAGGATAGCACCCTCCCCAGCGTATCATAGGTGTTTGTTTCCTCTCTCTATTTTGTAATATTCTGAGAATTTAGAACAAAGGAAGTATTCCAGAAATGTGGGGAAAAAAATCAACCTTCAGACTTAACTGTTGTTATTGAATTTAGTGGAATTAAATGGAAGAATGACGGGGAAAAAAAAGAAGCAAGCTCTGCTAAGTGGCCTTCAGCAGTATATACAAATATGTGTGTGTGTGTGTGTGTGTGTGTGTAGATATATATATATATATACATATACACATGTATATGTGTGTATATATATATATATATATGTATAGCAAATGAGATCACAATTGTAAAGTGCTTAGCACAGTGTCTGGCACCATAAATACTGTTATAAATATTGTCTGTATATGTATCTGTCTATGCATGTGTGTATATATGTATGCCTATACACACACACACACACACACAGAGATGTGTGTGTATGTATGTATATGGCAGCTAGGTGGATCAGTGGATAGAGCATTGGGCTCAGAGTCAGGAAAACCCAAGTTCAAATTTGAACTCAAACACTTACTAGCTGTATGACCCTGGGCAAGTCACTTAACTCTGCCTTATGCACTGGAAGAGAAGATGACAAACCATTCCAATATCTTTGCTAAGAAAACCCCCTGAACCCCATGGCCCATGGGGTCATGAAGAGCTGGCCATGACTGAACAACACATACACACACACCCCTACTTACAAACAAAATAAAATTTGGAACTGTTGGCATGAAAATTGAAGAAACAGTGTAGCCACTGCTGCATCTACATCTCCCTTGCTGCACTGCTGCTATGCCTTTTTCGGCTTCTGTTGCCAGTGCTTTTGATGACCCACCTTCCCAAGTTACCCCGGCCCCATTACCAACATGGTAACACCTGTTACTTGGCTTATGGGCCTCCTCATTCAGGAGACCCCTGCTGTCAAGGCCCTGTGCCCAATCTCTGGGCCTTGCTTTTAGTCTCCAGATACCAGTCCCCTTAGTCCAGAGGCTCAAGGTCTGCAGTGTCCATTCCAGCCCAGAGCCTCTGGCCGGGCTGCTTCAACCACAACTTCAACCACCACCCTGAACAGAGGTATAAAATGTGGGGACATGGAGTAGACAGAAGAAATTCCTAGAAAGAATGAGAGAAAAAATCCAATAAGCAAGTCAAAGAAAAATACAGTGAAATATTTACAGTGAAAAATTTAGCAGTATAAAGCCTGCAAGGGATAAACATTCTGTAGGAGTACAAGCTGAAAAGAGAAACACTGAAAGTGATGCAAGAAATAAGATAAAATAGATTGCACAGTAAATGCTTTAAAAGGGTGCACGGGGGAGAGCAAGGAACATGGGAAGAGAAAAGAAACTCAAATATAAATCAATATATAAGAACTAAAATGATTACTAAAGGTAGCAAATGGTAAAATATAGTCAAACAAAATTCTAGAGATGATGAAAGTAAAACTGAACAAGCCCAAAGGATCTAGAATGTGAAAGCAAAATGTGGATATGCAAATAGAAGGAATAGAATTGGAAGATGAGGGGGAGGAATGGGACCTTAGACTAATTGGAATTCCAAAGGGCATGCTGGACATTAAAAGAATGATTTGGAGAAAAAGTCCCAGAGTGAATTAAGAAAAAGCAAAAAGAACTTAGCATGGAGAAAAACAAGAGCAAGTCCCTAAGGAATATATTTACTAAACTATAAAATTACAAAGACTTTTCAAACATTAAAAAAGTAACAATATATCAAAAATACTAGTTTTTCAGCAATAACACATGAAGGATGGCAAAATCTGGCAAAAAATAATCACATTGAAAGGCATAGTGTTAGACCCAAAAGTTACTTATTATACACATTTGAACATTGTGCAAAGGCAAGATGGTATCTTTCAAAAACCAATAAGACATTAAAGACTTTGTCAACAAAAACCTGCAACTGACAAAATCCCAATAAGTAATGGTGGAGGAATTCTGAATCCACAGAAAAATAACTTAACAAAAATAGCACATTTTGAGACTGTTACTAACTATATATACTGAAGATCATGAAATCAGGTAGATTGGGATTTTTATTAGTGAGACTGGAGCAAACAAGGGTTTGACATGAAAGTATTTTTAATTAACTAAAAAGAAGTTAAACTGATTCTATTTTGAAACCTCATTAGAGGATTCCGGTGACCCTGTCCCCATAAAGGGGAGTCCAACCTTGGACAAATGCTGGCAGACTTTCTACAAAGATGGAAAGATTTCATGGGCAGATGGTGTCTGCACCCTAGCACCAGCTAAGTATAGAAAGGATCATAGAGTAAGAGCTGGAAGAGGCTTCAGAGACCATCTAGTCCAAACTTTTCGATTTAGAGTTGAGCTAACAATTCTGGGGAGAAGGATAAGTATGTTACTGAACAGGTAGTAAGCACCAGGATCTTTATTTAAACCCAGGTCCTCTGACTCCAGAGCCAGTGACATTTCCACCACATCACAATTCCTGACTGATCACCAGATGATTTCTTTGGCCCTGGCAATCCACAAATAAAAGGTATTTTAAAATTCCAAATAATACTAATGTGCATATTAATAGGGGTGGTAGTTGGGGAAAGGAAGGGAAAAACTGGTGCTTGGCATGTGAGGTTCTTGAGGTCAGACACCAATTTCTTTCCCATTCTTAGCATCGCCCATACTTGGCACAGTTCTTGGTACCTAGTAAGGACTTAATAAGTGCTTGTTGACTATCTGGTGCTTCTAAGAACTAAACTCCTATCTTTAACAAAAAGGAAGTTTGGGGGATCATACACATTGAGTAGTTTAGAATTAAATGTGGTTCCTTAAAGTAGAAAAAAGTTATTGGACAATGATAGATTAATGTCCTTCTAAATGAAAAGGCAGAAGATGTATTTAATTTAACTTTTAGAACATTGCATGTAGCAGGAACATGGAAAATTAAGGAAAAAGAATCAATCAGTAAGTATTAATCGTACATACACATATGTGTATCATAAATACATATCTAGATCTCTATATCTATATACATAGATACACATACATATGGACATGGCAAATGTGTGGATGTGTTTTACTTGACTTTGCATATTGTCACAAGAGTTTGTTTGTGTTCCCCTTTATCCCAGCAATGGAGGAAGAAGGTGGGAGAGAGAGACAACAGGAACAGGCAGGGGAAGGGAACATAAACACTGCTTTAATCTATATTTTGGGGTATTGATGGATTTATATGCCACATAAAGGTGGAAAATCAGTAAAAATAATATACTTTACTTTTTGATCCCAGCAAGGAAAATAATTCTTTTGTTCACATGTACTTTATTTTTTATTATCAATTTCTATAAAGGACAAAAGTGCAGTTTTTATCCCTTAAATCTAAATCACTGATGAGGAACCGATCTTCTTTGAAATCTAGTTTCTTCATAGCTACCAAAAGAAAAGGAGAGATGAAAAAGTTTGTAGAAGCATAGGAAGCAGGGAGAGAGGGTTGAGAGGCAATGGGCTATTTAGTAAGAAGGTAGAGAGCAGAGAGGTGGAGCTGCAAGTGCAAGAGAACTCTTCTTCCTGAGTTCAAATCTGGCCTCAGACACTGTGTGACCCTGGGCAAGTCACTTAACCCTGTTTGCCTCAGTTTCCTCAACTGTAAAATGAGCTGGAGAATGAAATGACAACTCTCTCCAAAAACTTTGCCAAGAAAACCCCAAGTGGGGTCACAAGGAGTCCGATGTGACTGAATAAAATTGATTTGGATTCAGAGCACCTGAGTTTGAATTCCTGCTATGCCACTATTTTCCTATTATTTTAAGCAAGGAACTTCCCCTCTCATTTTCCTCCTTTGTAAAACAAGGGAGTTGAACTTGATGCTCTCAACCATCTGTTACAGCTCTCAATCATATTAATAGAATCAATAAACATTTAAGTTCCAGGCTAGAAAAATTTCTTGGGATAGTTCAGCAGACTCTATCTTCTAGAAAATCAAATTAATCTTCTTAAAAGACCTGATTATTCTATCGCAATGTGGTACAAACAAAGCAACACTGGCTGTAGAGTGAGAGGATCTGAGTGAGAATTCTACCGCTGACATTTATTGTGTTACCTTAAGCAAGTCATTGAACTTCCCTAAGCCTCATTTGTAAAATGGAGGGAAATAGACTAGATGACCTTGTATCCAACTATGGATCTATGATCCTAAAACGAGATTGAATCCCTCAAGCCCTGAAACATAGTTTTATCCTGATGTTCAGTTTTCATCCAAACAAAGAAAAAAGAAGACGCTTGTGCTCAGTGTGTGTGTGTGTGTGTTTGATTGTGTGCAAAACAATATTTTACTGAAGGAAAAGTAACTTGGTGATCTCAAGATACAAAAACACAAGATCCCAAAGCACATCCCAAAAAAAAGCATTCGTTCCCTTTTCACTTCACTGGTAGAATTTGGCCCAGTGTTTTCTGTCAATTAGTCATCTGTACATAAGCTACACATGCAGGAATTGTGTTTCCCTTCAAGCTTTATATAATTCTCCCTTGGTAAATAATTGCACTACAAAAGCAAAATTCTAGTTGTGGTATGTACTGTAATTATTCGTATCTTTTCCCCATTATGCTATTCCCCTTCCATTTTTTTAAGGAAGAAAATCAAAAAAACTGTTTCCCCACATAATTCCTTCTCTCCACCACCCCCTTACCTTCCATTCTTCTTTGAAATAGCAGCCACAGCTGCCAGGAATCTCCTCTGGGGCTTTAATAGCATTCATCATTTTTACAGCCAGAGGCAGAGGGATCAAGAAAGAACACAGTAATTCCTCTCTAATGGACTTTCCTTTCACTGTCTCAGTTCTTCCGATAGACTTAGTCCTTTTTTGCATAAAATACATGGTTTTCCTCACAGTGGAGTTAAAATACCGAGTTAAAGGAGGAACAGTAAGCAGCCAACTGTTTGTCACTGACTGTGTAAAGGGAAAGGAGGGTAAGTCTACACTCAGTCCTTTAGCCAGCGCCCCATTGGGCTGGCTTTCTCCCCACTTTCTTCTGATCTCGATCTCCTTCCTGCTTCCCTAGTGGTGTTTCAATTATGCACAGCCAGTCATAAACCCTAGTCACTAACTTAGAGCAGACTAGCCCAAGGTAAGTAATGGTACTTACCTTGGATATTTGTTGGAGTACTAATGAACCTCCAATTCAGTTGAGACCCACTGGAGCCAAGAGCTGGGCTTTAGTAGCTGGACAATCCTTCCTTCCCTTAACAAAATCTGCTTTAACCTCAAACTTACAAGGAGAGAAAATCTTCAGTGTAAAAAACCACCTTTGGATCACCTCTTGACCACAATGTATTCCCGTTTGCTCCCTCTCCTTCCTCTTTTCTCTTGCAAGTCAATTCAGTTCATCTAGTACTGATGGAGTCTCACTGTGTGCTTGACACTATGAAGGATGAAAAGGAAGGCCTTTACTCAAAGTTGGAGAGACAACTAGTATTACAGAGACATTGGAGAGTAGCTGGAGAGACATCTAATATTGACAAAGTCCTACTGTGTGCTTGACCTTATGGAGGATGAAAAGAAATGTCTATTCAAGATTGGAGAGACAACTAGTATTGGAGAGACATTGGAGAATAGCTGGAGAGACAGCTAGTATTGATGAAGTCCTACTATGTGCTTGACGCTGTGGAGGATGAAAAGAAATGCCTTTATTCAAGTTTGGAGAGACAACTAATATTAGGGAGACATTGGAGAGTAGCTGAAGAGACATCTGGTATTGATGAAGTCCTAGTGTGTGCTTGACACTGTGAAGGATGAAAAGAAATGCCTTTACTAATGTTGGAGAGACAATAAACAGTTGCTCACAATCCAGTAGAGGTGACATGAAACAGAATTAACAGACCAGAGCAATCCTTTATGTACATGGTAAATTCCAGGAGGATAGTAAGTGCCCTCAAAGCTCTAAGAGAGAAAACCTCCCTCTCCCAAACACATCCTGATCCCATACATAAAGACTCCATAATATGTCCTGATTAAAACTTTTTTTTTCTTTTGGTTGTGGGTGCTACATACCCGACCTCCTCTCCACCTTTCTCAAAAAAGTCAGGAGAATGGAGAGGGGTGTGGCGAGAGTAGGGGTGAGGGTGGAGATGTAGCTCCAGCCGGCATCTCATGTATAATGAATGAAGCAATTGTTTTCATTTTCCTTTGCCTTGCTGGTTTACTCCCCTACCAAAATCCCCCTTCCCTTTACTAGCTGTGTGACCTTGGGTAAGTCTTTTTGTCTTTTTGGGCCCTTTCAAGATCTCTTCCAACTCTAAATCTATGGAGCCTATGTTTTGACTTCCAATATTTTGAAATGTTAGAAAAATGGAAAAGGGTTAAGAAGGTAAAAAAAAACAAACCCCAAGATCTACACTGACATCTTGGGAAATGATGGGGGAGTCTTATTTTTTTCCCTTGTATCTGTTGGTTTCATCCCACAAGTGTTTCCTAGGTTTGGTTTTGTTGGGGGGGGGGGGGTTTGTTATTGTTTGAATAGTACCAGGGATAATTGGGGCTCTCAACAGGAAACTGGGTTTGGGGCTGAGTAGCCCCAGCAAGAGCAGCAGGGATCTCCTAAGGGGCAGAGAACTTCTAACAGAGAGCCTCTCGACATCCTACTCTAATCCTGGCAGTAGGAGAGAAGGGCCGGATCAAAGTTCATCTGGAGAAAAAGGAGGGGAGAGGGGGTGAGGAAGCCAAACCTGTTCCTTTGAAGTTACATTAGGCCATTAATATACATCACATCTGTTTAATTTAAAACCCCTGCTCAGTGTTGGTGAAAGTTAATTGCACACTTCTCAAGCCCCAGCATTAAGTTACTGTGTATTTGGATGGGAAATGCGATTTGTGCTGTACTTAATGACAGGGTTCAGAACTAAGTCCACAGTAATATGCTTTCTGTAACTCACCACTGATCTGCCAGCATCCATGCTCTACATAAATAGGATTATAAATCTGGCCCCAAATGGGTCTCTTGCACTAGCTCCTTCTCCATCTCTGTATAAACTGCCTTTAGCAGGATTCAAGTTTACAAATGTGTTTACGCTTCTCTCTCTTCCATCCAGCTATGACTTTTTCTCCCAGCTTTTTTTCTTTCCCCTTGTGGTCAGTTAGGTTTTTTACAGGTATTTTTTCTACTGGCCTACGGTTCTGAATGTAAATTTCTGTTAATTTTCCAGGAGAGCAAGGGTGAATTGAGGACAGCCTGCTGTACTTTCCACTTGCCAGTGATTACAAAGACCTTTCTTTAGCAGTGATAGTGGCTTTCTGACTAGAGCTGGAGGAGAAAGCATGTATAGTTGAAGCATTTCTTCAAAGATAGACACAACTTGAAAATGTACATGAAATACTGCTGCTTGATGAGTTTTATTTCTAGCCAGGATTAAGAAATGAAATTCCATCTTGTCTCCCCGGAAATCCTGACCTCTCCCCTTATCCTGTCAGTAACAGAACGGCTGATGATATTTTTTGGTGTGAATTAAACAGGGGCCTGAGAACCAGAGAGGTGGTGTAGGAAAGAGCGCTGGATTTGGGGTAAGAAAATTGGGGTTTAAACCTCGGACTCTATTAATTATTTCTTTTTCACCTTGAACAAGTCATTTCTCTGGGTCTCACTTTACTCATCTATAAGATGGGAGAGTTAATGGATAAAGTGCCATGCCTGGAGTCATGAAGACCCAAGTTCAAATTCAACCTCAGTTACTTAACTCTGTTTCCCTCAGTTTCTTCATCTGTAAAATGAACTGGAGAAGGAAACAGCAAACCACTCCAGTTGTCTTTGCCAAGAAAACCACCAAAAAGGGGTCACGAAGAGCTAGACTTGACTGAAAAATGACATGAGTCGCTTAACCTCTATTTGCCTCAGTCTGTTTCTCTGTTAGATGGGGATAACGAGAGCACCTACCTCCCAGGATTATGAGGATCAATAATCGTAAAGCACATAGAAGAGCACAAGACTAATAGTAAGTGCTAAGTGTTAGTTATTAATATTTCGATTATCGAGAAGATCTTTTCCATTTCGAAATTCCTATTTAATGTATTTTCACAAATATTGATTAAGCACCTAAAATGTGCAAAGCTCTGACCTAGGCGCTACGCTGCGATCCCATAATCAGTTTGCTATCAGACCCTTTAAAAGTAGCAGTAATAACCAGAACTGCAGCGGGGGGTGCGGGGAAGCCACAGTAGCTCCTAGGCTCTTCTTGCCACAGGAGGGAACAGACTAAGGGGAAAGAGAGGGAGGTTATCAGATATCCAGGGCAAGCCAGTCATGTGTGATAAACATCAGAGACAACCCAGAGGTGTCAAAGAAAGCTAAATAAGAGGAGCATGGTTTTCTGTGGTTCTTAAAGGATACTTTAGGGATAGAGGAAATAAATCATGATCCTTTTCTGAATACTTTCATGAATTTTTGACATCTAGCCTTTGGGCTGTTGAAGTACTTGTGTGTGCGCATCATACAATGCAATGACTAAAGTCAAGGCTAGCTGGACAACCTCAAGTTTAGCCAGTGGGTTTTGGCTGTTACCATTGGCCAAAAAAATTATTAGAGTAATAATGGTTTATTCGTTTAGTCATTCATTCATTCAACAAAGATTTCTTAAATGCCTACTATGCGCTAAGGCACTATAAGAGATGGTAGAGAAGATCCAAAAATAAATAAGGCATAGTCCTTACCCTCAAGGATCATACGATCCCAGGATTTATAGATAGAAAAGATATTTAAAATTACCTACTCCAGCCCCACCCTCCATCTTACGCTGAGGCCCAGAGACGTTCAAAGTCATACAAGAGTCAAGTAGGAGGGTTAGAACCAGTTCCCCCGATTCCAGATAATAATAATTCATCTTTCTACAGTATTTAAAGGTTCCCAAAGCACTCTTTTCATAGGAACTTTGTGGAATGGCTAGTGGAATCATCATCTTCGTTTTATACCTCCAGCACTTCTACCATGCCAACTTATAGTCCAGTGAGGGAGATAAGACATAAACACAAATCACTTTAACGTAAGCAGGGGGCGTGCTGGTGCCACCTCTAACTGGCTGGAGAGCTGATTGTTAAATTTTAATGTGAGTATTCACACCTAAGAAATCAACAAAGGTTACAAATCAAGGCTTGATTTATTGTCTTGTTAATTATCTAAACATAAGAAAATGAAGGAGGAAATGTGAGGGAGGGAGGGATAGAATTTGGAACTCAAAACTTAAAAAAAATGTTAATTGTTTTAACATATAATTAGGGAAAAATAAAATATATTAAAAACAATGCAGATTAAACTGAAAAAGTAAGTCATCTACAATATTTTTTTCAAGAGTCAGTTGAACATTTATCATCACAATGCTGCACACAGGGTAAATTCTTTTCTCCCCTCCCACACATTCACCCCACTCCACTCCCACACTTGGAGAGTTCGCTGAGGAGGTGGTATTAAAGCTGAGTCATGAAAGATAGTGGAAATTTCACTACAGAAAGATGGGAGCTGAGAAGGGCATTGTAAGGATGGGGTGAGTTGTGAGCATGTGATTCCAATGAAAATCAGTTTGATTTAATTCAACAAATATTTATTAGCTGCCTATATCTAAGGCACAGTGCTTGGTGTTGAGGATTCTAAGACAAAGATTAAAGCTCCCTCTAGGAGCTTACTCTCTGCTGGGAGAGTCCAACATGCAATCAGATAAATCAGCACGTTAACTTCAGGAAGGGGAGACCAGTTCAGCCATGTGGGAAGGCTTTATGGAGGAGACAGTGATCAGAGTGATGAGAGCTCTGAGGGAAGGGAAGGATTCTGAGGGGTATAGGTGGGGATGGAGTATATTCCAAGACTTGGAATGCATAGATGTTGAAAATAGAATGTTGAGCTTAGGGAATTCCAATTTTTGATAGGACTGAAAGCATGTGAAAGGGAATAATCAGAAATAAGGTTGGAAAGTTTGGGGGAGGCCAGATTATGGAAGGCCTTAAATTCCAGTTTGACTAGATCATAGAACACAAGAGATTGAATAGCATGAGATAAAATTGGAAAGGTAGATTGGAACTAGATCATGTGAAGGCCTTGAATACCAGGCTAAGGAATCTGGGCTTTATTGGACAGAGAAAAATGTTCTTACAATTAAAACTGTCCAAAAGTAGGATGTGACACCCCAGGAGGTGAGAGATTTTCCCTTTTTAAGGTTTCCACAAAAAGGCTAGTTGACCACTTATCATAAGGAATCCCTGTTCAAGCATAGTTAGATTAAGATAGCCAACTGTGAGATTCCATAGTTCTGTGAGCAGGCAGAAGCCAAAGGTGGCAATATCAGTCACAAGGTTATTGAAATAGTCCAGGGAGAAGACAGCAACAGCTTGAACCAGTGTGGCAGTGGTGGGAATGGAGAAGAAGGAACAGATATAAATGACTTGGGGGAGACAGAATATATAGGACTTGGTTACTAAAGGTGGAGGGCTGAGAAATGGGAGAGGCCAAAGATGATTCTGAGGTCATTGCTACTAAGCCGGGGTAATGGAGAATAAGTAGTTCCATTAACAAAATTGAGTCAGCTAGATATTAATTAAATTCAATCAGCTACATTTGCACATTGTCATATATGTTCTTTACTTTCAGAAAAAGAATGAAATTTTTAGCTGTCCTTTGTGAGTTGAACTGGCACCAACCAAGTAGATTTTCTTGGTTTCTCCTTTGTAATAATAATTCATCTTTCTACAGTATTTAAAGGTTCCCAAAGCACTCTCTTCATAGGAACTTTGTGGAATGGCTAGTGGAATCATCATCTTCGTTTATAGCTCCGGCACTTCTACCACGCCAACTTAGCAGTTGGTGCTAGGAGGTTCCATTAGTGAAAGGAGTAGAGATGATGTCACAGATTTAGAGGCAAGGGACCTCAAAGGTTATCTAACCCAATCCCTTCATTTTATAGTTGAGTAAACTTGGGCCCAGGAAGTAAAATAGCTTACTCAAGGTGACATAGATAACAAGCAGAAGAAACAGGTTTGAACCCACTTCCTCTGACTCCAATGGGATATTTTACATGACTTTTAAGCAATAGTAGCCCCACTGGAATTCTAGTAGGCCAGAAAGCATTTTCAAATATGTGAAGGATTTCTTTTCTAAAATTCTAATCTGCTGTTCCTTCAGCCCACCCTGGAACTTCTTGCCTTCCACAGCATTTCCCCCAACAACAACAACAACCATGGGGCACAAAGTTAGTTAAACTTACCATGGGTTCAAGTTCAAATCTGACCTCAGACACTTACTAGCTGTGTGACCCTGGGCAAGTCACTTAACCTCTGTTTTCCTCCGTTTCCTTATCTGTAAAATGGAGATAGTAATAGCACCTACTTCACAGGGTTGTTGAAAGGACCAAATGAGAAGTTAATTGCAAAGCGTTCAGCATAGCGCCTGACACATAGCAAGTGCTACATAAATGTCCTTCTTCTTGTTCACTTGTTTCAGTCATATCCAACTCTTTGTGACCCCATTCAAGGTATTCTTGGCAAAGAAAATGGAATGGTTTGCCATTTCTTAATCCAGGCTCATTTTACAAATGAGGAAACTGAGGGAAACAGGATTAAGTGACTTGCCCAGGGTCACACAGCTACTAAGTGCCTGAGGCCAGATTTGAAGCCCAGCTCTCTATCCACTGAGCCACTCAGCTGCCTGATATAAACCTTAGCTATTATCTTTATTTATGTTGGCTCCCAGGCTGACAGCTTTGCATATTGAGTAGAATTGGGTTGCAGAAGCACGCTCATTCTGGTGGATGAATTTGGGTGCATTTGTTTGTCTCATTGATTTATAGTTGTATCTTTTCAATTATGAAAGTTGAAGCAGGGTGAGAAGTCATTCTTGTTCTGTGGAGTGGATGGTGTAGTATCTAAAGGGCTAATCCGGTAGAAAAGGGATTTGATTTGTTCTGCTTGGCCCCAGAAGACAGAATGAGAAGCAGTGGATAAAAATGACAAAGACAAATTTAGAGTTGACATAACCAACAGAGCAATGAAGAAATGGAATGGGCTGGCTTGAGAGGTAGTAAGTTCCTCCCTATTGGAGGTCTTTAAGCACAGGGTGGATGACCATTTGCCTGGCACTGAGAAGATCCTTGTTCAGGCATAGGTTGGATTGGATGGCGTCCAGCATGGGAATCTGCGAATCAGGATGTTCATGCCTCTTTAAGTCTGGGAGAGGGTGTACGTTGTTTTAATTATAAACTTATATTCGATAGTTACAATTTGTGGAGGATCGAAGGATGAAACTATCAGGTATCTTCTACCAGATGGTTCTGCAGCGAGTGTCGAAGTTACATCCTATGCAAATCGTTCAACAGGAGGTAAATAATTGATAATAATTCAACCGGGGTAGCCTGAGTAATCGTTTCTACTCTCATCCCCATTTTTATATGTGTATGTATATAAACCCGTGTGGAGATTTGACTCAGAAGCCTATGTCTGCTTTCTAACTAATCGAATTGGGGAAGGACAGCCTCTTTATTTTATAAGCCTCCGTCTTCTTCCCAGATTGTTTCTTTACATTTTGACCTATTTTATGCAGTTGCCATGTAGGAAGTGTGCCTTTAGAAGAAGAAGACAAAAAAGCCTTCCCACATCATAGAGAAGTTTCCTTCTATGTTTTGTTTTGTTCTTTTTAAAGGAGGTTCGTAAACATCATGCAGAAACCAATGCAATGGATTTTTAAAAGGTCAAGTTTCATAGCGAAGTTTGGAGTTGGAGTTAGGAGGGGGTGGAGGGAAGGCCTAACTCTGAAATCCCAAGCACCTTGCCAAGACAGCCCTTTGCTCCAGGTCCTGTAAAGGGCCCGTGTCCCTCCTGGGGCTTTCAGAACTCTGTATGCACCCAGGAGTGATAGTGGATGGAGGGCAGCTCCCAGTTCACAGAAGAAGGACCATTCCCCCAATAAGCCCAGGATTCTTGAACCACATCCAGCCCTTGTGGAAAAGATGCCTTTTGGGCGGAGAGTCAAGTAAACTACTGATGAGCATGAAAAACTCAGACTTGGCAATGCAATTCAAAAGACCCTTCCAAATGCCGATCTAGCAGAAAATTGTAAGGCAGGCTCATTGTTTACAGCCCAACTGAGCTACAGAGATCCTGGGGAAAACAGGCTTGCCATGTTGGGGACAAAAAAAAAGTGTAGAAATACAAACAGTGTGTGTGGTACCTCCAGTGTGGCAACCTGACCTGGATTTGTTCTCCTTAGGCAGAAAAACGGTAGGCCAGGAAGCTTTTTCAGATGTATGAAGGATTTCTTTGGCAAGAATCCTTTTTGAAAATTCTAATCTGCCACTCCTCCAGCCTACCCTGGAACTTCTAGCATTTCCCTAGGGACAAGGTTAGTCAACTTGCCTCAGGTTTAAGATTTGCTATTGGCACTGCAGGCCAAGCTGTCTCATTCTGCTCACCCTATCCCCAGTGTGAGGGGCCAAGAGCACTGGGAGGGGCAGGAGGAGAGAGGCCTGGGAGGTAGGGAGGCTCCCATGACCCAGAACAGGTATGCACCTGGTGCAGCTGTGCTGGTTTCTGCCCTTCTGGTTATGGAATTGAGTTCCCTGGAGGGAGGCCTGTAGTATCTCACCTTCTAGTATGATTTATAACTTGACTAATCCTGAATAAGTTTGGAGTACCTTTTCAAAATTCAGCCATTCTCCAGGGTTGGGCAGAAGACTTTCAAAGTTAAATAATTGTGACACCCAATCTGAGTAACTAACTGAATACTACCCCCACCATTTCTAATCGAGAGCTATCTATGAGTAGTTCTTATCAGACCCTCACTAGTTTTTGGGCTCCTCAATAGACGCAGCTGCATCTGAGAACACCTCCCTCCCTTTCCACAGCAGAATTCCCCTGGAAGCCAAAAACCATTTTAGGATTCTCCAAGTTCCAACATGCCACTGGGCCATTTAATTCTTCCAGTCTGGAGAAGTTCTAAGGCCAGGAGGGTTGTTGGCATAAATCCTCTTGTGTGAGCATATGGGGCAGCAGCAAATTGGTGGAAAGAGTTCTGGCCTATGTGGCACCTGGCTTTGTCACTAAGGAGCTGTGTGGCCCTAGACAAGTCACCTCCAGACTTTTTCTGGATCTCAGTTTTATAACTTCTGATAGATATGCTTTGTCAGTTCTCAGGGGAGTGTTTCCTCTTCCTGGGGACTGAAATTGGGTTTCCACACAGCCTTTCCTGGTTTGGAGCTAGGCCCTTTTCCAACACTAATACTTTTTGCTCAGTTGCAAAAAAGCAAAACAAAACAATCTTTCAGTCCATGACTCAGCATGGCACAATGGAAAGAACACTGGATTTGGACTCAGACACAGGAAACAGACACTGGGTTCACATCCTGGCTCTGCCACTTACCTTCACCTCCCAGCGTTGTTGTGAGGATTAAGTGAGATAATATTTGTAAAGTACTTAGCAGAGCGCCTGGCACATAGTGGATGCTGTATAAATGTTAACTATTAGTATAATTATTAGTCAGATCACCACCTCTATGGGTCTTGGCTTTTCCCTGTATAAGACGAGAGGGCTGTTTCTAAGAGTCCTTCCAGCTCTAAATCAGCTGACCTATGTCATTTGGCTGCTTTTTTCCCTAAAATTGCCTCTCTGTTTACCTTCACTACCATGCAAAGGAGCAAAACAGGAGGTAACAACAAATGCTATCGCCATTTCATAAGCACTCCTTTCCTGGGACATTCTGCAGCAAAATCGAAGGTGTAGAATAGCCAGTCCCAAGGCTTCAGGCCCAGGCATGTATGCTGGGCCTCAAATAGGGCAGTCTGATTTTTCTTCCCCCTTTGTTCTATGTTAGATGATATCTGTGTTTGACATCTCTTTATGTGAATAGTTTTTTCCTACTTGTTTGTTTTTAAACAATAGTGAGGTAGATCAGTCAATGATTGTGCTCTTGGTTCAGACTTTACCCTTGTTGCCCTGGTCTCCTTTAATTTAAGAATAAGGTGTCAAGAATTCAGGTTCACTCCCCTTTCCTGAGTTCAGTACGCTGATACTAGTCTCTCTTTCTAGCTCTGCCTCCCTAGGCTATCTCTTTTTAAGTTTGACCCCCTCCTGGAATGGAGTCAAATTCAGCGACCAGCATTTTGAAGGCATGGTCACTAGTCCTGGTAGTTCTTTTAACCGGGGAAGATCTAAAGAGGAGATGTCTGTCAGCACAAAATCTGCCACTATTTACATGGGGGGAGAGGGGCAGCAAAGTGGTAGGGAGAGTATATGACTTAAAGTCAACAGATCTGGTTCTTGTCATGACCTATGGGTATAAAACTCAGAAAAACACATGTCATCACTGTTTCTTCCATAAGAAGGAACAGCATCTATGTCAATGGTAATCATGCTGCCCAGTGACCTCTGCTCCGTATTTGTCAGGACAATGGCCATATATGTGGTGGAGTGGGTGACTTCTATATGGTACTATTTGAATGGTCCCATCAGGCCTTAGTCTCAGACACTTAGTCGCTGTGTGACCTTGAGCAGATCATTTACCCTGTTTGCCTCAGTTTTCTCATCTGTAAAATGAGCTGGAGAAGGAAATGGCAAACCACTCCACTATCTCTGCCAAGAAAGCCCCAAATGGGGTCTCGAAGAGTCAGACACAACCGAACCAAATGAACAACAACAACATTAGGCCCACCTTCCCAAAAATATCTCCAATACCAACCTGCCAAAACCTTGTCTTCCATGTACTCCAATGAAAATGTAAGCAATGTTTGTTTAGGGGTGAGGAAAGCATTATTCAAGTTAATTAAACATGCAGGACCCTGTGCCCACTCTTGACAATATATAGATGACTCAAGACATGGCTTCTGTTCTCAAAGATCTTTCAATCAGCCAAACTAATACGGGGCTGGAAGGCAGGGCTGTAAGAATCACAGCGGTTGGCAGTGCCACGCTGGGGACCTGTTAGTGATCTCGACCTCTTCAATTTTCCTCTTTGTGTGTATACATCTCAGGTTTCCCCCAAATAGAATGTAAACTCCTCGTGGGTAGGCATAGTTTTGTTTCTCTCTTTGTATTTCGTGAATAGAGTTGGTTCTTAATAAATATTTTAATCAAACAGGGAGGCCAAGAAAGGGAAGTGGAAAAGGGGCAAGGATGAACATTGCGCAATCACCCCTCTCTACTTACCTGTTCTCTTCTCTGTATTACTTCCCTTTCCCAGTCCTGCCCTTCTGATTAACGCCATTACTCTATTCACCCCTCAGTAAAGTTGGGGCTCCCTAGCCCAGACTTAGGAGGCTAGATTCCTCAGTTAAAAAAAAATTTTGTCATCCCAGAACCCAACACATGAAGACGATAATAACACTATTGTTCTCTGGGAAATCTTCCAAACTCTGTGTGTGTTAAAAGATTAGCAGTCACCTTAAAGTATAAAGATGGAGGCCTTAAAAAAAGAGAAAGAAATTAAAACAGCAAGAGGAAAAAAAAAGAAAATGAATTTCTACCCAGCCAGAGCTTCATCTAGGAGTCACAACAATCCTTCTTACTCTTGGCTTCCAACTCTTCACAGTTATGAAACAGACCACCAAAATGCTCAGAAATATCAAAGGATAAATCTGCTTCCTCTGAAACATGCTGCCTTAATATATGCTGGCTTCTCTTTCATGCCTTCTTTATCAGGATGTATCTTTTTTAGGTACGTCCTACCCCGAAACAAATTCAATTCCACAGCTCATGGTTGCTCATTTGGTGTTATTTTCTTTAGTATTTTTTTGGGGTCTTGTTTAGCAAGTCATTGACTTGCTTTTCATGATTTTCTTGCATCACTCTCATTTCTCTTCCTAATTTTTCCTCTACTTCTCTTACTTGCTTTTCCAAATCCTTTTTGAGCTCTTCCATAGCCTGAGACCAATTCATATCTTTTTTTGAGGCTTTTGATGTAGGCTCTTTGACTTTGTCAGACTTCTTCTGGCTGTATGTTTTGGTCTTCTTTGTCACCAAAAAAAGATTCCAAAGTTTGATTCTGAATCTGGGTCCGTTTTCATGGCCTGTTCGTGTTCCCAGCCAACTACTTGACCCTTGAGTTTTTTGTATAGGTATGACTGCTTTTAGAGTAGAGAGTACCTTGTCCCAAGCTTTAGGGGACTTGTGCTGCTGTTTTCAGAGCTACTTCTGCACAGCAAGCTCTGCCACACCAACGATCCTCCTCCCCCAAGAACTGCCAGCCCGGACCACAACTCAGATCCAAGCAGGCTCTGCACTCCTGCTCTGATCAGCCACTTAATTCCTCCCACCTGGTGGGCCTGGGGCTGGAAGCAAATGCAGCTGGAAGCAGCCCCAGAGCTGTACCACTTCCAAGCCCCCGGGGCTGGGACTGACTATGCACTGCTTTCACTCTGTTCTAGCAGTTCTACCCACTAACCTTCTCTGTTGTCTTTGGTGTTTGTGAGTTGAGAAGTCTGGTAACTGCCACAGCTCAACAATTCAGGGCCCTGTGGCCTGTTCCGCCTGGCTCCCAGTCTGGTTGGTCCTGGCGTGGCCCACACTGGGCTCTGCCCTGCTCCACTCCCAGCTTTGTGTGATAGATCCTTCCCCGTGACCATCCAGACTTTCCTAAGCTGGAGCCCTGCTTCCCTCTGTTATTTCGTGGGTTCTGCAGCTCTAGAATTTTTTCAGAGCAATTTTTTACAGGTGTTTAGAGGGACCTGGGGGAGAGCTCACCCAAGTCCCTGCTTTCCAGCCACCATCTTGGCTCCCTCCTCATGGTTGCTCATTTGAAGACAGTTAGAAGTAGGTGCTTTATGCCAATGGGGGGAAATGGACGCTTGACATATTCCAGTAGCCTGTCCATGGAGACACATTTTCTTAATAAAGGGGAAGGGCTTTTATTTTAAGTGAGAGATAAAAACTTGAGTCTTTTGTTCAACATTTATTGGGAATTTATTTCGTAAAAACTCTCTAGATTAAATACCAACCCATTATGCTTTACAAACTATTGTCCCCAATTCAGGCTGCATGTATCTGGACACATACGTTGTCTGTACAGCCCTCCTAGGATTGAGCCTTTTGAGTTACTGATACTTTTGAGAAGACTCTATTGAGAAATCAATTTTAAATCAACTTAAACCATGGAAATTTATAGGTTAAAAAAAAGGACAAAATTGCATTTGTAAAAATGTGGAGAGTGCCAGTCTTCAGTCTGTGTGACCCAGATACAAATGTAATCCCTTATATGGTCTCTTTCCTGTTGGCACAGGATTAGCAGACTCCAAAGGGAGACTTCCATGGTCTTCTGTTGGTCTATTTCTCTTGCTTCCATCTGCTGGTATCTATACTGAGCTACTCTCCGCTAAGCCTTCAGTTTGGGCCTGCTTATTTTCGACTAAAGGACAGCTACCATGTGCCTTTTCCCCCATAAATGGGCAGTGTCTCAGCTCTTTTAGCTTATAGTTCCAGTGGTATTTCAACTCTTTTGTCATTCAGATCCTCAACCACTCATCTATCTAGAGGAATACTTAGGCATTCAGTCTTTCTTTGAATTACTTTTCTTCTGCTTCAGCTACAACAACAGAACTATCAATTCCCTCGTCCTGAATGCTGTCTCTCAATGTATTCTAAGATTATATTCACTTTTTTGGTTATCAACTATTGATTTGCAGTGACTTGGCAATACTCAAAAACTCCCAGATCTTTTTTCAGATGAACTACCCTCAGAGCTTGCCTCTCATTTTAGATTTGGAGAAATTGATTCTTTGACCCTAAGTGTAAGACTTTACGTTTACCTCTCATATTTTAACTTATTCAATTCAAGCCCATTGTTTTAGCTTATCAAGATCTTTTTGGATTCTGATCGTATTTATCCTCTTGGCTATCCCTCCCAATTTTGTTTTGTTTTTAATCTCCCTACCTGCGCTAATGTCTATCCAACTTTTGCCCTGTCTTGTCCCTAAAACATATGACTGTCAAGTGTAAACTATACCTAAAGCCTTCTCATCTATCAGTCTAGGAACATGGTCAACAGAAGAAATGGTGAGTCTGGCATGACTCATTCTTTGCTGAAGATGTGCTGCCTTTTTGTAACTACCACTTGCTTTTCTAGTCCTTTAATAATATCTCCTAGAATTTTGCTAGAAAACAAAATCAAGCTTACTGACCAATAGCTTTCAAATGGTATGCTTATGTTTATAGTTTACCTAATGTTGAACCAATTTTGCAATTGGTCCTGGGGCTTTTTATTTGGGAGTTCATTTATAGCTTGTATAATTTCTTTTTCTCAGTTTGGGCTATTTCAATTCTCTATTTCTTGTTATGTTAATATAAACATTTTCTAATTTTTCAAATATTCACCTATTTCATTTAAATTGTCCATCTTGTTGCTGTATAGTTGGGCAAAATAGTTTCTAATAATTTTTATTTCTCATCTGTTGTAAATTCTCCTTTTTAATTTTTGAATATGGTAACAGGGTGTTCCATCAAATAGCTTATTTGTCTATTTTATTAGGTCCACCCACTGCCACCCCCATCAAAACAACTAGTATTATTTATCAATTCAATAGATTTTATTTTCAATTTCATTAGTTTCTTCTTTGATTTTCAGAATTTCTATTTTGGTGTTTGTTTTTTTTATTTGTTGATTTTACTAGGTTTTTTTTTAAAGTTGAATTCCTAATTAATCTGTTCTTTGTTTTTTGTTGATGAAAGTAATTAGAAATATAACTTTTCCTCTAATGACAACTTTGGCTACCTTTCAAAAGTTTGGTAGTCATCTCATTGTCATTTTCTTCAGTGAAATTGTCTATTGTTTCTATGGTTTGTTCTTTACCTACATAGTCTTTAAAGTTATATTTAACTTTAAATTTTAAAATATTAAGTTTGAATTATTTCTTCATATTAATTTTATTTATTATAATTTTTCTTATACTGTGATCAATAAGGTTATATTTAGTACTTCTGCTTTCCTGCATTTGTTTATGAAGCTTTAATACCCTATTACATAGTCAATACACAACTAAGAAATTTTTCTTTTCTTTCTTGGAGGGGGTTAGGCAGAGCAATTGGGGTTAATTGACTTGCCCAAGATCACACAGCTAGCAAGTGTGTCAAGTGTCTCAGGCCAGATTTGAATTCAGGTACTCCTGACTCCAGGACTGGTGCTCTACTCACTGTGCCAGCTAGCTGCCCCAAGAAATTTTCTACTCCATCCAATTCCCATTCAATAATCACTAGAAAGTTAATATATCTAACTTTTGTAAAATTCTATTCAGTTTGTTAACATTTTGCTATTTTTCTTTTAGATTTGTCTAGGTCTAAAAAGGGTACATTGAGATTCCTAACTAGTATAGTTTTATTATCTATTTCTCCCTATAATTTGATAAGCTTTTCCTTTAAGTACTTAGATAAGATACATATAGGTTAAATATTTATATTATCACATTATCTTATTGCCTTTAAGCATAATGTAGTTTTCCTCATTATCACTTTTAACTATATATATATGTTTGCTCTTGCCTAGTCTGAGATGATTGCTATCCCTGCTTTTTGTAATTCACCTAAGGCATAATAAATTCTGATCCAACTTTCCAGTTTATTCTCTGTGAATCTTTTTGTCTCAATAATCTTTCTTGTAAGCAAAATTTGGTTGGATTTTCCTTTCTAATCTAATTTGCTATTCTCTACTTTGTGGCTAACTTCATCCCATTCACATTTATTGTCATGAATGTGTTTTTCTCTCCATCCTCTCTTTTTCCTTTTCTTTTTTTCTACATCCTTTTTTACCAAAAAAAAATGCTGAAATAAAATAGATATGATCAACACCAGTAATCTGTAGTTGACCTGGTCTGATCCCACTCCTCTGCCCAACTTCTCTTTGCCTACCCCAGACTCAAATCAATGCTTCTTACATTTTTCCCTCTTTTTAATCCTTTCTATAGGTGAAGTTTATTTTGCTTGTGACTATTCCTTCCCTGAATCTACCTGACCTCTTAAATTCTGTTTTTTCTCTCTGCCTCCTTTTTTCTGATTAATTCAATATATTTCTACATCAACTTCTTACATGTGTGTATGTTCAACACTCCTTGACTAGATTCAGTTAAAAGGGCAGTTTGTGCAATGCCTGCTCCTTCCACTCTCTTCTCTTTCTCCACATTCTTCTAATTTTTCACTCTTTTGATTTTGTTCTAATATCATGTCATCCATGGAACTATTGAGATCTGTTTGCCCTACTCCATTTTTCAGAAAGTATAATGCATGGGTAAAATCTTCATATTCTAGTCTAAGCTATTTATTTTCCTTCCACTTTTTTTTCAACAATTCTAATTTCATTTTTTAAAAACTTTCTTCATTTTTCCACACTTTCTTGGAGATTTAGTGTCCAAGCTATTGCTTTCTCTGAGGCTCTATTTGCATTTGTGGGGTATTACGCTTCACTTTGGGGTTTGTCTCTTGGGCTTCTCTTAACCCATAATATTTCTTCTTTGTATTCGGAGTTTTCTTCCCATTACTCATATCTCCATTCCTAGCTGGATTGGGTTGTTGTGCCACACCCCATCCTTTACTCTTGGTTCTTGTTTGTTATGTCCTCTCTGTTGCCTAGATGTACCTGGTACTCTGGATGGGGTGGTTTGGACTAGGTCCTGCCCTCTACCATACTTCCTGGCTCCTGCTTCTACATCTAGGTGGCCTAACATGGGTATTAGACTCTGCCCTGTCTCTTCTATAATCACGCACTACTGCGTCAGCGAACAACCATTAATTAAACCCTTAATGTGAGTCAAAACAATCACTCCTTCCAAAGGGTTCTCAGACACTGCAATGGCTCCAACAACGAATAACAGCACTGACTCTGGGCCTCTTGGAACTCACAAAGGCTTTCATAGACTGACCTTCTCCCCATACAGTGACCCACTGGGGGCTGGCTCTGTCCCCTGCCATTGCTCTTACAGGTGGAGGCCAAGATTCCACTGACTTTCAGCTCTTTTTCTTAGACCCTATGCCAGCTTCCACTTCTTTTGGGGCAGCCTCTCTCCAAGTGGCTGCACACTTCTGGCTGACTTCTCGTCAGTCTTAAACTTGGTGGGAAATCCTGCTTCTGTTTCTCTTTGGTTTTCTTGATTACTGTTACACCTGAAGTCCTATTATATATTTGCTGGGATGTTCATGGGAGAACTAGGCTCCCTTAGGAACTTTCATATCACCATCAACTGGAAGGGCACGATTCTTTTGAGAATTGTTTGTTCATATCTTGATCACTAACAAAAATTCTTTTCATAAGATTCCAGTTCTAGATGTCGAGTCCTTAGGGGCCATCTAGTCCATTTCCTTTATTTTACAGGTGAGCAAACTGAAGCCCAGCACAGTTATTTGACTTACCTAAGATCACACAGGTACCAAGTGGCAGAGCCAGAATTTGAACACAGGCCGTTTACCTCTACCACGGCATTCCTTCCACTACACCATGCTGCCTCATTTTTCAAAGCCTGCTCTCTGCACTCCTATACCTAAGCTCTTCATGTTACTCTGTGATTGTCCAAAGTCCCCCACCTCATATCAAAGAACTAGAAACAAAGCAGGTACCCATAGACTGGGAAAGGGCTGAATACACTATGGTATATGAATGTGATAGATTATCATTGGGCCATAAGAAATGATGACTGAGGAATTTGGAGACAGGATGAACAAGTGATATGGCACACTCCTGATGGACCTTTAAAAGTCAGTTTAGTAAGGACCGGTGGAATTCAGGCTGAAAGAAGAACCCAGATTATGATGAGACTGAGAGGAGGCCATATGAGTGAGAAAGGCAGAAGCCAAAGCAAAGGCAACCATCACAAAGAAAGAAGACAGGGTTCTAGGATCCAAGGCGACTGGGCGAGTTGGACTCAAGTACTATCAAGTTAGGTAGAGAGAATTACAGATCCTTTGAACCACCTTTCCAGAGCAGAGAGGGAGTGTTTATACTGGAAAACTCATATGAGAAATGAAGCCATAGTAGAATGGAGGGAGGGAAAAGCAGAGATCAAATGGGAGTAGTTGAACAACCCTGCTCACCACGTGGCTCAACTACAGCTACAAACACGGTGACCATAACAACGCAAGTGAAAAGAACATCACAGGGAAACCAGACTCTGAATAGTTAAACCAATCTTGGTCTCTAGAAAACAGATAATCAAACATACCTCCCTTCTGTCAACAGAGAAGTTGGTATTACTGAGCAGAATAGTGTTTTTATTGTGAGACAATCACTGTATTGGGTTTTTTGCTTAAATATATATATATTTTTTGTTACAAGGGTGGGTTCACATGTGGTTGGGGGTGAGAGAGTATGGTGCTATATACCAAAATGATTGTAGAGTAAAAATAGAACATATGAAAAAATCAGTTTCAGAAGCTATATATTGAAGCCTCCATTCCACCTAGCCCTTACCCTCCAGCTCCAGAGTTTGCCATCACTTCCAACCCCAAACAAACCTCCTAGACCCTGAGTACTGCTGCTGATTTAATTAAAGCAGTTTACATTAAGGTGTGGAGGAGACTTAACCCTCTCTGTGTGTTTGTATCTTTCTAAAAGGAGTTAGTGCAAATGAATTTCTTATTGGTGGCAGCTGGTGATAGTGGCAGTGATAGATGAGGAGGGGAGAAAAAAGGAAGAGGAGATATTTGAGGGGCAGTGGGACTTTCCAGTTCTTTTTGCTTAATCTCACCCTCTACCTCCACTCCAGCCTACAATTGGCCTTTCCTTCCATAGCCTAAGGAGTTCAATAAACATTGCAGTTCTGTGCTACTTATTCTAAATCCCGTCTCTAGCCTTTGCAAGTGGTCCTGAGGCTCCTTAAAGCAAGGCCTTTGCTCCAGGTGTCTGGAGGGGAATGGAGGGAACATACATAGCAAGTCACAAGTATTTGATGGCATAAATTAATGGTCCTTGAAAGTGAAGGAGCCTCCGTATTTAAATTTAAGATGCCAGAAAAGTTGATACCTGAATGTGTATATTTTGAATCAAAATACAGTATAACCCAAGTTCTGAATCTAAGTTTGGGAATTACTACTTTAATTCCTTCTAACTAGGCTCCAAAGACCAATTGTTAATGGACTGACTGTCTCCCTGTATGTTTTACATATCAACCATAGTCTAGTCTTCAAAATCAGCAGCAGCCAACTAGGGGTAAGCTTAATTACATACCCAGGCCTAGGGTAAGTTGATATTTGGGTAATACAAGATTAACCTTCTGTTTGCATTGGTTAGTAGAACACACTCTAAAAAGTATGAATGGACTCTTTCTTATTTGCCAATAAATACAGGCTGAGCATTTGGGGATGTTTGTTTTACCTTTACCGGCATAACTGAAAACACTATTCATTACAAGAGAGAAATGCATCCTTCCTATATTGATGGGATGCTGTGATGAACCATTAATTGTCAAAGAAAAAGAGAAAAATTGTGAATTGAATAGATTCTGGACAAGGAAGGGAGCCAACCAGGGCAAAATAGTAGGGACTGGTAGAACGACCCCATCCAAGGAGTAATGATAAAGAGATTGATACCATCTGGCCTCAGACATTTGCCCTGGGCAAGTAACTTAACTATTCTTTGTCTCAGTCTCCTTAGCTATAAAACGGGGATAATAATAGCACCTACCTCCCAGAGTTGTTGTGAGGAGCAAATAGATAATATTTGCAAACCGTTAAGCACAGTGCCTGGTGCATAGTAGGTGATGTATAAATGCTAGTTATTATCAATTATTATTATTGGCATCCTAAAGGGAGCTTGTTGGTGCCCATGTTGTTGTTGAGTTGTTTCAGTTGCGTCTGACTCTGTGACTCCATTTGGAGTTTTCTTGGCAAAGACTCTGGAATGGTTTGCCATTTCCTTCTCCGGCTCATTTTATAGATGAGGAAACTGAGACAAACAGGGTTAAGTGACTTCCCCAGCATCACACAACTAGAGGCCAGATTTGAACTCAGGTCTTCCTGACTCCAGGGCTGGTGCACTATCCACTGTGCCACCTCGCTACCACTGTAATATCCTGTGCTTGGCTTCAAAAATTTAACTGCGCAAGTACAAAATGGAGGATGGATGGATAGACAGCAGTTTATATGAAAAAGATTTGGGATTTTAGTGGACTAAAAGCTCCATATGAGTCAACCCTGTGACCTGGCAGTCAAAAAATAAACGAATGAAATCTCAGGCTGCAACAAGAGCATTGTAACACACAGAGCAAGGGAAGTGGGAACTCCAATATCCTCTACTCTAAATGCCTAACATCTGGAATCTTGTTTTTATTTCTGAGTGCCACATTTTAGGATATTTAGCTGATAAACTATACTGAGAGGAGCAACCAGGAGAGTTAAGGGCCTCAGGATCATGCTATATGAGTATCAATCAAAGGAACTGGGGATGTATAATGTAAAGAAGAGAAGATTTGGGAAGGAGATGGCAGCCATCTCCCCATGTTTAAAGGGCTGTCATGTCTAAGAGCCACAAAGCTTTTTCACCTTGAGCATGAAGGTTATAATTAGAAAGGAGGAAGTAAAAATCCAGGAGAAGCAGATTTCAGCTCAATATAAGGAAAACACTTCCTAACCATCAGAACTATCCAGAAGGTCTCTACTAGCTCTAAATCTACGATCCTATTCTAATACTGACAATCAATGCAAGGCCCAAGGGGCTGGGCCATTGAGTTCTCTCCTTCACTAAGAGGTCCCCTTTGTACTGGTCTGTGCACTTGATGTATTAGGTTCTTAACTGAGGAAGCTTGACCCTAAAAAAAGGTCAGATTTCTTTTCTCATCATCTTTGGCTTATTATACTCACATTCAGGAGCCTTGGAGAAAAATTACTTTTACCATAAGTTTGACTCATTTCTAAGATTTATCGGAAGAGAAGAGCAGAAAAGATTTCAGTATGAATCAGAAATCAGTTATTATTTCTGCTACACAAAGGAAATGATTAAAACAAAAAAAAAAGGACTGGTAAGGGGTAGGGGGATTGATAGAGCCAATTATTCAATTACCCTGCCCCACTTAAATAACTAACGAAATGCTGTAGAGTGATAGCTTTGTCAAGTGAGAACACATGTATTGTTGTTGCAACAATTCGGCTAGCAACTATTGTGGGGGGTGAAAGACCAACACAAGCCCAGCAACAAGAATGCTGCCAGCACAGTTTCTTTTGATCTGCTTTACTAAGGAAAGTAATGTTAGGGGGTTAACAATCTTATTTCAATCCAACATACAAATATCATTCACTTAGTTCAGGGGGAAAAGCCAGAACCCTGAACTTCAGAGCAAATATACACAAATTACAAACATACATTATAAACAGACCAAATACAATTCATAGTTACCAAGAACCCATCAACATCTGGGTTGATGAGCCGGGAGGCTCTTAGAACAGCTGCCCAGAGACCCACACCAACACTCCTCCGGGAGTGAGAGCCTCAAGCAAATAGCTCTGTTCTCTCTTTTTATACACTCTTTGGACATCATAAAACTTCATATGAGCAACTAGAACTTAGGCGCCTACCATTGGCTCTGGTCATAGCAACTCCCCTTAAGACCGTGAGGGCTTCATGCCCACATAGGCTTAGCACCTAGTAATTAGGGGTTTGGGCCTGGGGTTTAGCACATAGTAAGATTCAATCAAAGAGACTTAATTAATTTATCATTCTAAAACAGTAAGAAAGTCCCACCTTAGTTACCAATGCAATTGTCAATCAAAGGTATATGCCAAGTCACTGTAGATTTTGCATAAAATTAACTAACATTCATTTGTCTGGCAGCTTAGAAGTGAGAGCCAATCAGTCCCTTAAGGGGGAAAGGAAATGAGTAGAGCCTTTCTCTTCTCTTGTCCCCCATCCCTTGACCAGAGGATAGCTTTGTAAACTTTGGAGGGTCAGAGGATTTGGATTCTCATCAGAGTCCCAGCAGATTCTGGGGGCAGTCATTCTGGGGTGCATGGGGCATTCAGGAGAATGAGCACCTTTAGTATGAGGGCTTGCGGAGTCCTTTCCAGGGTTGCTCATCCACATTTGGTGTTGACCTGATTTACCCAACTCTCACCTGTGGCTCTAAGAAGTTGGGAGGGTAACTGACAGGATAACTTACAGGCCTTGAACCTGGTGGTGAGGGAGGGGGATGTCTGCCCCAAGCATGTGAAGACATTGCCCCCAGCAGAAGGGGCGAATGAGAACAATGTGTTCCAATGGCTGTGAAAGTGGCTGAGGTGGGTGCTGTGTAGCACTAAGAGCTTGATCAGACACAGATGCCAACGTCATCCACGGCATCCTGGGCCTTCACCAGTCGTCTTGACTTTTGTCTTGCCACTAGACTTAGATGACTCTGGAAGAGAGAGTGAGGCTGATGATTTTGTGTAACTGCTTCACTTAAATCTAATTCACACATAAGGGAGTTCCTCTGTTAAAACAAAGGACAAACAACAGCAGATTCTACATTAAGAGCCAAGGACAAACTAGATGTACTAAAAGAAAGGAAATTGTAGAGCTCAACAAGGAGCCCAGAAGAAAACTAAGCCATACTCACTGGGAATATTATGAGGACTCAGCAGAGGACTTGGAGGAGCTTGGACTAAAAAGGACTCAACAAGCCCTTGCACCAGAGGGGCTAGTCCTTGCTAAGCATCTCATACACCCCAAGTCACCACTGCCTTTGGTAATAAGGAATGGAGCACAGTAGTGGCTTGTTTCTTTCCTGAGGGCTTGGGCTTCAGTCAGATCAGGACAAACTAGAGGATTTCCAGGAATTTCTTGAAAGGGGCTTTGTCAAAACAGCATTTCCATGGGTTGTTATGGTATGGCCAGGTTCTCCCAGTGATGGGTGACCAGCATAGACATGTGGTACTTAGGGTGCTTTGGACCATCACTTTTGGATATCAGCAGTGAACGATCCTTTGCCCAATGACTTTATATCTCCCCAGCACCTAACACAGTACTCATCATACAACAGGCACTAAATAAATTTTGGTTGAATAAAGAAATTAACTTCTCTCTACTGGAAATTCAGAGAGCTGTGCTGAGTCTTTGGGGAAGTAGCTTCTGTTTCCATGGCCTATCGGTCCTTCTCCTTCCCCCGATATTTGCTTTGGGCTCCACAAGCTTAGGTCAGTCAGGGGTTTGTCAGAGGGAAGGATAATCATGGAAAACAACTTTTAAGTTGAAGAAGCTGCTTTTCACAAGCCAGATGGGTTTATGTGAACAATACCATAGGAGGTGATTTTTACAACTCTTTTTATTTATTTCTAAATGTGACTTACCTAGGGCAATGCTCAAGGATATCAAAGTAAGCAAGACTGTCTGTCATCCTCCTCTCTCCTCCAGAGCAACCCTTGAATCTCCAATGTGTCCATAGATTTAGAGCCAGAAGGCCTTTGAGCCCAACACCCGTACTTTATTGATGAGGAAATCGAGGTCCAGGGAAGTTAAATAAATTGATAGGGTCACACAGCTAGAAAATGTCTTTCAATTTTCAACATTTGATTCCTTTTGTTTTGCTTTGTTTTTTTTTTTCTTTCTTCCAGAGGAGTCATGTCAACAACTATCCTGTGTAGACAATCCTGAGAACGCATTGCCATTTCTGGTACAAAGTCAAGTCAACAAGCATTTATTAGCATCTATTCTGTGCCACCTACTGTGTCAAGGATGATAGCAGTAGTCACCTTTTTATAACACTTGCAGGTTTACAAGAGACTTCCCTCACAACAACCCTGGGAAATAGGACTATAAATATTGTTATCCCCATTTTACAGATACAGCCACTAAAGGTCAGCAAAGAAAAGGCTTATCTATCTAGTAAGGGTCAGCACGAGCACTCTCACAGAGTCTTCTGGCTCTAAATCCAGTACCCTTTCCATTACATCACACTGTTTCTGGATCCAGATGAAGTTTGGGGACCCGAGGAGACATGCCAGCACTCCAGGGAACCTCTCCCCCTTTTCTTCATTCTGGAAGAGCACCTAAAAACAAACTTTTATGAATATGGAGCCAAAAGCTACTGTTCAGATTCTAGAGGGTGTTGAACAGTTTAAATTAGGAAAAAGGTAGATAATTATAGTTTTCTTTCTTTGGTTTATTTTATGTGGTGATGACAAATGTTCCCTTTTCTGGACCTGAAGGCCTAATTTTCTGGTCTTTGCTCTCCTTTTTACCTGCTTCTACCTGGGTTTTTTTTGTGTGTGTGTGTCATGGCATCCTCTATTTTTTCACCAGTCAGAACATTGTAATTTTCCATCATCATCAATTTCATATGATTTTAAATACATGGGTAGCTGGACTTACTGGCAGAAGGGAGGACAAATTATGAAAGATGATCCTTGTGCCAGAGTGGGAGAAAAAATGCAGATTGTTTGATTAATAGGGTTCATTCTTCTCAGATATACTCTGCTTACTTTTCTTTTCTGGTTTTGAAATAAACTAAGTATGGCACTAAAGGTCCTTCAACCACAAATTTCCCCATACTCATTCATGGCATCCATTAATCATGTGTTCATATGTACTACGGTCAACCAGTGTTTCTAGAGCCTTCAAAGATAAAGTGAAGGTAAAACTTTTGCTGATAAGTTATGTTAGAAGCAAGGTATTAGAAATCTCCCAATTAAAAATGGGCTGAGGTCCTAAATGTCTAGAAACTGATTATTTGGGACTATTGGGATTTAGACAGCGATGTGCAAGATCCAGCCCATACCAGCTCACAAATGCCAATTGTTAAATTTTAAGGGTGTTTATTTACATCCTGGAAATTTGCAAACACTACCAATCAGAGTTCAATTTATTGTCTGGTTGATTGGCTAGAATTGTGAAAATGATGGAGAAAGTCTCAGTAATGAAGATTAAATTTAAAAATGTATGGTGCGCATTGCTTTTTTGGTTGTTGTTTGGAAAGCTTATTGTTAAACATTTACTAACATGTCACTAGATTCAGATCATATATTCCTAGAGATGGGGTAGAGATTGGATCTTTCCATTTTTATAAATTTCCTTTTTGTAAAGAACTCATAGGTAAGAAAATCCCCTCTATCAAGGCAACTTAGAACTTTTTCTGCAATTTAAAATATTAGAAAGCTGCCTAGAGCACTGAGAAATTAAATGATTTTCCCAGTGTAATGAAGCCTGTGTTTCAGAGGTGTGGCACTTGAACCCAGGTCTTCCTAGTTTTGAGACTAGCTCTCTCCCCATTGAGCCACATTGCCTCTTTATCTCTAGAGAATAAGTTCAATTCAGTTCAAAAAATATTGGGAGGCTGGCAAATGTACAGACCCCCTCAGTTTGCGAAGATGGTGTTCTCCACATGGAAGATGTTGGGGAGTGAGAGAAATGATTATTTCTCTATTATATTAATAACCTATTACTATTGGGGAGATCAGGATTGTTTCCCTTCCTATTTCTTCATTCTCTACTAGGTCAAATCAGCCCCTGAAGAATAGGACTGATAATGAGATTGGTTTAATATTCTCTTCTATTTTGTTCAGACCCCACTCAACTGGGGAAGCCCATTGTGCTCTACTCAGGCTGGGGTAGGGGGTAGATCCTTTGTTTAGATTGCCCTGGGCTGGGGGCGGTTTAGCAGTAAGAGTGACATGGAAGTCACATCCTTAGATCCTCATTAGAATAGGTCTGCCTCTTATTATAATATTCATTCTTCTCATTAACTGTTAACCAATCAGAGTTGATTGCTGTCAGTCGGGAATATCCACTCTTCCAAGGGCACATAAGTGTAACTAGGCCACCATGATCAGTCATAATAAATAATTAATAAAATGATTTATAAAAATAATTAATGAAATTATCAATTACCCAGAAATTATGTCTCTCAAACTTTTTACACATGGTAGAACACACTTTCAGGGGAATTATGAGGACTGGAGGATACATGGACACTGCATGTTTCCGGTTGGCCTACCATATGGTTGGGAGTAGTCTTTTTTCCACTGGCTGCAGAACTGAGACTGTCAGCATCTCCAAAAGGGCCCAAGTCAGCACTGGCCACGGCTTTGGCTGTATTCACTACGTTCGCTACTAGTATTCTGAAGGAGCGATGTAACTCCTTCACTCCAGGCCAGAGAGAATATGCAATAAAGGGAGAGGTCCTTAGAGCCTCCTTCTCCTGCCTTCTTTTTTCCCTTTGAGGTCATATGTCCCCTAAAAACTAGGCCTATTTGCTTGGCCTTTTTTTTTCTTTTCATTCTATATGCAGGGAATGTGTGCTCTGCTCTGGGCCAGGATCATCTAAAAATCCAGGACATGTATTGCAGCTAGCCTACATTGATGTCCTGAGGAGTAAGGGTCTGGGACGCCAGCTCAGAAGAAATAATGCCATATTTACACAAGAACTTGGTGGGACTAATGATAAGTAGGAACTGAACTAAATTGTGAGCCTAATCCTTTTCTCAGAGACCACAAGGTGGCTATGCTCCTGAGGTGTTGGAGGTACAGCAGTGGAAATGTATGTTTTCTCTCACTATCTATGCAAAGTAAATATCCTTTTGTAAAAGCCAATTGATTTTAAGTGGTTAGATGGAACTGGGTCCCGAAAAAATAAGAGGAAACACAGCCAGTGAGGCATTTGAGCCAATGGCAGAAAAAAGAGACATCCTAAACCACACTTGGTACCTGAAAACCCTGAGAGGCATGCCCCTAATTACATGTAAAGATAATTTTTAACATTCATTTTTAAAAATTTTGAATTCCAAATTCTCTCTTCCTCCTCCCTCTCCTTTCCCTGAAATGCTAATCAGTTATACATGTGCAATCATGCAAAACATATTTCCATATTAGTCATGTTGTGAAAGAAGACACAGACCAAAAAAAAGCCCACAAAAAATGAAAAATAATGTGCTTCGATCTGCATTCAGAATCCATCAGTTCTTTCTCTGGAGATGGATAGCATTTTTCATCATATGGCATTCAGAATTGTCGTGGATCGTTGTATTGCTGAGAATAGCTAATTCATTCACAATTGATCATAAAATATTGCTGTTACAATGTTTTCCTGGGTCTGCTCACTTTGCTTTGTATCAGTTAATGTAAGTCTTTCCAGGTTTTTCCAAAATCACCCTGCTCACCATTTCTTCTGGTGCAACAGTATTCCATTCCAATCATACATCACAACTTGTTCAGCTATTCCTTGATTGAATGGGCTTCCCTTCAATTTCCAGTTCTTTGCCACCACAAAAAGAGCTACTATAAATTTGTGTACAAATAGGATCCCCCCGCCTTTATTTTTATCAGAGTAAATCATGTTACATTTATTTAACATCTATCATATGTAGAATGTTGCACTAGGTGCTGAGGAAGAGTACAAAGTCCAGATAAAGCAGAGTCCCTGACCTCATGGAGTTTACGGTGTAGTAGGAGGCTTTCTGTGTTACAAAACAAAATGTCTTTTAAAGAATGGGCAAAATTCAACAAATTAAAGCAATATATGGAAGGCATTCCAGGTACAAGAAAAGCATTAGCAAAGGATTGGAGTCAGGAAAGCATAGCCTATGTTCAGAGAGGAGAAGAAATTTGTTCAGATGGGCTGTATCACAGAGTATATAGGTTGGAATGATAAGAAATAAAGTTGAAAAGTTAGTTGGTTTCCAGATTGTGGAATTCCTTGAATGCTCTGGAGGGGAAATTATTTGATAGACTATAGGAAAATATAAAGATTTTTAAGCACAAGAGAGATATGATCAGATCTATGAATAAGAATGGAGGCTCAAGATGGAGGAGTCAAAAGAAACAGTATAGTTTGGCTCTCTCTTACCACTAAACAACTTGATTATCAAACAACTCACCTTTAGACAGGTGGGAAATATGATACCAATGGAAAGTGAAAAGTTTCTGTTGAAGAAAAAAGCCTCATGTGGTGAAGGAAAAGGCACAATCAAAGCAGAGGAGACTTAGAACTCAACTCTTGAGGCTTCAGCAACAAAAATAAGCAGAGAGAGAGAGAGAGAGAGAGAGAGAGAGAGAGAGAGAGAGAGAGAGAAGAGATAAAGGACTTTTAAGATGCAAAAGACCAAGACACAAACCTAAAATGGAAGAATAACTCAAAAATACAGGGACAGTGAAATAAATAAACATAGTTATGTTGTTTAAAAAGAAAAAAAGTATAAATTTCAAAGATGAAAAAAGAGAATTCACAATAAAAAAATAAATAAAACATGTTTTTAATAACTATTTTGCCTGACTATATGGCAATAAAACCAAGAACTTAAATGAAATAAGTGAATATGTATAAAAATGTAAAATATTCCACTTAACAGAACAAAAAATAGAAAATTTAAATGACCCGATTTTTAAAAAAACACATTGAACAAGACATAAATTAAATTCCAAAAAGGGGAAAATCCTTCAGGACCAGATAGAGTCACAAGTAATTTCTATCAAGTATTCAAAGTACAATTCATTCTAATATCACATAAACTATCTGCAAAAACAGCAAAAGAAAAGATCCTACCAAATTTCTTCCATGACACCAAAACTTAATCATATTAATAATAAAATGAATAAAATCATATGATTATATCAATAGATGCAAGAAAAACTTTTGGCAAAATTCAACATTCATTTGTGACACAGAAAAAGACAATCCTTTTCTTATGAGATAAATAGTAAAATCTAAAACTAAGAACTACTACTATATATAATGGAGGTAAACTAGAATCTCTTCCAACAAAATCAGAAGCAAAACAAGAATGTCCATTGCCACCATTCCTATTTGATATCATACTAGAAATGCTCCCTATAGAAATAAGAAAAGGAAATTGAATGAATAAGCATAAGTAAGGAAACAAAATTATCACTTTTTGCAGATGATATGATGGTGAACCCTAAAGGTTCAACTAAAAATTAATTGAAACAGTTAAATGGTTAATAACAGCAAACTTGCAGGATATAAAATAAATTCATACAACTTATCAGCATTTCTATACAATAGCAATAAAATCCAGCAGGAAGAGATAGAAAGAGAAATCCCATTTAAAATAACCACAGAATGTATAAACCACTTGGGAATTTACCTTCTTAGATACATACAAGCATTATATAAATACAACTACAAACCACTGTTTACAGAAATACAAACCTAAATAATTGGGAAAACATTAATCACTCATGTATATTCCTGGGTTGAAAGATCACTGTAGGCAATGCCTGCAGCCATGAAATAAAAAGATGCTTGCTCCTTGGAAGGAAATCTATGGCAAATTAGGACAGGATACGAAAAAGCAGAGACATCACTTTGCCAACAAAGGCCCATATAGTCAAAGGTATAGTTTTCCCAGTAGCAATGTATGGCTGTAAGGGTTGAACGAGGAGGAAAGCTGAACGCCACAGAATTGATATTTTCAATTTGTGGTGCTGGAGAAGACTTTCAATAGGCCCTCAGACAGCAAGTCAAATCGGTCATTCAGTACTTAAAGAAATTAGTTCAGGCTATTCACCTGAAGAATGAACACTGAAGCTGAAGTTTAAATACTTTGGTCACATGATGAGAAGACAGGACTCATTGGAAAAGACCCTTGATGTTGGGAAAGATCAAAGGCAAAAGGAAAATACAATGGCAGAGGATGAGATAGCTAGCATCATGGAAACAATGAACATGAACTTGGACAGACTTTGAGAGACAGCGTAGGACAGAAGAGCCTGGTGTGCTATTGCCCATAGGGTCCTGAAGAGTTGGACATAACAGAAAAACAAAAGAATGTGAATATAATAAAAATGACAATGCTGAACTAATTTACTTGTCCCATGCCAAACTAATCAAACTATCACAAAGTTACTTCATAGAAGGAGAAAAAAAATAAGAAAATTTATACGGGTACCAAAAAGGTCAAAAATCTCATGAAAAATAATGGAAAGAAGTGGGAATAAAGCAGGCCTAGCAGTGTCAGATCTCAAATTTGCTGCAAAGCAGTAATTCTCAAACAATGTGGTACTAGTTAAAAGGTAGGGAAATCAGTCAGTGGAATAGAAAATATATAGAAGCAAATATATCTACCCTAGTACTTGTTAAACACAAACAACCCAGCTATTGGGAGAAGGATTCACTATTTGACTAAACTTCTGGGAAAATTAGGTAGAAGTATGGAAGAAATTAGATTTAGACCAACACCTCATACTTTATACCATGAGAAGCTCCAACTGGATGCCTAAATATGACATATTGCATCATAAACAAATTATGGGAACGTTATCTATTAGGTCTAAGAATAGTGAAAAGTTCACGACCAAATAAGGGATAGAGAAAATTACAGAAGATAAAATGGATAATTTTGATTATACAAAATTAAAAAGGTTTTCCACAAGTAAATAAATAAAGCTAAGATAAAAAGAGAAATACTTAACTTGGAAAAAAATCTTTGCAGCAAGTTTCTCTGATAAAGATATATAAGAAATTTAATAAAATTATAAGAAAAAGAACCATTTCCTACAAATGATAAATGGTATAAGGATATGAAGAGGCAGTTCTTGAGAGAAGAAACCCAGGTTATTTAGAACAATATGGCAAAATGCTCCAAATCACTACTAGTTAGAAAAATGTAAATTAAAGCATTTCTGAGATTCTACTTTATATCCATCAGATTGACAAGATGACAAAAAAGGAAAATGATAAATACTCAAGGGGCTGTAGGAAAACAGGCGCATTAATTTACTGTTGGTGGACCTCTGGATACCACTATTCTGGAAACAATTCGGAATTATACAAGAAAAGTTACTAAAAGTAACTAAGTTTACTAAGCTATACCACTGCCATACCTATCCCCCTGTAACCCCAAAGATCAAAGAAACAGGGAAGATTCTTTATGTACAAAATATTTATAATGCACTTTTGTGGTAGCCAAAAAACTAGAATCTTAAGGGATGCACATTAATTGAGGACTAAATGAATAAGTTGTGGTATTTGAATATGATAGAATATCATTATACTGTAAGCAGTGAAGAAATGGATTATTTTAAAGAGAAATGGAAAGATTTATATGAAGTGATAGAGAGTGAAGTAAACAGAAACAGAAGAACATGTTATCCCATGACATCAATACTAAAAAAAATGAACAGTTTTGAAGACTTTTTATACTATGTTATCAATACTATAGAAATGAACAATTCTGAAGACTTTTATAGACTGATAAAGAATGAAATGAGTAGAATTAGAGGAATTTATACAGTAACAGCAACATTGTAAAGAAAGACAACTTTGCAAGCTATAAGATTTATGATAAATACAATGTCCATCCATGATTCCAGAGGACTGAATTGAAAATACGCAATCCAACTCCTGTCAGGGGTGATAGATTCAAAGTGCACAATGAAACATTTATATTTTTATGCAGAGTCAGTGGAGGTATTTGTTTTGCTTGACTAAGCATATTTGCTTAAAGGAATTTGTTTTTCTTTTCTTCCTCCACCCCTCACCCCCGACACACACACACATGGGGTAGGAGTTGAGAGGGATAGAAAATAGATTTCTGTCCATTTTTTAAAAATGTAAAATAGAGAGTTGGGGGGATTCCACAGATGTGTAATGTTGCATGCCCTTTTAGATGTGGTTTCTTATATAATTAGATTATTTAATTGTTTTACAAGAGAACTTGGTGGTGGTAATCAAAGTGGTGGTGGTAATCTTTAATGCAAAAGTAAATCACAATAAAAAATTTTTTAAAAAAGTAAAGAAAAGAAGCAGCAAAGGAGGCAGAGAAGGAAGTATTAGAAAGAAGGAAAGAAGAAGAGGAGTGTGATATCACTGAAGCCAAGAGATGAGCAGGTGTCCTGGAAAGTGGATAGGGGATTCAATTTAAGTGTTGGCTCAGTCCAGAAGACTAAAGAATGTAAAGATACAATGAGATTTGGCAAATAGGTCTTTGCTCACCTTTAAAAGAGGAGCTAAAGTAGAATGGGGAAAAGTGTAAACCAGATTACAAAGTGTTGAAGAGATGACATGGGGTGAAGAAGGGAAAATTTCCAAATAGAGTTTCTTTTGCCTATTAGACTCGATGAGAACAAGATCATTGAGAACATGGAAAACTTTTCCTAGAAATTGGGCAGTGAAGAGGAAGGTAGAAATGGGGTAGAAGCAGGATGGATTAGAAAAGTCAAAGAAAGGTTCTTTAAGCATGTCTGTAAGCACCAGGGAAGAAGTCAATGGCAATAGAGACTGAAGATACAATAGGAAGTCAACAAGAATACAAGGACAGCTGAGTGGGACTAGCTGAGGTTATGTACTATGAATTTGTAGTGGGAGAAAATACTTTGCTTTTGTGACTGACTTCTCCAACGCTCAAAAACCTGTCAACAAGAGTAAAGAAATCAGGGTGATGGTGGTTACTCAGGTATGAGCATTAGCAGGTTGGGGATGGCAGAATGTCTTGAGGGATCACAGGATCGTAACATAAGGCCCAGACGCTTCAATTGAGTCAATCCATCAATGCCTTTGGCAAGTTTTAAACAAACCTATAAACAAAATGGTTTACAATGACCCTTTACAAGATGTCAATCTCTTTGATTGGCTCAAAAGGGAAGTACAGGGGATTGATTGAAAGAATCAATTATGCCTTTTGGGCCAAATCGTCTAAGGCACACAAGAGACAAACCAGTCTAGTTCAGAGGATTTCAGCTGGAAGGAATTAAAGTTCCAGGGGTAGGTGAGAGAAGAGTTTCTTTCTTCATTCCATCTCTACCTCCCCCCACCCCCATTGGCCATGGGAGAAGTAAGACAATATAAGCAGCCAGTAGAGAGACACATCATAGACAAAAATGAATGTGAAAAGATTGCCACTTGAGGGAGGAAGTAGTTTCAAGGGGCATCATCCCTTGACCCAGACAGAAGTACCAGCTATTGGCTGTAGACTTTACAAAGGCAACAAAAAAACCCTCAGAGCTGAGCAGAGGGCTCTACCTAGGGAAAACTTCATGAGAATTCTTGAACAGGAAAAAGACTTCATGAGAATTCTTGAACAGGAAAAAGGGCTTCCAGGTTCTCATTTGTAATATATGTTTGTAATATAGCATGTATTTGTAATATGTTTTTACACCTGTATTTTGCTATCACTGTACTCTAAAGCTGATTGCAGTCTTCCCATGGAGCCATGTATTTTCATGGGAGAGTGTGCCCCAGACTTTGGAAGGGGAGTGGGAGTGGAGAGGGAGGGGTGTGTTTTTCTTCTGGTTTTGAAAATCAAGATTCAAAACCAGCTTTATTTATATAGTATGGTTGAATTAAAACCAAACAGATGAAAATTAACATGGATACATAGAAAATCTTGCCTTCACATTAAAAAATGTAGTGTATTGATAAGGATATAGGAGCGTCTTCATTTGGTAGCAGTTCATGTAAGAAGTTTGGGGATCAATATCAAAGGAGATGTAGAAAGACAGAATTACCAATGCATTGCTGGTGGAGTTGTGCATTAGTGATGAGGGGTATGTTTTGTACCAATTATTTTTAATATACCTGCTTGAGAGATCAGCTTTCTAAAGCCTAATAGAGTCTGGCTGATTAGTTATCAATAGGAAGCCCATGGGTGTCAGCTTGTAAAATTAGACACCCACCCTTCGGGGATACCCTTAAAATATAAGAAAGTAGTAACAGCTACTCTCTGGGTGCACAGACTAGCAGTAAGTATGAGAGTTGAGAAAACAGCCCAGGAGAGAGTGCTAAAATAGGATCATAGATTTAGAGTTGGAGTGACTTCTTAGTTGCCTTCCCCTTTCCCATTTTGCATATGAGGAGATAGAGGCCGAGAAGGGTTAAGTGACTTGCCCAAGCTTGTAAGTAAGTAGTTAAGTAATAGGCAGATTTGAACCCAGAGTGGTAACTAATAATGTTTTTGCCAGCCTTTTGATTGGCCAGTTTCTTATATGACTGCTGCGACCTCACCGCATGATTCAAGGTGGCACTGACATGAATTTCTGCTTGGAGAAGTAAGATTAAGTAATGCACCAGACACCTGCATGAGACTAGAACTATTTATTGCTTATTACATGCTGAAACTGCCAATCAACCCCTATTTGGGTAGATTTTCTCCTACTGAATTAAGCGTAACATATTATAACCCTTTATGCTTACATATTAAGAAGTGATAGTATTTTTGACCTATAATGACTTCTACCCTGATAGTTTAATAGGTATCTTCCCCTTTGTAACCTTTGTGAGAAACCCTGCTAGAATTCTCCTCTTCCTCCCTTCCTTCCCCAACCCCTCCCAGCCACACACACACTTTAAGTTAATGGTAGCTTCTTCCAAGGTCATCTTTAAGATAATTACTAACACATCCAGGACACCCACTATGAGATAATAGCTGCTTTCCAAGGTTAGTAAATGTGGTCGTCCTTAAACTGATTATGAGAAAATGATCAGTATAGGCAACCCATCCAGATAACAGCCACCTATGTCTAGCAATGTTGATTGTGTTGGATGGGTTCCAAATCTAAGTAGCCCAAAAGACCAAACATGAGTTAATAAAAAACTATCTATGGATTCAGCCTTGTGTACTCTGACAAATCAATGCTCCCAAAACCTTTAAGGCTTAATTGGAGGCAAAATTTTTGCTGATAAAGGATTTCAGAAGGCTTTTTCTTTATATAAGCCAGAGTAACTATCTGCTACTGGAGATCATGCTATTGGAGAGCCATTGATCCATTTAGAGAGCATTTACTCCTAAATATAGGGCATACGTGAGAGAGTTAATTGTCTCTCCAGTCTCTGAAATTATGCCCTGAATCCAGGACACTAGACTTGAAAGCAGGTAGTGCCTTTTGTGAGCAAAATGGAGAAGGAGAATAGCAATAACTGAAGGAATTAGAGGTCATGACAATGGTGAAGAGTAGTTTCAGTGTGGGTGAGACAGCAGAAAAGATGGAGGGATAAAAAATAAGAGAATGGAATTTCAAAATTCAACATCTTTGTGGGGTGGGGGTGGGGTTAAAATTCCAAGATGCCACGCTGATCTGTAGCTGAAGCAGAATAGAGAAGGAGATTGTTGTACAGGTAAGGCTGAGGAATTGGATGGTCTGGATGTTGAATGAGTCATCAATCTGAATATTAAAATTTGACGGATGAGGACAGGAAATGGAGTGCGGAGGAAGACCATAAGCAAGATTCTAGTCATTGAGAAAGTGGGAAGAAGGGCCTGGAGATCATTACATGACAACAAGGCCAGGGGGAAAAATGGCATAAAGTTGGTTTGGTATCCTGGGCCCATCCATCTAATGTACAGAAAAAAGTAGTACTATTGTTTATTGTATATTGCTGTGACTGTGGGAGCAGGTCCTCCTTCCTACAGAGGCAGGTTAGTGGGACTGGGTTTGAGTGAGAAGAGCAGTGGTGCAGACATTATTCCAACCAGAGTAGAAACTCTAGCCGTGGAAGAGCTCAGGTTCCTACAAAAGCAGGTGGAAATTTCTTGTGGTGGCAGCTGTCTACATGTATAAGGCATTCAGAAGTGAGGTATTCCCATCTCAAGAAGACCTTTCCTTTTATGTTCCTTCTGCCTCTAGCCTCAGAGGTTCTGTTACTAGCAGCTCTATAACTCCCTACTCTCCCCATATAGAAGGGTGTCCTCCTAGGTCAAGAAACAGGAAATAATGCTTTGGGAAAACAGCTTAGTTCTTGAATGAGAAATATCCCCAAATGGAGACACGTCCACACTGACACGCTAAAAACATTGCAGGCAGGCAGAAATTAGTTGAGTGTGTTGCTCTGAGCCAGTGTTCAAAGGCAAACCATTGCCAGAAAACATTGTAAGAGCCAGGAGATTCTCTAGGCTCTGGTTATTGTGTCCATAGTGGCCATTGCCCCACATCCCTACCCCCATTCATTGTTTCCAGTGTCCCTGATTTGTTTCCATGGCAGACTGCCTTTGACAGAGTGGCTTTTCTGTGGAATTCCTGTGGTTGACTGACTTCATACTTTTTGCTCTCCTCCTGTCCCCTTCACCCCCAAACTATTTAGGTATGTGATGTTATGTGCCTGGTCTGGGGCCTTGACAAGACTGTCTTCTCTGTGTGCCCCCCACACAGAGGGATTTCACCACGAAGCCCCAGTTGACAAGCCTAGGGTAGTAGCACATTGGTCGGATGAACTAGCTTAGGGGAAGAATCTGTGACAGAGATTGGGGGGAGAAAGCAGCAACAACTCGACCTTGGCTGTTGCTGGGGAATTTAAAAGTTGTAAGCAGCCTTGTCGCGGGGAATAGCTACAGATGTCTAGAAGCAACCACAACAGGTTTGGGGGTGCCCACTGGGCTAGAAGCAGCCTTTCTAGCATCGTCAGTCAAGACCTCTCTCTTTGGGAGAAGTCCCACTAGGAATGAGTAAATCTGTCCATGATTGCTTTCCTAATCAGAACTTCCCAGGGAATGGGCTTGTGGGCACCACAATGACCAACAGCGAAAAGGAGGTGAATTGAAGTGAGTGGTGGATGGGTAGGGATATATCTTTCAGGTCTCCAACTTCTGCAAATAATCATGTTTAGCTTATTCAGCTGTCCATATATTATTGTGACCCATATGATATTATTACGTTATGCTCGATTACGTCCTTGTAAACATTACTAACTTTTTTGTACCCTGGACCGAGTTTTCTTTTCAAAATAGTTTTGTTTGCCTACTATATTTCCCGAGGGTTAGGGCACTCCTTCAGTGCCCAGTCCGGAGTCTTGTACACAGTACCAATCAATAAAGCAGTCAGCAGGCACTTATGAAGGTCTACTATGTGCCAGGCATTGTGTGCTACAAGAAAAAGCTAAAACATCTGCTACCCTCAAGGAACTTAAATTTCTAATGGAATATGGACGCAATAGTGCCGACTCAATATGTATTTATTGAACCAAATTGCACCAAGAACCACTATTTCTCAATATCTAGGTTCCCTCCAAGTAAAATAAATCAGATTTTATAAAACCTAAGTAAAGTCGCGATCCCAATGAATTGTCTTCTTTAATCTTAAAGAATCTGGCCAAACAAAGCCAGAAATGTCAAAGGTCGGAAAACAATTCCCCTTATTTTTTTTTTAATTGTCCCCATTCACCTTTGCCCATGTACTTAAATCCCACCGCTTACGCCCCCACACACACTTACTGTTCTCTCTTCCGCCCCGCCCCCCTCCCCCTTCACCGGACTTATCGAGAAGTCAGCTAGTTAATTGCAAACTTTCCAGCAATGTTTTACTTGCATTACGGATTACTTTGGAAGAACAAATTTAAGTTTTCCCTCTTGAACAATGAATGGTTTATTTTAAACTAGGTGAAAGGTAATGGGGGGGCGGGGATGGCGGGGGAGAGCCAAGATCGTTTCAGAGAGGTATATTTCAGAGTTTGCCAAGTGCTTAGTAAAGGGTTACGCCAATTTCAAATGGTTGGAAAAGAGAATGTAATGTGAGAACACCGAGGTCCCGTTCCTCTCCCGCAAGATGGGAGGAAGGGCCGGCAGCTTCGGAAAGCGCGCCATCTAGTGGCGGATCCGGGTAACGAAAAACAGAAGTAGGGGCGATGAATGCGGGGGAAATGCATGAGCTCCGCGTTATTTTTAATTGGGGTAGGCTGTCCTTGGATAAGAAAAAGCTGCTTTTCAGCGTCTGACGATCTGTCTGCACTCTCAATTTGCACAAACAGAGCAATCTCACAAAGCCTGGGATGGACGGTGTATAGAGCCCTAGTTTTGTTGTTGTTTGGAGCGGGGGCACGGCTGCTTCTTTCTGCTTTTTCTGTAACTGATACAAATTAAGGCGATGTAAAGGTTAATTGAGTTTTTCCCCCTGGCGCGGAAGTTGCCAGCCAGTTGCCAAACACTTCTGGCTTTTCGATTTATAGGTGATGCAATTGAAAAATTGAGTACAGAAAGTTCCTTAGGTTGGAAGCATTTCTCCTAAAAGTTTTGGAAAAGCTGCCTGTTTTCTCTAAAATAGAGACCGATAGGTTGGTGCTTTCTGTGTTATGGGTAAATTACTGGTCTTATTCTCTGGCTTCCGCGGTCTAGTTCTGGATCAAGCAACAGCAAAAATCACGTCTGGTATAAATTCAATTAGCATTTTTAGCACCTCTTATATGGCAGGTTTGGGTAATAAAAAAGATAAAAATGAAACTAGTTCCTGCCTTCAAGGAGTTGTCAATCCACCGTTTCAATAATGATTGCATCACAGACTGCTTAGGAATATCCTGACTGGCCCAAGGGTGGACAGAGTAGGGTTTGCCTCCTGCTGTGATTTCAAGGGCACCAGAAGACATAGGTAAGCAGTACTAGAAGGCATCCAGTTCAAAGCTCTCATTTTGTAAATAAGGAAACTGAGGCCCAGAGTGGCTAAAGAAGTGACTTTCTTCTAGTCACACAGCCGGTAAATGTCCGAAGAAGGCTTCCAAACCAGCCACTCCTGACTCTCAGTCCAGCAGTCTGTCTATTTAAGTTCCTGCCTCTCAAAAATACCTCTCCTACTTTGGGGCTGATAACTGAAATTAAACCAATAAAGCTTTATCGCTGTTAAAAAATGGAAACACCTCGGGAAGAGGTAAAACCAAATTGTTACCAGTATTTTAACCTTAATGTAAATGATTTTTAGATCCTTTCCTGAAAATGTTTTTATAAGGAAGGAGAAAGGTGCCTGAAGGTACTAGGCACATGGTACTAGGCATCTGGGGGCAATGAGAACGACCTACTTTGAAAGGAAAAAACTAGGTACATAGGGTACCATGGGATGCAACAGACTACCTGAACCCCATTGCCTTATTAGTTTTTTTCCACCAGCAAGGCCAGGCGTGAGTTCCCTGGTGTCCCTTTAGCATGTCCAAGGGACCTCATTACTAAAGCTGTCTTACATCCCTTGTATACACAGCATCTTCCTGTGTTTACCTAGACCAAGTTTACCTAGTACCTTGTTGTAGCCGGTCATGCCTCACAGAGTTACCTATGTTGCAATGATTGGTCCCTATTGGGTTATTCCCTGGTGCTATGACTAATTAATGTCTTTGTGCTGACTCATAATGCTTATTTGTACAAAGACTTGCACCCACAAGGGTACAAGGTGACCCCCGGGTCACTCTGGTCAGAGTTGGTCTCAAAAGCTCCTGTGCATTTCCCCATTGGTAAATAGTCCAATGGCAGCTAGATGGCTCAGTGGATAGAGTGGAAGACCTGAGTTCAAATCCAGTCTCAGACATTTACTAGCTATATGACCTTGGGGAAGTCACTTAACCTTTGTTTGCCTTAATCCACTGGAGAAGGAAATGGCAAACCACTCCAGTATTTTTGCCAAGAAAACCCCAGATGAGGTCATGAAGAGTCGGATACAATTGAAAAGTGACTGAACAGTAACAACAAAGAGCCCAGTGACATTTGTACTGCTGGGACCTGGAGGAGACTGGCATCAACAGCTCACCTTTCTGTATGTAGACTTTGCCCAGTCTACAGTAACTAGTCACCTCAGTTCCAGTTCTATAGCTGTGGGATTGACTAGCCAGAGCTGATCTTTGTAGCCCTCAGGAACCTGCTTTCCCTCCCACACTATAGCATATAAGAGACTGTGCCCAAGTGGGATATTTCCTCAGATCATCCAGCTTGTGCAACTTTGCCCTGATCCCACTGCCCAAGGTCTGGGAAAGCCTATCCTTTCCCTGTTCCAAATCCAGCAAGAATGAATCAACCAACCAGCGCAGAACCTACTATGTGCCAGGCTCTGTGCTAAACACTCTAGATGGAGAGATAAAAATGAAGGAGTTTCTGCCTTCATGGAGCTTACCATCAAATGGAGTGAGATGGGGAAATAAATGTACCCATGTAAGCAAATACATACAAAGTAAATATGAGATAATTTGGAGGGAGGACCCTAGTACTTAGCCATCATGAGGGTGAAAATTACCAGTAGAGGCCTCATGTTGGAAGCAGCCACATCTCAGTGGCCCTCTGAAGGAAGCTAGGGACTCCTAGAGGCAGAGATGAGGCATTCTTGGCACAGCCTGTATGACACCCAGACACAGGAGATGGACTGCTTTGTGTGGGAAACAGGAAGACCAGCTTGGCTGGACCCATGATGATGGGAAATATGAAGGGAAGTAATATATAATAAGCTTGGGAAAGTAGGGAGGAAGCAACTTTTATCCACCTGGGCTCCAAAGGTACCTCTCCTCAGGTTCTAGCTTTATGCCACTTTCTTCTTCCTTGGATGACCACATGCTTTGGCCCCACTGGATGCTACTCACCCTCTTGTCTTGCCTCTTGTTCTGACTGGTCCACAGAAGCAGACTGCAAGGCAGATACTTTGGCCAATTCAACCTTCTCCACCCATATTTTATAGGTTATAACCCAAGTGGTCAGGGTTGTCCAGAGAATCTCACTGTCTCATTCTAAACTTGTATCTCCAGCTGTGGGCTCATCCCTAAGTTAGATCTTTTGTTGACTGAACTAAGCTGACAGATACACTCAAAGAGGACCAATAGAGACTAGACAAATTTTCCTCATCGAGATCTAATAACTTCTCCACATCAAAGTCATGAGTCACTGGCTGGTACCCACTTCCTCCCTGCTCCCCACCATCCTTCAAACTACATGTTGTAAAATTAATTATAAGTAACAATCCATAGGCATGTGAGGATATCTACTTATTCTAGCCTCTCCTGTCCCAATAATTAAATGGGACAGTTTCACAATAGGATACTAAAGGCACACTTAGCAATTTTATCCAAAGTTACTTTTGATTGGTTTGGTCCTAAAAGATAATATTAAAGAATTTTATCCTACAATAAGGCCAGCAAGGTGGCACAGTGGATAGAGCACTGACCAAGCCTGAAGTCAGGAATACTCATCTTCCTGAGTTCAAATCTGGCCTCAGACACTTACTAGCTGTGTGACCCTGGACAAATCACTTAACTCTACCTCAGTTTCCTCATCTGTCAGATGAGCTGGAGAAGAAAATGGCAAAATACTTCAGTGTCTTTGCCAAGAAAACCCCAAATGAGGTCATGAAAAGTCAAACACGACTGAAAAATGACGACAACAACAACATCTTTCAATAAGTGTCCTCCATTGGGAAAGTAGAATATTTGCAAATATGGGGGACAAGAGTTGTGACGGAACAAAAAAGCATTCAAGTGATTACCATGTGCCCAAGATCACAATAAGAACTGAGGATGCAAATAGAAAATTGAAATAATCCTTGTTCTCAAGAAGCTCAAATTCTAATTGAGGGAGAGAACAAATATAGAAGAATTTAATTTCAGAGTGTGTGGAGAGCCAGGTGTCCTTGGATCATCTTGGAAGGATAAATGTAAAGGCTAAGTTGTCTTTGATCTTCCAGGAGAGAGGTGACTCCCTGCTCAGCCAAATGGAATGAGTGCCCATATCATCCTACATCTCAGGACCTTGAGGCACCAGGTTGAAGACCTCCAGGAAGGAGAGATACCGACAGGATAAAGGCGGGAGACAGTTGGGGAGAGGCTCGAACGTAACAGAGAGCTTGGATATGGCCCAACAGGGAGAAGGATGAGACCTTTGGAAATGGCCTCCCACATGACTTGGACATTTTGGATAGGATAAGGGGGGAATAGCCTGGGATATTGGAAGAAGGGTTTAGAAGCCTGGGTAACTGCCCTCTCGCTCTCTGTGGAATGAGATAATCTGGTAGCTAGCAATATAGATGGGAGGGGTATAGTATGACTTCTGGCAAGACATAGAGATTCTTTGTACCTTAGTTTTCTCATTTATAAAATGAAAGGGCTGACCTACATAAGTCTAAGATCTCTTCAGTCTAAATTGTATGATCCTGTGATCATGTCACTCTTTGGTCTCTAAGAGGTAAACTGAGCTGCTTCCACTAATGAGGTAAGCCATCTCATACAAGTATGTACCTTTCTTGTTTCCTTGGGAGTGAAGAACACCCAACTATCCGTACACCTTTGACTTTGAAGTAAGACAAGTGATTGCTTTAAAGAAGGAGGATCTGGGTAGCCAGGCTCCTGCTGTGAACACCCTCCTGAAAATAAAAAAAGCACTTTTGGCATTATAGATTCACGGAAGTCAGAATAATGAAGTACAAGTTGTGGCCAGCATCTTGACTCCCTGGTCACATATGGTAGCCACATCAGACATGTACGATAACAGGCAGGGGTGGGGCACATGCACAATTAGAGGCAGAAAATAAACTCCTTGAAGGTAGGCACTACTTCATTTTTGTCTTTGTGTCTCTATCACCAATTAAAGTGCTTTGCACCTAAGGCACTCAATAAAGTGTTCATTAAATGGAATTGAATTGGACTCCTTGTTTTCCCGGTGCTGGATGTGATATTAGAATAGAATACAGACTGTCCCCATTGGTCTCTGCTTCCAATTTTGTGACTCTATTCTTTCAACAATGCTTAATAAAGACTTGGTCTTTGTGTCTCACTATCTATATCTATTCAGACAGTTCAATCAATCAAAACTATTTATTAAGTGCCTGCTATGTGCTAGGTACTAAACTAGGTATTGGTTCAACAGAAAGATGGTGTGTCTTATTCGTGGAAGAGCGAGGAGGCCAGCGTTTCTGGATCAAAGAGTACTTAATGGGGAGTAAGATCTAAGAAGACTGGAAAGGCAGGAGGGGGCTAGGTTATGAATGCCAAACAAAGCATTTTGTATTTGTTCCTGAAGCCACTGGAGTTTATTGAGTGGTGTGTGTGTGTGTGTGTGTGTGTGTGTGTGTGTGTGTGAGTGTGAGTGAGAGAGAGAGAGAGAGAGAGAGAGAGAGAGAGAGAGATAATTGGACCAGCATTTTATTTTTAAATTTTTTTTGAGGGGGACCAGCATTTTAATGAAATCACTTCAGTGGATGAATGGAGGATAAATTGAAGTGGGGAGAGACTTGAGGCACACAGACCCACCAGCAGATTATTGCAGTAATCCAGGTGTGAGGTGATAAGGATCTACTTCAGGGTGGTGGCAGTGACAGAAAACAAAAGAGGGCATATTCCAGAGATATTGCAATGGTGAAGTTAATAAGCCTTGGCAGCAGCTTGGATATAGGGATGAAAGATAGTGAGGAATCCAGGATGACTTCTAGGTTGTAAGACTGAAGGACTGGGAGGATTTTGTTGCTCTCTGCAGTAATAGGGAAGGTTTAGGGGTAAAGATAATTCTATTTTGGACACATTGAGTTTAAGATGTCTACTGGATATCCAGTTTGAGATTCTGAAAGGCAGTTGGAGATGTGAGGTTGGACATCCGCAGACAGATTGGGGTAGATAGGTAGATTTGTGAATCATTAGCATAGAGATGATGGTAGTTAAATATATGGGAGTTGAGGGTATCAACAAGTGAAGTGGTATAGAGGGAGAAGAGAAGAGGGCCCAGGATAGAACCCTGATAGACACCTATGATTAGAGGATGGATCTGGAGAAGGATTCAGCAAAGGAGATAGAGAAGGAGCGGTCAGATATGTAGGAGGAGAACCAAGAGAGAGTGGTGTCCTGAAAACCTAAAGAGAATATTAAGGAGGAAAGAGTGATCATCAGTATCAAAGGATGCAGAGAGGTCAAAGAGAATGAAGATTGAGAAAAGGCCATTGGATTTGGAAACTGAAAGATCATTACTTTGGAGAGAGCAGATTCAGTGGAATGAGAAGGTCTGAAGCCAGATTGTAAGGGAGGAAGAGGAGAGGAAGAGAAGAGAAAGCGGAAGCATTTATTGCAGCTGCCTTTTGAGGAGTTTAGCTACAAAAGACACAAGAGAGATAAGATGACAGTGGGGACAGAAGGGTCGAGAGAGATTTTCTTTTCAGGATAGGGGAGTCATAGGCAAGCTTGTAAGCAGTAGGAAATAAGCCAGTAGAGAGGAAGAGATTAAAAATAAGTGAAAGAATGGGAATAACAGAGGGGGCAATCTGTTGGAGGAGACAGGATGGAAGGGGATTGCTTGAACATGAAGAGGGGCCGGGATTAGCCTTGGTAAAGTGTAAGGCCACTTCATCATGTGAGACAGGTGAACGAGGAGAGAGGAGAAGGTACCTGAGTGATAGGAAATAAGGAAGAAGAAAGAAGGGAGAGTTCACGGCAAATGGCTGCAATTTTTTTCTTTAAAATGTGAGGCCAAGTTCTCAGGTAAGACAATAGGGGAGGGAAAGCCACGAGTGAGGAGGGATTAAATGATTTGGAAGAGCCACTGAGGAAGGTAGAATAGTGAGTTGATAAGGGTTAGCAGGATTGCCTAGCAGGGAATAGGTCCCAGCTGAAGAGGCAGACTCTCTGGACAGTTTGAAGATGCCCAGTCTGGCCCCTAGCAGCCGTTAGTCAGGAGACATGCTGTGCCCAGCAGAAGATGGAAGGCTCAGGACACTAGCCCAGGTGGGGTCCAACGTCTCCTCACCTGTAGAGACAGGCTTTGAGAAGGCTGTAGGAACAGAAACAAACACCTCTAGGCCCATTTCTCAGAGCTGGTTAAAAGAGGGAAAGCAGGGTAAGTCCTTCCCCTCTCACAGATTCTCCTTTGTTGCTGGTGCAGCAGAAAGGATTTGGGGAAAAGAGAACAGCCAAAAAGATGGCAGAAATATACATATAAGACTAATAGTCATTCCCTAATAGATAAATTATCAAAGAATATAAAAAAACAGTTCTCAAAAGAACTGCAAAGAGTTCACAACCGCATGAGAGAATGCTCCGAATCACTAATATTAAGAGAAATGCAAATCATTTCATCTCATGCCCTGCAAATTAGCAAAAATGACAAAAAATGAGAATAGTCAATGTTGGAGTGGTTGTGGGAGAATTCCTGTAAGCTGCATATTGACTTGGTTCAAATGTATTATCTATGTTTTATTGTATTTTTATATATTTTGTTAAATGTTACCCAATTATATTTTAATCTGGTTTCTGCACACTTGGGAGGGTTGTGGGCCACATGATGTGCTCAAGCATGGATTGGAGAGAGGGGACACTTAGAGGCAGGGAGATCATGTATGAGGCTATTGCAGTAGTCTATGGGAGAGGTGATGAGAGCCTGGACTAGGCATGTGTGTGTGCGTGCGTGCGTGCGTGCGTGCGTGCGTGTGTGTGTGTGTGTGTGTGTGTGTAGAAAGAAGGCTAAAGAGGTCAATTAAATTCCCTTCTATTTCATTCCATCACACAAGCAGTTTATTGAACACTTGCCTACTATGTACAGAGGGTTGTGTATGAACAATAAGATTACAATGTACTAGCAATCTAGAACTTGCTTTTGGGGAATCTTCTTTAAGATGGAGTTTTCAGATTTGCCATTTATTTAAAAGTAGAAACCAACTACACTAAAAACTCCTAAGAATTAGGATCAGGAGAATCAAGGCACAACATCAAAATGTGTAGAGTAAACAGATTCTTGAGGTTTCTGCCTGGTCCTTGGGCTTTCTGAGAGGTCATTTTGAGCTCTTTAAAAATAGAATAAATACATCTCAATTCCGTGTAATGAGAGCCTAATGGGTATTTAATGTCCTTTAACAAAGGGCCAGGGTGAACGATCAGTCCTATTTAGATACAGAGCTGCCTTGAAGAGAATAGACAAGATACTACAAAGACAAGGTTCTTTCCAGTCCTGTTATCTCACAATAGTCAGAAATAATCTATGCCCATGCTGTTCCCTCTTAACTTAGAATTTGAATTTGAATACCTCTTGGGGGTCACGATTCAGCAAGAAAAAATATGGCAATTTGGCCACACCCTCTCACTAGGAGTGGGGGTCAGGCTCTCAGAAAAGGTAGGAAGCCATTTGACAGCATTGGGTTGGGGGAAAAGATTGTGCAGTATGGGAGAAAAGATGTGTTAGTACAAGTCTGGCATCCTCTTCCTTCTTCTTCTTTTTTCTTTGCCAGCTTCCCATGTCGGTAATTGGGATCATCAAGCATTTATTATTGGATTGGACCTCTAGGGCTTCCAGGCAGGCTGCAATGGCTGATACTACAGTAACCCCAGTGACCCTTCTGGCTATCAGACTTGGGTCCTGGGAAAAAGGCAGGGCCTGAAGCAAGAGGCGGAGAAAGGACCCCGGTTCTCAAGTTGGTAGCTCTTGAGGCTCCCATAGGGCAGTGAGGCAGGCAGGGAGGCCTGTCTTTTTTCTCACCACTTGTCATCTGCTTCCCCTTGGTGTCATCCTCTTCCCCTTGGTGTCATCTTTGATCTGGAGCTGGACTCTGGGGGCACAGTTTCCTGCTCCCCCCATCCCATCCCAACCCATTCTCTTTCCACAAACAGGGTAACTATGGTCAGAAACTCCCCTAGCCATATGTAAGGAACTGGGAGGGCCCCCAGGAGATAGCAAGAGATGACAGGAGATGGCTAGAGGCCTATGGCTCCATAATGTAGGTGCTTTTACCTTTTTCCTCCCATTTTTTGTTATGTTCAATAAACCCTCTGAGTACTTTGATAGGGGAGCGGGGAGCGGTGTTTATATTATGACCACAGAGGGTAGATATTAGAGTTGGGGTATAGACTCTACAGCTATAGATTTCTTTTTCTTTTTTTGGAGCAATGTCACATATTATCCCCTCGCCAAATTCTGAATCCAGACACCACGAGTTTCAGCTACTTAGGACTGCCTACTTTAAACACTGTCCCTTGGTGGGGAGAAAGCAACCTAGGCATTTTCAAGTTGATTTCCCTCTGGTGACATCGTGGATACTACAACCATTAGGAAGGTTGTGTCAGGCTATTCACCGGAAGGCCAAATACTGAAGTTGAAGCTTGAATAGTTTGGCCACATAATAAGAAGATGGGACTCATTGGAAAAGACCCTGTTGTTGGGAAAGATTGAAGGCAAAAGGAAAAGAAGACGGCAAAGGATGAGATGGACAAATAGTGTCATGGAAACAACAAACATGAGCTTGGACAGACTTCAAGAGGCAGTGGAGGATAGAAGGGCCCGGCGTGCTATGGCCCATGGGGTCACGAAGAGGTGGACGCTGCTGAACGACTGGACGACAAATTGCATCAGGGAGGAACTGAGGCGACTACTGGGCTGGCGGCTCACGGAGAGAAAGCAGCCCTTATTGCGCAGCTTCCTCATGGGATGGTTGATATGATGACATGCAGACGTCTGCGAGGTTAAGAAAAGCAGCCCACAAACTGGTTTTGACTGTGCTGGAGTTCCCCGAGTGTCACATGTGGGGTACACAGGAGTCACAGTGAGAAAAATTGTGCTACATTAGATATTGTGAAGAATGAAATTCACACTCATTCTACAGATGAGAAAATGTATGTCTAGAGAAGTTAAATGACTCCTACCCCTAATGAGTAAGCGAAGTGGGACTAAAATTCTCAAATTTAGTAATTTCTACATTACCCTTAGTTTCTTCTTCTCGTCTTAACAATGCCATACATGTTTTTACTAGAAAGTGAGTACATATGGCTTTCATGCTCATTAGAGAATGACAGATACTATTTTTTTTTCCCTCTGACAGCTGCAAAAAGAAATGAGGAGAACAGCTTCATGATCGGTATGCTATGTCCATAGACTTCACAAAGGGATTTGACTTTGTTAACTTAATTGCTACATGGAAAATCCTGTGAAATATTATCTTTTCAGAGACATTTTTAAACATAGGGTCATAGATTTAGAATTAGAAGGGACCGTAGAGGTCGTGGAGGCCAACCCCTTAATTTTACAGATGAAGAAACCATGGCCCAGTGAAATTTGGTAGGAATCATGGAAATCTCTGAAATTCTACAAATCCCTGAAATATCTAGATTTCAGATAATCCACAAGGCAATGGGAAGATACATGGTGACTATAAACAGGCTATAGCATCTTACCCAGAATGACTTAGGTACAAGAACTGACAAAAAAAAAAAAAAGACATCCAGAAGATGCTTTACACTGGTAGAGTGCTATATGGTGGTGATAGTAGTGGTGAGTGGTAATTGGGAAGTTGATGTGGCATAAAAAAGGAAAGGTTGATAAAATATATTTTAATAAACAAAATTTTGTGGTCAGGACAAGTGGAAATAGAGTAGTAATTTTCCATAGTCTTATGTTAAAATTCTTGGCAGGTGGAGCCAAGAAAGTAACTTGGAGCTGTTGAAGGAATTGTAGCAGATACACATCTTTGTAAATGGACTGGCCCTATCTCTATTATCTGCTATGTAGGTTAAACATCTGGAGCTTGGAGACTATAGAACACAAAATCAAAAGACTAATTAAAGAGTGTTTATCTTAAAATGTAAACCAAACTGATTAAAATCTTCTAGATCTAAAGAGCAACAATAAAACTTTGTATTCATTTATACAATTTTTTCCTATTTGCCAGTGCTTTTCAAATTTAATTTTTTCAATAAACAAAAATCTTTTTTCTCTTGCATACCTCCCCCATCCAACTGAAAAAGAAAGAAAAACAAAATCCTTGTAACAAAAATGCATAGTTAAGAAAAACAATTTACCATTGGGTCGTGTCCAAAGTATACATATATCTCAATCTGAACTCTGAATCCTCACTTCTTTATCAGGAGAGGGTACCATGTTTCATCATGGAGCCTCTGGAATTGACTGTGTTTTGTCATTGTATTGATCAGTATTCTTAAGTCATTCAAAAGTACTTGCCTTTACAATGTTGTTATTGTATAAATTGTTCTCCTGGTTTTGTTCATTTTATTCTGTATTAGTTCAGACAAGTTTTCCTGAATTCTCTTAAACCATCCCTTTAATTATCTCTTACAGCATAATAGTATTCCATTATATTAATACACTTTAATTTTTCAGCCAGCACCTAATTGGCAGATACCCCTTTTAATTTCTGCTCTTTTTTTGCCCACACAAAAAGGGCAACTATAAATATTTTTGTACATATGGATCCTTTTCTTCTTTCTTAGATCCCTTTGGCATATGAAACTAGTAGTGGTATCACTGGATAAAGAGTATGCACATGTTAGTGACTTTTTAAATATACATGCACACACATATATTTAATTTTTTTCCTCCAGTTACATGTAATAACAATTTTTAAAATTCAGTTTAAAAAATTGAATTCCAAATTTTCTCCCTTCTTCTACCCCCCTCCTTGAGAAGGCAAGCAATTTTATATAGATGACAGGTTAGTAACTTTTAAGGCAAGTTCCAAGTTGCTTTTCAGAATGATTGGATCTCTTCAGAGTTCTACCAACAGTGCATTAATGTACCTTTTCTCCCACAGACCTTCTAGAATTTGTCCTTTTCCTTTTTTATCAATTTTGCCAATATGGTATGTGTGAGGTAAGAACTTACTTTACTTTAATTTGCATTTGTCTAGTTAGGGATTTGGAGCATTTTTATATAGCTATTGATAGATTTCTAGAAATCTAAAGGATTTCTTCCTCTCAAGACTGCCTGTTCACATTCTTTGACCACTTATCAGTTGGGGAATAGCCCTTATATTTATAATTTTGAATCAGTTCTTTAAATATCTTGAAAATGAGACTACAAGGGGAAAATACTTGCTGTGAAGATTTATTTTCCCAATTACCTGCTTTCTTCTAATTTTAGCTATATTAGTTTTGTTCATATAAAAACTTTTTAATTTTACATAGTCAAAATTGCTCATTTTGTCTCCTGTGAATCCTTCTATCATTTGTTTTGTCATGAACTCTTTCTCTATACATTGATCTGACAGTATTTTCTTTCTTGCTCTTCTAATTTGTTTATGATGTCATCCCTTACGTTTGATACATACTGATTTGGAGCTTATGTCATTATATGATGTGAGATAGTGGCCTATACCTAGTTTCTGCTGGACTGCTTTCAAGTTTTCCCAGGAGTTTTCATCAGATAGTGAGTTTTTAATTCCAATACCTAAGATCTTTGCATTTATCACACTCTAATACTATGCTCATTTGTTTCTATATATTGTGTACTGTTCTGTAATCTATTCACTGATCTGTTTCCTAATTAGTACTCAATAATTTTGATGATTATTGCTTTGTAATATAGTTTGATTTTTGGCACTCTGAGGTCTCCTTTCTTTCACTTTTTTAAAATTTCCCTTGAAATTCTTGACCTTTTTTCCTCCAGATGAATTCTGTTATTTTTTTCTAGCTCTGTGGAATAATCTTTTGGTAGCTTGATTGGTATAGCATAGAATAAATAAATTAATTACAGCAGTATTGTTTTTTTTGTCATATTGCTTAGACTGACCCCTAAGCAATGAATATTTCTCCAACTATTTTTATTCATGTAAAAAGTATTTTGTAGTTATATTCATATAGTTCACATGTGTGTTTTGGCAGGTAGACTCCAAAAATATTTTCATGCCACCATCTTGGCTCCATCCCCTACTCCAAAAGTATTTTATAAATTATGTAGTTATAAATGAGATTTAAAAAAAAAGATTTGGATTTTAGTCTCTGTCTGTCTCTGCTTCTGTATTTTGACTTGCTGAAATCATTTGGACATGGTAATGTACTGATAAACATTGAGATTAAAAATAGAAGAGCTTGGCAAGAAATCTGTTTGTGCCTATACAAGGAGGAGATCCATGGGAATGCCAACTTGAAGGAAAGAGGATCACGTATGTATGTTTCCTTCCCTGGGATAACTCCGGGAATGCATCTGCTAGATAAATCAGTTTTTGAAGCTACAGGAATTAGTCATGGTAGTCAAGGGTTCATAAAATGTACATATGAGATATTAAGCCAACAGTGGAATTCTTATATTTGAAAATGTACTTTAGATATTAAAGATAGACATGGAAGTTACCTTCTTTCCCATTGGTAAGACTCTCTTTCCATCACTTAAAGCTCAATTTCTTGTCACTGAACTTCTAATATAAAATTAGTTTGAATATATATATGTAAACACATATATTCTAGTACTTATTTCAGTGGTAAGAAAGGAGCAAGAGAAATTTGTTTTTTATACTTATTTGGGTAATTAATATGATCTGTAATTTTCTTATAGATTTCTTGTGGTTTTATGTGTGTATATACACATGCACACACTATATGCATCTATCTATCTATCTATCTATCTATCTATCTATCTATTCACCTATATGACAGCTAGGTGGTGTGCCAGGCTTGGAGTCAGGAAGACCTGAGTTCAAATCTGGCCTTAGACACTTACTAGCTATGTGACCCTGGGCAAGTCACTTAACCCTCTTGCCTCAGTTTTCTCATCTGTAAAATGAGCTGGAGAAGAAAGTGACAAAACCACTACAGTATCTTTGTCAAGAAAACTCTCCAAATGGGGTCACAATGAGTCAGACACAATTGAAATGATTGACAATAACTACACACATGTATATGTATGTCTGTGTGTGTCTGTATACACACGTGTACATATGCATGTGCTCATATGTGTGTATGCGTATATACATACATGCATTTGTTGCATGCATGTATTGTGTGCTTAACACATAACTTGCTTATAGTTCTAGCAAAGTTTGGGATTGAGGATAAAGAACATACCTGAGACTAATACTGACTGTGAACATTACAGTGGGCTCAGTTCAAACAGTACGAGGACATGTTCATCTCTATGCCTATATTGGTAAGATATGCATTCCTCCTTTATAAAGAATGGGCAATGTTTTGACTTTATTTTTAGCCTGGGAAGTTTAAGTCACTCTGTGTGATTTCATTGCTTAACACAGCCTCTGAGAAGCTCAAGTATTTGCCACTTTGGCTCTTTGGACAGTCACTGGAGTCAGTATACCTAGATGGCACTGCTTTCCTATGTAGCTGGAATCTATTTGTCTCTTCAGTCTGTTGAGAATAATAGAATAATAGAAGAAAAGACCTTAGAAACCATCTAGTTCAATGTCCTCATTTATTAGATGAGAAGCCTGAGGCCCACTGGGTCAAGTGACTTCTCCAGAGTCATGTGGTTTGGAGTTCAGGTACAATTGTGGCTGAGGTACATGTGTTAATTGAGAATTGCAAAATAAGCAGCTCTTAGAAAGATATGCCTCCTAATAAAATAAATGTGAATTAACTATTACTTACCTATAGTTATGTATAAAAACCAATAGAGGATAGTATTTGAAATAAGATTTTATATATATATATATATATATATGTAATATGTATGTATATGTGTATGTGTCTGTATGAAGAATATATTCTACTCATGTATTGTCCTGATCCCTTGTGGTGTCATGGAGGTGGCCCTGGATTCTTCAAAGCTATGCCAGTAGAACTCAAGCTTTGGTGAGAAGTATTAAGTTGGAAGGGTTTTGAGTACAGCCTGTTCATAAACTGGCTTTTACTGTTGGTAACATTTCTGTGACACTATTATGTCAAATAATAGTGGTAATAACAGACATCTTAGCTTCCTCCTGATCTTGGAAAAGCTTCAAGTGTCTTTCCTGTATAGATAATACTAGCTTTAAAAATGTTTGTAATTGTATCATATAAAAGACAGTTCCTTTCATTCCCATAGTTTTTATCATTATTAGCATAAATGAGTACAATATTTTTAAAGCCTTTTCTGCATCTGTGTATATGTATGTATATGTATGTATGTATATGTGTGTATGCCTATTTATATAGATTGTGATTGAATATATATGTATGTACATATATTTGTTATTTATTTGATTAGTGATTATACTGTTCTCCAAATATTGAACCACCCTTGTAGGCCTGGTATAAATGCAAATTGGTCATAGTGAATACTTTTTAAAATATTGTTGTACAATCCTTGCTGGTTTTTTATTTAAAATATTTCATGAATATTTATTAAATATTGGCCTAGAGTAGAGCCCCAGAATTAAAAGTAGTATTTTAACTTGCAATGGTGTTCTTTTTATAGCTATTTTTTAACATATTACTATTATTTTTTTTGTTCATTTGTTTCTTCACAACAAAGATATTGAAGTGGCTTGCCATGTCCTTCTCCAGCTCATTTTACAGATGAGAAAACTGAGGCAAACAAGATTAAGTGACTTGCCCAGGGTCACATAGCTAGTAAGTGTCTGAGGTCAGATTTGAACTCAGATCTTCCTGACTTCAGGCCTAGCCCTCTATCCACTGGGCCACCTAGCTGCTCATTACTTTTATTATGCAAAATGTTTTTATTTTTATAAATAATAAAATTCAATCTGTTATAATAAAATTAATCTATTTTGGCTCATAATTTCTTCCAACTGATACAAGACTAAGAATTATTCACCTTCACAAGAGTCAAAAGTTATCATTTTATCATCATCTACTCTTTTGTGGTTTTAAGATATTTTGATCATTGATCCATTTCGAATTTATTTTAATACATGTTATGAAATGTTAGCCTGCTACCATTTTTTCATTCAATTCTTTCCCACTTTTCCCAGAACTTTTTATTAAATAATGGATTCCTTCACCATTGTATTGTGATCTTAGCCTTACTAGTCCAAGTAGAAGACGTTTGGTTCTAGATCATGTTTATTTAAAGTACTTCACTCATCTATTTTCCTGTTTTTAATCTAGTACCAAATAGTTTTCATTCTTATCTATTTTATAGTACAATTCAGGATCAGACAGTACAAGTTTTATCTTTCTCTTTTTCTCCCTTCTTCATAATTTCTTTTATTATTCTTGAACTCTTATTTGTCTATGTGAATTTTATTTTTATTGTTTTTGAGCATTGTAGTATTTTGTCCAATTCTATGAAGTATGTCTTGGTATTTTGATTAGCAGGGCATTAAACCTAGAGGTCAATGAAAAGTTTGCTCACATTAGCTCAAATTAACAAAGTTATCATATTTCCTCAATTGTTAAATCCCTTATTTGCGTAAAAATTCATGTATAATGCTCTTTAAATAGATCCTGTGTGTTTTGCTTAGTGGGTTAATGCTCAAATAATTTAATAATTTTGTAGTTATTTTATTTCTTTCTTGAGATTAGAACCCTATGTTACCCTGCCTGGAAGTGCAGTGGCCTCTCACTGGCCAATTCTATTATTGATTGGAACAGAATCTTTGGCTCCATTTACAACCTGGATCAGTTTGACCCTCCTTCAGCAGCCTGGGAGCTCCCTGCTTTCATGGTCTCACCTCATTGGTGCCAGACTTGGTCTGGATATCTTACTGGTTTGAACCCTATGGTAGCTCAGAGCTCCCAGCCTCAAGCAATACACCAGCCTCAATCTCCCTAGAAACAGAGATTACAAGTTTACAACACTACATCTGGCTTGTCATTATTTTAAATAGTATTTCTCTTTCTAACAAATTTGTTTCCTGGATTTTGTTGTTAATTAATAGAAAGGTGTGTGAGTGTATGAGTGTGTGTGTGTGTGTGTGTGTGTGTGTGTGTGTGTGTGTGTGTATTTATCTCAGAGCCCACTATTTCTCTAAGGCTATTAATTATCTCAATTTTTGTCATTGAATCTCTTGAGTTTTTTTTAATAAATTATTGTAACATCAGCAAGTAGAGAGAGCTTTAACTTGTCTTTGCCAACATTTATTCCTTTAATTTCTTTTTTCCTGACTTATTGCCATGGATAGAATTTCTAGAACTATGCTTAGTTGTAATCATGAACAGGTATAGACTTGCTTTACCCCTGTTCTTTTGGGGAAAGCCTCTGTTTTTCCATTACATAAAATGCTGGCTTCTTGGTTTCAAATGAATGCTTTTATTCATTACAGAAAAGATCCGTATATTCCTATACCTTATGTTTTAAATTTAAATGGATGGTGTTATTTTATTAAAGGCTCCACAGCATACACAGATTTAATCGTAAGATTTTCAACATATTATTCTAATTGCTTTCCTAGTATTAAATCATCACACACCCATTAGATTGTGAGCTCTGTGAGAGCAGAGACTATTTTTTGCCCTTCTTTGTATCCACAGAAGTTAGCAGAATGTCTGGCATGTAGTAGGTGCTTAATTAAAGCTAGTTGACTGACACCAGAGGGCCCCACTTTGGGCTCAAGGTGACCTGCACTCATCCAGAAGGCACTCTGATTCTAAAGAGAGGGAGCCTGGCTTTTCTCACACACTCTGGCTCATTATGCCCTCATCCCAAAGTTCTGGGGGGAAATTTCTTCAACAAAGCTTAGATATGGTTCGTGTTTTAGGGTAGCACCCTAATAATGCATTAAACAGAGTTCCTTCTAGAAGAGGTGCTCAGTGATAGCTGGCTGATACTAGCTAGATAGCAGGTATTTACTCACTCCACCACAAAAGAAATGCTTAAAACTTGAAACACTCACAAGTGCACATTACCAAATACTTAATGGCTCATCACACCTATTATACTTTCCCCAAAGGTAAAGGCCTTTTGTGGGACTGCCAAACAGATATTTTAGCTTTCACCTTTAACCTGTACTGTCTGCACAATTCATAAGTCTGGCTTGCCTGGCAAGCCAGGGCATGGCTTAGGTTTTCTTCATCCTTTCTTCCAACTTCTCTTGGCTATTTCTCCTGGAAATGGTACCAATTCTCCCCTGATAAGTGGAGCAGGTACAGGTGTAACCAGGGAGTGACCAATAGTAGGTCCAGTTACTTGAGCATGTGTAGTTTTCTTTGCCTGGTAGCAACCTCTATGGATGTTTGTGGAGCCTGCTTCTGCAAAACCAGAAAAGGGGGACTCTGCCCTCACCATCAGAGCATGTGCAAGTATTCTGTTACTATTTCCTATCAGTTACTGTGTGATAATGGAAAACTTTTCAATTGGCTGCTGATTATATAGCAGTGTGCATAAAATGTGCTTTAAAGGCACCAGTGGACCAGATCTCATTCCTTCCTTCTTGCTGGCCACAAGGTCTCTTATTGTACTCCTCCCTGGGATAGTAAATGAACATATGGAGGGCCCCTATGTCTGATCTAGGACTTCCTTCTGTTTGGTTTTTCTTTCCCTTTTGGTACAGAGCCTCATCAGATCTCAGAAGGTTAGACTAGGCACCAGAAGGCCAGTCGCCAAGCCTGTTAAGGAGTCAGCCCTCAGGTGTAATCTACTTGACCCAGCCCTGCTGCAGATTGTCAGGGTTAGAGTCAGAATCACTCCAACCTCACTTAGCCCTGATACCTTTATCAGACCGGAAAACAGTCAGTGTTAAATCAATCAAATGTCGGAACTGGGTATAAATAAAATCAAGATCCTTAACAAATATGAACAGACATCTTGTTACATCTAGTTGAAATGCCTTTTGGTTAATTGCTGTCCAGGCCTAGAGTTTGAGATATGTTTTCACCTGATAAAGGTATAAGACTTAAGTGATATAGAGTGATTTTTACTCCAACTCTTACACAGGAAATACTTCCGCCTATGTAAACATCCTAGAAACATCCACTTCTCAGAACTAGTTAGAGACATCCATTTCTCAGAATTGTACTTCAGCATCCTGGGCTCTAGGATAGAAACATAAAACAGCCAAAGCAAGCAGGAATTTGAGGTCCAGTCTTGCCTAGACAAGCATGGATTCTCACTGTCTTCTGCTTGTAGCTACCAAGGAAAAGCTAGAAGAATCCTAGGAGAAATATTCAGAAGGGGAGAAGAACTGGGGGAGGCGGGGTGGGGAGGAAGGGAGAGAGAGACAGAGACAGAGGCAGAGATGGAGGGAGAGAGGGAAAGAGGGAGAGAAAGAGAGATAAAGAGAATGTCCCTTTCTTTTATAGCCTACTTGGTGGGTTGTTCTTACTGGCTCAATTGCCAATCATCTTTGACACAGTCCCCCATAGTGAGAGGACAAATAGGGAAAAATAAGAAATTGCTGTCATTCCCTAAATACAAGTTCCTCAGCACTGAGCCAGAAAACATGTTCTTCCCCAAAAGGCCAGAGAACATGCTCTGTGGGATTGTCCCCTGTTAAATATATGTTTTAAAGTTGTAACTAGAACTGATTTTTTTTCTCTTTGAAAGAACAGGAAAAAAAAAGCATTAAAATGGGAAAAAGGTACTGGCTATGAATCACAATTTTGAGACTTAGTAGCTGTGTGATTTTGGACAAGTCACTTAACCTCTCTAGATTTCAGGTTCCCCATGGGAGTGGTGGGTAGAGAGAGGTAGGCTGTTGTGAGAAAAACTATTGTAAGATTTTAAACTCTATATGAATATGAAGTGTTACTATCACATCTTATATTCTCAGTGTCATAATGAATTGATGATTTCACAGTTCCATTTATCAGAAAAATGCTACTTATTAACATAATAAAACTATTACATGTACAATTGGTCATGGTGTCATATTTAATACTGCACAACATTTAATAACTAGAATCAAATGCAATCCCAGCCCAGTAGAGGTTTTAAAACCTGATACACAAACATAAACTAGCAAAATTCTGTCAAGTTTATTCACAGTGACCTATGAAAACAAAATTTTAAAAAATCATGAAAAAACCCACAATGCCAAGTTCACTAAGACTTCAGGCCTTTTAGAATCAAACAAAAGAGCATACCATTATTTTTATTGAGAATTATTTGTGTTCTAATTTACCTTATAATATTTCTTTGGGAGGGAGGGGAGAAAATCTGGAACTCAAAATTATGTAAAACCATGTGTGGTAAACTAAAAATAAATAAAATAAATAAATTAATTAATTAAAAAAAACAAAAAAAATATTTCTTTTATTCATTTGTTTGGATTTTCATTGCTTTTCTTCAGGTCAATAAACTACCAGGACATTACTATCCTCACTTAACAATAGCAAACACGTTATGATTTCTTCAGATGAGTCATTTGAACTTAGTCATATACATATAACTCATATCATTTCAATTTTTAACTCTGAAAAAATGAAATTTTGATTCCTGTGGTATCAAAATTGGATGACCAGCCTCTACCACTAATTTTTGCTTTCTCACCACGCGAGGGCGCTAACATAACAGTATTAGCAGAAGCATTGTTATTTCTATAAATTTCAAATTAAGACAAATCTGAAAATATAATGAAAAGACACTTGGCTAAGATAAATAAAATCTAAATTTTCTTCTAGTCTACATATCTGTGATTACAGTTCTGGCTGCATTATCTTTAATGTTAGTTTTATTTATGAGAAGAAAATAATTTATAAATTGAAAAAAGTTTAAAGTTACATCTTGTTAGAAAGATCATCTAGAAAAACAAAATAAGTATTTTTATAATGACAGTAACTATTTATTGATAGTTTCACTTTCTTAAAATTGTAATGATTTGGGGAAATCTAGCTGACTTCCAATCTATAGGGATAGTAAAAACTATCCAGAGAACAACAGTGTACTTAAAAAGATGATAATGATGACTATGAGGGTACTACAGGACCCTAAGGAGAACCACCATCCTTCCAGGTGGGACACCATCACCCTCAACTCCTTACTCTTCCCCATTCCAGCTATCCAAGTTGCCAAGTCTCTTTGAAACGACGTCCACATTTCCCATGTGTTCTCTATGTTCGCAGAACTACTACCCTAGATCAAGCCTTCATAGCCTCTCTCCTGGACTATTGCAACAGCCTTCTGATTGAACATCATGCCTCAAGGGGGCTCCCCTTTACAATCTATACACTGAACAGCTTCCAGAATGATACTCCTAAAGCACAGTCTTATCATGTTATTCACCTGCTTAATATTACTCCACTCATTCCTATTACATTGAGGACCAAATATAAACTTAGTTTGACATTTAAAGCCTTCATGTTCTGGATTCAAGCTATTTTCTCCAGCCTTAGTGCATAGAGAACCAGACTTGGGGTAAGAGAGACCTGAGTTCATATCTGCTTCAGACACTGACTAGTTGTTTCATGTTTTTTAAGTCATTTAACCTTTCTCCACTTCTGTTTCCTTGAATCTATCCAAACTGGCCTTTTGCCTATTCCTCACACCTGCCATTCCAACTCCTATCTTTGCATGGGCTGTTCCTCATACCCAGAATGTATTGGTGGTGGTCCTTTGTTTTGCAAGAGGACCAGTGACATCACAGGGTGATGTCTTGATTTGTGCGTGAATTGGATTTAAGTGAGGCATAATTGCACAAAGCCATCAGCCTCAGTCTTTCTTCCAGAGTCACTGAAGTCCAGTAGCAAGACAAAAGTCAGGATGTCTGGCAATGGCCTAGGATGCAGTGAATGATCATGGCATCTTTGACATTTGACCAAGCTCTAAATGCCTTCATGACCATTGGAACAAATTGTTTTTATCTGTTCATTCTATACGGGGAAGTGTTCACATGCTTGGGGTAGGCATCCCCCCTACCTCACCGACGATGGGTTTGAGACCTGTCAGTTACCCTCAACCTGACTTGTGGAGTGTATGGGGTGTTCAGGAAGGACTACCTCCTCTGGTGTGAGGGCTTGCCAAGCCCTTTTCAGGATTGCTCATGAACCTTTGGGGTCACAAAAGGTTGGGCGTGACTGAAACAACTAAACAACAACAACTCTTGTAAAATTTTTGGTTATAATTCCATGAGAAATTCAATTATATTTTAATGTGACCACTGCAAAATGTTAGTCAACTGATACTTTTTTTGAAACAGCTTCCTGATGGGAGGCTGAATGGTCTTTCTTAAACTCATTCAGTATTTCTTAAACTAAAAGATACAATAATAATACGAAAGAAATGGCATTCCACGACTTCTAGGACCACTCTGAGTGGTTTAGAACTTGGAACAGAGCCTTAATTTTTTTTAGAAATGCAATTGAATGATCGTTCCCTTCTAGAGTTATGATTTTTTTTAGTTTTTCTGTTCTTTTCTTTCCTCTTCAATGTTCATGTTTAAGGAAAATCAGGTTTGGTTAGATAAGAATAAGGAGGTTGATGGAGACCTTTGCAGATTATGAAGGAGACTTTTGGACTTTTTGTTTTGGTCAGAATGTGATTTCTTAGGTATTGGGAGCCCCCTGGTAAGGAAATTCCCTCTACCAATGCAAATCGGCAGCTGCTCTGAAACTTAAAGTCTGAGTATCTGGGGAATTAAAAGGTCAAATGACTTGCCCATGGTCACAAAGCCAATATGTATCAGAAGCAGCAGTTGAATCCAGTCTCTCCACTCTCAAGCTACCAGACTTCTGGATATTTTCAAGAACATCAGAGATTGATGACTCCGGTTCTTTCTTTCTTTCTTTTCTGACACCAGTTCTTTATTATGCCTAATTTCACTTCAAAATTCAGTTTTCCTTCCCCATGCTACAGATTTATGATAGCACTTCCTGAAAACTGTAACTGTCAAAAATGGAATGAGAGTGATAAGTTTCTTGTCACTAGAGGTCTTAAAGCAGAAGTTGAGAGATCATTGTCAGGAACTTTGGAGTGGGGATTTATGCTTAAGTGGGGGTGGAACTAACTGACTTCTAAGTTCCTTTCAATGCTCAGATTCTATTATTTAGCCTTAATCTTGCTTCTGAAGTCACACTAGTATAACCTGGGATTCAAACTTGGATATTTGCTTAAGATTCTCTTCATTGGTAAAGAGAATGATTACTCCGTATCAGTGCTTGAGGGAGGGGCATAGTTGGCAGGAACTTGGGAGAGGGGAGTTCCTTCTTCTGACTTCTGGCTTTGAGAGATGGCACATATATTTCCAGGATTTCTTCAGAAAGAGTTCCCTGGAGGGAGGGAAAGTTTGGGAAGAAGCTGATAGGTAGAGGAGCTGGTCCTTTGACATATCCCTCATAGTTTGCCTCACTAGAGACTTTAGGAAATTTCTTATTGGCTCCTATGAGACCGAGGACTCTATCTTTCCCTTGGTTGAGTTGAGATATCTCACCCCCAGTGGGAAAGTTTATTCACTCTCTGTATTATTTGCTATTTTCTAATTTATTTAACTTCTCTTGTTTCTGTTTTACATCAGCTTGAATAAATGTACATATTCACTAGTCAGTATTTATTATGGTCTTTCATATAACTAGCGTTTGATGGAAAGGGAGTCAAGCCTTTCAGTATAGCTTGTGGCATTCCCTCTCTGTTAAGGAATAGTGACAAGGAAAGAAGTTTGAACCTAAAAACCATTTCCCCTAGACTAGTAATGTGGGGGGGGGGGAATGGGGGGAAACAGATATATCATTCTATTCCAGTATCCCCTCTATGAAGAGGGCAGATAGAATTAGCCCCATGACCCAAGTCTCCTGCTCCCCTCTAGGCAGAAATCAATCTCCCTTGGAGAAAAGCTGTATGAAATTTGAGAGACAGCTATTTGTGTATCTCTGTGAGCTGAATTTGGACGAACTCATGTGCATATACACATAACCATGTTGCATGTACATGGGCAATTCACTAGTAAAAGAATTGGGTACACTTTTAAAATACCAGAGAAAGTCTACAACCTACTTTACAGATCTATTTCAGTCCTCTTGCTAAAATTTAAACTAACTTTGTCTTGCCTTGACCATAATTTGCATAATTATTCATTCATTCATTCAATAAAATATTTTAAGACTTGCTGGCTATGAGAAGGCAGACCTAAGAAGGTAGAGTAGCAGGAAGAAGTACTGCTGAATTCTACGTCCTGCAAAAAACAAAACAAAACAAAACCCTCTTCCAAAAAGCTCTAGAAAATGCTCCAGATCGAATATGGAGGGAGAAATACAATAAAAAGTCACAGTGATTCATTTTTCCAGCCCAGATCCGCATAGAGAGACAGGGCTCTATGGACACTGGAGATGGGGTGTGGTCAGTGTGCTTTCCAGGCAAAGCACTCTGGCATGAGGAAGAAGCTTTGTGGCAAGGTGTGGTCTCAAACTCATTTGGGGCACCTGGACCTTATGCAGAGTGGGGGTTAACAGCGGTCCTCTGGTTTGTCACCCACTACCCAGTTCTGGATCACAGATCCAGGGCTGACAGAAAAGGGGACTGCATTGAGTGGTGGTATTCCTGGGTAAGAAGCAGCAGTTTAAGGCCCTGGGCTGTGTACTGCGAGGAGTCAGTTATTAGGAGCAAACAGCAGCTGTGTGGCTCAGACCCCAAGAGGGGAGCAGCATCTCGGTTCCAGCCTCTAGCCCAGTCTGAAGCCTGTAGAAGAATCACCAGGGCAGGGATCCCAGGCCAAAGGGGAGCCTACGGTTTTGCCACTCAACCACCAGAGTTTTCCCAGCTGGCTGAAAGGAGCTGAATCCAGTGGCAGTTTATTGTTACCCAGATCAGGAACCTGCAGAGCTCAGACTGGGGATGTGGGTAGGAGAGTAGTGAGTTGACTTTGCCCTGAATCAGAACACTTTGAGAGCACTGAAAACTTTCAGTTCCCCCACCTGAGCTGTCCCTAGCATCCTGGAATAACACAACATTCAATACCCAGAGTAGGCAAGCAGAAGGAACAGCTCTAGAACAGACGTCTCTACAAGTGCACAGAGTCTAGCCCTAACATGAAGTCCGAAATCAGGGAGTAGGCTGGAAGAATGAGCAAACAAATAAACAAAAAGAACCCCACCATAAAAAGTTGTTATGGTGATAGGGAAGCTCAAGGCACAAACCCAGAAGAGAATGACCCAAAGCATCTGCAGGCAGTCTCAAAGAAATTGGGCACAATCAGGTAGGTGATAAGTCCTGAGCCTGGAGTCAGGAAGTCCTGAGTTCAAATTTGACCTCTGACATTTACTAGCTGTATGACATTGGTAAAGTCACTTAACCTCTATTTGCCTCTGTTTTCCCAACTGTAAAATGGGGATGATAACAGCACCTACCTCACAAGGTTGTTGTGAGAATCAAATGAGATAATATTTGTAAAGTGTTAGGCACAGTGCCTAGCCCAGAATAAGCTCTATGGAAGTGCTAGCTATCATGATTTTTGTCGTCACTTTTATCAAATTCAGCTAGAATTCCTGGGAGATCTTAAACAAGAATTTTTTTTTTTGATTCATCAGTCCAGTTTATTTTTTTTCATATACAAGCATTTTTTATTTTAATATATTTAGTTTTCAGCATTGATTTTCACAAGAGTTTGAATTACAAATTTTCTCCCCATTTCTACCCTCCCCCCCAACTCCAAGATGGCATGTATTCTGGTTGCCCTGTTCCCCAGTCAGCCCTCCCTTCTGTCACCCCACTCCCCTCCCATCCCCTTTTCCCTTCCTTTATTGTAGGGCAAGATAAATTTCTACGCCCCATTGCCTGTGCATGTTATTTTCTAGTTGCATGCAAAAACTTTTTTTTTTTTGTTTTTGAACATCTGTTTTTAAAACTTTGAGTTCCAAATTCTCTCCCCTCTTCCCTTCCCATCCACCCTCCCTAAGAAGGCAAGCAATTCAACATAGGCCACATGCGTATCATTATGTATAACCCTTCCACAATACTCATGTTGTGAAAGACTACCTATATTTTGCTCCTTCCTAACCTATCCCCCTTTATTGAATTTTCTCCCTTAACCCTGTCCCTTTTTGAAAGTGTTTGTTTTGATTACCTCCACCCCCATCTTCCCTCCCTTCTATCATCCCCCCTTTTTTTTATCTTCTTCCTCCTTCTTTCCTGTGGGGTAAGATACCCAATTGAGTGTGTATGGTATTCCCTTAAACAAGAATTTTTTAAAATTTTTTTTATAAATTAGAGGAATTACATCTAAGGGCATATGTGAAGATGCAGAGTTTAACTTAATCTAAAGCAGAAGTATATTGCCTGCAACACTCCCCAGCACAACAACCAAATCAGATTAAAATGTAATTGGAAAATAGTTCACAAAATTAATGAAAATACAGTAAAATATAGATAACATTACATTTTAAAATTTAGTCAATATGCTGCCCACAGGCACCCTTATGTATGGATTAGTGACTCCTCCTTTCTATTTGAGTTTAGTACCACCACGTCAAATTTTCTACTCTATTTGGAATCAAGGCTTGACATCATCCGTTAGGCTGCTAAAGAGTGTTCCTGAACATATATACTGTTTTATGCCCTGTTCAATATCGGCAGAAAAATACTCAAAATTGTTGTTTCTGTAGTATACATCCAGAAATTCTACAAGGTCTTAATGTATGTATGAGAGACACTTTGTGGAAGTAGAACCTTTAAGACTACATTTTGTATTACTAAACCAAAAAAAATTTATAGGAAAAAAATGAGCAGACAGATTTTGTATTTTTTTAAATTTCATGTAATTTTGTGTCTATAAGATATTGTAATACAAGGAAAATTAGGAACCCCTGAGAAACCCCTAGCTACTGACAAGCACCCACAGAAAGAATGGACTCAGATATCTTTAGCATTTAGCAAACCCCCTGGGACTCCATGACTCCACCAAGGAATGTCAGTAGATAGGACCATCCCACTGAAGGATAACCTGGCAGACCCTGTCTAGCAGATATCCCTGGGGCTCCGTGACTCCACCAAGGAATGTAAATGAGATTATCCCACTAGTACAATAACCTGACTGAATCTTTTGATCAACCAGGACCTTTGTTCCCGTTCCCCCCCCCACTCTGTACCCCCATATCCTATATAAGCCAAGCCATCACCCCAACACATTTGCCATTGATTTGTGGTGCCGTACCCCGATGGCCGCCGGCTAATAAATTCTCCACTTAAAACTTATACTCTGTGGTGTGTCTCGCTCGCTTCTGGTACAACATTTTGGAGGCCCCAGCGAGATGAGGCGGTATTTCGTGTTACCGCCCTGGAGACACACACAGAATTCCGGACCTCAACAGGGAGTCTCTGCCCCCGATCCACCTTCTCTCACTTCAGAGGGCTGGCTCCTGGGGATTTCTTTTCCTAGTGATGAGGGTTTGGGGTGAGAGGTGCTCGACACCCCAAAGTACCGAAACACCGGGTCCTGCCGAAAGAATTCGACTCAAGCTTTCTCAGCCAAGGGAAAAGAAAGTTTATTAAGAGTTAGCCACATAGGCCTGCCCCCAGAGATCCCATCCCTTGCGACGCCTGTAAGGAAAGCGGGCCAGACCAATTTGAGCTAGATTGGATCTGACCACCTTGATGGAGGCAAGATGGAGATTATATACACAAAGGTTGTGGGAGGGATTGAGGGGTGGTCTGGGGTGGCCAGAGGAGGGGTCTAGGGAAGGACTTAAGGAGGAGTCTAAGGAGGAGCCTGAAAGGACTGGGATCAGGTCAGACTCCCGGGTGGGGGAAATAGCTGAAGGCTATATGGAAATGACAACCCATAAAGGGCTGGGGTAGCAGAGCTAGGGTATAGATATTTTGATCAGGTTTAAGGATGGGAAATAGGATTAAGGGCGGGAGGTCATTGGGAAGACAAGATTAAGGGTGGGAAACAGCTGGACAATAGAGGACTGGGCAAGGTAGGCATTTGGGCTTAATGGTTATAGCCTCAGGCCAAGGCCAGGTAGAGTGCGAAGATTCAAGGAGAGTTCAAGGGTTCGAGGGGTTCCCAGAGACTGTGCCCTCATCACTAGGACTCTGATGTGGAGTGATGGTCTCAGAGAATGGGCTCCTTGCTGACCTGTCCCCTTTTGGCCTACGGAGAATTCTGGTTTGTAGACCTCTAGAGGTAAGGTTTTTCTGGTTTGGTTTCTGGTTTGGGGCTAGCCATTTGGGTCTCTGATACCATGCTAAACCTTGACAAGGCTGTGGTACAGAGCTAGGGGGGTCTGGGATGCCACCCTTCCTATTGGGGTGTGGGAAGATTGGGGGTCGTATCTTTGAAGAGGAAATCTTTCCTCTGAGGGGACTTGTTTAGCCTTCAATCAGCTCATGCCATTTGGTTTTCTGTTTTGTGTTTTGGGTGTGGGGAGATTGGAGGTCCTTATCCCTCCTCCGAGGGAATTTGTTTAGCCTTCAGTCAACCCATGCTGTTTGTCTCTGTTTTGTGTTGGAGTGTGAGAGAGATTGGGGGTAGTATCCTTGAGGACGAAATCTTTCCTCTGAGAGGACTTGTTTAGCCTTCGATTTCACCCGCACTGTATGGTTCTCTGTTTTGTGTTGAGGTGTGAGAAAGATTGGGGGTCATATCTTTGAGGAGGAAATCTTTCCTCTGAGGGGACCTGTTTAGCCTTCAATTCGATCCACACTGTGAATTTTGTTGTGTTTTGAGTTCGTCTCTGTTCGCGTATCTGTGTCAATTGTGAAATGTCTATGTTTTGTTAAAAAATCTGAAACATAGGCAGCCAGAGATATCAGGCTGCCACTAAGGAAACTGACTCCCTTCCTTGTGGCTCCCGTTTGGCCAGCTTGGAACTATAGGGAATGGGTTAAAATTTGGCAAAAAAGTTTGGAAATTGGTTAGTTGAATTTGGGAAGAAAGAACTCCTGAAATTGTAAATCCATTCCAGGAGCTCACTCTTGCTAAAAACATCTCCTCCCAATGAATGCCTTCTGGCTAAACCTCGGTTAAAGTCTTCTGTGGGACTCTCCGCATTTGTCTTAGTCCCTGATTCCCTTAGATTCGAGTACAAAAGAGGTTTTGGGGAGTGAGCAAGAGGGTGGTTTACTTGAATTACAATCATTGAGATCTTTTCACTAGGGCTGCAGTAAAAGTTAGAGCAGTTAAATCAAACTCCTCTCCCCCAGATCAGATTAGTAGAGGATACAGGAGAACTGTAGAAAAAAAAACTTAAATCACCCTCCCCACCGGGCAATGAGGAGAGGGACAGAAATTCACAGATTGACAGTCAGTCCTGTGCCCCTGAGTACCTTTGTAGCCCGTCCTGGTGGTAAAGTTTAAAAGGTAAATTTGTGAAAGAGAGAGATAGAAAACCTGTATAAGGAATTTAGGGGGGTTGTAGTGTTGTACCAGAAGCGAGCGAGACACACCACAGAGTATAAGTTTTAAGTGGAGAATTTATTAGCCGGTGGCCATCGGGGTACGGCACCGCAAATCAATGGCAAATGTGTTGGGGTGATGGCTTGGCTTATATAGGATATGGGGGTACAGAGTAGGGGAGAAGAGGAACAAAGGTCCTGGCTGATCAAAAGATTCAATCAGGTTATCCTACTAGCAGGATAATCTCATTTACATTCCTTGGTGGAGTCACGGAGTTCCAGGGATATCTTCCAGGAAGGGTCTGTCAAGTTATCTCTCAGTGGGATGGTCCTGTCTATTGAGATTCCTTTGCTAAATGCCAAAGATATCTGAGTCCATTCTTTCTGGGGGGGCTTGTCAGTAGCTAGGGGTTACTCAGGGGTTCCTAATTTTCCTTGTATTACATTCCCCACTTTTTTTCCTCATGGGGGGTTTCAAATCCTTGAAAAAGGAACGACCTGATGGGGCATAGCAATAAAATTAGGAGGCCAACCAAAACGCTAAGCAGGGGTGACAATAAAAGGAACGCTAGGTCGTTGGCCCCAGGGGAAGGCCAGACCTAGTTGGAAGACTGAAGGAGAGTCCAAGGAGCCTCCCCAGGTACTGCACTCCAGAAATTTAAAAAAATGGTATAAAACATCCCACATTTCTCCCTTTTTGGTCAAAGGCAAACTGAAAGTTTCCCCTAAAGACCAATTAAAGGTATGGAAAAAAAAACAACTCTATTTTCCACAGGGTGAAGTTTTAAAATCCCTATCTAGGTGGAGTCAGGTTTTCCCTTTTCTGTATTTGGACATCCCCAGGGATGGGCAGAAATTGTAAACTAATTGTAAGTAAGCAGAGGGAACATAATAAAAGTTCAGGAAAAACAGTCTTGGGAACACAAGGACGTAGAAGGGAAAAAAGCAGGTCTTTGCTCAGGTTCTGGTTCCGGATCCCGTGAGAAAGCCATCCGCATCTGGTGCTGTCCCTCTCAGGCTCTTGGAACCGCAGGGCGAGGTCTTCTATAGGGACAGATGTCCACTCCTCACAATGTTCATTTAAAGCAGTATTTTAAAATCCCAGATGCCTGATTGTAGTTATCTGGTCCCTTGATAGTAAAAGAGAGTTCTGCTTCTCTGGTTCAGATCTAGAAATTCTCAGACAATTTTAACTTACTATAACTTACAGATACTTTACAAAGGGGATATATTTTCACCTGTACCACTATCTTATACAATTTTCTTGTATTAGCATCCAAATTTAAGATCTTATTACCAAAAAAGACTTAACAGCTCAAATTGCCAGAATTGATAAATTTTTAGAGCCAATCATACACATCTGTACATAATTGCCTTTTTCAAAATTCGCTATCCCTTCCTTTTATTAGACATTGATCACATTACATCTTTGCCTTATTTGCTTTGCCTAATCATTTTCCTTTTTTTTGGAGGATGTTATCCCTATATTATTTCAGTGTTTTACTTGGTCATGAACCTAAGTTAAAATTGTAAGCTATTCATACCTGTATCCTGTTATAATAACTCAGATATTTCAGTATTCATCTATCTATTACCTAACAGATTTAGCATAGTGCTTACAAAACTTCTTGTTAATATAAATTTGCTATGAAAGAAATGAGGGACTATGTCATATATCTTAACAGAGGGAAAGAACTTACTTCCTTAGCTCTGTTTGATTCCAGGCACGAGTCATATCTGATAGCCAATCTTATAGTCACCAGGTGCTGAAAGTAGGGCTTAGGTGTAACCAGGTGGGGACTTTCCTTTTCAGAAAGGAAATAGCAGAGTTGGGAAATAAAGTCAGGAAGATCCTACCTAGGCTGTGACCAAGGTCGTCTTCACGACTGCTCCCAGGCAGATCTGATGAGGGTTTGGGGTGAGAGGTGCTCGACACCCCAAAGTACCGACACGCCAGGTCCTGCCGAAAGAATTCGACTCAAGCTTTCTCAGCCAAGGGAAGGGATAAAGTTTATTAAGAGTTAGCCAAATAAGCCTGCCCCCAGAGATCCCACCCCTTGCAACGCCTGTAAGGAAAAAGGGCCAGACCCATCTGAGCTAGATTGGTTCTGACCGCCCTCATGGAGGCAAGATGGAGATTATATACACAAAGGTTGTGGGAGGGATTGAGGGGTGGTCTGGGGTGGCCAGAAGAGGGGTCTAGGGAAGGACTTAAGGACGAGGTCAGACTCCAGGGTGGGGGAAATAGCTGAAGGCCATATGGAAATGACAACCCATCAAGGGCTGGGGTAGTGGAGCTAGGGTATAGATATTTTGATCAGGATTAAGGATGGGAAACAGGATTAAGGGTGGGAAACAGCTGGACAATAGAGGACTGGGCAAGGTAGGCATTTGGGCTTAATGGTTATAGCCTCAGGCCAAGGCCAGGTCCAGTGGGAAGATTCAAGGAGAGTTCAAGGGTTCAAGGGGTTCCCAGAGACTGTGCCCTCATCAGATCCACCTTAAATTCTCAGCTTGCAATGCCTGCCATGCCATTACTGGCTTCATGTGACTTAGTCCTGTAATCAGAGCTTAAGACAATATTAAATTGTAGTCCCAAAAAATCTTAAATAGCAAATAAATATCCTTCAGATCAGACTGCCCAAATTTTATTGAGCTAACAATTATCAAATCAAGCTACATAACTTTTCCATCTTCTAAATACTTCCTCACACTCATCTCCAATTTACTTTGACCTTCTGAAACTATCATTCTCGGGACAGGAGAGGCTTAGCTAACTCCCATTTGTCCCCAAACTTTCTTATCTGCCTTTCCTATTTTCCCTCAACCTTAATTCACCTTTCCAAATCTTTCAAACCTAGTACTAAGTCTTCTTTACATTTCAACCATAAGACAAAACAACTCATAAGTTAGTACTTTCATTGTCATAACTGTGTATACTGGAATCCCATTCCAGCTTCTTAAACCACAAAGACACAAAAAAGGGGATTTGTTTTTCGTGATAACTCATTCTAAAAAAAGAACACTTATTAAAAAGATCTGCCATCTCATCTCCCCCTGAAGGTGGGTTCTTCTCCATCAGTTGGCAGACTTCACTAATTAAACTACTAGGCCAAACCCATCTCAAGTCTTAGTCTAATCTTATCAGTTTTTTTAAAAAGAAGCCAGGTTGGAGGCTTCTAGGCCCCTACCTTCCTCTTATTGCTGCCCCTCCTCTTTCCTTCCCTTCTGACAGGTGGGCTAAGGTGAAATTCTTCTTATCTAAAGTAAGGGTGGGGAGGAGTAAGGAATTCAGACTGTCCTTTGGAACCTCCTTACTAAAAAAAAAAAAAAACTTGAATAAGACATCAAATGGGCCTTCAACCTCTCTCTCAAGGCTTCTATAGATAAGCATTAATTCTAATAATTCTAATAACCTTCACAAATTAGTCCATAAACCTTCAGATTAACATACATAAATACATCTTTAGATGATACAGGCTTAAAAATCATACCCCTATATTTTTCAAGGTATTAGCAACTCAATTCTTTGTTACAGAATTTCTAGATATCACAAAATCCTTTAGTCAAAAAAGATTTTGTAATGGACCCAATTAAATTAGCTTTTATTACAATGACAAAGTTTACCAGGACTTTTAAGAGCTTTGTCTATAGGAATCCCTCTACCCTGAAAACTTTCACAAGATGGATAAGAATTCATGCTTAGATGGTTTCAAAAGTTCTTGTTTCAGTTAATAACCTCAATTTCTTAATTAACTACGATTCTTAATCTAACAACATCCAGATTATAAGAGAAATTATTCTCTAACAGCACAGGTAATGCGATGTTAACCAATTTGTATATAATAACAAATTTAGAAATAAGTACACCACAAGGAATTATCATGTACTTAAAACTTGAAACAGATTCCAATTAATTACCAATCTAGTGATCATAACTGAGTTGGATAAGCAAATCAAATTGAAGAGGTTTAAGGTTGAGGGGTGCTCGGCGCCCCGAAATATTGACGCACCGGGTCCTGCCGAAAGAATTCGACTCAAGCCTTCTCAGCCAAGGGAAAAGACAAAGTTTATTAGGGATTCACAACAAAGGGCTGTCTTAAGAAATCCCCCCACCTTGTGACGCCTGTTTCCACAAGCAGGCCAGATTCAACCTACTGAATTAGATTGAATCTGAGCACCTTCATGGAGGCAAGATGGAGATTATATACACAAAGATTGTAGGAGGGATTGAGGGGTGGTCTGGGGTGACTAGAGGAGGGGTTTAGGGAGGGTCTTGAGGGGAAGTCCAAGGAGGGCAAGGTGAGGTAATGGGATTAAGGGTGGGAAGTAGCCAAAGGCATGGATACCGATATATCAAGGGTGGGGAAGTAGCTGGACAACAAAGGGCGAGGCTAGGTAGAGATTTGGGCCTAATGATAATGTGAGGCTTGTGGCCTTAGGGGAAGGCCAGATCCAGTTGGAAGATTCAAGGACAGTTCAAGGGGGCTCCCAGAGACTGTATTCCAGATTCAAGGGGGTTCCCAGAGACTGGGCCCTCATCATTCCCCCCTCAAACAAATAGGACCCAAATTCTTTTGGGGTCAGGGACCAAGATCTCAGCTTTTGAAACTGCTTCCTGCTGGCAAGGGACGTAGAGCTGACTTGATGGGTCCAGTTCAAGGGGTCTCGATGGGTCCAGTTCAAGGCGTACACAGTCATCTGGAAGTTGATGGCTTGGAGTCTGGAGGAGACAAACCTGGCAAGGAGGTTAAGCAAACAGGCAGCAAACAGGCCGTATAGGAGTATAGAGAAAAGACAATTTCCCTGGTGGGAATTAAAGGTGACTATTTCATACCTAGCTCCCCTAATCATTTGTTCTGTGTACCACACTGCTTCAGGGTTCATGAGTGTGTACCACATCCAAATTAGGTCGGGGGTATCTAAGAGCAAGGTTTGATATGTGGTGAGCCTGTGGTTAGCCAGCCACTGGTGGCCCTCTGCTTCCAGGGTGCTCTGGCAAGTCAGAGCTTCTAGGGGCTGGTCTGCTAGAGGTTTAGAAGCTTCCTCAATTAGAGTGGCTGTAGCAGCCAGAGAATCTAATTGTTTTGAAAAACAGGCAGCTGGCTTGGGGTCAGAGGACTGGGTTAGGACTCCCAAAGCCTGTCCTCTCCTTTCATCAACATACCGAGTGAAAGGTTTTTCTAGATTAGGTAAAGCTAATGCTGGAGTGGTGGTCAGTTTAGTTTTCAAAGTCCCAGAAGCTTGTACTGGGTAGGGGCCCCACTCTAGAGGGAGTGAGTCAGGGCCTTGAGTGGCAATTAATGGTTGCAGTCCCTCCCAAGCCTTGGGCTTAATTGGATATTGAAGGCTATGGAGGGGAACTATGGCTGGGGTGGCAGAAGTAGCTTGCCCAGGAATTCCCTGATCCCAAACAATTGGCTCAACCTTCTCCCATGCCTCTGGGAGAACATGGGGAGGTCTGGGAAACAGAGGGAAAAGGGAGTTATGAGGTTTAACTATAGAAAATTGGCTTCCCAATTTCACCATCAGGTCCCTTTCCCAAAAGGGGGCAGGGCCAGAGGAGGAGTGTTCAGACAACAGATCCTTGATGCCCATGACCTGATGGGTCGAGGGGCATGTGGGGACAGAGCCATTAGTTAAAACAAGAGAACATAGCCGTGATAAAGTGGGTAACCTTACCTTCTGCCTCGATTTTGCCCGGGGCTCCGCGAGAGAGGTGGAGAAAGTGTGAGCACAGCCAAGCCCCAGGCTTTCCCCTCCTTCCAAGTCTTGAGAAGACTGGAGAACAGGGTTCTGGGAGGAGGCTCTACCACTTTTCCAGCCTCGGGGACACCTCCAATGTCCCTCCTGGTTAGATGCTGGGCACAGTCCTAGAGGCCTGGATCCTGGAGGCTTCTTCCAGGGGGGCGCCCTAGAGGGGCACTCCTTAGACCAGTGACCCTCCTTGTGGCATCGAAAGCAGGTTTCCCCACTGCCCAAGCCAATGGGCTTCCAAGGGGGCTCCCTGGAGGGGCGCTCCTTGGGTCTTTTCCTGGCCATGGCAGCAGCCAAGAATTGAGCGTGTTCTCTGTCTCTAGCTCTTTCCCTGCATTTTCTTTCCTCTGCTGCAACCAGGTCTCTATTATTGAACACTCTGAATGCTGTCTCCAGTAATTGGGCCTGAGGTGTTTGGGGTCCCATTGCCAATTTCTGCAGTTTCCTCCTAATATCTGGGGCAGACTGATTGATGAAATACATGTTAAGTATTGCTGCCCCTTCAACAGAATCAGGATCCAAATTTGTATACTTCTTAATAGCTTCTACTAGCCGGGCCTGGAAAAGAGCAGGGTTTTCCTTTTCTCCCTGAGTAACTTCCCTGATTTTTTGAAAATTTATTTGCTTTTGAAATGCAGTTCTTAGGCCTTCTAACAGGCAAATTACCATATGGTCTCTCTTTTCTCTATCCTCACTCCTTTGATAATTCCATCCTGGGTCACTGGTGGGAACAGCAGCTGTACCTGGGGGATATTTTATGGGGTTATTGCTAGCCAAACGATCCCCAAATTTTTGAGCGTGTTCCCATATTCTCCTCTTCTCCTCAGTGGTACAACAGGTAGAGAAAAGGATATGCAAATCACACCAAGAAAGTTCAAATTGTAGGGACAGATCCCTAAAACCCTCAGTAAACTTAGTGGGATCTTCTGAGTATCTCCCCAGTTTTTCTTTAATTTGGATGAGATCTGAAATGGAGAATGGAACATGCACTCTCCTTGTCCCAGCAGGGGAGGCAGGCATTTCCCTCAGGGGAAAAAGCCTTGAAGGCGCTGTGGAAGTCCCGCTTCTGGTGAGGGAGGGGCTGGGAGCTGCCGACTGAGGTAGATTAGACTGCAAGGCCAGGTCATCTGGCTGGCAAGGGAGAAGATCAGCTAGTACCCGAGGAGGGGTAGGGGTCAGAGAGGGAGATACCAAAGAGACCTGAGTGGGAGCCACCTCAGAGAGAGGGGGAGGAAGTACTGCCATGCGGGCAGGGCCCGAGGCTGGAACCTGAGTAGAAGTTGCCTCGGGGGTAGGGCCCATGGTGGTAGATACTGCAGGGCCTGAAATAGGGGCAGGCCGTGAGGCCAGAACCTGAGTAGGGGTCCCTTCAGGGGAAGGGGCCACAGAGGGAGGCACCGCAACAAGACCCTTGGCTGGGACCTGAACAGGGGTCGCCAAGGGAGCAGGGGCCATGGGAGGAGATGCAGGGTAGGAGACTTGGACTGTGAAGGAGGCAGGATAAGAGGAGGGTTGCACTACAGGAAACCAAGAGAAAGAGGGGATGGCTACGGAAGGGGGAGCGCAGGAAACATAGGTGCTCCGAGGAGGTTGGGGAGCAGGAGAAGGGGCTGGGGCTGAAGCCCTGGGGACCATAAGGAAGGGGTTATCCAAAATGTCCTGTTGACCCTCATTGCCCCTTTGCAGGGGAGCTCTAGCTATGAGCATCTTACAATCTTTTGTGAGAACAGGGTTCCAAGAGAGCTCCACGAAGGTCATTATGTAAGGAATTTCTGTCCATTTTCTCGCTGACAATATAAATTTAACTGTAAAAGAGTATTATATTGTAAAGTCTCAAAATAAGGCCACTCTTCATGGTCTTCTAGGCGATATTGTGGCCAAGCAATATTGCAAAGGTATACCAGCTTTTTCTTTTTAAGTTCTTTAGAGAATTTAAATTTTTTCCAATTTTGTAAAAGACAACCTAAGGGTGAATTTTTGGGAATTGAGGAGGTTTGACCCATTGTGAGCCCAGGGGGCTGGAAGTCCCTTCCTCTGCAAAGAGGATCTGGGAGTAAGCCTCAAAAAGGAACAAAGCAAGACAGGAAAAAACAAACACAAAAAGGTGCCTGAGATTTTCCCATTCCCCAGTGCTGAGAGAATTGGGAAAATTGGGGGCGCACCTCTATGCTTCAGAAGGTGTGCCCAGGTCCAAGGCCTTGGACATAAACCACTGGACCGAACTGAGAGTGTCAGGCTGAGTCCAAGACAGCGAGCAGCTGTGGGACCTACTGGGACCTGGGAAGTCAGGCCCGAAAAGCACTTCCAAAATGCTTGGAGAGCGAGAAAGGGTTTGGGTTAGGGAGAGGCTTACCTTCCAGTCCTTAGAAATTAAAATGTTACCACTAGTGGTTAGGAATCAGATTTGATTTGCTTATCCAACTCAGTTATGATCACTAGATTGGTAATTAATTGGAATCTGTTTCAAGTTTTAAGTACATGATAAGTGCTTGTGGTGTTATTATATACAAATTGGTTAACATCGCATTACCTGTGCTGTTAGAGAATAATTTCTCTTATACTCTGGATGTTGTTAGATTAAGAATTGTACTTAATTAAGAAATTGAGGTTATTAACTGAAACAAGAACTTTTGAAACCATCTAGTCATGAATTCTTATCAATCTTGTGTGGTTTTCTGTGTAGAGGAATTCTTATGGAAAAAGCTTTTTCAAGTTCTGGTAAACCTTATTATTGTGATAAGGCTAATTAATTGAGTATGTAATTTATATAAATTAAGTGTCCTCCCATTATAACACTTTTTGATTAAGGAACTTTGTAATGTCTAGGAATTCTGTGCAATATTTGAGAATGAGGACATTTGGCACCAACTTAGTTAATGAATTCCAGCATTTAAGGGTTAATTTGCTTTAAGGAAAAAGGAGATGTCTATCATTTTAAAACCTTCTAAATAATTGTCTTCAGGAAAGTTTAGCTAGCATGCCTTTTAACATCAGGATAAAAAAATCCTTATTAGAATTAATGCTTCTATAGAAGCACCCATTCAATGTCTTATTCAAGTTTTTTTTTTTTTTTGAGTAAGGAGGTTCAAAGGACAGTCTAAATTCCTTACTCCTCCCCACCCTTACTTTAGATAAGAAGAAAAGAATTTCACCTTAGCCCACCTGTCAGAAGGGAAGGAAAGGGGAGGGGCAGCAATAAGAGGAAGGTAGGGGCCAACCTGGCTTCTTAAAAAAAACTGATAAGATTTGATTAAGACTTGAGATGGGTTTGGCCTAGTAGTTTAATTAGTGAAGTCTGCCATCTGATGGAGAAGAACCCACCCTCAGGGGGAGATGAGATGGCAGATCTTTTTAATAAGTGTTCCCTTTTTTTAAAATGAGTTATGAAAAACAAATCCCCTTTTTGTGTCTTTGTGTGTTTAAGAAGCTGGAATGGGATTCCAGTATACACAGTTATGACAATGAAAGTACTAACTTATGAGTTGTTTTGTCTTATGGTTGAAATGTAAAGGAAGATTGAGTACTAGGTTTGAAAGATTTGGAAAAGTAAATTAAGATTGAGGGAAAATAGGAAAGGCAGATAAGAAAGTTTGGGGACAAATGGGAGTTAGCTAAGCCTCTCCTGTCCCGAGAATGATAGTTTCAGAAGGTCAAAGTAAATTGGAGATGAGTGTGAGGAAGTATTTAGAAGATGGAAAAGTTATGTAGCTTGATTTGATAATTGTTAGCTCAATAAAATTTGGGCAGTCTGATCTGAAGGATATTTATTTGCTATTTAAGATTTTTTGGGACTACAATTTAATATTGTCTTAAGCTCTGATTACAGGACTAAGTCACATGAAGCCAGTAATGGCATGGCAGGCATTGCAAGCTGAGAATTTAAGGTGGATCTGCCTGGGAGCAGTCGTGAAGACGACCTTGGTCACAGCCTAGGTAGGATCTTCCTGACTTTATTTCCCAACTCTGCTATTTCCTTTCTGAAAAGGAAAGTCCCCACCTGGTTACACCTAAGCCCTACTTTCAGCACCTGGTGACTATAAGATTGGCTATCAGATATGACTCGTGCCTGGAATCAAACAGAGCTAAGGAAGTAAGTTCTTTCCCTCTGTTAAGATATATGACATAGTCCCTCATTTTAGATGAATATTGAAATATCTATGCGTTATTATAATAGAATATAGGTATGAATAGCTTACAATTTTAACTTATGTTCATGACCAAATAAAAAAAATTGAAATAATATAGGGATAACATCCAAAAAGGGGAAAATGATTAGGCAAAGAAAATAAGGCCAAGATGTAATGTGATCAATGTCTAATAAAGGAAGGGATAGCGAATTTTGAAAAAGGCAATAGGATCAGATGTGTATGATTGGCTCTAAAAATTTATCAATTCTGGAAATTCAAGCTGATAAGTGTGTTTTGGTAATAAGATCTTAAATTTGGATGCTAATACAAGAAAATTGTAAGATAATGGTACAAGTGATAATATATCCCCTTTGTAAAGTATCTGTAAGTTATAGTAAGTTAAAATTGTCTGAGAATTTCTAGATCTGAACCAGAGAGGCAGAACTTAGCCCTGCATGGCTGGGACCTATGTTATGTTTCTTTCTTAATCATCAAATTACATGTGTTCTGGGAACCCCGTGTGAGGAGTGGACATCTAGGCCTATAGGAGCCTCGTCCTGCGGTTCCAAGAGCCTGAGAGGGACAGCACCAGATGCGGACGGCTTTCTCACGGGATCCGGAACCAGAACCTGAGCAAAGACCTGCTTTTTTCCCTTCTACGTCCTTGTGTTCCCAAGACTGTTTTTCCTGAATTTTTATTATGTTCCCTCTGCTTACTTACAATTAGTTTACAATTTCTGCCCATCCCTGGGGATGTCCAAATACAGAAAAGGGAAAACCTGATTCCACCTAGATAGGGATTTTAAAACTTCACCCTGTGGAAAATAGAGTTTTTTCCATACTTTTAATGGGTCTTTAGGCGAAAGTTGCAGTTTGCCTTTGACCAAAAAGGGAGAAATGTGGGATGTTTTATACCATTTTTTTAAATTTCTGGAGTGCAGTACCTGGGGAGGCTCCTTGGACTCTCCTTGAGTCTTCCATCTAGGTCTAGCCTTCCCCTGGGGCCAACGACCTAGCGTTCCTTTTATTGTCACCCCTGCTTAGCATTTTGGTTGGCCTCCTAATTTTATTGCTATGCCCCATCAGGTCGTTCCTTTTTCAAGGATTTGAAACCCCCCATGGAAAAAAAGTGGGGAATGTAATACAAGGAAAATTAGGAACCCCTGAGAAACCCCTAGCTACTGACAAGCACCCACAGAAAGAATGGACTCAGATATCTTTGGCATTTAGCAAACCCCCTGGGACTCCATGACTCCACCAAGGAATGTCAGTAGATAGGACCATCCCACTGAAGGATAACCTGGCGGACCCTGTCTACCAGATATCCCTGGGGCTCCGTGACTCCACCAAGGAATGTAAATGAGATTATCCCACTAGTACAATAACCTGACTGAATCTTTTGATCAGCCAGGACCTTTGTTCCCATTTCCCCCCCACTCTGTACCCCCATATCCTATATAAGCCAAGCCATCACCCCAACACATTTGCCATTGATTTGTGGTACCGTACCCCCATGGCCGCTGGCTAATAAATTCTCCACTTAAAACTTATACTCTATGGTGTGTCTCGCTCGCTTCTGGTACAACAATATGGTCTGTCTGAGATGATTGTTTGAAAAAAAGCCTTCCTGTCTTTCTGCGTGCAGATCAGTGCCATTCTTCCACATTATACTTGTATAAACTATTCCCATTGATGAGGGCACAGTCTCTGGGAACCCCTTGAACCCTTGAACTCTCCTTGAATCTTCCCACTCTACCTGGCCTTGGCCTGAGGCTATAACCACTAAGCCCAAATGCCTACCTTGCCCAGTCCTCTATTGTCCAGCTGTTTCCCATCCTTAATCCTGTTTCCCATCCTTAAACCTGATCAAAATATCTATACCCTAGCTCTGTTACCCCAGCCCTTTATGGGTTGTCATTTCCATATAGCCTTCAGCTATTTCCCCCACCCGGGAGTCTGATCTGATCCCAGTCCTTTCAGGCTCCTCCTTAGACTCCTCCTTAAGTCCCTCCCTAGACCCCTCCCCTGGCCACCCCAGACCACCCCTCAATCCCTCCCACAACCTTTGTGTATATAATCTCCATCTTGCCTCCATGAAGGTGGTCAGATCCAATCTAGTTCAGATTGGTCTGGCCCGCTTTCCTTAACAGGCGTCGCAAGGGGTGGGATGTCTTGGGGGCAGGCCTGTGTGGCTAACTCTTAATAAACTTTATCTTTTCCCCTGGCTGAGAAAGCTTGAGTCGAATTCTTTCAGCAGGACCCGGTGTTTCGGTACTTTGGGGTGTCGAGCACCTCTCACCCCAAACCCTCATCATTTATGGTTCCCTGACCGGGAAGCACTGCTAATCTCAAGTTCTTCTCCAGCACAGACTAAAGGTATGTGAGCCTCCCCCTCTCCCAATCCCCCTCCTCGCTCTCCAAACATTTTGGATGTGCTTCTCGGGCCTGACCTCAGCAGGTCCCAGTGGGTTGGACAGCTTGGTTCAGTGGTCTCAGTGAGTCGGACAGTCACGCTGTCCTGGTCAACCTGACGCTATCAGGTGGTTCTCGGTGGGTCGGACAGCTCGGTCCAGTGGTCTCAGTGAGTCGGACAGTCACGCTGTCCTGGTCAACCTGACGCTATCAGGTGGTTCTCGGTCCAGTCGGACAGCTCGGTCCAGTGGTCTCAGTGAGTCGGACAGCCACGCTGTCCTGGTCAACCTGACGCTATCAGGTGGTTCTCGGTGGGTCGGACAGCTTGGTCCAGTGGTCTCAGTGAGTCGGACAGCCACGCTGTCCTGGTCAACCTGACGCTATCAGGTGGTTCTCGGTCCAGTCGGACAGCTTGGTCCAGTGGTCTCAGTGGGTTGGACAGCCACGCTGTCCTGGTCAACTCAACCTGACACTATTAGGTGGTTCTCGGTCCAGTGGTCATGTCGAAGGACATGGACGGATGCCCCATCCGGAAGCATGTGCCAGATCCTTTCAATTGTTTTGGCGCTGGGAATTTGGGAAAGTTTCAGGTATCTTCTGTATATTTTGTCTTCTTGTTTATTTTGTTTGTCCCCCGACAATTACTCCCAACTTCTCCTTTACTAAGGAGGAAGGAATTTCCAGCCTCGGGCCCTGCCCCCACGGCAATATCTCTTCCCCTAGCCCCTCTCTCTGAGGTAGCACCCACTTGGGTCTCTGGGGTATCTTCCCCTCTGACCTCTACCCCTCCTCAGGTACTAGCTAATCTCCCTTGCCAGGCAGATGCCCTGGCCTTGCAGTCTAATCTACCTCAGCCCCAAGCTCCAGGTCCCACAGCGCCTTCAAGGCTTTTTCCCCTGAGGGAAATGCCTGCCTCCCCTGCTGGGACAAGGAGAGTGCATGTTCCATTCTACATTTCAGATCTCATCCAAATTAAAGAAAAACTGGGGAGATACTCAGAAGATCCAACTAAGTTTACTGAGGGTTTTAGGGATCTGTTCCTGCAATTTGAACTTTCTTGGTGTGATTTGCATATCCTCTTCTCTACCTGTTGTACCACTGAGGAGAAGAGGAGAATATGGGAACACGCTCAAAAATTTGGGGACAGTTTGGCTAGCAATAACCCCATAAAATATCCCCCAGGAACAGCTGCTGTTCCCACTAGTGACCCAGGATGGAATTATCAAAGGAGTGAGGATAGAGAAAAGAGAGACCATATGGTAATTTGCCTGTTAGAAGGCCTAAGAACTGCATTTCAAAAGCAAATAAATTTTCAAAAAATCAGGGAAGTTACTCAGGGAGAAAAGGAAAACCCTGCTCTTTTCCAGGCCCGGCTAGTAGAAGCTATTAAGAAGTATACAAATTTGGATCCTGATTCTATTGAAGGGGCGGCAATAGTTAACATGTATTTCATTAATCAGTCTGCCCCAGATATTAGGAGGAAACTGCAGAAATTGGCCATGGGACCCCAAACACCTCAGGTCCAATTGCTGGAGACGGCCTTTGGAGTTTTCAACAATAGAGACCTGGTTGCAGCAGAGGAAAGAAAATGCAGGGGAAGAGCTAGAGGCAGAGAACACACTCAATTCTTAGCTGGTGCCATGGCCAGGAAAAGACCCAAGGAGCGCCCCTCCAGGGAGCCCCCTTGGAAGCCCATTGGCTTGGGCAGTGGGGAAACCTGCTTTCGATGCCACAAGGAGGGTCACTGGTCTAAGGAGTGCCCCTCTAGGGCGCCCCCCTGGAAGAAGCCTCCGGGATCCAGGCCTCTAGGACCGTACCCAGCATGTAAGCAGGAGGGACATTGGAGGTGTCCCCGAGGCTGGAAAAGTGGTAGAGCCTCCTCCCAGCACCCTGTCCTCCAGTCTTCTCAAGACTTGGAAGGAGGGGAAAGCCTGGGGCTTGGCTGTGCTCCCACTTTCTCCACCTCTCTTGCGGAGCCCTGGGCAAAATCGAGGCAGAAGGTAAGGTTACCCACTTTATCACGGCTATGTTCTCTTGCTTTAACTAGTGGCTCTGGCCCCACATGCCCCTCGACCCATCAGGTCATGGGCATCAAGGATCTGTTGTCTGAACACTCCTTCTCTGGCCCTGCCCCCTTGGGAAGGGACCTGATGGTGAAATTGGGAAGCCAATTTTCTATAGTTAAACCTCCCATCTCCCTTCTCCCCCTGCTTAGCAGGCCTCCCCATGTTCCTCCAGAAGTGTGGGAGATGGTCAAGCCAATTGTTTGGGATCAGGGAATTCCCGGGAAAGCTACTCATGCCACCCCAGTCCTTATTCGCCTTAGAGACCCTAATGTGTTTCCCAACTGAGGTCCATATCCAATTAAGCCTGAGACTTGGGAAGGACTACAACCACTAATTGAAAAATTCCTTAAGCATGAGATCCCACCCCTATTAAAGGAAGCTATACCTCGTTTTGGCTTACCTGGTTCCTTACGGAGTGACAATGGCCCAGCTTTTATTTCACAGATAACACAGGCTGTGGCAAAGACACTTAAAATCACTTATCACCTCCATTCAGCCTGGAATCCAAAATCCTCAGGTAAAGTAGAGAAGATGAATCATACCCTTAAACGGGTCCTTACTAAGCTGTGCATAGAAACTCAAGAAGATTGGATTAAGAATCTTCCAATTGGCCTTCTCAGAGTGCGTATCACGCCTCGGGAAAATATCAAGCTTAGTCCTTTCGAACTTCTCTGTGGGAGGCCCTTTCTAACCTCTGACATCCTCATAGACCCAGAACAGCATTTAATCACCCAGTTTGCAACTCAGTTAGGGGCTGTCAGGAATGCTCTAACCGAATATGTCAATAAGTGTCTTCCGAGACCTGAGGACAATGAAAAAGAGTGTCCTGCTACAGTACAACCAGGAGATTGGGTTTATTTAAAATCATGGAAAACCCAAAAGGGAGAACAGCTAGATGTCTCCTGGAAAGGGACCTTACCGAGTCATACTCACCACTCCCACAGCAGTAAAACTCGAAGGCCTCCCCAGCTGGACTCATAATTCTAGGATTAAACCAATGTCACCTCTTGCCTTTCCTCCAGAAACTCCAGAATATACTTGTGAGCCCTTGGAGGACCTCAAGCTACTGTTTCGAAAAGACTCCAGCACCCTCCGGGGAAAGGGAGATAAAAGGAGACTCCAAGCCATCAACTTCCAGAAGACTGCCCAGCCCCTGTACCCCTTCAATGGAACCCATCCAGATAGGGACAGCTCTACGCCCCTTTGCCAGCAGGAAGCAATTTCAGAAGCTGAGACCTTCGTCCCTGACCCCAAAAGAATTTGGGTCCCATTTGTTTGAGGGGGGAATGATGAGGGCACAGTCTCTGGGAACCCCTTGAACCCTTGAACTCTCCTTGAATCTTCCCACTCTACCTGGCCTTGGCCTGAGGCTATAACCACTAAGCCCAAATGCCTACCTTGCCCAGTCCTCTATTGTCCAGCTGTTTCCCATCCTTAATCCTGTTTCCCATCCTTAAACCTGATCAAAATATCTATACCCTAGCTCTGTTACCCCAGCCCTTTATGGGTTGTCATTTCCATATAGCCTTCAGCTATTTCCCCCACCCGGGAGTCTGATCTGATCCCAGTCCTTTCAGGCTCCTCCTTAGACTCCTCCTTAAGTCCCTCCCTAGACCCCTCCCCTGGCCACCCCAGACCACCCCTCAATCCCTCCCACAACCTTTGTGTATATAATCTCCATCTTGCCTCCATGAAGGTGGTCAGATCCAATCTAGTTCAGATTGGTCTGGCCCGCTTTCCTTAACAGGCGTCGCAAGGGGTGGGATGTCTTGGGGGCAGGCCTGTGTGGCTAACTCTTAATAAACTTTATCTTTTCCCCTGGCTGAGAAAGCTTGAGTCGAATTCTTTCGGCAGGACCCGGTGTTTCGGTACTTTGGGGTGTCGAGCACCTCTCACCCCAAACCCTCATCAGTACCACCATAGGTCCCTGCCCAAGCACCACTTAATGGCTATTTTTTGTGCCCTCCAGGCTCAGAGTGAATGTCCATAGTAACTCTTTCTCTTTTAGCCAGCAACCCTGAGGGTCTTCCCCTCCCGTTTTGATTTTTTTTTTTATTAAAGGGGACATTCTTTAATTCAGCTATTCACTGAATGGGCTTTATCTCATTCAAAGAGAGAACTTGAAAAGACTTTAGCTTAAAAGGGCTAGGTTCTCCCATCTTTGTGCTCTAAGACATGATGAAGGGGATGGTTTCAGAGAAAACTGGGAAGATTGATAAGAACTGATACAGAGTGAAGTGATAAGAACCAGGAGAATAATTTATACAGTGACAACAACATGGTACAGACAAACAACTTTGAAAGCATTAGGAACTCTCAGCAAAACAGTTCCAGAGGACTAATGATGAAACACATTACCCACCTCCTGACAGAGAGATGAAGGACTCAGAGTGCAGAATGACAGCTATATATTTTTTGAACATGCAATGCAGAATTTTGTTTCATTTAACTAGAAATGTTTGTAAAGGGTTGTTGTTTTTTTCTTTCATTGTCAATGGAGGTAGGGGAAGGGGAATTTAGAATTAGAGAGAAAGAAGATTTTTGCTAATTAAAAATATATATAATTTCTTTTTTTTTTTTTGGAGGGGGGAAGTCAGGGCCATTGGGGTTAAGTGACTTGAAAAATATGTATAATTTCTTAAAAGACTATTACTAGTTTTAAATACCCACTCACTCTAGTCTTCATGAAGTAAGCGTGGATTTCGGTCTTTCCTCATAACAACTAATTTTTCATATCTTTTAATCATGGTTAATCATTTAATCATTCTGACTTCCTTTCCAAATTCTTGCTTCAGCTATAGGGCTCAACCCCTTGTAGTCATAAGGGCCTGACCAGTGCTGAACAATATGTCAATACTCCTATTCATAAAAGTCGTCATTATGTTTGTTATATATTATATTTCTGACTCAGCTTTCGGTATTTTAATTTCCTTAATCTTTTTTTTAAGCTAGGCTTATGTAAAAACTAGGCCTGCTTCAAATCTTCCTTTGTTTCAACTCCTTTATATGCACTTATTATACATGTTGAAGGGAATTTTAATCTAGTTCTCCAACGTGGTTATCTCACTCAATTTGGAATCAACAGATTTAATGAGTATACCTCTATTTTATCATCTTTTGCAATTGGGACAGTCACTAATATGTATTATTACTATTACTACTATTGTTAAATGCTTAGCACTTATATAGTGATTTATAGAGCAAGCAGCTAGATGACATAGTGGGCAGAGTGCTGGGTCTGGAGTCAGGAAGACTCATTTTCCCGATTTCAAATCTGGCTTCAGACATTTACTAGCTGTGTGACACTAGGCAAGTTACTTAACCTTGTTTGTCTCAGTTTCTTCATCTATAAAATGAGCTGGAGAAGCAAATGGCAAACTCTAGTATCTTTGCCAGGAAAACCCCAAATGAGCTGGACATGACTGAAACAATGACAATTTCATAAGCACTTTAAGATTTGCAGTGTGTACTCCTAGGTACCACATCATGCCTATCAGACTGGCTAACATGACAAAACAGGAAAATTATAAATGCTGGAGAAGATGTGGGAAAATTGGAACACTTACATTCTTGGTGGAGTTGTGAACTGATCCAACCATTCTGGAGAGCAATTTGAAACTATGCCCAAAGGGCTATAAAAATGTGCATACCCTTTGACCCAGCACTAATACTACTTCTAGGGCTGTATTCCAAAGAGATCACAAAAATGGGAAAAGGACCCATATGTACAAAAATATTTATAACAGCTCTTTTTGTGGTGGCAAAGAATTGGAAATCAAGGGGATGCCCATCAATTGGGGAATGGCTGAACAAGTTGTGGTATATGAATGTAATGGAATACTATTGTGCTATAAGAAATGAGGAGCAGACAGACTTCGTAATAACCTGGAATGATTTATACGAACTGATGCTGAGTGAGGCGAGCAGAACCAGAACATTGTACACAATTACAAACACATTGTATCTGTGGTGAATAACCCTGATAGACTTGGCTCTTCTCAGCAATGCAAGGTTCTAAGACAACTCCAAAAGACTCATGATGGAAAAAACTATTCACATCGAGAGAAAGAATCACAGAATCTGAGTGCCGATTGAAACAAACTATTTGTTCTCTCTCTTTTTTGTTTTATTTTGTTTTGTTTCTTCTTTCTTGTAGTTCCTCGTGTTGATTATAATTCTTCTTTACAATTTGACTATTGTGAAAATATGTTTAATGTGAAGGTATATATTTAGAACCTATATCAGATTACATGCTATCTTGTGTGGGAAGTGGGGAGGAAAGGGAGAGGGAGAAAATTTGGAACTCAAAAACTTGTGGAACTGAATGTTGTAAACTAAAAATAAATAAATTTAAAAGAAAAAAAAAAGACATTCCTGCTTTCCAGTAAAAAAAAAAAATGGGAAAAGGACCCACATGTACAAAAATATTTATAGCAGCTCTTTTTGTGGTGACCAAGAACTGGAAATTGAGGGGATGTCCATTAATTGGGGAATGGCTGAACCAATTGTGGTATGTGAATAATGGAATACTATTGTGCTATAAGAAATGATGAGCAGACAGACTTCAGAAAAACCTGGAAAGACTTCTATGAACTAATGCTGAGTGAAGTGAGCAGAACCAGGAGAACATTGTACACAGTAACATCCACATTATGCGATGACTGACTTTGATACACTTAGCTCTTCTCAGCAATGCAAAGACCTAAAACAACTCCAAAAGACTCATGATGGAAAATGCCATTCACATCCAGAGAAAGAAATACAGAGTCTGAATGCAGATCGAAGCATACTATTTGTTCTCTTTCATTTTGTTTTGTTTTTTCTTTCTCAGGGTTCCTCCCATTCGTTCTAGTTCTTCTATGCAACATGATGAATGTAAAAATATGTTTAATAAGAATGTATATGTAGAGCCCATATTGGATTGCCTGCTGTCTTGGGGAGGAGGGAGGGGAGGGAGGTGGAGGAAATTTAAAACTTATGGAAGTGAATGTTGAAAACTAAAAATAAATAATTTATTAAAAAAAACAAGATAGGAAATAATGTAGTCCCGAAAATGGAGAGATGGCAGAGAAACATATCTGGAAATTACTGTCACATAAAAACAAAAGAAATGAATAAAACTTTGAAAAAGATAGAAGATAATGGAGAGGGTATCCTAAAGGGTTTTCCCTAAGTTCATCAGGGATAGAAGAGAATTAAAGCCACCCAAGCCTAAAATATAAATAGGTTACGCTCCCACCCGATAAAGTTAAATTACTCTCAGAGTTAAAAAAAAAAAGATTTACAGTATGTGATCCGACCATTCTGGAGAGCAATTTGGAACTATGCCCAAAGGGCTATAAAAACATGCATACCCTTTGACCCAGCAATAACACTTCTAGGGCTGTTTCCCAAAGAGATCATAAAAACAGGAAAAGGCCCACATGTACAAAAATATTTATAGCAGCTCTTTTTGTGGTGGCAAAGAACGGAAATTGAGGAGATCCCCATCGATTGGGAAATGGCTGAACAAATTGTGGTATATGAATAATGGAATACTATTGTGCTATAAGAAATGATGAGCAGACAGACTTCAGAAAAACCTGGAAAGACTTCTATGAACTGATGCTGAGTGAAGTGAGCAGAACCAGGGGAACACTGTACACAGTGACAGCAACATTTGTGTAGTGATTTTGTACTTAATCTATTCCACTGACCCACCACTCTATATCTGTTGTTTTGATGATTACTGCTTGATAATATAGTTTGAGATCTGCTACTGCTAGGCAACCTTTTTTCACATTTTTTTCCCATTGATTCCTTTGATGTTCTTGACCTTTTGTTTTTCCAGATGGACTTTATTATTTTTTCTACCTCTATAAAATAATTTTTGGTAATTTTTTCCCACAAAATCAGATCGTATATTTATTTATTACTTCATTTTTTTAGCTTTCAATTTTATTTATCTCTTCTTTGAGTTTCAGGATTTCCATTTTGTTATTTGGGGATTTTTAATTTGTTCTTTTTCTAGTTTTTAAATTCCATGCCAATTCATTGATCTGTTCTTTCTCTTTTAAATTGATATAAGTGTTTAGAGATATAAAATTTCCCGAAAGTACTGCTTTGGCTTCATCTGACAAATTATGATATGTTGTTTCATTGGTGTCATTATTTTTCATGAAATTATTAATAATTTCTATAATTTGTTCTTTGCCACACTTATTTTTTAGGATTTGATTAGTTTCCAACTAATTTTTAACCTGTGTTTCCAAGGCCCTTTATTGAATGTGATTTTCATTGCATTATGGTCCAAAAACGATGCATTTAATATTTCTACTTTTCTTCATTTGGTTGTGAGGCTTTTATGTCTTAATGCATGGTCAGTTTTTGTGAAGGTGCCATGTGCAGTTGAGGAAAAGGTGTACTGCTTTATATTCCCACTAAATTTTCTCTAGAAGTCTATCATATTTAACTTTTCTAAAATTCTACTCATCTCCTTAACTTCTTTCTTATGTATTTTATTATTAGATTTATCTAGTTCTGAGAGAAGAAAATTGAATGCTTTATTAGTCTAGTTTCGCTGTTTGTTTTCTCCTGTAACTTACTTAACTTTTTCTTTAAGAACTGAGATGCTCTGCCATTTGGTACATATGTATTTAGTATTGATATTACTTCATTGTTGATGGTATTTTTTAATAGCAAAATGTAGTTTCCCTGATTATCTTTTTTAATTAGATCATTTCTATTTTTGCTTTGCCTGAGATCATGATTGTTACTCCTGCCTTTTTTACCTCAGCTGAAGCATAGTAGATTCTTCTTTAGCCCTTATTTTTTCTCTGTGCATGTCTTTCTGTTTCAAATGTGTTTTTTGTAAACAACATACTGTTGGATTCTGGTTTTCAATCCATTCTTCTATCTGTTTACATTTTATGGATGAGTTTATTCCATTCACATTCACAATTATGATTACTGTTACTTCCTTCAATCCTGCTTTCTTCTATTTATCCCTCTCTCTCTCCTTACCTTGTCCCTCCTCAAAAGTCTGTTTTACTTGACCACTGCCTCTCTTAAACTGCCCTCTCTTTTTATTGCCCCTCTTTCTCTTATCCCCTTTCCCTCCTACTCCTTTTTTGGGTAAGATAGATTTCTATATTCAACTGAATGTGTGTATATTCTTTCTTTGTATCTATCTATCTATCTATCTATCTATCTATCTATCTATCTATCCTCTTCCCTCTTGGAACTGATTCTGATGAGAGTGAGGTTCACGCATTGCCTACCCCTCTTTACCCTCTCCACTATAAGTGCTCTTCCTTGTATGACTTTTTTAATATGAGATAATTTTCTCCATTCTTCTTCTCCCTTCTTGCATCCCTCCTTCTCAACCTTTCATTTTTTTTTAGATCATCCCAACATAATTGATTCACAATTATGCCCTTTATCCATGTAGACTCATTATAACTGCCCTAATAATGATGAGGGTCTTAGGAGTTACGTGCATCATCTTCCCATATAGGAATATAAGTAATTTAACCTTACTAAATCCCTTATGATTTCTCTTTCATGTTTACCTTTTTATTCTCCTCTTGAGTCTTGTCTTTGAATTTCTATTGAGCTCTGGTCTTTTTATCAGAAATGTTTGAAAGTTCTGTATTTAATTAAATGACTATTTTCCCTCTGAAGCATTATACTTAATTTTGCCAGGTAGGCTATTCTTGGTCGCAATCCTAGCTCCTTTGCCTGCCAGAATATCTTATTACAAGCTCTTCGCTCCTCTAATGTGGAAGCTGTTAAATCTTGTGTGATCCTAATTGTGACTCCATGATATTCAAATTATTTCTTTCTGGCTGTTTGCAATATTTTCTCCTTGACCTGGGTGCTCTGCAATTTGACTATAATATTGCTGAGAGTTTTCATTTTGGGATCCCTTTCAGAAGGTGATCAGTGAATTCTTTCAATTTCTATTTTACCTTCTGGTTCTAAATATTGGTTTAGTTTTCCTTTATTTTTTTTTTTGAAATAAAATATTTAGCTTCTTTTTTTGATCACAGCTTTCAGGTAATCCAGTAATTTTTAAATCATCTCTCTTTGATTAATTTTCCAGGTCAATTACTTTTCCAATGAGATATTTCATATTTCCTTCTATTTTTTTTTCATTCTTTTAACTTTGTTTTGTTTCTTGCTGTCTCATAGAGTCTTTAGCTTTCATTGCCCAAGGAATTATCATCTTCAGTGAGCTTTTGTACCTCTTTTTGCATTTGTCCAATTTTGCTTTTTAAGGAGTTATTTTCTTCAGTAAGTTTTTGTGCCTCATTTATCATTTGGCCAATTCTGTTTTTTGAAGTGTTGTTTTCTTATTTTTGGTGCCTCTTTTACCAAGTTGTTAATTTCCCTTTCATAATTTTCTTTCATCATTCTCATTTCTTTTCCCAATTTTTCTTCTACCACTCTTACCTCTTTTCCAGAAATTCTTGTTGAGCTTTTATCTAGTTTGGATTTTTCTTTGAGGTTTACTTGAAGCTATTTTCATACTATATTGTCTTCTGAGTTTTTGTCTTGATCTTCCCTGTCACTGTAATAACTTTATATGAACAGGATTTTTTTGTTGTTGTTTGTTCATTTTCCCAGCTTAATTTTTTACTTTGAACTTTATTTTAAAGTTGAACTCTGTTCATGTCCCAAGCTTTAGGTGTTTTCTCACTGCTATTTTCAGAGCTAGTTCTGGGAGTGTGTAACTTTTCAGTTATTCCAAGGTGATGTGACCTGTGAGGAGGTGTGCTGCTGTCCTGGTCTGCACTCTGGTCTTTACCCAGGAAGGGCCCCTTGCTCTCTGCTAATACTCCTTAGTTAATGCTCCATGGAACAGTGACCAGGGCCTCTACTCTCTTGTGACCAATCACATGCTCCTCTCCACCCTAAAACTGAAACTGTGACTCAGAACTGTTTATGGGCAATAAAGTTGCCAAATAGTGCCAAGTCCTTTGCCCACTGCCAGCAAAAGGTCCCCTGTAATTTCTTTCTGACCATTTATCAGATCCCTTTACAGTCTCTGGGCTGAGAGATTCTGAAGCTGCTGCTGCTACTGCTGTCCCTAAGGTCTACTACTGGTGCTGCTACTCAGGTGTACTCTGGGACAGCCCCAACCTAGTGTCATATGTGTTTGCTGACTTCCTAAGTTGTTTGGGCTTGGAAAAATGTCTCACCCTGACCTTTTCTTGGCTACGCCACTCCAGATTCAATTTGATGCATTATTTTCAAGTTGTTTAGAGGAGAATGTTGAAAGAATTGTGCTAAGCTGTTGCTTTCACTCTGCAATCTTGGCTCCACATGACCTCTATCCTTTACTTTCAAATCCCACAGTCCCTTGTCCTATTGTCTTGCCAAATCCCAACCCTGAACTACTCCTACCATAGATGTCCTTTGTTCTTATACATCTTCTGCTGAAAATAGACTAAGAAAATCACATAACCATGCCCAATGGATTCACTAAAAATTTAAATTGTGTGATATTGGTTGGGCCCTCACTGCATCACACTCATCTCAGCTGCTGTTCCAAATTTTCTTTTCTCTTCTCAAATCTCGCACAACATGCAACCCCTCAGTTGAAGTCCTTGCCTCATACCTTACTGAAAAAAAATGATGCCATTTGCCAGAAACTTCCTCTTTTCCCTGCCTCTTCACCTCACATCTACTTGACATCATCTCCCACTACATCCTCTTTTCTCTATTCTCTTCCCTCAAGGCCAACTTCTCTACATTTCCCATTGATCCTGTCTTCTGAAGTATATTGTCCCCATTATCACTGTCCTCACTAATCTTTAATCACCTCCTACCTACTAATTCTTTTCTTGCTGCCTGCATACATGCTCAAGTTTTCCCCATTCTTATAAAATGCTCACTAGATATTACCACATAGTAAATGCTTTAAAAATTCTCTATCTTTCTATCTATCCTGCCATCTCCACTAAGTGTAGTCTTACAGTTCTCCTCTATTAGCCTCCTTTAAAAAGTGATCTATAGTAGATGCCTGCAATTCTTCTCTCATCATTCAATTCTAAACCTTTTGTGTGACCTCAACAGATAGGCCCAAGAACTCTGGGAATGGCTTGGCCTCTTGTACCATTTGGACTACTTCTAACCCAACCTTCACAACCATCATCAGTGAAAGCAACTCCTGTGGAGAAGGGTCTATCCTTCCCTACCAAACGCCAATCAACTGTCACAAATAGAAGCTATCTAGCCTAGCTGAAGCACTAAGGCATTCTGAAGAAGAGACAGGAGGCATCTGCATGCTTCAAGCAGATGAAACCACCACACCTTGACCACCATCTCCCTTAAGATCCTGATGGAGATGGGCCAGGACCCTGAATAGTGAGCCCTGGGAATAGTGGGTACCCAGTAACCTCAGCCATCATCTTGGAAAGCAAACCCTGTGGAGATGCAGTCTGGCAACAGTTCCTGTAGCTGCTACAGACACGGTTACTGAAGACTCAGAAAAGAAAGTTCTTGCCACCAACGTCCTTGGCACTGTCAAATGGTTTAACACTAGAAACATATATTTTGTCAGTGGAAATGACATTAAGGAAGCATTACCATTTCCTTTGCTGCTGCACTCTAGAGACCATGAGAACTTTCCATCTGACTTGTTGGTGAGAACTTCCAAATGCTTTGTCTCCCATTAGAATGCAAACTCTTTGAGAGCAGGGACTATCTTACTTTTCTATGCGCAGTGTATCCTCAGTGCTTAGCACAGTGCTTTCTACATAGTGTCGACCTGAAAGTTTGGTTAAAGGAGGCAAACAGGCTAGGTGATGTGTAAATCCATATTGTTTATTCCCTTAAAGCTAGTGGATACATACATATATGGAGCCAGATAAAATCTGACCGCCTGAACAGAAGAATGAGAAGGTTTAAATACATTTTTAGAACAGTCACTACTCAGCATTTCTGTGTTACTCAATTTTATGATCTCCATGTATGTTTAACCATGATACAAGAAAAGGACTTTTCTAAATTGAATAGCTTGTAAATACAATAAAAAAAGAGAGTTGACAAGGGTCAATTGAAACTGCAACCCAGTGTTTCTGTGTTTAATTGACCATTAACATTGCCATAACATAGTATATGCCCATAAAAGAAGAAGAAGACACAAGATTAAAGATAGTGTCTCGGTTTAAGGATCTCATCCTTAATGGCTAATAGAAAGAGGAAAGCATGCTCTTAAGTCAGCCTGATCTGGCCTTGCTGTCATAGGAAGAGGTATTCTGTGAGTTTACTCAGAGAACAAAAAGGTTGCTAGGTTCAGATTCTTCCTCTGGTTAATCAGTTCAGGCTCTGGCCTTTATTGAAGTTACTAAACTGATATTAAATGATTGTCAATAGTAATAACTTAATAAGTGCTTTATTCATTCATTCAATACTTAACTGAAATGGGTCTCTCTAAAGTTATTACTTGTCAAATCTAATGCCTTCCACCCAATTCTCATCTTTCTTGACCTCTCTGTAACATTTGACACTGTCCTCTTGGTTATGCCTGGAATGGTGGATAAGTCACTGGACTTGGAATCGGGAAGACCTGGATCTAAATCCAGCCTCAGGGCCAGAGCCAAGATGGCAGGACAATGGGTCTTCCTTCCACAAAACTCCTCCAAAGAGATTTAGAAAATGCACCAGATGGAATAATCCATAAAAAGTCACAGTGAGTTATTTATCCACCCTACCTTGTCATAGGGAGACAGACAGAGAGGTTTATGGACACTAGAGATTGGGTCAGCCCAGAAGCATGCCATCCAGAAAGCACTCCAGTGCTCAAAGAAAGGCTATGAACCAGAGCAAAATGAGGTTCCAGACCCATCCTGGGACATCACATCATGGTAAGCTGTGGCACTGAGAAGTGGACAAGGTGTACTGGCAGCTTGTCATCCTCTACCCAGTTTCAGGTCACAAATCCTAGGTGGACTGAGAAGGAGACCTGACCATAACAGTGGCAGTAGGGAGGTCTTGAGAGTGATTTACTGAGAAAGGAGAAAGTTCAAAAACCACCAGCAGCAGTCGTAAAGTTCAGATCCCAGGCCTCATTTTTAGCAGTTAGCTCAGCTTACAGAAGAATAACCAGGGCAGGAATCCCAGACCAAAGGGAGCATATAATTCTCCAACTCCGTTGGGACAGAGCTTCTCTCTGTGTTGATAGCGGCGGAGTCCAGCAGCAGAATACTCTTGCTCAGACCCAAATCCAAGTCAGGAACTTGCAGAGCTCACATCAGGGGGGCAGCAATCACACTTTGGCCTGGATCAGACCAGTTTGGGAGCAATGAAAGCTTTTAGGTCCTTGACATGAACCTGAGATCATGTAATAACATAACACTCAACACTCCAGAAAAACAATAGAACCAGGCCAAACCTTCCCTCCAGAAATGTGGCAGATCCCAGCCCTAATATCAAGTCCAAAGTCAGGAGGTGGACAGGAAGAATGAGAAAAACAAAAAAAGAACTGAAGAGGGTTTGGGGTGAGAGGTGCTCGACACCCCAAAGTACCGACACACCGGGTCCTGCCAAAAGAATTCGACTCAAGCTTTTTCAGCCAAGGGAAAAGATAAAGTTTATTAAGAGTTAGCCAAATAGGCCTGCCCCAAGAGATCCCACCCCTTGCACCACCTGTAAGGAAAGCGGGCCAGATCAATCTGAGCTAAATTGGATCTGACCACCTTCATGGAGGCAAAATGGAGATTATATACACAAAGATTGTGGGAGGGATACTCCAGGGTGGGAAATAGCTGAAGGCTACATGGGAATGACAGACAATAGGGTAACAGAGCTAGGGTATAGACATTTTGATCAGGATTAAGGATGGGAAACAGGATTAAGGGTGGGAAACAGCTGGACAATAGAGGGCTGGGCAAGGTAGGCATTTGGGCCTAATGGTTATAGCCTCAGGCCAAGGCTAGGTCGAGTGGGAGGATCAAGGTAGGCATTTGGGCCTAATGGTTATAGCCTCAGGCCAAGGCCAGATCAAGTGGGAAGATTCAAGGAGAGTTCAAGGGTTCAAGGGGTTCCCAGAGACTGTGCCCTCATCAGAACCACACTGTATTAAAACTGTATCTTGTTCTGGTCTCCCTGACCTGTTCAAAGGAGGGAAAAATATACACTCATATATATATATATATACACACATATATACAGAAATACATTTCTTTCAAGAAAGGGGAGAAGGAAAAAAAGGAATCAGAGGAAGGGTAGATTAAGGGAAAGATTAGTCCTAAGAAAAACAAACTTTAAGAATGTAATTTTAAGAATGTAACTTTAAAAATATTTATAGCTTTTTTAAGGTGGTAAAGAATGGGAATCTGAAGAGGTACTCATAAATTGGAGAAAGACTGAATAAGTTATAAGTTATAAACTTGAAGGATCTTTCCTACCCAGACAGATTTGTTTGTAATGGTAAATCAAGGGACTTTTTGTCTCAATTCTTACCTGGCCCTTAGGGATTTTCTGGGCATTGCCTCCGGCCAGCAAACTGAGGAAACTTCTTTGACTTAGAAATTTTGTTTATCTGGTCAGTTTTGTTTCTGAATGGGGATTTCATTCTGCCATTCAGGAAAACACTTTTTGTTTGCATTATTTTAAAAAATTTTCAATGGGCTTTGGAACAGAGTTACAAAAATAAATCACGCACAAGCCTCAGATGCTTTCTAGTTACAAATCAGTTAATCACTCAATAACTCAATTTCCTCATTTGTAAAATAATAGATTTGAATAAAGTCTCAGTCAAGCTCTAAATCTAGTATCCTATGGGTTGCCTGCCTATGAGTAGGTTATAGTTTAAAGCTTGTGACAACTCTCCCCACCTGACCTCCCTTCTTCCTAAACCGTGTTGTCAGAGGTCTTCAATTTTTTTTCATAGTACGACCTTATCAGTAATACACACAGACATGCCCCCCATCTATGTCCATTTACTTATGTGTTACTATATTGTAGTCCATATGCTAATAATATGCATTATAAAACTTACATCAAAATAGAATGAGATAAAGATAAAATAAAATGTGATCTGAATCAATAGGGAAATGCTAGATTTACTGAATAGTTGAGCAATCTGGACTTTTTCTGCCAGCAGGGGTTTAGAGAGAAACTCCATTCCATCATCTGTAGCTCTTCTAATCCAGCCTATGGCTGATTCCAGTAGATCTCTTTTCCATTACTGCCAGTTTAGCAACCTAGCCTTTTCCTGCCACAAGGAAATTGGTGCCATTCTATATCATTCTGGGCTGGGGGACCCTTCCTGCCTGCAGAAGACTGACAGACCCCATTCCTTCCTGCTCCCTCTAGTTATCTATATCCTGGCTTGCCTGCAGGGATAGGATAGAAACGCTATTCCATCAGTTCCCAGCACTCCTCCCCTGGACTGAGCTGCCTAACATGCTGAGAGGACGTCACCCTGAAGGGGAACTCCTAGTGATGTTAATAAACCTCCTGTACTCATTCTACAAAGATTAACTCCCACCCAGTCATTCCATATCCCAGTGACCCTGAACCCTAAGGTGTTTTCATTTTCATTTTTGTGGTTTTCAAAAATTCAACTTTATTTTCCATTCCAAATTCTCTCCCTCTCATTTCTCTCTCCCTCCCTCATTGAGAAAGCAAGAAAAACAAAATGCTTTATAAACATATATGGTCAAGCAAAACAAATTCCAGCATTAGCCATGTACCCTCACCGCCCCCCCCCCAATATGCTGTAATCTGTACTCTGAGTCTATCACCTCTCTCTCTAGAAGTGGATAGCATATGCCATAATAAGCCGCAAGAATTGTGGCTGATGGTTGTTTTGATCAGAAATTGCTTCTCTTTTCAATAGCGTTGTTACTGTATATATTGCTCTCTTGGTTTTACTCGGTCTACTTTGTATTAGGTCATATCAGTTTCTCTAGGTTTCTTTGAAACCATTCCCTTTATCATTTTTTTATAAACCAATAGCATTTTGTGACATTCATAAACCATAACTTCTTCAGCCATTTCTCATCTGATGGATACCCTTTTAATGATCAATACTTTGACATTAAGAGCTGTTATAAATATTTTTGTGCATGTGGATCCTTTTCTTCTCTCTTTGATTTCTTGGAGTATAGATCTAGTAGCAGTATTGTTGGGTATAAAGGGTACACTCAGTTAAACAGCCTTTGGGGCATAGTTCCAAATTCCTTTCCAGAATGGATAGACCAATTCATAGGTCCACCAACAATGCATTAATGTACCTATTTTCCACAGCCCCTCCAGAATTTATTTCCCTTTTCTATCAACTTTGCCAAACTGATGGATATGAGGTGGAACCACAGAGTTGTTTTAATTTGCGTTTCTCTAATTATTAGTGACTTAGATAATTTTTATATGGCTATCAATTGCTTGGATGTCTTCCTCTGAAAACTACCTATTCATAATCTTTGATCATGTATTAATTGAGGAATGACTCTTATTCTTATAAATTTGATTCAGTTCCCCATGTAACTTCAATCCCAAAGCCCATTGGTATGAGACTCTTTCCTCATTGGTGGAGAGCAATGCCCTGAACCTTCATGAAGGCAGAGAAGAGTTGGCTAAAAGGGAGAGAGGAGAGCTCTTCAATTTTCTTTAAATCACTTGATTCTTTGGGTTGTTTTGAGGTTCTTCAATGTCTTAGGGCTTCAGGTGCTTCTATCTACTATCTTCAAGAGAGAAAATGGATGATGCCAACTCTACTTGCTGAAGGAAAAGATTCTGAGAAGAAGCCAAGATGAGAGGAACTGGCAGTCTCTATCATATCCCTATCCACAGCTTGCTACACTAGAGACTCTAGGAAACTTCCCCTTGGGTGAGATGTAGGACTCTTTTTTTGGTTAAGCTGTGTTATATATTCTTCTATGTATACTTTTTTTGACTTTCGTTTTTTTGGTATCAACTTGTATAAATGGGCATCCAGCTACTTATCATGCGTGCTCATTGTGGAACTAGAATCTGGTGAGAGGGGAGTCCAGCTGTGAATATAAAACTTGAGTCCTGTTTCCCCCATAAGGAATAGTGATTAGAAGTTAGATTGAAGCCATCTGGTATCCATCTGGTCCTGGGGATTTTTTCTTGGGGAGGTCATTTTGGGCTTGTTCAATTAATTTTTCTAAGATAGGGCTGTTTAAGGACTCTATGCCCTATTCAGCTAATATGTTTTTCTTCTTTCTTTTTTTTTAAATCAAGTGATCAACCCCTAGAGAATCCCCCACTCAGCTGCTCTTTGACACTAGGGAGAATACTGAATCCAGCCTCCAATGCTGGGTGTTCAGAGACTGCAGTGGCTTGTAGTGATGGTCTGGGACATAAAACCAGACATTTAACCAAAGTAGACTGTGACACCCACTGGAATGACTGGTTCAGATTCCTTAATCAGATGTATAGCGTAGGTTGCCTAAGGACAACCACAGTTTACTTTTAGCATAATAAAAGAATTTTTTGAGAGGCCAAAAAAAAAAAAGATACTAGAGTGGTGTGTCACTCTAAATTAAGTTAGCTAATAGTGTGTCTTTTTTTTTCTTCAAAAAAAAAAGCTTCTAGTATTTTTTTAATTCAAGAGGGTGTGGTGATAATGTGATTAAAGATCTTCCCTGATGATTAATCCCATTAATAGGTCTCAGGTGGAGCTAGTTAAGGGAAGTTTGATTAGGGGAGGCTTGTTTGTACTAAGGCCCACACCCTTTTGCTAATTAAGTCACTAAGGTTGAGATGCCCTTGGGCTCTAAAAAGGGTATATATATTCTGAGGGTAGCTATTAAGCTCTCTCACAGAACTGCTGGAGGAGAGGATGCAGGCAAGAAGACAGCTAGGATTTGTGGGTAAGTGTTTACTGGAAGGCCCCAGAAGAGGGGAAGGTTATGGGATGGCTTGGCTCCCTGCTGTGATATTTTGTTTTAAGTTCTTTGCTGTGATGATGAAGTAGACTGTGCAATTAAACTAAGTTAGGTTTGGGTTCACACCTGCAATATGACACACTCCCGATGGAATAATGCTTTTATTAAAAGACAGAGGGAATATTACATTGAATTTACAACAGCAATAATTAACAGTTCCTAATAACACAGCTAATCACAGCAAAAGCGACAAAGACGCAGAAAGCAATACATTAATATATCACCAATTCAGGGAGCACCAGCTCCTGATTCTTCAAAGCTGGGGAATCCCGGGGTACAGCTCAATCAGGGTCCCAAATGGGAAAGTCCCAGGCAGAGCATCCTCTCCATGGGTGAGATTCCAATGTGACTCACCCATGTGGAGACTTAAATAGGGCCTTGAACAGAGAAAACTTATTGCCAACTACTCTGGATGTTCCCATTGAGAGGGGAGCCAACCCTTACAACAGGGTCTCACGAGATATCATTCTTGGAGGCTGACTAGGCTCCCACAATGGCAGTTTCCCCAAATGTTTAACCTCAAGAATGTTTACTCTCCTTTGTCAAGGCTCATCACATCTCCAAGCAGGGGAGTCCGAAGGTTGGTCATTCTTTGCATATCTCCAAGTAGAAGAGTCAGGAGGTTTGTTATTCAAGGTTCATCACATCTCCAAGTAGGAGAGTCAGGAGGTTTATGCAGAGGACATGCAAGGCCTAGACTGTAATATGGAGGATTTTATATATATATATATATATATATATATATATATATATATATATATATATATATATATATATATATATATATATATATGTATATATATAAATCTATATATAAAAATAAATAAATTTATATATATATATATATATACACATACACGTATATGTATATATATGTATGTGTGTGTGCGTGTGTGTGTGTGTACATATATATATATATATATATATATGTGGATATAATGATTTATCATTCATAGACTTACTGGGGATATAATTGCTGCTAAGTTGAATTGGAGTTACTGGTTTGGGGATCTGACCCTCTGGTGTCTGAATAAATGTTTTACTTCTCCTGCCTTCTTTATGGAGAGTCTTTTATATTCTGTGGTACAGAACTATACAGGCATATTCATGGTCACCATTGATATTGTGACACTTGCCTTACTGATACATAAGGTTTTTTTGATTTTTTTTTCCTTTTGCTTTCTATTTGGTTAATTTCTCTTTTAATTTTCAGGATTTCTAGTTTGCTATTTAATTGGGGGCTTTTTATTTGTTGGATTTTTTTTAAATTTAGTTACATGTCCAATTCATTGATATACTTTTTCTCTCTTTTATGAATTAAAACATTTAGAGATATAAAATTTCCCTGCTTTGGCTACATTTCACCAGTGTCTAACAACCTCTTTTCTGCATCATTAAAGCATTCTGAGCTAGAAAAATGACTTCCTGTGACTTTTTCTTGGATTTCCCATTAAGAATTCATTCTGGTTCATTTTCTAGATCTTTATGGAAGAGACTGATTGGGGAGTTAGATTGTATTTCTTCTTGTTTTTGGCATCTTGATTCTGACTACCCCAGTTGTTTTTTTACAAACCCTGTCCTCTATCTTCTGCTGCCAGCTCCTTTATTTCTATTCCTTTGAACCCAACCCCCTCCCCATGTTGTCATCTAAACCCACCTACCTTTTCAGTCAATCAATAACATTTATGAAGTGTCTACTATTTGCTAGGCACTGTGCCTGCACACAGTTTAAATGTTCTGGGAATACAAAAAGAGATAAAAGATAGTCTCTGCCCTCAAGGAGCTTAACTTGTAATCTAAGGGAGAAGACAACATGCAAACAAATATATGCAAGTTATATATAGGATTTGTATGCGGACATATATATGTACATACATATGGGTGTGCGTGTATATACATAATGTATATATATACATACAGGTATAATCATATACAGGAAAAATAGGAAATAATTAACAGAGGGAAGGCACTAGAATTAAAAGGGGCTGAGAAAGGCTTCCTGTAGGAGATCTGGATTTTAGGTGGGACTTAAAGGAAGCCAAGAAGGTCAGTAGTTGGAGTAAAAAGCATTCCACTTGGGGGATAGCCACAGAAAATGCCCAGAAAGGAGAGATAGAGTGTCTTCTTGTTTTTTAAAAAGTCTGGAAGCCAGTGTCATTGTATCAAAGAATACTTAAGCAGGGAGTATGGTTTGAGAAGATGGAAAACATAGGAAGGGGTTAGGTTATGAAGGGCTTTGAATGTCAAACAGCATTTTGTATTTGATTCTGGAGGTAATAGGGAGCTATTGGAGTTTGCTGAATAGGGGAGTAACGTTGTTGGACCTGTGTCTTTTACCTGCCCTTTCACTGTACTCCCTGGCATACCACTCTATAGATAACAAACTTTTTTTCATCTTAAATCTTTTCTTTTCCCACTCCTTTCATCTTCTGGCTTTCACTGAGACCTGACTCCCTCTTGATTGATTACTCAACCACCATAGCAAACTTCAGCACTGCTTTCACTTTTCGTTTACTCCAACTTTCTGGACCTGTTTGGGAAATTGGAATACTCCTTACTCCTTATCGCCATTTCCAAGCTCTTCCCATTACCTTTATCATTCAGAAAGCTATTCTCTTTTGAGGTTCACTCAATTCATATCTACCACCCAATTAAAATTCTGGCAGCTGTTGTTTAAAAACCTCCAGCACACTCTTCTTCTTTCCTTTAGGAGTTCAATGACTGGCTCAGAGTCTTTCTGTCCTACCCAACTCCTGTCCTCATATTAGGGAACTTTATTGTACATATTGATACTCTCTCAAAAATCCTTCCTTCCCAGTCCCTCAACTTACTCATGTCCCATAGCCTACTTCTCCACCCTGCCTCATCTACACACAGAGATAGTCGTAGTCTTGATCTTGGCATCCTTCACAAATGCTCCATTTCCATATTTATGAACTCTGAAATTCCCTTACCTGAACACAATTTGTTGTAATTCCACCTCTCCCTCTGCCTTGAAACCCCAGACCCTATTCTTTATCCTCGCCCTGACTTCTGAGTCCTCTAGCCCTTAATTCTTTTCTAGGCCATCACTCTTGCACCTGCTACATTCTTCCCTTCCCCATCTTGACCCCTTAGGGAACCAGATGGATCTACATTGTCCTGTTCTCTTAAATACTTTGCCCTTTTATCCTATCACTGATCTTGTCCTGTCAAGCTTGAGCCCAGTATCACTCCTACCAGTTGTTGCCTTTGCTCCTACCCTGTCAAATGAAGCTGGAGAAAGTCATGAAACTGTACTGACTGGATCTACCACAAATTTACATTACATAATCTCAACTGGGCCCTCATAGTAACAAGGTAATTCTTTTACGCCTCCCTAATCAACTCTATCCCACTTATCACATCAATTTTTTAAAACCTTTTCATCCCTTCTCAAACTCTTCCAAATGCTTATGCCTTGAAGTCATGGCTCAACACTTTTGGGGTCATGTCATAGCCAAGTAGGGAGGCAGGGGCCCCCATTTTGGGTACCACTGATCTGTATACTACTACTCAAAAGGGAAAGTAAGTTTCAATTAGGGCATAAGCACCTAGATCAGGAATGCCATTCTACCAAAAATCCAGCGGGCCACCCCCATCTCTGGAGGAAGCATATGTCCTTGGGACATACTTTGGGTAAGATACCCAGGGGATTTCTCAAGGGAAAGGATAATTGCTAACACCGACACTATGACTTCACTAGGAAAGAACACTGCATTTGGCGTCAGAGAACCTGGGTTTCAATTCTATCTGTGCTACTTAGGAATTATTTGACATAGGGCAAATGACATGTCTCTGGGCCTCATTTTCCTTAGTTGTAAAGTAAGCAATTTGGATTAAATGACCTAGTCCAAAGGTCCCTTATAGCTCTGAATCCTATGATTCCATGACTTAGCATTGAGGAAAACATATGCTTAGGCACAGATACAGTCCCCTAACAAACATCGGCCACATCCACTTACACCTGGAAGGCAGTTAATAATTATAAAACAAAATCCCTCATGTTCTTTTTTTTTTTTTTGGAGGGGGGAAGGCAGGGCAATTTGGGTTAAGTGACTTGCCCTAGGTAACAGAGCTAGTAAATGTGTCAATTGTCTGAGGCCAATTTGAACTCAGGTCCTCCTGACTACAGGGCTGGTGCTCTACTCACTGCATCACCTAGCTACCCCTCCCTCATGTTCTCAAAGTCCAGCATCAAGGCTTCATAACTGAAAGTTGTTCACCAGTAATATTGATAAGATATAATTCTCTGATAATGCTACATCTTTCTTTTAGATATTTTTGTAAATGTTAAAATTTGTTCATTCTCAAGACAGTAGACATTCAAACAATATTTAGTTGGGAATCATGTTTTAAAAATTCAACCAGAGATTCTTGTACTTCATTGAAAATTCTTATGTGGCTGGCAAATCACTGGGAAATTCCCAGCAATCATTCACAATGACTGAGATGTACTAAGAGGCTAAAATAGTCTGTTTGCTCTTTTACATTTCACTTTCAATTCTGCTGTTAAGGGGAAGAACTTCAGAGAACATGTAATTCGGCCTGTATGTGCCCAAGAATCTTGTCTAAAACATAGGCAACAAGCATTCATCTAGTCTCTAGGAAACCTGGTACCAGCCAAGGCACCCAATTCCACTTCTGAATAGTTCTGTTAGGAAGTTTTATATTCTGTCAAGCCTAAATCTCTTCCTTTCTGCTTTCCTGAATGCCTATGCTTTGATTTCTATTCTCCTAATTCTGCCCTATGAGACTAAGCAGAACAAGTCTAATCCCGTTTCTGTATAACAGCCCTTCAAGTCCTTGAAAAGACCTATACATCATTTCCAGGTCTTCTCTTCTAAACATTCTCGGTTCCTTCAGTTGGCCTCTGTATGTCACAGTGTTTAATCTTCTCCTACCATCTCAGTTGTTATCTTACCACCTTGGTCATCTTCTTCGTTTATTGATGTACTTTCTAAAATGCAACAGTCAAGACTGAATGAAATATTCCAGATGTAGTTTGACCAGGACAGAAGACAGCAGGACTATCCCCTCTCTTGTTCTGGATACCATGCTTCTTTTAATGCAGCCTAGTTTTTTGACTACTGTGTTACAGCATTGACCAGTAGTGAGCTTATGGTCCACTAAAACCCCAAGATCTTTTTTTCACAGGTACTATTTATTGTCTAGCCATATATGACTCCCTCTTGATGGCTTTTAGTGGTCAGTGAGAGCCACTCTTCACCTTCCATTCTACATGACCAACAGCAAAAGGGGAATGATAAACCATAGTAATGCTGGTTTTAGAACAAGTGGAAGATACATATGGAGAATAAACAGTGTTTTCCATCTTACCATTTTCTAAAGATACTTTCCTTGTTTCCTAACTTTAGAGGGATACCTGAAAAAAAAATGGGACAATGAGAATTGAGGAAAGAATGACATTTATAGTTGTTGGACAGTTATATGCAATATATTGAGAAAGTAAGAGGAAAAGAAAAATGAGATGGCAAGCAAATAGAAAAAGGAATCTGCCCTATCCCCAATCAAATTTAATTTTTTTATTAAATCAAACTTAATTTTACATTAATCTTAGAGGTAGGCCAAAGTGTGTAGAGAGGTACTATTACAGGCTGAAAAAAATTCTAAAAGTTTTGATTCAACTGAAGGGCTCTGAAGAGATCAGAGCAGTTCAGGGACTACTCTAGAAGTCTGGTTTGACTCCAATGTGGGGAGAAAATGGCTCAGAAAGTTGTAGACTAAACTGAAATCTCTAACATGGAAACTGAATCACCAAAAACTGATTCATTCTTCCATTGATATATCATTTGGCATTCTGGAGGCTGCTATGGACCACAGTGGACTGATTACCTGGGTCCCTGTTGACAAAGATATACATTCTTAGAGCCAGCCTCTGAGTATCTAAAGGGTGTTTGTTTGCCTTGCTTACTTCTACTTAAGGATGGATTTCTGAAGAGTAGGAAGGACACAGGAGGAATATGAATTTTGGATGGTTTTTAACTTTCTAAGACTATCTTGGTGGGGGAAGGGGAGAGGGCAGAGTTTAAAGGATAAGAAGGAAGATGTAATAATTACTACAACTGAAGTTTACATTTAGAAGATACCTTTGCTGTCTAGCTTATCCTTAGCTAGCACTGCCTAAGTTGTCTAGTGCAGAAGCTTTCAACAGATTGGAAAGTTGGGGGAGGGGGCCACATAGATTCCTAAACTTTGAGCTTTATGTGCAAAAAGCCAGTTCAAATAAAGTGCTTCCATTTGGGATGAAAGGGCAAAGTGGAGCAACTTTAACAACCACATCCCACTTAAAAAAAAAAACCCACACCAATACTTTTCAGTATGCAAAAAAAAAAACAAAAAACCCCAGGTCATTTTAATAAGTTAACTTAATAAGCATGAAGAAAATCAAAGGGAGTGATTATAAATTGCCATTGCAAAATTTTTAAAATTTAAAAAAAAATAAAAAAAATAATTATGGTAGACTTCTGGTTACTTAAGTTTCAAATCTCCTCCCACACCCATGTTCATAATCTTACCTTGATTAGGACCAGAAGTGGAAAAAAAAAGGCATTTTTTAAAAATCCCACAATTTAAAAGAAAACTCTTCTGGGGTTTTTTATACCTAAAGGTCTGAAAAAGTGGTGACTTAAAACGGAAAACTAAATGAAGTTTAAACCAAAAGTATATTTTTGGAGGGGGTAAGAGAAAAGAGGGTTCTTCTAGTCGTAGGAAGCAATGACATATCTCATATCACAGTACTTCTGGTATACTATTTATTACTATTGAGCCATTTAGGAGAGTCAGGAAATACTAAATGGTTTAGTGTCGTGGAATTCCCCTAATGTGCCTGCTGAGTAAGGGGAAGTCTTAAGTGGTTTCTGCCCTAGGAGTTCCCCTAGAATGAGGAAAGCACCTCGTTCAAAGGTCGGGGGCGGGCTAAACCCGGGAGGAACTGAGATGATTTAAAAAGTTTCGCACTACTCAACAGCGAATGACCCTTTGCTGCTGTCAGTCGTTCTAACCGTTGTCACAGAAGACTTGACACTTCTCGGGAAACGAGGGGTCTGGCCTCGGAGAAGCAGGTCTGTGCTGATTCCAGGCTTATGATAGCGCAGTAAGAGTGCCCTTCTTAGCGTGTTTGAGCCGGAGTATCTGTGAGTGGGGTGCAAGGGGAAGTTTATAAGGGAAGGGTCCGCCTGGGGCCAAGTCACTACTCAAATGGGGGGCTGGGGAGGGCCACCGAAGCCTCTGCAACTCAAACAGCCCGGGTTGGGAGTGGGGGTGGGGGCTAGGTTGAGGGTGGGGTAGGATGAGGGTGGGAACAGAGGCTGGATTGGGCTGTGCTGGGGCGGGACGGGGAGGGGGGGGGGGAATAGTCCTAGGATTACAGATTTAGAGTCGAAAGGGACCTTGGAGGCTCTGGAAGTCAACCTCACCATTTTTACAGATGAGAAAACTAGCACAGAGAGATTAAAAGAGGTGCCCAGGGTTACACAGCTAGGGGAAGGTCTGAAGCCTTGGGGAGAGGCTACCTGCAGAGCAAACGATGCCAGATCCCAAGAACAAGGCCGCTGGCTTGCCTGAGCTTCCTTTAGCCCTTTCCTTCATCCTCTCCCTCTTACTGACCCTGTCATACAGGGTGCAGTGGAAAGTAGTCTGAATCCTGGCTCCTTACTCTTCTGCCTTACCTTGGGTAAGCCTGCTTTCCTTTCTAGGCCTCAGTTTCTTTATCTGTAAAATGGACCGAATGACCTCTGAGGTCCTCTCCAACTCCAAAGTCTAGCATCTTGTCACCTTAGGATGCCAGATCAATGACCACCAGGAGGAGGAGGGGGAGTGTGTGTGTGTGTGAGAGAGAGAGAGAGAGAGAGAGAGAGAGAGAGAGAGAGAGAGAGAGAGAGAGAATCATCCTGACTAAAGGTTCCCTTTACTCTGAAACTCCCTCAGGCCTGTGAATCTTGTTTAAAAGGGGAAATGTTTTCAGGAATAGATGAAAGAGGGTAAAGAGGTAGATGATTGAGAAGCTTATTAAGCATGTGCCAAATATGCCAAACTTTGTGCTAGGTGCTGTGGATATAAAGGGGAGTGATGAGGTTGGCAGCTGAATTATAAAGGAGAGGGGAAATGTTCGAGAAACAGCTAGAAGGCCTCTCTGTATGGAAAAAGAATGAGGGAATATATAAGAAGGCAGGGGAGATAGGTTGGAGCAAGTTGTGAAGGGTGTTAAAAACTAGACAGAGGGTTTTATATTTGATCTCCAAAGCAATAGAAAGCCATAGAGTTTGGCAGTTGTGTGGAAAACAGATTGGCATGAGGAGACCACAGGGACATCTGTCCACTGTCAGTCGCATTTGTGAGAAGGGAGACTTGAACCCAGGTGTTCCTGGCTTCATTGTCAGTTCTCTATCCACTAAGACAGGCTGACCCTTCTAAAACCTGAAGTTGTTTGCATTTTATCCTATACGCATTGAGAAGCCATGACTGAAGTTTTGGAGTAAAAGAGTAAAATGATCAAAGCAGAAAGTTCATGTGGAACAATATATAGATAAGATTAAAAGGGAAGAAATTTTAGAGAAAGAAACTAGGGGACTTGCAGAAGTCTAGGTATGAACTAAGGTAGTGGCAATACTACCTTATTAATGCTTATTAACACTACCTTATTTATTATTAAAAGAGATGGTGAATGAAAATTTTGACAAATCCTGGTAATTGGGTATGAGGTTAATTTTGAAGGTTTATTTGTCAGGTGTTGAGTAAACCTAGAAATTAGGAAGTTTGGGTTGGGCTTGGTTTGGACATTCAGAAAAAAATTGTATAGCAGATGATGGTTTCAAGACTGGAGCTTGAGAAAGAAGGCCAAGGATGGAAATGCCAACTTGGGAATCATTTTGCCAGCAGTGATTATCAACAAAGGAGTGCATGGGATCCGAGAGAAAAGAATACAGGCTTTTAGACTGGTCTTGCCTACCCTACACAGCATTAGTATTTTAGATTGGTTCTAAAAAACAGGCTATTCTGTATGTTTGTGTGAAGCCACTGATTGACTTTTAGTAGAGCCTTTGCTCTAAACTGTTGCCAATAGAGATGTATCCTATGTCATATCATTAATCACTCAAAAGCACTGCATTAAATGAGACAGACACAGGTATTGCCACAGGGAGAATGTTATATATGGACAATTGTATAATCCATGTTAGAGTGAAGGGTCATCTTGCATTGAGGCATCATTATGCAGGGAGTGCCTGTGCAACACTGAGGCATCATTATGCAGGGAGTGCCTGTGCAACACTTCGTGTGGGAGAGGAGAGCAGAGAGCAGAGGAAAGGACAGAAGATGTAGTCCAAAGGGAAATTACACAGTGCTGTGTTTTATCTTAGATACAGAGAAGGAGAAAGTAGCATAGCTCTGCCTGTCCCTCTTCCCTCTGTAAGAAGACAACTAGATTGAGGAAAACTGAATTTTTATCCACTTAAACTAGTCCCACTATATGTGGAGTCAGAGGCAGAATTGTAAAGTACATAATATCTTTTTGTTTTTTTCTCCATATCCCTTTGGAAACCTTCTTCCACATCAACTTTCTCTCTCCTGCCTCCAACTCCCAAGGTTACCTTTGCCATTCTCCTTACTTAGGAAATTTTCTTTTTCTTTCTGATTTACAATGTTTCATATTGGGATTGCTCTGTGGACTAAAGGGTTATGTAGTTCAGGCAAGTCACATCATGGAAGTAATGATGCTTAACCATTAAAAAATTTTGTTAAAATTAATGTCTAATCCAAAAAGATTTTGTGTTGGGAATAGGGCAAAAGCCCTAGAATTAGTTTTGCTACAGAAAACTCTTTACCCTGTTGCCTCTTCTTTGCAAACTCCACAAACTCGGTAAAGAGTTCTTTTGTGTTATCTATCACTCAAGGCAAATATTTTCGAGGAATAGGACTAGACCTGTGGTTTCATTGATATAGGGCACAGTCCAAAGAACTCCCCTCTAGCAATGTAGATCAGGACCTTCTTTGAATTTTTATTAGATGACTGAGTGGTTAAAAACTTGCCCAGGGTCACACAGCTAGTATGTGTCAGAGGTTGGACTTGAATCCACTTCTTAGTTTTGAGGCCTGTTTTCAAATATTTGATACTGAGACTGAATGAGGGGGCCTCAAGTAATGGTAATAAATTTGAGTTTATCCACTTGTATATTTTCTCATTCTGTCTCATGACCAAGGATGGGTATTTTCATGATGACCAAAAAGAGCAAAATCAGTTCATTTATGTGAGATTAAATCTGATTTGGGTCATCATAATGGAATTAGTATTAATAATCTATATTGAAAAGGAGTTTTCATGACAGATTTTTGGAATTAGGTTGTATTTTATACATTTTATAATATTAATGTCTCCTATGAATACTTTGTATTCTAAAATTCTCTTTTTTTCTTAACAGATTTTACAGGAAGAAGAATCTTGTTCTCTTTTTTTCATTTTCTTTTGTGGACTAAAAATACCAAAATGGAGACCTAAACCCTTAAAAGGGACATAGTCTGAACTCGGGGAGGTAGTTTTGTGCATGAGTAAAGAAAATAGTTAATCAAAGTTATTGATACCTGACAATTGTTAAATTTTGAAACATGGTCCATTGATAAATGGTCTAACTATGATGTAATGAAAATTGATAATGTGGCATATAGAAAATATAAGTGGTCATATCAAGGTCATCAGTGTACAGCAATAATCCTTTGAAAGTCACCCAGTGCTAACAGCTCTAGTGAAGAGAAGTGAATATTTTCTATTAGTATAAAAATGAATCCTTTAGAACAAAGAATTAGCCTCAAACTTTTTGTGAAGTTAACTACATTTTCAAATAAGACATGTGTTACGTTAAAAAAAAATTGTGCGGATGAAAAAATAGCCAGACCAAGAATTTTTGGCTGGCATAAAAGATTTAAAGAAAGCAGGGAAGAAGTCAGTGGTGGTACATGAAGTAACTGTCTAATCTCCAGTGAAGATCACAGAATCAAGGAATTCTAGAATTGGAAAGGACCTTAGAGGTTACCTAATTCAACCCCTTCTGTGCAGTGGGTGAATCTCTATGGTATCCCTAAGTGGTCATGTGACTGCTGTTTGAACACATCTAGTGACTCAAACAGCTCACTTTACAAGGCAGTCTATTCCATTGAAGGATAGTTCTTTTGTGAGCTGAACTCTGCTTCCTGGTAACATCTGTAACATTCTGATACTGTCTGATCAGCACAGATTACACTAAGACTATGAGGTGCTGAAAGAGTCTGAAATTTAATTCATTCACATAGGCATTAGAAGAACAATGGATGAAAAGTTAAATTTAGGTAAAGATGGATTCACTCTGAAAAAAAAACGAACATGGAGAATGCTTCTGGGAAATAAATGATGCATTTTGCAAACTTGGTATTTGATCTTTCAAGTAAAGTTAGATAAAATAGAAGCATCTGTTGAACATAGAAAGCTAATAAAAAATACTGTGTGAGTCAAACACTATTAAATATGTTACCTATTTAAGGCTGGTGGTATACTGTTGCACCTTAGTAACCTGAAATAATGCATGTACCTCAAAGTGTCTGACACTAACTAGGGCCCAAAAGCACTTTACACACCTCCAAAAGTATCTAACTTTTTAAGTTTATATAATAGCACATATATAAAGACAGTGATATATAACTTCAAAGTGTGTTATACCCCTTTTGAAAGTATGTGAAGTCTCTAGCTACCATAATGAAATTTAGGATATCTCTATGAACCTCAAGTATTTGGCATGAAAAATTATAAAGAATTTCATTTGCAGGTTTTTAGCCTGGTTCTTTAGTACCATGGTTTTAACCATGAAGGATGCACAAAACTACCTCCCCAGAGAAAGACTTGTCCCATTTTTGCCCCTTGAATCTAATGAACGTAATAGAAGATAGCAACCTATATGAACTGAAATATGACTTTTCTTGTGAACTCTACAGAATGTCTACATATTCTGCTTTCCCAGTCAATGTTCCAATCTCAGAAAGGAGTCTTGCTCGGGCTGGATTTTATTACACTGGTGTGAACGACAGAGTTAAATGTTTCTGTTGTGGCTTAATGCTGGATAATTGGAAACAAGGAGACAGTGCTATTGACAAACATAAACAGCTATATCCTAGCTGTGCATTTATTCAGAATTTGATTGTAGTTAACAATCTAGAATCTTCCTCTCAGTCTGCATTTTCTTTTTCAGGGATGAATAATGTCACATGCTCATTATCTCCCAGTTCAGAACAGAGTGGATATTTCAGTGGTTCTTATTCCAGTTTTCCACTAGAGCCAGTGACTTCCAGGGTAGTTGAGGACTTGTCCCCTTTGAACACCAGCCCCTATAGTTATTCAATGAGTACTGAAGATGCCAGAATTCTTACTTACCAGACATGGCCACTGACATTTATGTCACCACTGGATCTGGCAAAAGCTGGTTTTTACTACATAGGACCTGGAGACATGGTAGCTTGCTTTGCCTGCGGTGGGAAACTGAGTAATTGGGAACCGAAAGATGATGCCATGTCAGAACATCGGAGACATTTTCCCAACTGTCCTTTCCTGGGAAATCAAATCCAAGAAACATCAAGGTTCAGTGTTTCTAATCTGAGCATGCAAAGCCACGCAGCCCGTATGAAAACCTTTGTGACCTGGCCATCTCAGATTCCAGTTCCTCCAGAGCAGCTTGCAAGTGCTGGCTTTTATTATATGGGTAAGAAAACTCAATCGGTAGAAGAAATAATCATAGCTCTTAACTAGTAAATTTTCACTTTACTTGTTTTGCACATTCAAATTTTGGCTCTCTTTTTGGTTAGGTTGTGATGATGATGTCAAATGCTTCTGCTGTGATGGTGGACTGAGGTGTTGGGAATCAGGAGATGATCCTTGGGTGGAGCACGCCAAATGGTTCCCAAGGTAATTATTTTAAATTCTGCCTTGTAAAATTCTATAATAATGAGCTTGGTTGTTTAAGTGGATAAATTTAGAGCTTCATGTTCTCTAATATAAACTGGCCCCACTCTACTACATTGTAATCCTTTTCTTCAATTTCTGATTAGCATCCAGTGGACTATGAGCTCCTTGAGAACTTGAGGGACTGATTTTTGTCTTTCTTTGTATCCCTGGCTCTTAGCACGGTGCCTGTCACTCAGATAGTGACTGACTGATTAACTGCTTATCATACTTCTCAGTGTTGGTTGACCAGTTGATTCAAATCTCCCCTCTTCTTCAGCTCTAAATTTCAAACTGCTACCTTGTCCTACCCTGGAGCAGATGACCTAATTTCCTGCTTTGACCCATCTGTCATGACCTCCCTTGACTCTCCTCCAAACCTTAAAACCTTTTTTGTCCTCACCGTTCCTTTATCTTCTTTTGTTCCCTGTTTTCCTCCTGCTCTCAAGGATGAAGCCCTCTATGACAAGGCTGAACCCCTCTGCTTATGTTTTTGATCATATCCCTTCTTGATCTGATCATTCTATATCTCATCTTCAATTTCAGTTTCTTTACTTGCTTCTTTCCCTCTGCCAGTAGAATGTCAGCTTTGTGAGTGCCCTTTCTCTCTGTCTCATCATCATCTATTGATGATACCGCTGTTATCTTGGCTATTCAGGCTCAAAACATCAACTGACTTTGACTCTCTCATTCTACTGCACCCCTATCCAGTTGGTTGTTAAGTTCTATTATATGCCAACCCCTCACTCCTCATACTGTCATCGTATTAAACCAGTCACTCGTTGTCACTTGCTTAGACTATTGTAGTTCAATTCAACAGGCATTTAGTTCTGGTACAGGGATAAAAATATTTTAAAATATCCTTAAGGATTCTGCTAGTCAGGATATGACATGTACACAGATAAGTAGGATCATAGATTTAGAGGTGGAAGGACTCTTGGAATCCATCTAGTGCAAATCCTTCATCTTATAAATGAAGAAATTGAGGGCCATAGATAGGTAGTACCTTGCTTGAGGTCACACAGGTAGTAAGTGGCAGAAGCAGGATTCAAACCCAAGCCCTCTGTACCCAAGTACAGAGCTTTTTTCACTACACTGGTGCTACAAGCTCAATTGTGATAAGATCAAGGGAGAACTGAAATCTGATAGGAATCTTTGAGGGGAAAAAAGCACCTTTGGTTACAACCATGTCACTAGAACTAAACCTTGATAGAAAACAAGGATTCTGAAAGGTAGAGATGAGGAGGGAATGTAGTCCAGGTTTGGAGTTGATAGGTTGTGTGAAATACATCCTACCTGGTCCAGCTGCTTCCATTTCCTCAATTCAATCAATAAACATTTATTAAACACTTATAATCTACCAGGCCCTGCTAAGTGCTGGGATTGCAAAGAAAGAGAAAAGACAGTTCCTGTCCTTGAGGAGTTGAAAATCAATTTTCCCATCTATTCTTCATACAGCTGCCAAAATACTCTTCTTAATGGAAAAATCTGACTATGTCCCTCTTCTGCTTGTAAATTTTTACAGATTTCCCCTTTGCTTTTGGTATAAAATGCATTTAAGGCCCTTGACAAAGTGGTTTCATCTTCAGCTAAAAGTGATCATCCCTTCATCATTTTTCTTGTAGCATATTGTTTGGTCCTTTCCTTTACATTTCTCACATTTAACCTTGAATCATACTTACTTGTATATGTTTTATACTTCTGATTAGATTGTAATAGGGCGGGAACTGTAGTATTTCTCATCTTTGGATCCCAGTGCCTTTTAAACAGTGAGGAAAAGGAGAACCAACTGAGAAGAGGCCATTGGATTTGGCAATTAAGAAGTTGCTACAGACTTTTGAGAAGATAGTTTCATTAGAGTCAATGAAAAAGGAATTTTGACTAGAGGTACTCAAAGAATGAGGGGGTGGTGAGAAAACAGAAGTACTGAGTGAACTGTTCTTTAGGGCAGGGACTGTACTGCTTCTCCTCTTTGGATCCCAGTGCTTTTTATATAGTAGGTGTTAAATCTGTGTTTTTAATTCAATTGACTTTTTGAAATAAAAAATGGTATTGTACAGTACCCTGTAAAGTTTCTGAAATTAATTCATGAATAACCTTTCCATAGATTGCTTAGCTACTTTTCTTATATCAAGTTATAGTTAAAAACTGAAATAGTATTATATTCTTGATTATAGGTACTTAGGACACTGTTTCTATCCTTCCTCTGTTAATAAGCAATTTTTAGTATACTTGTTTTAGGATATGTTGCACTTTCTCTGCATTTATGATGCTAGCCGAATATTACATGTATTATACCCATCAGATTTAAATAAATAAGACTATTGTAAAGAAAAACACACTTAAAACTTCTCTTAGTGCTACTAATCGTATCAGTTCCCCCAAACAATGTGTAATTCATTTTAACACTGGAACATATTTTTGTATTTAATTCTGAATGTACGTGAGATTGATTTAACAATGCACAATAATGAAGGCTCATTGGGAAACGTATTTAGCTTTTCCACCCTTTATCTTTCAGTTGTATTATTCCTTCTCATTCTTTCCCCCTAACTCCTCTCCTTTCTCCCAGATGCATCTGTCAACAATAGTGTATCACCTTTCCTTCAAGTTCCATGACTGTTCTTAATGCATGAAGTTGTTGTGCCTCTCAGTGTCTTAGAGTCTTAGAACAAAAACAGTGAAGAAATCTCAGGAACCTGTTTACATGTTCTGAGTAAAGAGGTGGACAAGGAAAATAGGGAACAATATAGTATCAACTATGCTTATTTTGGATCAGAGCTACCATTTAGGTCTCCAATAAAAAGAAAAACTGAAATGAATTAGTTAATAAATTTCTAAGTACTTATCACATGAGTCCTCTGTACTTGGGATAAAAAATTTTTAGAGCTGATAGAGACGCTACAGGTCCACCCCTCTCATTTTATAGATGAGGAAACAAACCTAGAGAAATGATGCCCCAAATTACATGGGTAGGAAGTACCAGATTTGAGAGCTTGTAATCTAAAACTTCTGACTCCAAATCCAGTGTTCTTTCCACTACAACTCACTGCCTTTCTGTGCTTGCTGCTTTTGACTTCAGGTGGTATTTGAGAGTGGTGAATAAAACTCTTAAAATGTATCTATAAACTTAAATAGAATTGAATATACCTCATGTCCTCTCGTTTCAGATTTTTACTTAAGTTTTGGAGATTTTAATGAAATTGTAAACTATTTTACCTTTATATTAGAATGTTTCCTTACATAGCCAAGTGAAGGTGTAATAAAAAATAATAATTGAAAAGGAAAGAAAAAAGGCAAAGCAAAAAAAAAAAAGAAAAAGGAAAATATAAGGCAAACTGCTAGGATTATCTATGGAGAAAAGAAAAAAAGGAATGACTAATTCAGATTTAGAAGAGATGGCCTCTTTCCTCTGATGTTGACTATACAAAAGCATATGACTGTTTACAGCAGGTGTTGAATTGCGCAGAGCTTTTCCTTTTCCCTTCGGGGACTCTCTGACCAGTCCTACCTTGTTGACTACAGTGCTACAGGGGTCTCAAATACTATAGCCAATAGCAACCTGACAGTGATGTCTTTCTACCTGCATTATACACATTTTTACCTTTTCCAATGAAGGAAATATGAAATTGTAGAGGAATTAAAATTAAACCATGAAAGGTTAATTCTTGCTTACTTGTACTATTCAATTAAAACAGTGATAAAACATCTACATTAATTTTTCTAAATTGTTTTCCCCCAGGATAAGGTTAAAATGGAAAGTGTGGAAAATAGGGATAGGGAGTGGCAGTCTTAGAAATGCAAATGTCATATTATTTTAAATATGTGTTCAGAATAAACCTCAAAGTTTATTTTGTTTTGTGGGGAAATATTTAGGTTTGTGGGGAGGTATTTAGGTTTGAGACATACAGTGTTGTTCCTTTGTTTTGAAGAGGACCAATGACATCATGGGGTGATGTAATTGACTTGCATTGTGAATTGGATTTAAGTGAGGCAGAGCTGCACAAAGTTATCAGCCTCACTTACTCCTCCCATTGAAGTTGGTGGCAAGACAGAAGTCAAAAAGACTGGCGATGACCTGGGCTGCAGAGGGTGACCTTGGCCTTTCTAAATTAAGGTCTTTCTCAGGCTTCTGTGGGCCCATTCCCAGACTGATATTTAGAACTTAAAGTTGAAAGGAAAAGTAGTATAAGAAAACTAGTTCCCAATGTTAGGGATTTATTTATTCATGTTATTCCAAATAAAGGGGTAAAAGTCCTAATGGTTTTGAATACTTTTGTTTCGGGCCATTGGGCTGTTTGAAGCTAAGTTGTGTACATTCATGTTATTTGAAAAGGTTCTTTACAATACATAAAAATTAATCACCAACTTCACTTTTTTTATTAGAGTGTTGGGGGTTTTAGGCTTCTCCCCTGGAGCATCCACCCCTCTCCTGATTGGTGACTAGCCACTTTTTCAGGCAGACCATAGCCCAGCTATATTTCTCTCCTTACACACTGGCCATCTTTTCACCAATCACAGTACTGTACAGATCACTACCCTCCATCTTTCACCCCTTATAGTTAGAACCATGATCAAATCAATTCTGCCTTTGCTCCTGGAAAGTTTATGTTAATTAACTCTCCAAACTGTGTAAATTCCTCTTCTTAGAATATAAACTCCTTGAGGGCTGAGATTCTCTTTGCTTTCATATCTGTATCCCCAGTGCTTAGCACAATACTTGGCACATAATAAGTGTTTCATAAGTGCTTTTTCATGCATTAATTTATTCATTAACATTTTAGGTGTGAGTACTTGATCGCAATGAAAGGACAACAGTTCATCAATCAAATTCAGGCTAGTTATCCTCATCTTCTTGCACAGGTATAAAGTTTTTGTAATTGTCACTACTATCTTGGGCAGGGGTGGGGAACCCTGTGGCCTGGAGGCCACATGTGGCCCTCTAGATCCTCAAGTGAGGCCCTTTGACTGAATCCAAACTTCACAGAACAAATCCCCTTAATAAAAGGATTTGTTCTGTAAAGCTTGGACTCAGTCAAAAAGCTGCCCTTGAAGACCAAAAGGCCACATGTGGCCTCGAGGCCGCAGGTTCTCCACCTCTGGTCTAGGGTTTCCTCCAATTGATGATTTTGGGAAGTTCAATAAATACAGCTATTCTTAATGAAAAAACCCAAGAGGCAACACATATTGTGTACTATATAGAATGCTGATTTTGGAGTCAGGGAGAGCTAGGTTTAACTCTCTCCTTTGACAATAGCCATTTGAGCATGGGCAAATCAAGCTCCTCAACTCATTTGAACCTCAGGCAAAGCTCTCTACTCATTGTTGGATAGGTTGTAATCAGCATTATTTTCACACAGATGAAATGAAAATCTTTGACCTGAAGTAGATGTTTGCTTTATAAATGTCTTTTTGTTGCTGTTATTTAGAAAAGCAAGAGTAATCCAAGAAAAGACTTAGAAAAAAATGGATAAACTGCAAATTTTTCTGTTATTTGATAACAACAGATAACATATATTATATATCATATATATGTATAACACACTTTACCTATAAACCTCATTCTGTCTCTACCACAATCCCATGAGATAGGTGCTATTATCACTGTTCCTATTTTGTAGATGAGAAAACTGAGACTAAGAGAGATTGAATGACTTTTCTAAAATCACATAGCTACATGTCTGAGTTTAGCTCTTCCTCATTCTAGGAACAACAGACTATCCACTAGACTACTTAGCTGGACATGTAGCAATTAATATTTGTATAGTTTTTTAAAGTCTTCAAAGTAGCATCTTTATGACAAGCCAGTGAGATAAGTATTTTTCTTGCCATTTAATGGATAAGAAAAATAGGTCAGGAAGGCTAAACAAATGAAAGAAAGCATAGCCAACAAGTGTCACAGATGAGACCTATATACATCTTCTAACTCTATGACCAGTGCCCTTTCTAGTATGTCATGATCATGGAAAAACAGTTTTGTGGTGCATATGTGTATGTTTTTCCCATTTTGTGGGGAAAAAATACCTACCAAAAGCAGACAAAATGAATAGTCAAGCTATGTAAATTCGCATTAAGATGTAGGAAGAAATCTTTGCTGCTGTACCTATCTTTCCTGGAAAATCAGCTTTTTTGAATAAGCGATGTAGTTTGAGGATTAGCAGTGACTGTAACTGATGAGATGATGCCTTCATATATATGCGTGTGCTTTCCATAAAGGCTGATCCAGTGACTGTTTCTTATAGTTACTAAATGTTTGTTAAAGGCATCTTAAAAAACAAAAAATACTGTTTTCCTTACCTTACTGTTGAGAAAGAAAAAATATAATAGCTTGGTTAGAGCCACAAGGACAAACTCTTAATGCTTTGAGGCCTGAGGATTGTTAAATATAAATGAAATATTTTAGTGTCTTAATTGTTGTTTTTAAGATATATATACCTATTTAATTTTGTTAATGTTAGCATGATAGTATATATATTGAGCAATTAATTATGCAGTGGGAAGGTAATTTATGATTTATTTTTACTTACGTAGTCTTTTTATCTCACAGCTGCTATCTACATCAGATACTCCAGTGGATGAAAGTGCTGAGCTACCAAGTATGTACAATGATAATGCACCTTAAATTTAAATAGCATTATTTTATACTGACTGTCAAGAAAACATATGAAGAAAGGGTTTATAAGATTATTATAAAAATAAGTACATGAAACAGTTATAAAAACTGAAGGAAGCTCAATTCTGAGTAAAAATAAAGTTTGTTTTCCTTCTCCCATTTAATAGTTCAAAAAATAAACTGTATACTGATAGTGGAGATTTGGGAAAAGGGAATTTTTTTTTTTTTGTTTGTTTTTTTTTTTGCTTTTTGGCAGGGCAGTTGGGGTTAAGTGACTTGCCCAAGGTCACACAGCTAGTACATGTGTCAAGTGTCTGAGGCCGGATTTGAACTCAGGTCCTCCTGACTCCAGGGCCGGTGCTCTACTGACTGCGCCACCTAGCTGCCCCGAAAAGGGAATTTTTTATGTTCTTTTTATTTACTCAACTTTAGTCATATGTAATTATTATTATTTAACTTAGTAAACCATAGGTAAAATTAGTATGTAAAATGACAATTTTGTAATTGTAATTGTAATTCTGATTTATACATTTTTTAACATTTTAATATCTTTGGAAATTAAACCATTTAAAATTCTAATTTTCATAAAATCCTTCATTCTAAATAGTTATTCATTTTGGACCAGGAGAAAACCATTCAGAAGATGCAATCATGATGAATACATCTGTGGTCAAAGCAGCTTTGGAAATGGGCTTTAATAGAAGGCTAATAAAACAGACAGTTCAGAGTAAAATCTTAACAACTGGAGAAAATTACAAAACAGTCAGTGATCTTGTATCAGATTTACTTAAGGCAGATGATGAAACAAGGGAAGAGGAGAAAGAACAACAAACTGAAGAAACAGAATCAGGTATATATGGGCTACTGATTTTAGTTGAGATCAATGTTTCTTCTTAAGTGTAAAAATTACTTTCAGTACTTGAAAATGTGTTCCTTCTATCAAATCTATTGATTATTTGATGTGTCGCTGCACATTTAAAGTCGACTCCATATGCATATTATGTTCTAGTCCTTCTATCTTTCTGGATGCTCTTTCTCTGCTTCTTTCCCCAGGATTATTTCTTCTCTTTATTCCTAAAATATATCCAAAGCTGAAAGTTCAGTTTCTTTATCTGTAAGATGAATGGTTCGACTAGATCAACAGTTCTCAAAGTATGGTCTGTGGAACCTTGTTGGGATCTCCAAGATCATTTTAGGAGATCCTCAAGGTCAAAATTATTTTCATAATAATTCTAAGACATTATTTGCCTATTAGAATATTCCTCCCTTGTCCAACTACATAGCTGTGAGGCCTTATTTTCTTCATGTACTTCAACCAAAATAACATATTGTAACAGATAACATACAGCAGATATGAAATTCAGTGGTTCTTTATTAAACCAGGCACCAAAGAAAACTTGCAAAAATAAATAAAACAAAGCTACTTTACTTTTTTTGGGGGGGGGATGTAGTTATGTTTCATAAAAATATGTGATTTGTGTTAACATAGTTTATTATTGCTATTTTAAATAGGTTAGTAGTAAAATTTGTCAGTTTTAATTTCTAATACAGTAGATAGCAATAGATATAGCCCACATAAACACAATCTCAGTAATAATGTTTAAGAGCATAAAGGGGTTTGAGATCCATCGGATTAGATAATTTCCAAGGTCTATTCCAGCCATCATTATATTAGCAAAATGTTTAATGACCAACTCTCAGGGGAAGAAAAAAAGTACCCATGAAATGCTTTTAAGTTTAATATTCATTATTAACATTTTTTCCATCACTTTCTTAAGTCTAGAAAATCAACAAAATAATAATTCAAGCATTTGCTGATTTCCAAGGTGTGAATGCTCACATGGAATATTTAACAATTGGCTCTCTACTGGACCTGGCTCCAGAACACCCCTCCTGTAATCCTATGCTTGTATTGTCTCTTTGGACTGAATGCCCTTCCTTTTGTCTTCTCCTGTTGAAATTTTACTCACCCAGTTCATATCATGCCTGTTCCACTTGAAGCTTCACTGATCTTTCTCTTTTCTAAATTCCCAATGCTTTGCATATAATTCCTCAATAAATACTTTGATTTAATGGAACAGAAAAATACCTTGTTTATACACATCTTGTAATTATCAAAGTTTACCTTGTATTATAGTCATTTGTATATGTCCAAAAAAAATTAAATGTCCAACTTTGTGTGGAGTACTTGCATTAGGCACTGAGAAAGATACATTTAGATAAGATAGGGCCCTGCTCTAATGAGGCTCACTGTCTATATAATAGAGTCTACCAAGTATATATAATGATGATGATACCTTGAATTTAAAAAAGCCTTTTTCATTGGTTTTTAAGGATGAAATTATGTAGTTATTTGAAAAAAAAAAGACTTGGACCACTCTAGGTTAGTATTGGCTTTGCAACTTCTAGTTTTAGAGTTGCCTGGGGCACCTACTATGTGCCAGGCATTGTCCTAAATTCTGGAGAGAGCCAGCCTTTATAACAAGGAATAAAAGGGGATGTTCTTTCAGAAAGAAGGTTTAAGAAAGACATGATAGCTGCTTTCAGGTATCGAAAGATGGTTTTGTGGAAAGGGGGTTAGATTTGACCCCAGTAGGCAGAACTAAGAGCATGGGTAGAAGTTATAGTGAGGCAGGTTTAGGTTCAATGTAAAAAAAGACTCCCTAATAATTAGAACCATCCAAAAGTAGAATAAGCTATAGTAGAGATGCTGGATTCCCTCTTATTTTTTCTTACAAGAAAAAAACCTTAAAAGGTCATTTTTCTGCTATTTGTAGAGATTCTCATTTAAGTACAGGTTGGACTAGATAGCATCTGAGGTTCCTTCCAACTACGATACTCTGTGAAGATATGCTCTGTGGCTTATATTTTAAGAAGTAGATCTCTAACGTGTAACACTTTTTTTCATTTTTTTTTTCCCCACAGTGGAAAAGAATATAAAGTATATTCCAGCAGCAGATGTTTCAGGTAAAATAATATTAACACTTAATATTAATGGTCTGCTTTTTTCTTATTTTTAATGTGAAAAAACCAAATTGTATTTCATCATTCTTTTTCTTTTTAGATTTGTCAATAGAAGAACAGTTGAGGCGATTACAAGAAGAAAGAACATGTAAAGTTTGTATGGACAAAGAAGTATCAGTTGTCTTTATTCCTTGTGGACATCTAGTAGTTTGCAAAGAATGCGCACCTTCCCTAAGAAAATGCCCTATTTGTAGAAGTACAATCAAGGGTACAGTTCGTACATTTCTTTCATAAAGAAAAATCAATAATCTTCCAGACTTTTGTAGCTAAGGAATTTGAAATGTTTTCTTAAGCCTTCAGAAGTAAAGATTATTATTGTTTATACCTGATTAACTTCTATTCTGACTCATTTTCCCCTCTCTCCCACCAAAAATAAAGTATTATATTATATTACTACTCTTTAATTGTCATGAGAAATTTGTGTCACTTACACATTGGGTGGGAGGACAAGAAGGTGGGAAGATCAGAGGAGGTATCACAGTTTGCTCCTGAACAAAGAAAGGAATATAGAACATTAGAGGTGTTGTAATAACTTAATGTTTCACAGGCATGCAATTTGTAAATGAACAAACTTTTGAGAGGTTTTATTTAATCTTTCTGAATTATTTATGTTGTGGAGGAATAATAGGAACTGAAAAATACAGTGTTTCATAATTCTTGCACTCTACCTCTATAAAATGGGAAATAAAACATGGTGTAGGGAGAAATTTCATATGTAATCAATTTTTGATGAATAATGTAGTAAAGTAATCCACAAAGGCTCTTCTGGTCCAAATGTTTTTACTGTATGTAATAATTTCCTTGCTATGCTTTCTGAACCTCAATGCTGTTACCTAATGTGGTAGTTATTCCTCTTGGTTTGTGTAATCTAAAAATTGGATTAGGATTAAGACTTAATGCAAGTCATGATAAAAATCTTGAACAGAATGAGGTCAAAGACAGATTGTTCTGACTTCTGAAGCCTAGGAACTTCATTCCAGGTTGAACACCAAACCATTAATGGCTACTCTATCAGAAAATCGACAAGCATTTATTAAACACCTGCAGTGTGCCAGACATTGTGCTAGGTGCTAAGAATACAAAGATAAAAATTGAATATTTACAGCCTTCAAGGAGGAAAAAAATGTACACATGTAAGTACATATAAAATATTATGTAAGTATAAGGTAATTTGTGGGGAGGCATCCAGCAACTAGGAGACCCAGAGAAGGATTAATATAGGAGGTGGTATTAAAGCTGAGTTTTGAAGAAACTATGGAATCTACAAAATGGAGGGGAGGTGGGAGTGCAGTTCAGGCTTGCCAGGGAGTCTATGCAAAGGCCCAGAGACTTGGGACTTCTGGCTTTCAATGAACAGATACTGTTTACAGCCCTCTCCTGATCTACTCTAGTAATGCTTTGACAAAAAGGAAATGAGTTTAGTGTAACATGAACTATTCTTGAGGAGTCCAGTGTGGCTCTTGGAGGTCACTACTTCTCTTCCTAAGTCATCACAAACTATTTTTTCTTTAAATAATATCTCAAATTTTGCCAACAACTGAAGTCAAGCTGTCTTTTATGTGAAGACTCAATCCTCTTCTGCTTTTTTTTTTTTTACTTCAGGACATTTGTTCTTCTTCAGTCCTTCAATAATTCTTTTATACAAGATAAAGAACTATCATTCCTATATTTTAAGCCATGATCTAGAAATCTAAATCCCATTGTCAAATACCAACACCAACATCTTAACCCATTTAATTTCTTCCTAAATCCACCTATCTAGAATGAATCTCCTACCTTCAATCAGTAGCAAGGATGAAAACATATGGAAACTTCTGTTTTGTACAAAAGAAAGTCTTCTGTACCCCAAATCCTTATAATTCAGAATCACCATATCTCAAGATGTGAACCTTCTTCCCCTGCTACCATTCTCTGCTCACCATAATTTAGCTCAGCCCTACCCATTCCCATCCCTACTCTTTTTTGTCTTCCCTTTCAATTATACTTTCTGGACTCTCTCTTCTGTTATCAACGCATTTTCCTTCATCCTAAACTTCTTGTTTTCACACTTTTCTTCTTATTCTCATGGAAACTCTACTCTCTGGAAGACATAGTTTTGTTGATTATTTGTTCCAGGCCTGGGTGCTCCTATGAAGTTTATTCCATCCACCTTTGCAGCTCACTCTTCCTCAAAAATACAGTTCACTTAAATCCCTGCCTTTATGTTTAGGAACTTTAATTTATATGCTTATGTGGCCTTGTAGCAGTGAGGCAATAAACACAACATCAGTGATAATCGTGAATATGCCTATGTAGTTCTGTATCTCAAAGTATGAGAGGCTCTCCATAAAGAAGGTAAAAGAAGTATAACATTTATTCAGACACCAGAGAACCATATCCCATAACCAAATGTTCAGCTCCCACAGCCAGTTAGCCCACTTTAACATAACAGCAAGGAACTTAAAACATAATATCATTACATGGAGCCTCACCATCCCAAAACCTCTGACCTCTTGCTGAGGTCTTCCCAAAAACAAACTCACAGTACAGCTAAGTCAGTCTGTTCAGCTCTATCATGCTGGCCATTAGTAGCCATTAGCAGCCATAACAGCTCTCTGCATTTCCTGTGACATAACTTCCTTTTCCTATCAGGAAGCTCCTCCTACCACATGTGACTTAGGCTTCCTGTGATATAAACAGGTCACATGGCCTGTTATTAATGCCTGGGAAAGATCTTCAAATCTAAATTGCTATTACATTTGGCCCCAAGATCTTTCTTACCCATTATATAGGACAATGGGAATTCTGTGATAACTGGTATCAACAGAACTTTACACAACAATATGACAGGGATAAAACAAAATAAACATGTAAAACAATGTCATCACCCCTCAAAAATGCTGACCTTCCAGGTTATCAATCTCAACAATTCCAGTGATACTATCATCCACAGGGACAGCCATACTTTGGATCTCACTAAAACCATTAATTGCCACATTCTTGATCCTATTTCTCCCTTTGCTACAGTCTTCCCAAACTTATTTTTCACCCTCACCATTGTCTATAGTCCCTCTATACTTTCTTGCTCTCTCAGCCTCTGCTCTGGCCTCATGTTTTTTGCATCTCATTTCTGAATATAACCCTCCTTCTTCTGCAACCCAGCAAACTATCCTTTGAACACAGAATATAAAAGAAAAAAAAAAGAAATTCAGCATAACTAACATCCATATCGGGTCTATTAGGATATGTAATACACAACCCTCAGAGTCCTCTATTTGTGTAATGATGAAAGGAGATATATTTATTAACTCCTCTCCAGAGTCTCATTTCATAGTCTTGACCCTGTAGTTGAGGAGTTTAACTGTCCTGTGTTCTTGTTTACCTGGCCTTTTTATACTTTTGCTGCTTATACCTTGACAAACCTCAATCTTGAGTTATCCCCACCATCTACTTTCTTTATTTCTATTCCTGTACTGCTGAATGCTACTGAGAGAAGTCATGCAAGCATGCCAATTGGGTCCAATAAAAATTATCTAATCTTAACTTGACCCTCATTACTGCCCAGTAATCCTTTTATTTTTCCCTGATATAAATATTGCATTCCTTTATTAACTGTTCCAGAACTCTTCCTCTTGCTACTTCCCTATGCTACTTCTCCATGCTACTTCTCCTTCCCTACTTTACTGAGAAAATCAAAGTCATCTATCCATTAATGAGGTAATTTTTCCCTACTCCACACCTCAAAACCATTCAGTGTCTTCTCCTGGTCTCTTCTCTTTTGAGCCAGTTGTTCAAACTTTCCTCTTTCTGTCAGGTGACTTAGGTTCACAACTGCCAGTCATCCTTGAATTTTGTTGATTCTGTCCCCAGATCTTCTGCATCTGTAGCCTTCTCTATATTCAGCTACCATCCTAATTCAGGGCCTCATTACCTCTTAACAATTAGCCTAATTGGTCTCCATGCTTTCAGTATTTTTCCTCTCCCATCCTTCAAACAGTTGCCAAAATAATCTGACAAATACATTGTTCTGAGTATGTTAGGTTAGGGTTAGAGTTAGGGTTTGAGGTTAGAGTTGGAGGGTTAGAATTAGGATTTTGGAAGGCTTTAAATGAAAAGCTGAGGAGTTTGTGTTTTATCTTAAAGGCAATAAAAAGACATTGAAGATTTGTCATCAAGATAGTGACATACTCAGTACAACATATTTGTCAGATCTAGAGTTGGGAAAATCTGGGTTCAAATCCCACTTATTTCTTTAATGGCCATTGGAAAGTTTCTTAGCTTCTCTGAGCCTTGATTTCCTAATTGGTAGAATGGGGATAATGATATCTTCAATACCTACCTCATATGTGTTTTGAGGCTCTACACAATATATTTTTTTAAAAATTTTTTTGAGGGGGGAAGGCAGGGCAATTGGGGTTAAGTGACTTGCCCAAAGTCACATAGCTAGGAAGTGTGTCAAGTATCTGAGTCTGGATTTGAACTCAGGTCCTCCTGACTCCAGGGCCGGTGCTCTACTCACTGTGCCACCTAGCTGTCCCAGCTCTATGCAATATCTAAAGCACTTTGAAAACTTTAAAATGCTGTACTCAAATGTTCAAATGAATATTATTTCAGGTAGATTTTCTTTTACCAGTGAAGAATGAACCATACTTACTCATCCTGTGTGACTCTACTATGCCTTTCCACAAGTTTGCCACAGGGGATTCACCCAAAACGTTAGCAAATTTCATTCCTTTCTTTTGATGTTGAGAGGAGACATACCAGTAGAGAATATGAATTTTCTATGGAATATTCCCATCCTCTACATGCATATTCTACCTCTTCATTTATCGAGGGCTGCACTGAAAATGATTCCACTTATTTTTCCCTTGTTACTTACTTTGCTCTTTGGTCCTAATTAAATGCTTGAGTATTTGATTTCTGCTCCCTGCCTGGTCAGTTGGTAGGGAATGCACTGAATGGGAATTAGAGCTATATTTGATTACCCCAAACACCCCACATGAAACCAGGGGTAACAAAGGATAGCAAAGCTACCAATTGTGGGTAGGGTCAAATCTGCTCCCTTGCATTTAAAAACAGGTTTACCTTTCTTGTTACCTATAAATTGTATATTTGTATATAATCATCTGTAAGACACATGTTTATTGCTGGCTTTTTCCCCCTCAGATTTTTGTCTCTTCTGAATTTCTACTGCTAGTCTTCCTACAATGTAGCTACTCTTTTTTTTAAAATTATTATTTATTTTAAAAATAATTTTAGTTTTCAGCATTGATTTCCACAACAGTTTGAATTACAAATTTTTCCCTATTTCTACCCTCCCCCCACTCCAAGATGGCATATGTTCTGATTGCCCCATTCCCCAGTCAGCCCTCCCTTCTGTCACCCCACTCCCCCCAATTCCCTTTTCCCTTACTTTCTTGTAGGGCAAGATAGATTTCTATGCCCCCTTGCCTGTATATCTTATTTCCTAGTTGCATGTAAAAACTTTTTTTTGAGCATCCACTTTTAAAACTTTGAGTTCCAAATTCTCTCCCCTCTCCCCTCCCCACTCACCCTCCCTAAGAAGGCATTCAATTCAACATAAGCCACACATGTATCATTATGCAAAACCCTTCCACAATACTCATGTTGTGAAAGACTAACCATATTTTGCTCCTTCCTATCCTACCCCCCTACATTCAATTTTCTTCTTTGATGCTGTCCTTTTCGAAAGTGTTTGCTTTTGATTACCTTCTCCCCCTATCTGCCCTCCCTTCTATCATCCCCCCTTTTTTATCCCCTTCCTCCTTATTTCCTGTGGGGTAAGATACCCAATTGAGTATGTATGGTATTCCCTCCTCAGGTCAAATCTGATGAGAGCAAGATTCACTCATTCCCCTTTACCTGACTCCTCTTCCCTTCCTACAGAACTGCTTTTTCTTGCCACTTTTATGTGAGATAACTTACCCCATTCTATCTCTCCCTTTCTCCCTCTCTCAATATATTCCTCTCTCATCCCTTAATTTGATTTTTTTTTAGATATCATCCCTTCATATTCAACTCACCCTGTGCCCTCTGTCTACACACACACACACACACACACATATATACATGTATATATATACATGTATATATATATATACATGTATGTATGTATGTGTGTATATTCCCTTCAGCTACCCAAATACCGAGGTCTCATGAATTATACACATCATCTTTCCATGTAGCAATGTAAACAAAACACTTCAACTTCAGTAAGTCTCTTATGATTTCTCTTTCTTGTTTACGTTTCCATGCTTCTCTTGATTCTTATGTTTGAAAGTCAAATTTTCTATTCAGCTCTGGTCTTTTCACTGAGAAAGCTTGAAAGTCGTCTATTTTATTGAAAATCCATATTTTGCCTTGGAGCATGATACTCAGTTTTGCTGGGTAGGTGATTCTTGGTTTTAATCCTAGCTCCATTGACCTCTGGAATATCATATTCCAAGCCCTTTGATCCCTTAATGTAGAAGCTGCTAGATCTTGTATTACCCTGATTATGTTTCCACAATATTCAAATTGTTTCTTTCTGGCTGCTTGCAGTATTTTCTCCTTGATCTGGGAGCTCTGGAATTTGGCGACAATATTCCTAGGAGATTTCTTTTTGGGATCTATTTGAGGAGGCAATCTGTGGATTCTTTCAATTTCTATTTTGCCCTGTAGCTCTAGAATATCAGGGAAGTTCTCCTTGATAATTTCTTGAAAGATGATATCTAGGCTCTTTTTTTGATCATGGCTTTCAGGTAATCCACTAATTTTTAAATTCTCTCTCCTGGATCTGTTTTCCAGGTTAGTGGTTTTTCCAATGAGATATTTCACATTGTCTTCCATTTTTTCATTCCTTTGTTTGTTTCATAATATCTTGATTTCTCATAAAGTCACTAGCTTCCACTTACTCCAATCTAATTTTTAAGGTGGTATTTTCTTCAGTGGTCTTTTGGACCTCCTTTTCCATTTGGCTAATTCTGCCTTTCAAGGCATTCTTCTCCTCATTGGCTTTTTGGAGCTCTTTTGCCATTTGAGTTAGTCTATTTTTTAAGGTGTAATTTTCTTCAGTATTTTTTTTGGGTCTCCTTTAGCAAGTTATTGACTTGTTTTTTGTGTTTTCTTGCATCACTCTCATTTTTCTTCCCAATTTTTCCTCTACTTCTCTCACTTGCTTTTCCAAATCCTTTTTGAGCTCTTCCATGGCCTGAGTGAGACCAGTTCATGGTTTTTTTTGCAGGCTTTTGTTTTAGGGTCTTTGACTTTGTTGACATCTTCTGGCTGTATGTTTTGGTCTTCTTTGTCAACAAAGAAAGATTCCAAAGTCTGAGTCTGAATCTGAGACTGTTTTTGCTGCCTGTTCATATTCCCAGCCAACTATTTGACCCTTGAGTTTTTTGTTGGGGTATGACTTCTTGTAGAGTAGAGAGTACTTTGTCCCAAGTTTAAGGGGCTGTGTTGTTGTTTTCAGAGCTATTTTTACACAGCCATACCAGCGCTACTCCGCCCCCAAGAACTGCCAACCCAGATCGCAACTCAGATCTAAGCAGGCTCTGCACTTCCCCTCTGATCCACCATTTAATTCCTCCCACTAGGTGGGCCTGGGGCTGCAAGCAACTGCAGCTGTAGCTCTGTAAGTAGCCTCAGAGCTGTTATCACCTCCACCACTTCCCAGGGTGGTGGGCAAACCACGAACTCCTTTCACTCTGTCCCCACAGTTTTTCCCACTAACCTTCTCTGTTGTCTTTGGTGTTTGTGGGTTGAGAAGTCTGGCAACTCCCACAGCTCACTGATTCAGGGTGCTAGGACCTGTTCCACCTGGCTCCTGGTCTGGTTGGTCTGGGCATGGCCCATGCTGGGAAAGACCTTACCCAGGAACCATCCAGGCTGTCGTGGGCTGGAGCCCTGCTTCCCTCTGCTATTTTGTGGGTTCTGCAGTTCTAGAATTTGTTCAGAGCCATTCTTTTATAGGCATTTGGAGGGTCCAGGGACAGAACTTTAGGCAAGTCCTTGCTTTCCAGCTGCCATCTTGGCTCCGCCCCCAAAGTAGCTACTCTTAATGATATATATTGGTAGGCATATAGGAAGTTTCTCTCTTCCCTTGCCTTTTTTAAAATTTGAAGCCTTTTTTATTTCTAAAGGGGACTTCTGTTCAGGTATGGATTAGACTAGATGATTTCTGAGGTCTCTTGAAAATGAGATTCTGGGATTTATTGTGTTTCCAAAAAGATTTGGAGGAAGATTTTTCATTTATAGTACCTGAATACTAAAAAAGCAGAGAAAGGTTTGTATTGTCAAGGCTATGTTTTTCCCAGTAGCAATGTATGGCTGTTAGAATTGGACTATAAGTAGGCAAGCTGAGCACAGCAGAATCAATGCTTTTGAATTGTGGTGCCAGAGAAGACTTTTCATATTTGGTTAGCAAGGAGATCAAATCAGTTAATACTTTTTAATTAATTGAGAACTATTAGAAATTCAGAGCTATTTAGAAATTAATTCAGACTATTCACTGGAAAGTCAAATACTGAGGCTGGAGCTTAAATACTTTGGCCACATAATGAGAAGATGGGATTCATTGGAAAAGACCTTAATGTTGGGAAAGATTGAAGGCAAAAGGAGAAGGGGATGAGATCGATAGTGTCACAGAAGCAATTAACATGAGCTTGTACAGACCCTGGGACATAGTGAAGAATAGAAAGGCCTGCCAAGTTATGGCTCATGGGGTCATGAAGAGTTGGATATGACTGAACAATTGAACAAAAATAAGAAATGCTTATGTATATACTATATCTAAAGTTAGTGTTCTGATCACTATTATGTTAGTCAAAGGGGTAGGGCTTACTAGTTAATTAATAGTTAATAGTTTACCCCAGCTGCAGGGCTGGGGTAAATGTGTAGGCCTTGGCAAGAATCAGTTTCGTTCCAATGAAGCCTCTTTAGAGAAAACATTGGCTTTCAGATATCCTTGAGAGTCTTACTGTTTCAAGGGGTTTGGATTAGAAAGAGATTGCATACCTCGCCAAGGCCTTTTCTCCAAAAGAAAAGGGAAACTCCTCAGACCTTGAATCGATTATGCAATAAGGTGGGGCTGCCGTGTACCCATACTCTGCGCATAGCTGTATAGGGATAGTTCTAAGGGAGTTTTTTGGTAGCTGTAATTGATAGGGTGCTGAGGCCTCAGCCCTAAGATCATGTCTCTGGTAGCCTCCCAATTTCTCAGTAGGCCCCTATCCTGTGAGAAAGCTTTGTCTTGTTGCAGAACACATTCTCTTATCAGAACAGACAGAGGGGTTCCTGGCCCAAGGATTTTTGTCCATGGCTGGCCCAAGGACTCTTCCTCCCACCAGATCCCTAAGATCCATGCCTCCGACAACTCCCTCGATGTCTGGTATACTCCCTACACTTTCCCATCCATAGCTCCCAAAGACACCTGGACCCTTAGATTACCTAATCAGTATCCCTGGCATTCCTTTCCCATGCCCCTTTTCCATATAAACCACAGCACCATTCTCAGTCTCCCCCAGGTTTCCATAAGGACCTTTGTCTGCTTTTGCTAAAGCATTACAATAAGCTCTGTCACTTGATTAAGAGAAAGCTTGTGTGTGTGAATTCATTCTAGGCAACTCTGCCTTGGCATTCTTGGGGTCTCAGCACCCCCAAACCTTGTCAGAATGGAAAGAGGAGAATTATAGCAGATAAAATACAGGAAAGAATGAGAAAGTATATTGGGAATTGCAGCAGAGAAAGAGTACAGAAGGTGGGGGTGAGGAGAGAGTGGAGGCGTTTAAAAAATATGAATGTAGGGGCGGAGCCAAGATGGCGGCCGGAAAGCAGTGACTAGTGTGAGCTCCCTGCCGAGTCTCTCCAAAAACCTATAAAAAATGGCTCTGAACCAATTCTAGAATGGCAGAACCCACAAAACAGCAGAGGGAAGCAGGGCTCCAGCCCAGGACAGCCTGGATGGTCTCTGGGTGAGGTCTATCTCACACGGAGCTGGGAGTTGGGAGCTGGGAGTGGACTGGAGCAGAGCCCAGTGTGAGCAGTGAGGACCAATCAGACCAGGAGCCGGGCGGAATGTGCCCTACCACCCTGAATCAGTGAGCTGAAGCAGTTACCAGACTTCTCAACCCACAAACACCAAAGACAGCGGAGAAGGTTAGTGGGAATAGCTGCGGGAGTGGAAGTGATGAGGGCACAGTCTCTGGGAACCCCTTGAACCCTTGAACTCTCCTTGAATCTTCCCACTTGATCTGGCCTTGGCCTGAGGCTATAACCATTAGGCCCAAATGTTTACCTTGCCCAGCCCTGTATTGTCCAGCTGTTTCCCACCCTTAATCCTGTTTCCCATCCTTAATCCTGATCAAAATATCTATACCCTAGCTCTGTTACCCTAGCCCTCTATTGTCTGTCATTTCCATGTAGCCTTCAGCTATTTCCCACCCTGGAGTCTGACCTCATCTTGGTCCCATCAAGCTCCTCCTTAGACTCCTCCTCAAGTCCTCCCTAAACCCCTCCTCTGGTCACCCCAGACCACCCCTCAATCCCTCCCACAATCTTTGTGTATATAATCTCCATCTTGCCTCTATGAAGGTGGTCAGATCCAATCTAGCTCAGATTGATCTGGCCGGCTTTCCTTACAGGCATCACAAGGGGTGGGATCTCTTGGGGCAGGCCTATTTGGCTAACTCTTAATAAACTTTATCTTTTCCCTTGGCTGAGAAAGCTTGAGTTGAATTCTTCTGGGGTGTCGAGCACCCCTCAACCCAAACCCTCTTTAGGAGTTTGCGGTTCGGCTACCAGCCCCGGGGGCAGCTACAGCTGCTGTTGCTTCCGGCCCTAGGCCCACCTGGTGGGAGGAATTAAGTGGCGGATCAGAGCAGGAGTGCACAGCCTGCTGAAGATTTAAGCCCAGTCCGTGTTGGGGGTTCTTGGGGAAGGAGCAGTGCTGGTGTGGCAGAGTTGGCACATCCCCCCCAAACGTGGAACATAGAACTCTTTAGTCTACAAGCAGTCATACCCCGCTGAAAAACTCAAAGGTCAAGTTAGTTGGTTGGGAATATGGCCAGGCAGCGAAAACGCACCCAGATTCAGTCTCAGACTTTGGATTCTTTCTTTGGTGACAAAGAAGACCAAAACATACAGACAGAAGAAGTTAACAAAGTCAAAGAGCCCACAACAGAAACCTCCAAAAAAAACATGAACTGGTCCCAGGCCATGGAAGAGCTCAAAAAGGATTTGGAAAAGCAAGTTAGAGAAGTAGAGGAAAAATTGGGAAGAGAAATGAGAAGGATGCGAGAAAACCATGAAAAACAAGTCAATGACTTGCTAAAGGAGACCCAAAAAAAATACTGAAAAATACACTGAAGAAAACAACACCTTAAAAAATAGACTAACTCAAATGGCAAAAGAGCTCCAAAAAGTCAATGAGGAGAAGAATGCCTTGAAAGGCAGAATTAGCCAAATGGAAAAGGAGGTCCCAAAGACCACTGAAGAAAATACTACTTTAAAAATTAGATTGGAGCAAGTGTAAGCTAGTGACTTTATGAGAAATCAAGATATTACAAAACAGAACCAAAGGAATGAAAAAATGGAAGACAATGTCAAATATCTCATTGGAAAAACCACTGACCTGGAAAACAGAACCAGGAGAGACAATTTAAAAATTATTGGACTACCTGAAAGCCATGATCAAAAAAAGAGCCTAGATATCATCTTTCAAGAAATTATCAAGGAGAACTTCCCTGATATTCTAGAGCCACAGGGCAAAATAGAAATTGAAAGAATCCACAGATTGCCTCCTCAAATAGACCCCCAAAAGAAATCTCCTAGGATTATCGTCACCAAATTCCAGAGCTCCCAGATCAAGGAGAAAATATTGCAAGCAGCCAGAAAGAAACAATTTGAGTATTGTAGAAACACAATCAGAATAATCCAAGATCTGGCAGCTTCTACATTAAGAGATCGAAGGGCTTGGAATACGATATTCCGGAGGTCAATGGAGCTAGGATTAAAACCTAGAATCACCTACCCAGCAAAACTGAGTATCATGCTCTAAGGTAAAATATGGATTTTCAAGAAAATATAGGACTTTCAAGTTTTCTCAGTGAAAAGACCAGAACTGAATAGAAAATTTGACTTTCAAACACAAGAATCAAGAGAAGCATGAAACGGTAATCAAGAAAAAGAACAAGGAAAAGAAATTGCAAGGGACTTACTAAAGTTGAACTGTTTTGTTTACATTTCTACATTGAAAGATGACATGTATGATTCATAAGACCTCAGTATTAGGGTAGCTGAAGGGAATATGCATATATATATATGTTTATGTATATATATATATAAGTGAATATGTATGTATGTATATATCTATGTGTATATATATAGAGAGAGAGAGAGAGAGCAGACACAGGGTGAGTTGAAGATGAAGGGAAGATATCTAAAAGAAAATCAAATTAAGGGGATGAGAGAGGGAGATAGGGGGAGATAGAATGGGGTGGATTATCTCGAATAAAGGGGGCAAAAGGAAGCAGTTCTGTGGGAGGAGCGGAGAGGGAAGGTGAGGGGGGAATGAGTGAATCTTGCCCTCATCAGATTTGGCCTGAGGAGGGAATACCATACATACCCAATTGGGTATCTCACCCCACAGGAAAGAAGAGGGAAGAAGATAAAAAAAAGGGGGGGTTGATGGAGGGGAAGGCAGATGGGGGTGGAGGTAATCAAAAACAAACACTTTTGAAAGGGGACAGGGTCAAGGGAGAAAATTCAATAAAGGGGGATGGGTTGGGAAGGAGCAAAATACAGTTAGTCTTTCACAACATGAGTATTGTGGAAGGGTTATACATAATGATACACATGTGGCCTATGTTGAACTGCTTGACTTCTTAGGGAGGGTGGGTGGGAAGGGAAGAGGGGAGAGAATTTGGAACTCAAAGTTTTAAAAACAGATGTTCAAAAACAACAAAAAAAGTTTTTGCATGCAGCTAGAAAATAAGATACACAGGCAAAGGGGTGTAGAAATTTATCTTGCCCTACAAGAAAGGAAGGGAAAAGGGGATGTGAGGGGAGGGGGGTGACAGAGGGGAGGGCTGACTGGGGAACAGGGCAACCAGAATATATGCCATCTTGGAGTGGGGGGAAGGGTAGAAATGGGGAGAAAATTTGTAATTCAAACTCTTGTGAAAATTAATGCTGAAAACTAAATATGTTAAATAAATAAATTTAAATTAAAAAAATATGAATGTAAGGAAAAGTTCATAGTAGTGGAAAGATTTGGTTAAAGTAGTTGCTTTGAATATGAGGAATGTTCCATAATGAAAACAGATTTTCAGGGTTGCCCTTCAGCTAATCTGCTTAGCTTCACGGTGGTCTAGAGTTGTAACTTTGGGTAGTGGCCTTTAGCAGTCCCTTTGTCAGTGAATCAGCTAATTCTCCTGCTTCAGGTTTGAGGCCACACTTGGCTTCTAAGCCTAAGGTTCTCCACCCTTGTCTAATGGCTCTACAAGAGTAGGTATGCTTCTCCTTTTGGCAACTGTTAATCAATCAGAAAATAATTACTAGGCTTTAATAGTAAAGGGGTTGCTAATGTAATACAAGGAAAATTAGGAACCCCTGAGAAACCCCTAGCTACTGACAAGCACCCCCAGAAAGAATGGACTCAGATATCTTTGGCATTTAGCAAACCCCCTGGGACTCCATGACTCCAAGGAATGTCAATAGATAGGACCATCCCACTGAAGGATAACCCGGCAGACCCTTTCTAGCAGATATCCCTGGGGCTCAGTGACTCCACCAAGGAATGTAAATGAGATTATCCCACTAGTACAATAACCTGACTGAATCTTTGATCAGCCAGGACCTTTGTTCCTGTACCCCCAGACCACCCTGTGACTTGGCATGTAAATTCTCTATACAAACTACCCTTTCACTTCAACACATTGCCATTGATTTGTGGTGCCCTACCCCAATGGCCGCGGGCTAATAAATTCTCCACCTAAAACTTATACTCTGTGGTGTGTCTCCCTCGCTTCTGGTACAACACTAGGGAAATTCAAAGATGAATAAGACACAGGTCCTAATGTCAAGGGGCTAACAGATATACTGTAGAGATGATGTTTATGCAATAAATATAATACACAACTAATTCAATTTTGACACGTTTAATCTGAAGCATCAGTCGGATACCTAAGATTAGTCCAATGGACAGGTCTAGAGGTAGCCAGGATAACTAGAGATATATGGAGATAGTTGAAGCCACGAGAGACAGTGAGTGTAGGGGAAAGAACACATGATTTAGGGTCAGAAAACCTAGGTTTACAGTCATCACTTCTGGAACTTCAGAGAAATAATTTCATCTTCCGTGGCCTCAGTTTTCTTGTCTATAAAATGAAAGCATCATTCTCCCTAGATGACCTCCGAGGTCCCTTGCCGGCACTATGATCTTATATTCTCTTTCAGTATGACTTTTTCCCCCTGCCTTATGTGTTTGTCATTTGCATCTGATAAACGAAACTCAGAACCAATTCTCAATAGATGTGGAGGTTCTTGTTTTTGCTCACTAGGGGGATATGACATTTCTTTTCTATTACAGGATGTAAAGTGGCTTGTCAGGCCGTGAAGACGTAGGAAACAGGAAATGGTTGAGGGTCCTGGAATTCCCCCAGCCGACTGGTTACTTACTACTGCAGGCCTAACAGGAGCTCTTATCGTGTCCCTCAGCAAGTTCCCCTGAAAAGAAGGGCTTGCTTTCGCCCTCAAAAAGAGGATGAATTGGGAATTCGGCGAGTGGAGGAAGTGCGAATGTGAAGGTTACATAAGCTGAAAAAACAGGTTACAAGCACAGGTCTGTGCGGAGAAGGCTGTGTCTCTAGGGGCAACCCGCGCATGCGCAGGCATCGGACGACGCAGGCCCTCACCTGCCCTAAAGCGGCTCTGGTTATCGTTTGAAACAGATTCGTCCCCATTTGGGCCTCTTTACGCTCTGGCCAGGGTTTGCCTTGGGGAAAAAACCAAGGGGCGAAACCCTGTGTAGGTAATCCCACATAATCGAGTGATGCGAGTGAGTAATGTGAGTGGGAAACTCACAACAGAAAAACGTGTCGATTTTATTTACTCCCCCGGCGTAGCCTACGACCCAGTTTAGCCAATTGCCCGGCGGCTTCTTTTCACTCCCACCCCCTCCATTTCATCCCCACAGAGTTTCTGGCTCCGCAGCCCAGTCCACTCACACATCTCCCCCGCCTACGCCCCCGCCCCCTGGGTGGCGGTTGGCGCAGCTGCTTCCCATTCTACTCCAGGCAGGAGGGGGCGTGATGACGTCAGTGCGACGTCAGCCTCCGCCGGGAGAGGGCTGGGGGCGCCTGTCTCTGGGAGCGGTGCGGGTCTAGCGACTGACCCTGGCCCGGGGCTCCTAACAGCCTTAGCTCTCCGGGAGAGAGCAGCCGAGGCCGATGAGAGGCCGCCCTGGAAGCTGGACCTGCGTCTCTTTCTCCCTTTGCTAACCACGCCCCCCGGGGACTGCGGTGAGTACGACCTTTTTTTCCTCCCTGGATCCCTGCGGTCCGGGTGTGAGGGGAGGCGGGTGTCCAGGCCCGAGGGAACGTGGCGGTGAGGCGGCGGTCGCGGGACTGTAGGTGCCCTCGGGTCGGGTCCTGCCGGAAGAAGCGCCCCAGGGGGTCGGAGAGGACGCCCAGGGGAGGGGCGGGTCCCTAGGCCGGACCTCCTGCGGGCCCGAGGGCTGGCGAGCGGCCTGGCCGGGGCTGCCCCCAACAGGAAATTGTCCGTCGTACGAGGTTCGGGGCATGTCCCAGTTGCATGCTTTTTAATTTTAATTTTTTTTCCCGGTCCCCATTTCGTAGACGGGAATACCAAGCCACGCCGTTTTCTTTCGCACATCGTAGGCATCTGATAAATGTTTATTAAATTTTACTACTTCTTTCCAAGTGTTTGCAGAGTTTTCATTTGGTGATCAGAGCCCTAGAGTGCATATTTCTTATTTATAACCCGTCTCTCCCAGACCCTTACCTTTATCTTTAGTAGCATCCTGTACGGTTCATAAGATTTTAGAGATGGAAGGACTCTTAGAGATCATCTGCTTCTAGTAATGTAGGTCATTAACCGTGTGTGTGTGTGTGTGTGTGTGTAAATGTATGAATGAATGTGTGTGTGAATGAATGTGATGGACCCCTTTGGCAATCTGGTGACGCTTATGAACACCTCGTATCGTTATTTTTAAATGCAGAAAATAAAATACATAGTATGATAAAGGAAGTCAATTGTATTGAAATACAGTTAAGAAAATAAATGGACCCCGGGTTAAAAATTTCAGACTTTTTGTCATTTTTTTAATACAAGGTCTGGCAAATAGTAGGTGCTTAATAAATGTTTACTGATTGACTTGAAGAAATTGATGGCTAAAGGGGTGAAGTGACTTGTCCATTGTCACAAAAGGGGATCCACCTCAGGTCTTGTGATTCCAAATTGAGGACTTTTGTCGCTGTCATACTACCTGTTAGGATAAGAGAGATTGCACATATAATAATTTAAACTAGAGTTGTAGTGTAGCATAATTTAAAAACTTGCCCAACAGGCATTTATTATAGACTTACTATGTGCCAGGCACTTAGGATATTGGAACTGGGTGCTAGAGACCTGTGTTTGAATACTGATTTTTATACTGTGACTTTGAGCAAGTCTCATTTAACCTCTCTAAACCTATTTCTTCATTTGTAAAATGACAATAATATTTGCACTGCCTGCCTGGTGGAGACAGTGCTCTGTGAACCTTAAAGTAATGTATAAATGTGAGCCAATCTTATTTACAAAGTCAATAAATAAGCAAGGCACTGCACCAGTTCTAGGGGAGCTTATAATTAAATGAAGGTGGAGTGACAAAGGCACAGATAAACCAGTACATGGGAGACTTATAAAGAAGAATCTAAAGTGCTGTGAGAAATTTGAAAAAGGTGTTTTATCTAAATTAAGCCTTGAGGGAAAGGAGAAATTTGAACAAATTTGGCCTTGTGGAGGATAGGGAGGTTGGAGAAAATATATTTTAGGCTTTAAGACTACACATGCAAATGCACAGAAATGAGAAAGGGCAGGATGCAGTTAGGGAATAGAAAGTGGTTCAGATTGGCTGGTGTGTAGCATCATATGTAAAAGGGGAAAACCGGTTGGAGCTAGTTATGGAACGTCTTGAATACCAGGATAAGGAATTGATACTCTGTAGAATGAGGTTTGTTTTTTAATGGAGGAGCAGCATGATCAGAATGTGTGCATTAGGAAGATTTGGGCAGCAATATCAAAGACTGGCTAGTGGTTCTTTGCCTTTTTGGCGTGAAGATTCCTTCTTAATGTCAAAGTGTCACAATAGTATGTTTTTAATTAAACATCTATTACATGCCAGTCACTGTGCTAGGGGCTAAGGATATAAAGTACAAAGAAGGTAACAATCTTTGTAAGGAGCTTTCCCATTCTAATGAGAGAGACTAGTACACATAATAATATATAGAGCGTAATTATGCAGTTAACATGTGCAAATATACACAGAGTAGTTAAATACATTTAGTATTTTTTAGTTGAGGGAATACATGACAAAAAGCTTTAATTTAGTAATGCTTTTCATTGGCATATAGATTTGGAGTTGGTAGGATTTTAATTGAGACTTGAAGGAAGCAAGAGAAGCCAGGAGGCAGATGTGAGGAGGAAGAGCATTGCAGGCATGGGAGACAACTAGAGAATATGCTCAGAATTAAGAGATGGAGTGTTTTGTAAGAGGAACTGCTAGGAGGCCAGTGTCACTGGAGATCTAAAAGCTTTGGGGGAGGAAGGGTGGGGTTTGGGTTGAGGTTGGGCTACGTTATGAAGGACTTTGAATGTCAAATAGAATTATATATTTGATCTTGGAGGTGATGGAGAGCCAGTGGAGTTTATTGAGTAGAGGATGATATGGTCATGGTACAGAAATCATTTTGGCAGCTTAGGGAGAGACTTTTGGCAGGCTGACAAACCAGCGATGATTGCAGTAGTTTATGTGTGAGGAGATAAGAGCCTTCACCCGGGTGGTGGGAATGGCAGAGGAGAGAAGGGCATGTATTTGAGAGATGTTGCAGAGGTGAAATTAACAGGTTTTGGCAACAGCTTGGATAGGGGTGATGAGATCGAGTGGGAAGTGAAGAATGACATCTAGGTTTTGAGTCTGGGAGGTGAGTAGATGGTGGCTCTTAAGAGGTGGATGGTAGATCTGGATACAGAAAATGAAAGTATTGCTTAAAAGTGCTGAGAACGAAGAAGAACTTGGGACATCATTCAGGAATAGTTTGTTTCCTGGATATGAAAACTTTTGTTTGGCTTTTTCCTCCTAAATTAGAATCTATTTCCTTGTCACTGTAATTGCCTACAAAGGAACGGATAGAAGTCGAGTTTGGCTGGATCAAAGAGTGGGAGGGGAAATGATGGCCAATGAGGCTGGAAAGATAGGTTGTGTACCATGTAGTGAAGGTCTTTAAAAGCTCAGCAGAGGAGCCCAACAGCAAGAGATAGAAAGAAATTCCATTTAAAATTACTGTAGACATTATAAAATATTTGGGAGCCTACCTGCCAAAACAAACCCAGGAACTATATGAACACAATTACAAAACATTTTTCACACAAATAAAGTCATATCTAAATAGTTGGAAAAACATCAGTTGCTTGTGGTTGGGCTGAGCTAATATAATAAAAATGACAATTTTACTTAATTTACTTGTTTAGTCCCATACTAATTAAACTACCAAAAATTATTTTATAGAGCTAGAAAAAATAGTAACCAAATTCATCTGGAAGAAAAAAAGGTCCAGAATATCAAGGGAATAAATGAAAAGAAATGCTAGGGAAGGTGGCCTAGCCATACCAGGTCTTAAACTGTATTATAAAGTAGCAGTCATTAAAACTACTTCATTCTGGCTAAGAAATAGAATGGTGGCTCAGTGGAGTAGGTTAGGTACACAAGACACAGTAGTCAATGACTATAATAATCTACTTTTGATAAGCCCAAAGACTCTAGCTTCTGGGATAAAAACTCATTATTTGACAAAAACTGCTGGAAAGCTGGAAAATAATACAGCAGAAACTGGGCATAGACCAATATCTTACACCATATACCAAAATAAAGTCAAAATGGGTTCACGTTTTAGATATGAAGGCTGATACTATAAGCAGTCTGGGAGAGCATGGAATAGTTTACCTGTCAGATTTATGGGGATGGGAAGAATTTATGACCAAACAAGAGATAGAGTGTGTTATGAAATGCAAAATGGATAATTTTGGTTATAATAAATTGAAAAACTTTGGTACAGACAAAGCCAATGCAACCAAGATTGGGGGAAGCAGAAAATTGGGAAAGAATTTTTACAAGCAGTGTCTCTGGTAAAGGCCTCATTTCTAAAGTATACAGAGAACTGAGTCAAATTTATAAGACTACAAGTCATTCCCCAATTGATAAATGGTCAAAGGAAATGAACAGGCAATTTTCAGAGGAAGAAATTGAAGCTATCTATAGTCATATGAAAAAATGCTCTAAATCACTATTGATTAGAAAAATGCAAATCACAACAATTCTTAGGTACCATAACTCTCCTGTCGGATTGGCTAACATGACAGAACAGGAAAATCATAAATGCTGGAGAGGATGTGAGAAAATTGGAACACTAATGCATTGTTGGTGGAGTTGTGAACTGATCCAACCTTTCTGGAGGGCAATTTGGAACTTTGCCCAAAGGGCTATAAAAATGTGCTTACCCTGTGACCCAGCAATACCAATAGGGCTCTATCCCAAAGAAATCATACAATTTGGAAAAGGATTCATATGTTCAAAAATACTTAGAGCAGCTCTTTTTGTGGTGGCTAAGAATTGGAAATCAAGGGGATGCCCATCAATTGGGGAATGGCTAAACAAGTTGTGGTATATGAATGTAATGGAGTAGTATTGTGTTGTAAGAAATGGGGAAGATACGGAGTTCATAATAACTTGGAAAGTCTTATATGATCTGATGCTGAGTGAGGGGAGCAAAACCAGGAGAACATCATACACAACTATAGACATATGGTATCTCTGATGACTAACTTTGATAGACTTGACTCTTCTCAGCAATGCAAGGTTCTAAGACAGCTTCAAAAACTCATGATGGAAAAAAGGATTCATGTCCAGAGAAAGAACTACAGAGTCTGAATGTGCTTGAAGCAAATTATTTGCTCTTTTTTTTGTTTGCTTTTGTTTTTGTTTCTGTTTCGTTTCTTCTTTCTCGTGGTTCATTCCCTTGGTCTTTACAACTTAGCTGTTGTGAAAATATGTTTTAGTGTGAAGGTATATGTAGAACCTATATTGGATTGCTGGCCGTTTTGGGTGGGGAGGGGGGAGGAGAGGGAGGGGGAGAAAATTTGAAACTCTCAAAAACTTGAGGAACTGAATGTTGTAAGTTAAAACTAAAAATAAATTAATTTAAAAAAAGCTAAACAGAGGAGTTTATATTTTATCATAGAGGCAATAGGAAGCCAGTGGAATTTCATATAAGTGTGTGATGTGGTCATATTTGTTCTTTTGCAAAGTCACTAGCAGCTACATGAAGGATAGAATGTAGTGAGAAAAAACTTGAGATAGGGAAGGTAGGCTTTCTGAATTGAGAGGAGGGCGATGAGGCCTCAACTAAGGTTCTGATTCCGCGAGTAGAGAGATTGGATGGGAGACATGTTGTACGCACAGAAACAGTGAGATTTGGCAAGTGATTAGATATACAGGGAGAGTCAAGAATAATGCCAAGTTTACAAGCTTAAGATGGTGCCCACAATAGGGAAGGTTTTGAAAGAGAGGTGGGTTGGGAGGAAAATAATGAGGCATGTTGTAGACGTTTTACATTTGAGATGTGCCTGAGAGGACATTGAGTTGAAAATGACTAGTAGGCACTTTGATATAAGACTGGGGTTCTAGAAAGAAACTAGTTGGGGCTGATAATCCATGGGAGTAGTTGGGGGTCCCCAGAACAAAACCTTGGGTCAAACCTCCAGTTGAGGGGCATGATATGGATAATAAACCAGCAAAGGAGACTGACAGGAAGAGAACAGAGAGAGTATTTTTGTGAAACCCAGAGAAGGGTTAGAATATCCAGGAGAAAAAGGTCAGTAGTGTTAGATGCTGCAGAGAAGCTAATAGAGATCTACACTCTACCTGACAATAGTCAGCCATCAGCCTTTGTATGAAGACCTTCCATGAAACCCAACTCCAGAGGTGTGTAACCCATTCTACTTTTTAAAGCATAAAGCCAATTGCTAGGAGGTGTTTCCTTACTACAAGTTGAAGTTTGTCTCTACAGCTTCTACCTTTGTTCCTACTGTTGCCCTTGGGGGACAAACAGAATAAGTCTAGTAGACCCTTTCCATGTGATAGCCCTTTATGTATATGAAGACATTTATCTCTCTACTGCCCAAGTTTCCTCTTCTGCAGATGAAAAATCCCCAGTTCCTTTAGCCAATTTTCACATGGCATAATTTCAAGGCTTTTCTCCATCCTGATTCTTTCCAGCTTGTCAGTGTCTTTCCTAACTTGTGGTATCCAGAACTGACTGCAGTACTCCAGATACGGTGTGATAGCAGAATTGAACAAGATTATAACCTTCATTTGAACACAGTATCTCCCTTAATGAAGTCTCCATGTTGCTAAGAATCATCTAGAATAGGTTAATCTTTGCCATTTCTTTCAAACTTCTGAAAGAGTAAATTATCATTAAGGCAGGCCAAGAAGTTTTTTGGAGTTCACTTTGGGCATAGAGAGGGCTCCTGTAAATATCTGGAAATTTGAAGTCTTCTGTCACTTTATTCTCTTGACATGTGATCTTTTTTCTCTCTGTCCAAGTAGACTCTTGACAGTTATCATTTCTCTTAATCCCTTTGTACCCAAGTGCTTTTTGCTGTCTTTCCTTCTTCTTTTTGCTGGATTTCTTCACAAGAGTATACATGAGTCTGTCTTCTAAGTATATACTGCTGCTCCACTTAGGCCTTTTGAATAAGTGTAACAGTAAGGCAGTAATAACAATTTAGATGATAATTGTCAAAATGCCTATGTGGTTCTGTATCACAGTATACGAGACTCTCCAGATAGAAGGTAGAAGTAAACCACTTATTCAGACACCAGAGAACCACATCCCACAAGCCATTTATCCGGTCTATCAGAGCAGTAAAACATTCCACACACAATATAACAGCCTGGAGCCTCGCCAACCTCTCCAACCCCCCCTGCTGGGGTCTTCCCCAAAACAAACTCACAGTACAGCTAAGTCAGCCTGTTCAGCTCTAACAATTGAGAGGGTGGCCATTAGCAGCCATAACTGCGCTGTCTCTCTCTTTTTCCTGTGACATAAGTTCCTTGGGCTTCCTCTCATGTAAGCACATCACACGGCCTATTAATGGGTGGGAAAGATCTTTAAATCTAAATTGCTACTGCAATAAAGTATTGCCTTGGACTGCCATACTGCAGTTATGGAGCACTTCCTGCCTAACCTCAGTGACTCCTGTTAGGCTAGAGTTGGCTCTTGGCGTTCGCTTGTTCACTTTACTTGTTACCCATACTTTGTGTGTTTGTGTAAAGGCAGCTGCAGCCCTAAGTTTTATTGAAGGCTGTTTTCTTGGATATTGTCCTTTTGAATTACAGGCTCTCTCTACCTGTATTCTTTGTCTTACATTGTAGAAACTCTCCATAAACTTGATAGACATACAGATGTGTATATGTTTATGTATAATTGTATTTTTCCCTCTTTTTAGGTTTATAGTCCTTTTTTTGAATTTGCAAGATTCCAGGCAAATATATTCTTAGCAACATGCTATCTCCGTGTTGTCCCTTGCCTGGAGTTCATTTCTATCTTTTAAGGTGTGGTTGAGAAATCCAAATACTGTTCGAAGATAATATTTTACAAACCAAATACTGTACAATACTGCTCACTCCCACATTTACCTCTTAGTAGAAGCCCATGCTTTCTTATAACAGTAGTGATCAAAATAGCAAAAAGTCTTCAGTTTCTTGCCCAGGACTATTCATAATATTTAACAAAATGCTTTCAGATATCCTTCTGACTATCATTTGTTTTACACAGCCCTAAGTAGGTAGTAGTCATCAGCATTAACATTGTCTTATACAGTTCTTTGTCATGTCTTGAATACTTGCTCATTGAAGATTGCAGATTTTTCTGTTTTTAATTTCAGGTTAACAAATAGCTGCCTTGTGGTCTTTCAGCAGAGAGTTAGTCACTAACCACCACTATTTGTCTCATCTTCCTCCAGTTGATCTCTGCCTTGATTACAGTTATGGATACTTATCATTGTTCCTTGTAGGAGAAGCAGCTGGTTCTGTCTTAAAGGATCCACCTCCTTTTATGGGAAAAGCCTAATATCTTTACCTGACTGAGTGTTTAGCAGGTCTTCTTGCCCAGCCCAGCCTGTGTCCTATTTTTCTGCCTCCTAATATTGGTCAAGACTCCCTTTCTTCAAATCCTTTCATCTTTGTTTTTATGTAAAGGCATTCTCTCTGTTTTAAAGGAAAACTTCTCTATGATAGATAACCTGGAGCATAGGGAGATGATAAGACCCTAGATTTAGAGCTGGAAGGTCATCTAGTTCAATCTCCTCATTTTACAGATGATGAATTGCGACCCAGAGAGGTTAGGTGACTTGTCCAAGGTCACACAGATAGTAAGAAGAGGGATGTAGTATACCTCTAATCCCTTTACCCTGTCTTATAGGAGGGATACCAGTATACATTTGTTTAAGCCTCCATCTTTGTATACTCAGTGCTTAGCACGGTGTCTGGCACACAGAACACATTTGTTTGATAAGTGTTGATTGATCAGATAGATAGTATGGTTATGTAAGCCTGGAGAACAGAAAAATTCTATGCCCAATAGGAAGGAACAAAGGAAACGAATATTTATCAAGCACCTACTGTGTACCAGGAATATATCATTTGAGCCTTCCAACACCTTTGGGAGGTGGGTGCTGTTATTCCCATTTTTTACAGTTGAGGAAACTGAGGCAGACAGAGATTAAATGTTTTGCCCAGGGTTATATAACTAGTAAATTTCTAAGTTTGAACTTGAAATCAGGTCTTTCTGATTTCAGGTCCAGTGCTCTATTCATTACTCCCCCAGGTGCCTTAGCTGTACCTCCTCTACAGGTCATTCAGTCAAATGCCTGCTTTGTGCCAGGCATTGTGGTGGATCTGGGGATAAAGTACAAAGAATAAAATAATCTCTACTCATGTGATCTTCCATTCTAATGGAGGAGATGACAAATTCATATATAATACATATACAGCATAAATAACAAGTTAATTAATGCAGACACTCATGAGGACACAGACAAACATACAAAGTAGTTTAATATGAGGTACCATAGGAAGGAGGGCACTAGCAGTTGAAGGATCAGGAAAGGCTTCATGTACATGGTGTGTGAAGTGCATCTTAACCAGAAAGACTCTATAAGGAGCTGCATTACAGACATGGGGAACAGTGAATGCACAAAGACTCTGTACGTAATGTATAAGAACTTGAGAGAAGGCCAATTTGGTTTCACTTGCAGAGTGAAAGAGGGAGAGTAATGTCCAACAAGGCCAGAAAGGCAGGTTCAAGGTAGGTTGTGTAAGACTTTAAAATCCAAACAGAGGAGTTTGTATTCTAGAGGCAATAGGAAATCCTTGGAGTTGATTAAGTCAAGAGTCACACGGTCAGATATGTATTTAAGGTAGCAGAGTATAGAATGCACTAGAATCATGAGAGACTTTAGACAGGAAAACCTGTTGTAGTGATCTTAGAGATGAAGAGGGCCTGAAACAATGTGGCTGCACAAGTGGAAAGATGGCTCTGATGAAAGAGATGTGAAGGTAGAAGGAACAAGGCTTGGCAACTGATTGAATAGGTGGAGTGAGGGAGAAAGAGGAATTGAGGAAAATGCAGAAAGGGTGATTTGAAGAAAGGTTTTGGGGGGAAGATAATGAGTTCAGTTTAATTTGTTGAATTAAGCTCATGGGAGATTGGAGCTGGGTAAATAGATCTAGGCATCGGAGTGGAGAACCTGCTGTCTCCAGACTACCACATGTGGTCCTTGGGTGTGGCATTTTGACTTGAGTCCAAGTTTTACAGAACAAATCCTTTTATTAAGGGAATTTGTTCTATGAAGTTTGGATTCAGTCAAAGGGCCTCACTTGAGGACCTAGAGGGCCACATGTGGCCTCAAGGTCGCAGGTTCCCCACCCCTCATAGGAGTTGTCTGCATAGAGGTGATAATTAAACCCATGTGAGCTAGCTAGTTTAGCAAGTGACAAGATAGAGAAAAGGGCCGAAACAAAAAAAAAGCCTTGAGGAATACCCACAGTTGGGTGGCATTATGTGGATAAGCCTGTGAAAGAGATGTCAAACAGGTAGGAAGGATTTCTCCTGTTTTCCATGTTTTTTGGAAGCAAGATATCCTCAGTTTATTGTTGTTTTTGCCTACATGTGTCAGTCATTTCCCGTGGTGAACAATTGATACATTTTGCTAATAAATTGTTGAAATTGAAATCCTTTTTTCTACGAAGTCATTTCTACAATTTGTTGTGCTTCAGGGTTTTTTTTTTGCATTCTATTTAATATCAACAAATGATATATTTTCTAAAATAGCCTCTTATGCTTTATTTTCAGGTCTTATATCAAAGAAGATTCAGTTTTGGAGACATTTTCATTTTTTCCAGAGGAATAAATTCCAGTATGGAGACGTAGGATTCTTAAAGGGACGTAGTCTAAACTCTGGGAGGTAGTTTTGTGCTTGTACATAGATATTAAATAATGAAGAGTGATTTAAAAGTGCCTTTTCAGAATTAATGATGTGTTACACATCTATACATTAATTTTTGATAGGGCAACAATTTTTAAGCATATACAAAAACACTAAGATTTTCCTGTAACTTTGTGACCTTATATATCCTTAGGTAAAAACGGTAGCACTCTATATATGTGGTCTCCAGATGAATATGCTATAATTTAATTTTTTAAATGCAAGGAAAAGCTTCTGTTATAGATATTAAATCTCTTTGAAGTTCACAGAAAAGTCTATTCTGTAGGAAAAGTGTAACATCTAGTAGTTCTAAATTGTAGAAAATTTGAGTACCAGTTATAGTGAAATAGAAGACTAACAAATACTGCAAAAACATTGGATGAATCAGCAACATTTTACTTCAAAACAGCAGAATCAATACTTGTGTGCAGTTTAGCAAGTGATAAGATATAGAAAGAAAGCAAAATTTGGTCACGTGAAACCATATCCATCTTTATTCAGTGTACAAGTTTATGTGTTGGACTTTGAAAGTGAAGTTAAAGAATATTAGATTGTAAAGCATTCCATTAACTTTTCAAGCATGGCCTCAGTTTATCAATATAATTTAAAATATTCACTCTAAAGTCAATTTCAGGTGTTTAGGATATTTTTGGTTCTTTGTAAAATGCCTTTAGGAAAATAAGTGTTAAGTAGGATCTAAAGCGATTATTTTTTTTTCTCTTTAGCACAGTATTTACTCCTTAATGATCAGGTTTTACAGCTTCCTACAAAAAGTAAATAAAGATAGATAATTTTGAGTTTTCTCTAACTTCTTAACTTTTTGAAATGTAGAAATATACATATGTATATAAGCATAAATGTGAGTTTAAGATATACATCCTTAAAAGTGCATCAGCTTTCAGTCCACTTAGGTAGCATTGTAATAAATGAGGATTATGATGATGAAATAGCACCCTGTAAGCCTGAGTTAATTAAATCCAAAGTACAATACTAGTTGCCATTCAAGTGACCAGGGAGAATTACTGTACTTCTTGCAGAGGTCGCTTGATGTAATTGTAATGCTGGACATCCAATAACGCACATAACTTACTCAGATCTCAATGTTTTTTATAAAAAGATGAAAAAATTCCTTTGTATATTTTTAGCTAAATATATAACTAATATCACAAACCCACGCACAAAACTACCTCCCAGAGAAAGACTTGTCCCATTTTATTCCCAAAATACTCAATTATGAATGCTGTAGAGGACGGTGTGCTGTTATCACGTTTGATGAATAGTGAAGCACATGAAATGAAATATGATTTGTCATGTGAACTCTACAGAATGTCTACATACTCTGCTTTCCCAGTCAATGTTCCAATCTCAGAAAGGAGTCTTGCTCGGGCTGGATTTTATTACACTGGTGTGAACGACAGAGTTAAATGTTTCTGTTGTGGCTTAATGCTGGATAATTGGAAACAAGGAGACAATGCTATTGACAAACATAAACAGCTATATCCTAGCTGTGCATTTATTCAGAATTTGATTGCAGTTAATCTGGGATCTTCTCAGTCTACATTTTCTTCTTCAATGAATAATGCCACTCGTTCGGTATCTTCCAATTCAGGACAGAGTGGATATTTCAGTGGTTCTTATTGCAGTTTTCCATTGGAGCCAGTGACTTCCAGAGCACCTGAGGACTTGTCCCTTCTGAACACCAGTCCCTACAGTTATTCAATGAGTACTGAAGATGCCAGAATTCTTACTTATCAGACATGGCCATTGACATTTCTGTCACCATTGGATCTGGCAAGAGCTGGTTTTTATTACATAGGACCTGGAGACATGGTAGCTTGCTTTGCTTGTGGTGGGAAACTGAGTAACTGGGAACCAAAAGATGATGCCATGTCAGAACATCGGAGACATTTTCCCAACTGTCCTTTCCTGGAAAATCAAATTCAAGAAACATCAAGGTTCAGTGTCTCTAATCTGAGCATGCAAACTCATGCAGCTCGTGCTAAAACCTTTGTGACCTGGCCACCTCAAATTCCAGTTCATCCAGAGCAGCTTGCAAGTGCTGGCTTTTATTATGTGGGTAAGAAACCTAAATTAGTAGAAGAAATAATAATAACTCTTAGCCACTAAGTTTTCATCTGTAAATTATAAGTTATTATGCACATTCAAGTTTTGGTTCATTTTTTTGTTAGGTCGAAACGATGATGTCAAATGCTTTTGCTGTGATGGTGGACTGAGGTGTTGGGAATCAGGAGATGATCCTTGGGTGGAGCACGCCAAATGGTTCCCAAGGCAAGTACTCTCTAATGATTGCTTCACAAGCTTCTGTTCTTAAGAGAAGTAGACTTACTTGAATGACTCAATTCAAATTTGAATTACATTAAAGCTTCTTGTATGTGTTATGGTTGAAATAATCAGATTATGTTTTTTAAAATTGATCGTATTTACAGTTAATTTAATTGATTTTTTTCTTCTAACTGCCTAAGATGTCACTTGCTGTGTCTGAACTTAATTCAGAAATTCACCGTAATAAGTTTAGAAGTGCAGTTCTTCTGTCACCTCTGATGGATGTCTGTTTTATTATCCAAGGAAGGATGGTCCACTTTTTCTAACCTTGCAGGTGGACTCAAACAGTGAACATTTCTTAGTCACAGGACTGGGTTGTTACTAGCTCTCATTCCCAATTTCCATTCAATCATATTTCCTTATAGCCATGATTCTAGCTTCCCCAAAACCATAAAAGAGCTGTCTCCATCATTTGGAGTCTTGGTTTACCTGAGGAAGTTGAGATCCTATTTATTGGTAAATTTGTACTTTATTAATAGACTGATCATGTTCAGTTCTTTGTGCCACATTCTACCTTAATTTTAGCTGTTAGGCGGTGAAGAAATGCTATATTGTGGGTGTGAGTTTTCCAAATGTTTGAATTTTACCATGTAGCAATCGTTTTCCATCTAAATCATTCTTTATGGAAATCTTCCTAAAATATGACTTATTATGATAGGAAACTAATAATACTAAATACAGCTAAATTGCTTCATGGTCATCTTGGTTTGCATTGTGCTGTAATACAGTGGTGCTGTTAGATAGGATTGTTTGTTTTTGACTGTTTAGCCCCAAACTGCTGTGTTTTCTGCCAGTTGTTAACTTCTTTGACATTTTGAATGTATGTGCCCACCTGTTGATTGTTTGCTGTAATGTAGGGAGAACTGAATTAGTGCATTATGGTATGGCAGAAAAACACTGATCATAGAGCTGAGAGAACTAGTTTCTTCTCTTGGTTTTGCCATTGAATAGTTTTGTGATGTTGGGCAAGACAACCATTAGTTCTCACTTCCCTCATCACTAAAATGAGTCTAGATTCTGTTGTTTATAGAAATGTTTTTTTCCTAGACTTTTCTTGTAAATCTTTGTGGTTTCTATTTAAAATAACTCATTAATACCAACATTTGTTCTTAAATATTTAGCTGAATTTGTCCTCTTACTGGTATTGAGTATACTAGTGCAGATCACAAACCACGTCTTCTTATAGTGTACAATTGTAGTTTGTCTTTGGTTGAATCCTCTCTAGAGCATGGTGGTTGTGAAGAAAGTGCTTTATGAATCTCAAAGCACTATTTAATTAAATAAGTGAATTAGTATTTTTACTATGAATAGTGCTACAGATTGTGTTTAATTTAGAAGCTGTTATCTAGCAGTTTGCCAACCAGAAAGTTCTCAAAATTGGCATTTTTAATGCTCTCCAGTAAAAATACAGTAATTAGCACTGATCACAAAACTAGCCAAAATAGAATGGTCGGATTTTGTAGGGTTTAGATTGCTGAAGTGTTATTTACTCTTACTGCTTATTGTGAAGGGAAAGAGAAACCTCTTCATATAATAAATCACTACTTATTTACCTAAGGAGGTAGACTTAAGGAATTAGGAGTGAATTATTATTTAACTGGAATTTCAAATGAATTTTTTTTTCCTTAATCCACTATCATTCTATAGATGAGGAAGCTGAAATCAGAGGTTCTATAATTATTAAAGGTGTAAATACTGTTCATATCTTCTAAATTGCTTCAAAACTTTTTTTTTAAGAAGGAAATTGCTCTTATAGATGCAGCAGCCTTCCAGTGGGGAAATTTATACTTTAGACTACTTCTTTTTCAGGACTTACTGCTTGTTACAACAATGTCTCTACATTATTTTTCCCTTCTTTTTTTTTTTTAGTGATAAAGGCAGATAAATTATGAAAATAAATATAATAAAAAGGTGACTTTAAAAATTCATTGTGTGGTAGAAATTGATATTTTCAGGTTAAATCTTTTCCCGAAAATTGGGGCTGGCATGCATATCAGATATATCAGTAATTGAGTATCTTATCCTGGCTCTTATTAATTCTTAAAGAGTGTGTGTGTGTGTAAGTAATTAATATAGTTAACTAAATTAACAAATAATTACTATTATATATTTTTATACATAGCCTACCAACTATGGACCTCACTACCTCTATTTAAAGTAGTGGTTAATAGGTAACTGATTGTGCACTAGATCAATGGGGTTCAATTCAAATAGAAACAGATGAAGGGTGTCTGGATTAATGGGAATGGGATAAAGAGGGAATAACATGTATTTGGAAGGCTATAAAAGTCTTCAAATTCATTTAGAAATGAGGGTAAGGAGAAAGGATGGGGGGAGAGAATAAGGGAGGAATCTTTGGAGATGGAATAGGTTAAGTAATAGGAGAGTGGGTAGAAGTAAGGTAGAGGAGTCAGGAGGGATAGAAATAAAATATACACACAAACATAAAATAAAGATCAGGAATAGAATTTATTAGTAAAAAAAAGGAGGGGTAGTAATCATGATCTCAGACCAAGTTAAAACTAAAATTGATTTAATCAAAAGAGAAAAAATAGGGAAACTACACTATATGTTGGCCGTATTAATCAATATTGTTTTAGAATAGACTTTAAAATAACTACATAGTATAAGGTTGGAATATTGCTGTGGTGTAGGAAATGATGAACTGGCAGTCTTGGAAAAATATGATAAGACTTCAACTTATGAAGGAAATTATTATCCACCCTCAGAGAAACAGAGGACAAACAAATATAGTATGGTGTTAGCATAGATGCGTATGAATTATTACATCTATATGAGAGTATGATTAGATATCTATGCGTATGTATATATGTGTGTATGCGTATGTGTGTATATGTATACATAGATGTATATCTATACATTCATATGTATCTATATCCTTGCTTATTTGTAGCCTTCTTAGGGGCTGGGGAGGAAGGGGGGAAAAAAAAAGGAAAAAGTGCACAGCAAAGAAGAAAACTTAGAAGGAAGCAAAGAAAAGACAGACATCTCCGAACACAATGTAGTATTATTATAGGCTTTTTTGAAATGGAAATTTATTGCTGTATATTTTGAATCCTCTTACGTTCTTCTGTGCACATGGCAGTGCTTCTTTTCCTTTTCTTATTTTGTATTTAAATTTCACTATTAAGTTTATAATGTGTTTCTTTTTCTTTTATGTATTTAAGTTTTAGTATTTGTTTAAAATAATTTAAAAAAAGAAAGAGAAACAGATTCCTCTAGGCCACATATTAACTTTTGTTGTTGTTGTTCAGTCCTGTCTGACTCTTTGTGATTCCATGGACTATAGCATGCCAGGCCCTTATATCCTCCCCTATCTCCCAAAATCTGTCCAAGCTCCTGTTTGTTGCTTCTTTAACATTCTGTCCATCTCATCCTCTGCTGTCGCCTCTTTCTTTTGCCTTCAATCTTTCCCAACATTAAGGTCTTTTCTAATGAATCCTGTCTTTTCATTATGTGACCAAAGTATATAAGCTTCAGCTTCTGTTTTTGATTCATCTGAATTAGCTTCTTTAAGTATTGACTGATTTTTTAGCTAGGTGGCACAGTAGATAGAGCAATGGGTCTGAAGTCAGGAAGACCTGAGTTCAAATTTTGCCTCTGAGACTTACTAGCTGTGTGACCCCAGGCAAGTCACTTAACCCTGTTTGCCTTAGGTTCCTCATCTGTGAAATGGGCTGGAGAAGGAAATAGCAAACCACACCAGCATCTTTGCCAAGAAAACCCTAAATGGGGTCTCAAAGAGTTGGACACAGCTGAAAAGGCCGAACAACAACACTGACTGATTCTGTTTCCTTGCTGTCCAAAGGACTCTCCAAAGTCTTCTTTAGCACCACAGTTCAAAAGTGTCAGTTCCGTGGCACTTAGCCTTCCTTGTGGTCCAACTCTAACGTCGGTACTGGAAAAATCATAGCTTTGAGTATATTGACATTTGTCAGCAAGGTGATGTCTCTGCTTGGGTAGTGTGTTGTCCAGATTTTCCATAGTTTTCCTTCCATGGAGCAAGTGTCTTTTTAATTTCATGGCTGCAGTCACCGTCTGCAGTGATTTTTTTTCAGCTCAAGAATATAAAATCTTTAACTGCTTCCATTTTTTCTCTCTCTGTTTGCCAGGAAGTGATGAGACCAGTTGCTAGGATTTTAGTTTTTTCTGATACTAAGCTTCAAGCCAGCTTTTAACCTTAAACTCTTCTCTTTCATATCCTCATCAAGAGGCTTCTTAATTCTTCACTTTTTGCCATCAGAGTGGTATTGTCTGCATATCTGAAATTGTTGATATTTCTCCCAGCAACCTTAATTCCAGCTTTTTGATTTGTCCAGCTGGGCATTTTGCATGATGTATCCTGCATATAAGTTACATGAGGTGACAGTATACAGCCTTGAGGCCCATGGGGGACCCTCGTGTCTGGTGCTGTGCTGAGGGGATGGGGGAGTTGCTGGTGCTGCTGGAGGCCTTAGGGGTCTGGCACCTTGGACCTGGTGCTAAGTTGGGGTCCTAGTGATGGTGTCAGGGGTGTGCTGAGGTCGGTGGGGTGTTTCTGCATTTCCCTGTGCAGCACATGGTGATCTGGACGCCGGAGGTTGCCTGTTTGCCCAGGGCTAAGCTGAAGCAGTGGCACTTCTCAAAGCTGGAGTCTTCTAGTTCCCCTGGTTATACTGAGGCATGTGGGGGAGTCCTAGTGCTGGCATTGCTGCTCCACTGCACGGATGCTTAGGATCTACTGCTGGTTTGCTAAAGTGAGGTTTGCTGAGATACTTCGTGTTCTGGACTATGTTCCCCTTTTACCCAAGTGAGATAGACCTTTCCTGCTGATCTTTCAAGTTTCTTGGGTTCAAAGATTGTTTCAAGATTGTTTCTCTGTCTTTTTGGTGGTTCTGCTGTTCCAGCATTTGTTTTGGGGTACTATTTTATGGTGGCTTGGAGGTGAATATGGGAGAATTACAGTGATTTACTGCATCCTGTATCATCTTGGCTCCTCGAAGTCCTTGACTGCTCTTTGCAGTATCTGCAGCTTGTAGATGTCATTTCTCAATTGTTGCCTGGAAGTAAATACTAGATACTTTAGATTTCATCTTTTAAAGTGAAACATTCCTCATAATACAAATTATTATACACAGTAGTTTTCTGAAACAACTTCCTTTTAAAGATCCAAGTTAGACCCAAGAAGCAAATTGTTTGGAAGAATCATATTTTGTCTTTGTTTTTTAACATATGAAACAAAAATTTTTAATGTTCCTTTCTGTTAATCTTTTAGGTGTGAATATTTGATACGAATGAAAGGACAGGAGTTTGTTGATCAAGTTCAAGCTAGGTACCCTCATCTCCTTGAACAGGTAAAAAGGAGTTATTGTAATTGCCTGTACTGATAGTAATTCTTAACTGGTGATTATGAAAGTATATTATTTAATATTTTTTAGAGAAAAATCAACGATATTGTTACACTTGTACTTTGGATCCTTAGAACATGCAAAACTTCCTTCATGAATACATAAGAAACTGGGAGATCATTTTAACTATCTCCGCTTTGAAAATTGCATATTTCCCCGGGTGACATATAATTGGGAAGGCAGCCCATTGAATCAAATCATTATTTATAATTCAGAGAAATACTGTAGATGGTCATTGAACTGGGCTCACAATTGAGTAGTAGGAGCAGGAGATTAGACTGAATTGCACAGAACTTTCAGTGATTCCAGACTTTATTCCCACAAAAGTGCATCTATAACACTAGTACTATAAGGTACCACAAACTCATGAGAATAAAAGAGTGCAAGTGACCTGGTAGGCAAAGGGGAAGATGCACAGTGAGTATAAGTAGTCTGGCAGCCTATCATCAGTGATTAATTGTTATGAATCATGACATAAAAGTTAATTATAAAGGACCTGTAAAATTGGGAAATGAAGTAGCCTTAGTAGCAAATATGACTTGAGTGCTACATTGGTATCCTTGGTATTTAAAAGATTAAAGAAAGGTCTCCAGGTCATTGGGTGAATCTTCTGAAGGAGTGAAAAAAAAGATGTGAAGGAGACCTGTACAATATGAGGATGTGTACAAGGTTCAAGATCTATGCTAGTAGAGAGAGCACACATATTTATATTTTGTCATTTAATCTTAGAAAGTAAAGATATATTCCTGACACATCCATTATACATCCTACTATGAGGAATAATGGCTTTTTAAAGGGGACATCTCACAGAATAGGCTAACTTTAAAATTTTTGTGGAGACTAGAAAAAGGATTTTAGTATTTCCCTCATCTTTTTTAGAAAAATCAATTTTAAAATGATGCTGATTTGGTGGGAAGAATTGAAAACTTTGCCACAGAGTTGAAGTGTTGGTCCAAATGAGTGTATGATTTAAAGAATATGTTGCTAGATGGATGATTTCATCAACATGAGTATACTTTCCTCATGAGCAGAAAGTAGACCTTCATACCCTAAGTAAACATACCCTAAGTAAAGTCTTCATTAGTTGTGTCAAAAATATGCATCCATTTGGTGGTTACTTTTTTCCATACATTGGTTGGTCTCTAGATGACACAAAATCTAACTTTTGACAGAAATTAGAAGGCTATCTTAACTTGAACCCTTCAGGGCTTTTTTTCCATTGGCTTTTGAGTATCCAGGGTTGCGCCCTATGCTACCTAATGCATTAGAGTTTTCTGGAAGCTATATAATTTAAGATAAGCCAGTTAAATAATAACTTGCTAAGGTTAATGGAAAATATTGTTATACTTTTAATTTTAGCCACTTCCATGCTTTTCTGAAACTAGAAAGAGAGCGCCCTCCTTTCCGCCTAAATCTCTTTCTCTGCAAGGTATCACACAAATAGGCAGTTTTTCAGAAGTTTTGATGTGGTTTAAATTTTGTTAGCTCAGACTTTTGGGACACTACACACACACAAACGCGCGTGCACGTGCACGCGGACACACACATGTCATTGTTTAGGTACTAAATTCTTGTCATTTTTGCTATGTGCAAATAATTTGAAATTTACATTGTTTCCTCTTCTGTCTTCTCTTCTGCAGCTGTTGTCAACTTCAGATGTTCCAGGGGATGAAAGTGCTGATCTACCAAGTATGTGAAATAATACTTTGAATTTATATAAAGAATGCCTAGAAAAAAATAATAAGAATGAAAGTATGTAACAAAATTGTGAAATTAGTTTAAAAAAAAGATGAATCAGGTATGGAGTTTTGATTACATACTGTATTACTGTGCATGTGTTACCAGGCTCTTTGATAGGGTGGATCCAGAGAAGTATGACATTGACCTGGCCCCCAAACTACTTACATTATAGTTGGGAAGGCAAAACACAAATACACAAATATATCATCTATTATTTTGTATTGTTAACTAAGTGTCAGATTAATGATATAGACACATTAAGGAAAGGAATGGGAATTGGAGTAGGAAAAGAATTTCAGAGGAGATGGCATCACTAAATTATGTAAAGAATTGCATAAGATTCTTATATTTTGTATTTTGAAGGCAAGGATAGGAATTTTTCTTTGTACTTATTTTAGAAATCTGCCTCTAGCCACATCTATTTAAATAATACGTTAAAAATTAAATTTAGGACAGTGAGCATTGTGTACCTTTTCCACTTTCCTCAGGTTCCTGAACTCACTTGCTCCTTCCCTTACTCTTAGCAGAATACTTTGCCTTCTCTTTTACTAAGATGATCTAGGTCGTTAAATGAGTTCTCCCTAAGACAATGTCTTATAGCAGGACAATAGATGTGGAGTAAGAGGATCTGCATTCAGAATCAGACTCTGATAACATGTATGACCTTGGGCAAGTCACTTAACCTCTGTTAGCCAAAATTTCATCTGTCAAATGGGGGTAATAATAGGATCTACCCCTCACGGTTGTTGTAAGGTTCAAATGAGATTATATTTGTAAAGCACTTAGCATAAAGCCTGGCACATAATAAGTATTAATATAAATGCTAGCTATTGTTGTTATCATCATCATTGTCATTGTTATTTACTTAATGAGTGAATTGATAATTTATGAAATGGGAGCAGGCATGCCTAGTTCTATGTTGGCAGTGGGAAGTAGGGCTGCAAACACACTTTAATAATAAGCACATAGGTGTGGGAATGAAATGGAATGGTGTGTCATTTTCTTTAATGAAATCATCATTTCTATGATTTGTTCTTTGACCCACTTGTTTTTTAGGATTAGCTTCTTTAATTTTCAATTAATTTTTAATCTGTCTTTCCTTGGTCCATTATTGAATGTAATTTTTATTGCATTATGATATGAAAAGGATGCATTTACTTACTATAGACTTCTTTGCTTTTGGTTGTGAAATTTTTATATCCTAATACATAGTTAGTTTTTGTGTAGGTTTTGAGAAAAAGGTTTATTCTTTTCTATTACCATTCATTTTTTTCTCCTGAGATCTGTCGTATCTAACTTTTCTAGAATTTTATTCACTTCCTTAACTTCTTTCTTGTTAAATTTTTGGTCAGATTTATCTAGTTCTGAGAGGGGAAAGTTGAGATCCCACACTAGTATAGTTTTATTATCTATTTCCTCCTGTAAAGAGTTTCCTTCTTTACCTCTTTTCAGTTAGATCTGTATTTGCTTTGGATTTATTTGAGAACATAATTGGTACCCCTGCTTTTATTGCTTTATTTGAAGCATAATAGATTCTGCTGTAGCCCTTACCTTTACCCTATGTGTATCTCTCTGCTTCAAATGTGTTTCTTGTAAACAGAGTATTGTAGGATTCTGGTTTTTAATCCATTCTGCTATCTGCTTCTGTTTTATGTGTGAATTTATCCCATTCACATTTATAATTATGATTACCATTTCGCTCCATTCTAATTTTGCTTATTTATCCTCCCCTCTCTTAACCACCACCCTTCCTCTCCTCACAAGTGTTTTGCTTTTGATCACCACCTTCCCCAATATAGCCTCCCTTTTATCAGTTCCCACCTTCTATTATTCCCATCCCTTTGTAATTCCTTAGAGGGTAAGATAGATTTCTATATCCAACTGAGTGTGTATATTATTTCTTCTTTGAGCCAATTTTGATGAGAGTAAGGTTTAAGCTTTCCCCTCCTCCCTTCCCCCTACCCTATCTCTTTCTCCATTATTAATAGCTCTTCGTGGGATAATATACCCCATTCAATCTCCCTGCTCCTTCCAGTGCAGTTTTCTTTCTCATTTTGTTTTCCTGGGTATCCCATCAGAGTTATCTTATATTCGTGCTGTCTGCCTGCATATACTCCTTCTAGTTGCCCTTAAAAAGTTGTTAAGAGTTACAAATATTATTTTGCCATGTAGGGAAAAAAACCCAGTTTAACCTTATTGAATTTGTTATGTTTTCTCTTGTTTCTTTTTTACCTTTTTATGTTTCCCTTGAATCTTGTATTTGGAGGTTAATTTTTTTTTTAATTTAGCTCTGTTCTTTTAATTAGAAATGCTTGAAAGTCCTCTATTTTGTCAAATGTCTTTTTTTCCCCCCTGAAAGATTATATTCACATTTGCTGGGTAGGTGATTCTTGATTGTAATCTTAATTCCTTTGTCTTCTGGGGTATCATATTCCAAGTCTTCTGGTTCTTTAATGTGGAAGCTTTGAAATCCTGTGTAATCCTGACTGTAGCTCCACGATATTTGAGTTTCTTTTTGGCTGCTTGCAATAGTTACTCCTTGATCTGTGAGTTCCGGGATTTGACAATGATGTTCCTGGGTGTTTTTATTTTGGGATCTCTTTCAAGCAGTGATGGGTGGATTCTTTAAATTTCTGTTTTGCCCTCTGGTTTTAATATATCAGGGCAGTTTTCTTTGATAATATCTTGAAAGATATCCAGGCTTTTTTTTTAAATCATTGCTTTCAGGTAGTCCAATAATTCTTATATTATCTCTCCTGGATTTATTTTCCAGTGAGAAATTTAACATTTCTTTTACTTTTTTGATTTTGTTTTATTATATCTTGATGTCTCATGGAATAATAATTTCCACCTGTTCAGTTCTAATTTTTCAGGAATAATTTTCTTCAGTGAGCTTTTGTACTTTTCATTTTGTCAATTTTATTTTTTTAGGGAGTTATTTTTCTTGGCAAATTTTTGTATATCTTTTCCCATGCTATTGAATTTTTTTTTCATGATTCTCTTGCATTGTTCTCATTTCTTTTTCCAATTCTTCTTCTGCTTCTCTAATTTGCTTTTTAAAATCCTTTTCAGGCTCTTCTAGGAATTTTTTTTGCACCTGAGACATTTTTCTTTCAGGTTTCACATGTAGTCATTTTGACACTATTGTCTTCTAAGTTTATGCTTTGAACCTCTCTGTCACTATTGTAACTTTCTGTAGTCAAGCTCTTTTTTTGTTTTTTTTTTTCCTCATTTTTGTCTGCCTTTTTTGGTGATTTGGTGTTTTTTATGGGCTCTGGTTCTGCACGGTCACAAGCTGGCTTTCACTGGGCTTCTGGGCTTTAGACTTTCTTTCTCTGGAGGGTAGGCGTCCCTTCTGGCCTGTACTGGGTGGGGGCTGGTACCTCCCTGTTTACCTCTCCTGGGTATGGGGTTTAGCTGCTGCTTGCTCCAGGGGTGGGGCTCTGCTGCTGCTGGGTTGCTGTGGAAACAGGGACTCTCTGCTCTCTCTGTTGGCCAGTTGGTCAGCAATGGGGTCAAGTTGGTGGCTTGTGCTGGGGGTGGGGTTTCTGGGGTAGGTCTTTGCAGCTGTGCACAGACTGCTCACTTTCCTAGGGGGCTGCTGGTTGGGGGGGGGGAGGTGGTCCTTGCTGGTGGATTGCCCCAGCCTTGGAGCCTTGTTGGAGGCCCCCTGTGGTGAGGCTGGCTGCTGCTGTTGGTCTTGGACCTTGCTCCCCTCCCACCCTAGTGAGATCTTTCCTGTTGGGCTAGTAAGCGGCTTCCCTGCTCCCAGATAATTCTGGGGAGGTTTTCTAGTTTTTGGAGGGAACTTTGGGAAGGCTTCAGAGGGGTACTTCCTCATTTTGCTGTCTTGGCACCGGTATTCCCATTGCTTTGATCCTGAAACCATTTAAAGTTGTTTTTCTGAACGGTGTTGTTGTTGTCCTTGTATAAATTATTCTTTGATTCTGTTTAATTTACTTTCTGTTCATGTTACTTGGGCTTCTCTGAAATGGTCTGTTTTTGTCATTTCTCATGACATACTTTTCCATTATGTTTATATACTGCAACTGCCTAAGAGGCAGGCTAAATAAACTCCTCCTCTCCTCTTAGATTCTAATTATTTTTATTTATCCCGGCTTTTAATCACTCTTTTGGGATCAAGAAATTTGCTTCCATTGTGATTGTTCCCTTCCTGGTGTTATCCTTCTTATCTCAGATTTAGGTTAGATCTTTTCATCAGAAATGCTTGAAAGTCTTCTATTTCATTAAAGGTTCTTTTTTTTTAAAACTTTCTAGGATTCTGCTTAGCCCTATAGGGCAAAAAGTTTTCAGTTGCAAACTTGTATCTTTTGTTTTTTGGGGAATATTGTATTCCAAGGTGGTTTCTGGTTTTTAGGTCTTGTGTAATCCAGTCTTGACTATAATTCCGCAGGATCTTTGTAGCATTCTTTGTACTGGGAGCTCTAGTTTTTGAATATGACTGTTCTGATACTTTTCCTTTTGAATGGTTCCTTTTAGGAAGTGATTTGGTGTATTCTTTCTATTTTTACTTTACCTTCTGGCATCTTGGTGCTTCCTTAGGGGAGCATTTTTATTGATTCTGGAGGGTAGGCTTCCTTTCTGGCTTGTACTGGGAGGTGGTGTCTCCCTGTTGGTTACATGATTCTCTGGTCAAACTAGAAGTCAATCATGCACTGGTGCTAGTTTTGCTGGAGGACCATATCTGACTTTTTGTACATTTCTGGAGTGGAAGAAGTCACTTAATATAGTTTCTTATTGGATTTCTTGGCTAGTATTTGAGATGGCACATTCTTTGGGTTTTTGCTGGATTAGATATGTGAGAACTAGGAGGCCTGTCCATTGCTCAGGTGGCTTTCTTGGCAGGATATCCTGTGTTTTGTTTTAGCACAAAATTTATTGAAAGTAGTTTATATCAGCTGTCTCTATTTCTTACTACCTACTTAATACTTTGCCCCCTTGCAGTCTAGTCTGTGCTTGACCTTACAAAAGAAGTTCTTCAAGCTTGCTATCAAACAACTAATCACCAAATTCAATATTTTTGTTCTCAGTCCTTGGTCTCCTTTACTTCTCTGAAGCGTTTTACTTTGTTATTGATCCTTTCTTTGGCTTCCGTGGCACTAGTATTCTGGTTTGACTCTCCTATTTCATTATTCTGTCCATAATCTGTTGTTGAATTGTCTCCCTCTTCCTATTCCATAAACGTTGGTATTCTAAAGTGTTCATTTTTTCTACGCCCTCCATCTTCTTCCTCTCCCCTCCATCTCTTCCACTTCTTTTCCCCTCCTCTCCCCTTCTCCTTCCTTCCTTCTGTCTCTTCCCCTGTCTGTTTTCTCTCTTTTGGTAATATCTTCTATTTAGCTACCACCTGAAGACTGAATTTCTGTACTGCTTTTAAGATTTACAATGTACTCCTACCACAGTGTTGGTTCTCATTCCCAACTCTATTACCATGTGTATTGCCTTGGGCAAATCACTGTCTCTTGGCCCATTTCCTGACCTAATTTAAAAAGACAGGGTTGGATTAGATGTCCTTGAAGTTCCTTTCCAGCTCTTAAATCAATAATCCTAGAAACTGTGAGGGAGGTAATGTGCAGTAGTACTATCCCCCATTTTACAGATGAGAAAACTGTGACCTAGGGAAGATGAGTGACTTACCCATGTTTATATAATAAGTATGCCAGCTTGATTCTAATCAGTCTTTTCAAGGTCTGCTGACTTTGTTATACCATATTGCCTTTTTGCTTATACAGTTGATTCACAGGTGTTTGTCTCTAGCCCATCCTTTCTTCAGACCTCCATAGCTAACTGCTGGTCATTTCCAACTGGATGTTTAGCTAGGTCAGATTGAACATATCCATATATCAAGCTAATCTTCCCTCCAAAACCTCTTTTTCCTCTTCATTGCTCTATTTCTATTGGTGGAAACTACTATTCTAATGGTCATTTGGGATAGAAACTTAAGTTATTTTCTGGCTTCTTCCACATCCAGTCTTGCCCCTTCCTTCCCATTCCCACTTCCACCGTTCTAATTCTAACAGCCATCCGTAAGTACCTTATATTCCAATCACACTGGATGAGCTATTCCCCAGACACATCCATATATATGCTTTGCTTCCTTCTTGCCTTTGTTTCACCTAGAAGCACATTCTCGTTTTTCTTTGAATGCCTACTGATCTTTGTTCAGGTTCCTCTTAGAACATTTAACTGATTCTGTCTGGATTATAGTTTTACTTAAATGCTTTATTTCTTCTTCTAGTTGTAAGGTCATTGAGCAGAGAGAGATGTTTTACCAGGACTTTAATAGGCTCCTAGCATAGGACTTGCACATAATAGATATTAGATATGTGTTGAATGAGTAAGATTAGAAATTATACTTTATTATTTTCACAGAGTTTTTATAGTTCACTAAGTGCCATCATATAGATTTCTTCTCATCCTCAAAATAGTTACATGAGATAAGCAAGGCAGATGATGTCCCCATTTTGAAGATGAAAATCTTAAAATCAAAGTGATTATGATGTATCCAAGGTCAAGTAGCTAGACAGTGGCTGAGCTGAGACTCAAACTCAGGTCATCTGACTTCAAGTCAAGTGTTCTTTCAACCCTTTACCACTTTGCCTGTTGTGGTTTGTATTTTCATAGTAGTTTGATTTATACTGTGACTCTATATCTATGAATCTATAATCTTTGAATCCCTAATTTAAAGTTTGTTCCTATATATGTTATTTTTAAACAGTTATTCATTTTGGACCTGGAGAAAATAATTCTGAAGATGCAGTCATGATGAATACTCCAGTGATTAAATCTGCTTTGGAAATGGGCTTCAGTAGAAATCTAGTAAAACAGATTGTTCAGAGTAAAATCTTAACAACCGGAGAAAATTATAAAACAGTCAATGAGGTTGTGTCAGATCTCCTCAATGCGGAAGATGAAAAAAGGAAGGAGGAAAAAGAGAGACAAACTGAAGAAATGGCATCAGGTGTGTATTGAACCTTTACTCACATGCAGTCAATCTCAACATTAATGTGGAATTTAATCTCCTAATGTTTGGAAAGGTAGTTGTCTTGAGCTTTGTAGCATTTCTTTCTCTATTAATACTTATAAACTTTTCTTGAAAAATTATATTTTAAAAAATGAAATGAGGTTATTAAATTTTTCCCCTATTTTACCCCCAAATAATGACATCATTGACTTTATTCAGCATAATTCTTTTGTACTCCTATGGTTCATTACATTCTGTCACAGTTGTTAGAGAAATTGTAATTGCTTTGGTCCTTGAATTTATTTTATAAGCATCTGTGTAGAGCAGTGGTGTTGAACTCAATAGAAATGGATCCCAGAGGGCAACCTATTGATTTAGAAAACTACAAATTAATACTATGATTTATTGTATTTTTATTTTTTATTTTTTTGCTAAGCATTTCCCAATTACATTTTAACCTGGTTCCTGCTGCACTTGAGAGGTCACCTCTGGTGTAGAGTACTGTACTGTATTGTCAGGAATTATAGGATTTACGGCTAGAAGGGACCTTGGAGATGGATGGCTGGCACCTACATATATTAAGCATTTACTTTGTGCTAGACATTGTGCTAATTCCAAAGATACCCCTGAAAGCATGTAAGGTTGTCTTTGCACTCATGGAGTTGATATTCTAATGGGTGAACGTATCACATCAAGGGGTGCTGAAAAGTGCAGGGGGGACATGGTGTTGAGACTGCAGGAAGTGGCAGTGACATGGAGGTCTGGTTCTTTCTAAGATAAAGGAGAAGGCTTATCAGAGCTGGAGGGAGTAATAATGGTGATGATAATAGTTAACGTGTGTGTGTGTATATATGTGTCCATTATATCTGTTTACACACATGTGAATGAAAAACGCTTACTATGTGCCAGGCACTGTGCTGAACTCTTTACAATTATTATCTCATTTGAGTCACAATAACCCTGGGAAGTGGTAGTTGTTATTCACATTTTATAGACGGAACTGAGGCAAACAGGTTAGATGACCCCAGGGTCATATAGCTAGTAAGAGTCTGAGGCCAGATTTGAGATTAGTCAAAGAAGTATTACAAATATGTAAATATTTTCTAATGGGGTGAAGATAGAGGATGGGACCAGAAACTAGAGTTATTGTAGTTCAACTTTCCTTATTTTACAGATAAGGAATCCGAGGGTTAGAGATGTTTAATTGACTTACTCAGGATTATACACTAGTCCTAAGTGGCAGAGATCAGATTTGAATGGGTCTTCTGAAATGCAGATCTAATGGCTTTTTCAGCTATCTCTTCACCTATCCCAGTTCCAAAATTATAAACTGCTTGAAAATATCATAGGAACAAATTTTAGATTAGAGATTCATAGAGTAATTCATAGAGTCATGAGTCATAGTATAAATCAAACTACTATGAAAATACTAACCACAACAGGCAAGTAGGAAATAAGAGACAATTAAAGTACCTATCTTTAAGAGCCTACAACATATTTAGGAAGAAAAAGAAATGTTATACAGACAAACAACACTACAAGAGTGTTAGAACACAAAATAATACAAGAAATGTTACACAGAGAATTTATAGCGATTACAAATATAGGGTAAGGTTAGTAAGGAGTTCCTAATGGAGGGAGGGGGGACAACACCTTGAATAAGGAGATAAAGATATGCAAAAATGAATGTGTATATATATATATACACACACACATATATATTTGTTGCATTTTGCTTTTCAAGTTATATCTCTTAACTCACTTGATCATCTAATGCTAGCATAGTAATTTAAAAGCAATAGGTGCATTATTTCAGAGAGTTGCTAATGGTATTTAGCATTTTTACCCTAGGAAGTATTAACTGAAAAAAAAAACAACTTCAGCCTTAATTTGAGAGAACCAAAAAAAAAAAATCACACCTTAAAGTGACATGGATACATAGTACTTCCAGTACTTCCTTTAAAGAAAAATCGAAATTATTTTAACCTTCCCAGAATTGTTTCCTCCTAGAGTGGATCACATGTCTTGGTTCAAATCTCAGCTTTTACTGCTTACTGTCCTGTGTAATGCTTTGATCTCCTTAGAGGCATCATGTTCCAAGACTAGAGAGTTGATAGTCACATTGTACTTTGCCTTGGTCAGACTGCATTTGTGATATTGTATTCAGTTCCGGTAGCTACTTTTCAGGAATGACATTGATAAGCTAGAGAGCATCCTGAGGACAACTAGGATGATGAGTTCATGCTTTATGACAAATCAGCTGAAGGATTTAGTCTGGAGAAAAGATGACTTCAGGGGATATGGCAGTGGTCTTCAAGTGTTTGAAAGCTATCCTGTGGCAAAGAGATTAGACTTGTTTTGTTTACCCCAGAAGACAGAACTAGGAACAATGAAGGAAAGTCCCAGAGAGATAAATTTAGACTTGATATTAGGAAAAACTTTATTACAGTTTTAGACTGTGAACTCTTTGGGAGCAGGGACTTTCTTTTGCTTTTTTTGTATCTTCAACACTTCACACACTGCCTGGAACATAGTAGGTGCTTAATAAATGTTTATTGACTAACAATTCAAACAGGTCTTAAGTGGTATGGGTTGCCTTGGAAGGGGTAGTGTTTTTTTCTTCATAAAGATCTTCAAGCAAAGATGAAATGACCATTTGAGCTTGTTCTAGAGAGAATTCTTGTTCAAATATAGGTTGGACAAGATAAGTTCTGCCATTTTTTCCAACTCTTCACAAATTTCTTATACTTTTATTGAACTCTGAGTACCATTTTTCATATGATATTTCTGTACTATGAAGCTTCTTTTTCTTAGGATCTTGAATTCTTTTCATGATTTTCATTTCTTGAAGTTTTTTCCAAGTATAAAAAATTTCATTATAAAAATGAGATTGATCAATTGTGCTGGTTGGGGAGAGTATGCTTCTTAAGGGAATGGATGCAGTTTGGAAATTGAGTATAGTGGAGTACACTGGGAAGGTAAGAGTACAAATTTCAATTAGATATCAATGATAGCTTGCTATAATTTCATACATACCACACAAAGCAGGACAATTCCAGATGAACGTTTTTGTAGTGGTTTTGAGGAGTGTGAAAAAGGTTTCCATTTCCTGTCAAGTTTGAGAAATAACATTATAAAACAATTTTTTTTTAGCAGTTGAAGGGAACTATGGAAATAGAAAATGATATATAACAGACAGACGTATTGTAGTAACATCAGCAAAATGTAAAATCAGAATACTAATATGTAAGATTTTTTTAAAAGTCCCATGTTCTGTTAAGTTTTTATTTTTTTTAACCATCTTAATTTGTGAAAGCAGTATATATGGTAGACATTAAAACAAAATCATAACATGTATTTTTTTTTGGCATGCCATTATACTTAAATTACAGATGAGTGCTACTCTATATTTGAGAGGCCACAGGTTCCCCACTTTTTCCCCACTGGCGTAGACTAAAAAAAGGTATATATAGGGAAATAAAGGCAGCAGAGTAAAGCAGAGCTCAAGGTTCAGATCTGTCCCCAATACAAGTTTTTGATGCTGGACAAGTCATTTAATTTTTTTGTGCTTCAGGTCACAGGTTGCAACTGTCTTGGTGGAAGGAATCCTCACACTGGGAGTTCTACACTTTGGAATCAGATCATTTGTGTGGTTTTAAGTCTGATGTGATTTTTTTCTCTTTTCAATAAAGATGACCTGACATTAATTCGGAAGAATAGAATGGCTCTGTTTCAGCATTTGACCTGTGTACTTCCTATCCTGGATAGTCTCTTAACATCGGGTGTGATTAATGAGCAGGAACATGATGTTATTAAACAAAAAACACAGACGTCTCTACAAGCAAGAGAACTGATTGATACCATTTTAGTCAAAGGAAATGCTGCAGCCAATATTTTTAAAAACTGTCTCAGAGAAATTGATTCTGTGTTATATAACAATTTATTTGGTAAGTCTGTAGGAAAACTATTTAGGAACACAATGGATCAGTTGAGAGGTGTCTTCATTGATCTGTATCAATTAATACAAATAACGTAAGAAAGATTTCATTCTTTTGCCAAACAATGGACACCTTCGTTGTCATGGCAGTACTCTTACCCCCTCTCTGTTCTTCACTTGCTAGTGCTCTATTGCTATGCCCTTGAAACTCCTGTTCTATTAGTAAGTTGTCCTTCATCCTCAGTTATCCTTCCTTCTCTGTGCTAGTTGCCTCTTTTTCTGCCGCTACATTTCAAAGTGGCTAAAGATAGAATGAGTGTATTCTTTGTTCTACACTGCCACTTCTTGATTGTTATACTGCCACCATTATACAACCTTTTCTCCTTTGAAAGTTGGCTATCTGATGAGTCCGTGCTCTTCTGATTCTTGATTTCCAGAATAATTTTCCACCTTTCTTCATGCCTTTGTTACCTGGCTGGCAGTTGTATTAACCTTCCCATCCCCCTCTTTCCCAGCCACTATCCTTATAGGCCTCACTGTCCCAGATAATAATGTACCTAATACCTATACAAGTCCTTCAGTTTCTCAGATTCTGACCAAATCCTTCTGCCTAAACGACCTACTTAGGTAGTTATAGCTTAGACCTCACCATAATCTTAAAACCACCCCATGTCTAAGATGTTAAACTCAGAATTTTTAGTCTTTGATAAGTCTCTTATTATCTATGTCTATTCCTTTATTTGTTCTGTATTTATTGTTTCCTTTCATCATGACCTTCGTTGTCTTGATTTTTTGCTATTCTTGGAATCCATCAATTCGCTTGTGGCCTTTCTTTTCTCTATCATGATTAGTCATTTCAGTAAAGTTTTTCTTTTCTACACTTGAGTCTTCTGTCTATTTACTAATCTTCATCCCTTCCCAGTATCTATTTTTCTGACCTTATTGCCAAACAGATGAACACTATTTGGAGAAATCATGAAATTCTACTGATTAGGTCCCACCACAAATTATATTCTCTATCATCATTTATATCCTCAGTGCTACACGATAGTACATTGACTAGTGTACTTTCCAAATCTTCTCAAGTCCCCAATTCCACCTTAGTCTCAAGAAATGTCTTCACCCTCTTTATTGAAAAGATTGAAGCTGTCCAAAGTATACTCCTTCAATAGCCCTCTTCTCCTCTTTCAAATCTCTTTACCCATTATTTCTTCCTCCTTTCAAGTATTAAAAGGCAGCTTTGTTCCTTGCCCTTTTTTTTTTAAAGTAAATTTTATTGACATTTTTGGTTTTCTTTTATCTCACCAAAATTTTCCCTGGTACTTCTCACCTTATCCCAGACAGCCATCTCATATAACTAGTATTTCTTAAAGATGAAGAAGAAGAAGAAATTGGTACCTTATTAAGGCTAGCTGTTCTTGATATATTCTCTAGGACCTTTATCAGTTACCCTCAAGTGTTTTGTGCATTTCACTTTCTCCCCTTCTACTGACTCTTTCTCCTCAGACAAAAGAAATGTTCTCATTTCACATCTCCTGTCTCTCTTTCCTTTGAACTTGCATTTTAAAAATTATATATTGATACTGCTTATTTCATCAAGATTTTCTTCTTTCCTTCATTGCTGAATTTTCATCTATACTCACTATATTTCCTCACTATCTATTCACGCATCAGATTCGTAAAATTTAGCTGCCTTCCTCTCAACTGAAATGGCTTTTTCTGAAGTTACTAATGACTACCTTATCAAAGTAATGTGTATGGTTTTTCTTTTTTTTTTTTTAGTTTTCACCTTCCTTGATCTCTGTAGCCTGTTAATTTCTCCCCCCCCCTTTTTTTTTTGTTTGTTTTCTTTTTTTGGAGGGGGGAAGACAGGGCAATTGGGGTTAAGTGACTTGCCCAAGGTCACACAGCTAGTAAGTGTATCAAGTGTCTGAGGCCGGATTTGAACTCAGGCTCCAAGGCTGGTGCTGTACTCACTGCACCACCTAGCTGTCCCCTTTCACCCCTTTTTTGATAGTCTTCTGTTGGTTTGTGATTTTGTTCTCATACTTTTTGACTGACCTGTCTCCTTATTTTCTCTCTAAAATGTGACTCTCTCCAGTTTTGATTTTGGCCGTTTTCTTCTTCTCCATTCCCAGTATTGGTAGTCTTATCCATTCCTCTGGCCGTGCAGAAGACATTTCCAGCTTCCTACAAGATATGTCCAACTTGGTTACCTCTGGGTATTGGAAACTTAACATGTCCAAAACCACAGTCTTCATCTTCATCCTTAACCCTTCTCTGATTTTGTTTGATGCTCTCACCTGGAGTTTTCTAATAGTTTTAATTTCCCTTCTACTGGAGTCTTCCACATCTCTAGTTTGTCCTTTATAAAACTGAAAATCATCTGTTTGATGCACAGTTCTGATCCCATGTCTCCCCCATTCAACAACTTTTATTGCTTATAGGATAAAATTCAAACTCCTTAGCCTAACATTTAAGGCCTCATCAACCTGGCTCCTAATTTTACATTCTACCATTCAGACGCTCTGTTCCAGTTAAATTGAATTACTGGCTATTCCCTGAATTTGCCCTATAATCTCTCCTGGGTCTCTGTATTCATGAGAGTGTCTCCTATGCCTAGAATGCCTCCTTCTTCTTAATCTTTTTACCTTCAAGGGCCTGGCTCAAGTGATGCCACCTCTGTGAGGCCTTTCCTGGTTCATTCTACCCCCAATTAAAATTTCTTGCTTTCTCCAAAATTTCCTAGAATATTTTGGCCAAGTCTTTTCTTTGCCTCCTAACATTCTTTACATTTTAGTATAGTTATGTATCAGTCATATCAACTCTTAGTAAAAATTCTTTGAAGGCAAGGATTGGCTTTTTTCTTCCAATTTTTGTATCCATAGTACATTGCACGTAATAGTAGGCTCTTGGTATTTGTTGAATTGCTTTGGATTTCTTCTGATGGCACTGTAGGATCATACCTTTTGATTTGGAAGGGACTTTAGAGGCCATCAGGTCCAAATGCCTCATTTACAGATTGGAAGACTGAAACTCAGAAGGATCACTATCATAGTTACCTCAGTTTAATCTCGAATTCTAAATCACAATCTCGAGTTGGAAGTGATCTTGGAGTTCATCCAGTCAGTCCAACAAGAATCCCACTACTACGTACCCAAAAAGGCATTGTTGGTTAGTAAACCTCCATTTAGGGGGAACTTATTACTATGTCCCAAGGAGACCTGTTCTTTCTTAATTTTACTCTTTGGAGCCGAGTAGAAGAAGTCTAATACATCTTCCATGTGACAGTCCTTTAATTTCTGAAGATAGCTGCCATGTTCCTGTTTCCCATTCCTGCCCCCCCTCCCCCCCCCGGACCTAGTTCTTTTATCTGAAAACTGTTCATCATTCTGTTTGCCCTTTCTCCACACGTTCTTTGGCTTTTCATTGTCTTTACTAAACTGTGATGCCCAGTACTGGACGTGATCATCCAAATGTGATTTAATCAGGTCAGAGTTCAGGACTATCTTTTCCCTCATTCTCGGCATTATATAGTGAATATTTTCTTAGTTAGCAAGGCTACCACATTATACTGTCGATTTATATAGAGCTTGTAATACATTAAACCACTCATCTTTTCCAGCTAAATCTCCCTGTTATGAGGTTAATCTAAAAAAAAATAGAAGACTTAGCATTCATCCCCATTATATGCTACTTTTTAGATTCGGCTCAGTATTCTATTCTTCCAAGAGCTGTTTCAATCCTGTTCTGAATCCCTTCTACCTCTGGGTCATACAAGTCATTGATAAAAGTGTTAAAATATTAGCATATGACCAAGCACAGGGTTACTCTTGGATCATTCCATTGAAGATACTTTCCATGTTGGCCTTGAACTATTAATATTATGTGTGTACACATATGTATGTATATACATCTAGTTATAGATATATAAAGTGTGTTCACACACACATACACACACACACACAGCTTTACCCTAGTTTATCACTTACTAGTGTTAGCTTTTGAGATCACTAGTTATCTAGATATTCATTAACTATTCCTTTCAAAATATATTCTAGACTTTTCTTTTGGAATTGGAGTGAGGCTCAGCAGCCTTGAGCTTGTAGCCTCCATTCACCTCTTTGACTCTTCCTTGCCCACATCACAGCTGCCACATTTTGTTGTACCTTGGCAATGTTTCCAACCATCCTTGTTCCTCTAGAATGGACTGTTTTAATAGCTACCTAACTGGTGTTCCTGTGTCCAGTTTATTCCTTCTTTAACCCATTCCACTTGTTCTGTAATCTTAATTCACTCCCCTATTCCAAAAAATTTTCATTTACTATTTCTTGGAAGTGTAAATTTAGCCTATTTTTAATGGTGGTTCTCCACAATTGGGTGCCTTGTGTCATCTTCTTGTACTTCACATTCTAGTTGATTTTGACTGTTCTATCCTATATTGTCATCCTGCTCATGCTTTCATCCATTCCTGAATAACAGGGAAGAGTAAAATCTATTCTGTTTTCCATCTTTTAAAAACCCTTACTGTCCCTCATTGCATTTTGTGCAAATCTCTCCTATGCATGTGTAGCACTTCCCTTTGTATCATAATTATTTCCCAATCAGATGGCAAGCTCCTTGAGACCAGGTTTTGTGCCATACCTATGCCTGTATCCTCCGTACCTAGGAGAGTTTATTACTTACAGAACATGCTTAAATGATTTAAAAAATTGAGTTGATTATAATGAACATAACATTCCCTCAGTCTAGTTTATTCCAATTGTTATATATTACTCTGACAAAATATTCTTATTTTGAAGAAAAGACGTTTTGTATGGTGATGCTTGTATATTTTTTTCTAGTGGAAAAGAACATGAAGTATATTCCAACAGAAGATGTTTCAGGTAAAGCTGTTATAATCAAGCATCTGTTACAGTACTTAAAAGGGTCTCTAGGTGCTGTTCATTCACTTTTCTCTACTTTTATTCTTCCTGACTCACTTAGACCAGAAATTAGAATTATATGAAGAAGAGAACTGTAATTAGTTTAAAATCATTTCTTTTCTTTCTAGGTCTTCCTATGGAAGAACAGCTTAGGAGATTACAGGAAGAAAGAACATGTAAAGTTTGTATGGACAAAGAAGTGTCTATTGTATTTATTCCTTGCGGTCATCTGGTAGTATGTAAAGAATGTGCTCCTTCTCTAAGAAAATGCCCTATTTGCAGGGGTATAATCAAAGGTACAGTTCGTACATTTCTTTCATGAAAAGAATCCATACATCTAAATTTGGCATGGAACATACTTCAAAATGGTCAGTTCTTGAACCACTGAAGCCTTGGAAGAAAGGAAAGTGTTGTAAGGCTCTTTAGTAGCAAATTAATGTACAATTCTGCCTTGGTATCAGTTACTTGGTCTTCTTAAAGTACATGGTGTTCATATAGTATAGTCGTAATTTCGTGAAAGTTTGTGTGTATATGTTTGCATGTTTTGTGTTGGAAGAACAGGATACGATACTATATGCTTGAAAGTATAAGGATAGCGTATAGACATACAGCTGTTAGGTAGCATTTCTGGATTATTGAACTTGGTTATTTTACTAGAAGCTCTGAATACTATGTAAGTGTAGTCACAGATGTGGGAACCAGGAGCCCCAAAATTTGTCATAACTATGGTGCCACTTTTTTTGGGTGCTTTTTACAGTTTTCTTGTAAAATAGAGACTGATTAGCTGAGATGAAAAATTTCCTTAATAGGAGGAACACATTAATAGCATAATATTAAAAGGAGAGAGATTTAATCTAAATGTTTTGACTCAGTTGAATTTATATAGATATATATTTGGTGTGATGTTTTCTTGTCTTTAAAGAGATTTCTGATAACATCTCATTTTCTCAAAACTTCTAAAAAGTGAATATCTGAATATAGGACAGATAAGATTACAAAGTAGCTTTTTGCATTATAATAATGTGATTTACAAAAGGGTTTCTTTAGTGATCTGTAGTGTATGTAAAGTGATTCTATTTCAGGAGCATAGCTGTTGTATGTGTTCATTGTAAAAAACTAAATAACGCTGATGTGGTAGAATAATACCACTTCTTTATAAGCTAAATTATATTTGTTTTGTGAAACTTAAGTAATAATGTCCCTTTTTATAACGCGTGTCTGTTGTAATTATTTGTTTTTATGTATTCTTTGTACTGTGTTAATAGTTTTAATAAATGTTTGCATATGATGCCACCTAGTGTGAAGATATCTACTACTATCTGGTTGTCATCTTTGTGTTTCCTACAGTGCCTTGCACATGGTAGTCACTCAATAAATTTTTGTTAATTAAAGAATTAACAAATGCAACGAAACAGTGAGTCCTGTGCTTTGGTAGTTTGCCTGTGGAGTTGTCAGAGTATAAAAATTCTTATGTGCCTCATTTTATGGTAGTTCTTTTCATATTGTAAGAAGATTACAATTAAAAATATAATTAACCTTGAAACCTTATTGTTGTTTTTTTTTCTTCCTGGCATATATGTTTAGGGCAAGCTCTAGGATCCTGAAATATTTTTAAAAAGTATTATAAACTTAATAGTCATCAAAAAAATACATTTCAATTTACAAAGAAAAAGGATTATAGAAGAAAAATTGTTAAAATTTTACAACTGTATATATGTCTAGATGTATTTGTGAGTTTATATTCATAATGTGTATATTATTTTGGCGGGGGGGAAGAAGCAAGGACGGGGACTTTATTTTTGTCTTTGTATCCCCAGGACTTAGTACAGTGTGTTACACAAATCATACATGCTCAATAAGTGGTTGTTGAACAAGTGGAAGAATATGTATTTATTTTTTACATACCATAGATTATATTGTAGGCCACCTGCTTTATAGAATTCAGTTCTTGACTGCTAAGAACCAATTAGTTAATTGTGGAAAAGAGCCTATGTGGTAGAGTAAAACAGTTGTTTTGTTTGGTTCCATTTTAGGTTAGCTTTGTTAATTTCCATTTTTCCACAGGGCAAAGGACAGCTTCGAATCACAGGATAATGGAATTGAGAGTTGGAAAGGACCTTACTCATAATACACAAAAGGAATTCTCATTATAACACATCTGACAAGTGATTGTCTACTCTTTAATTGAAGACCTCCAAAGAGAGGGAAACCTTGTCCCTCTTGAATTTTGTAGGTTTAGGCGTTATCCTATAAATTTGTGAGCTGGAAGGAACCTTAGAGGTCTAATTTAATTCTCTCACCTTCTTATTCTTCAGTTTTTTCAGTCACATCCGACTCTTCATGAGCCAATTTGGGGTTTTCTTGGCAAAGTTACTGGAACGATTTGCCATTTGTGACTTCCCCAGGGCCCCACAGCTATTAAGTGCCTGAGCCGAGATTTGAACTCGGGAAGATGAGTCTTCTTGACTTCAGACCTGGTACTCCATCCACTGTACCACACTGAAGTGACTTACTCAGAGTCATACAGGTAGTATCAGTGGTGTGATATGAAGCCAGAGTCATCGTGTTTTCTACTATACCCTATATGTAGAAGTTGTTAATACTGTCTTGAAAACTAGTAAGGCCAGAATTGCCTAAGAGACACTTCTGTGATTTGTGTGTGGTTGCAGGGACTTTATGCCCGAGGTGATACTTGGCCAGACTCTTCTTTTCAGTTTGTCCTCATTTCTAGGTAAATCTTAATTAGTAATTTATCTTCAGTGATTTTAAAATGAATATTTCATAAAACTCCCAAATTTGGGGAGTTGGAATTACCTCAGTGGCCACAGTCTAACTTACACATGAAAGGAATTCCTACGATAACATAATAACATGCTTTAGGAAGATCACTTTGACAGCTGAATGGAGGATGAACTGGAGTGAGGAGAGACTTTTGGCAGGAAGACCAACCAGAAGGATACGTTCCACACCAATGTTGGCTATGTGAGTGGAAAGAAGGGGGACATGTGACATGTTAAGAAGGTAGAATCAGTAGGACTTGGCAACACATTGGGTAAGTGAAGTAAATGAAGAGTTGGGGTGCACGTGAGGTTGCAAGCTTGGGTGACTGGGAGGATAATGTGCCTTCAACAGGATCTCTGGAACATCCAGTTCAAGGAACCCAATAGGCATTTGGTGATGAGAGGCTGAAGGTTAGAGAGGTTAGAGTTGGAGGAATAAATCTGAGAGTCATCTATATGTAATTATTAATGGAATCCACAGGAACTGATGAGATCTCAAAGTACAAGATACTGCAGAGGGAGAAAAGAGCCAAGGATAGACCCTTGGGGGACACCCAATGTTGGTGAGATGTGGTGGAAGAAAACTGAAGAGTAGCCAGACAAGCAGAATGAGAACCCGGAAAACATTATCACAAAAACCTAGAGAGGAGATGTCAGTAACAGATAGTGTTAAAAGGCTACAGGTCAGAAAAGCAGAGGATCAAGAAGAAACCATTAGAATTGGCAATTATATCACTGGTAATTTGGGAGGGAGGCAGCTTTGAAATTTTCACTTGAAAGGTGAGTTTGGAAGGCTTCTCAGTCACTGTTTTCAGCAAGCTTAAAATTCTAATGGGGGAGACAACACAGGCAGGTGGCCAGGGAGGGGCACTTTGGTCTGTAAAGTTAGTTATGGTAAGTGGGGCTGACACATTCCTTCCATAAGTAATTATAAAGTAGATTTGATCATGGCTGTAGAATCAGAGATCGGGAAGCTTCGGCAGAAGTAGCCAGATAAGAATGATGAGGGAAAATAATTTCAACAGGGAGACAGTGTTAATAACTTGAGATCAGAAAAGGATAGTAGTATTTTTAGTATGATTAGTTAGTTCATTTAATTAGGTGAGGGTTCTAAAAGGTGAGGGTTTAAAAAAGTATTTACTTTAACTATTTCAGTATAATTGTCTTCCTTTGTAATCCTTTGAACATTCTGAGAAGGGATCCATAGGCTTCTTTTAGATTGCCAAAAGAGTCTATGACACACAAAAAAGTTATGAACTGCTGGATTTAAGCATTAAGTTTGAGCCTTACTTTCAGTGCCTGGCACACAGTAGGCACTTAATGTTTATTGATTATTTGACTGATAGACTAGACCCCATTTTATAGGATATAACTTGCAATATAAGAACTAGGTGAGTAATTGAAGTTGGATCAGCAAAGACCGATTACTAGGCAAAAATAGCTCAAGATAACTATAGGGGTCTTGAACATAAACACAGGACAGTACATAATAAGTATTTGCTTACATGCCTGCTGCTATTGTAGGGCTAACAATCTTATTGTAAACACAAGATTTACATGAAAAAATTAGAAAGCCAAGTAGCATATAATTCTATACATTTAAGTTATAAAGACAGCACTATTAAATAAATAAAGCAGCTATTCTATTTCCTCTGATTAGATACTATGGCCATTCTGGTATGCTGCTAGTAGGTAGGGTGATGATACTTGGATCTAGAACCTTATGATTTGAGCGACCAGGCACACAATAGAGATGTTTAAGGTAAGCAGCATATTTGAGTGGAAAAATGAGTTCTCTAAAGTTCTGTGAACATAACTAATATGTGATGAATTTTAATGGGTGGTGCCTAATTTAAATGCTTACAAATGCCTGGGTGCAACTTGGCATTTTTAAACATTTTGGAGTGACAGTGTAATCTTAAAAGTAGTGACCTAGGTCTCAGTCAACCTGTGTTGAAATTGTCCAGCAATATGGCTGTGTAACCCTGGGAAAGTCGTGTCACTTCTACTGCCCTAGGCAACTCTAAGAAAAAGATGCAGAGTATTGGTAAAGGGAAGTTTCTCGTGCCAATTAAATCACAGGTTAGTACATAAAAAAGTCAGTCATTGCTTAATTTTATCCAGGTTTCACCAGACCTGAGTAGATCTGACTGCAGTTCAACTTGGAGATAGAAATTGTTACAGCATTTAGATTTGCAGTTTTACAGAATGTCAGAAATTCTCAACTTCTACTGTGATTAATTGCTTTTTGATATAGAATCCTAGGATTAGTAGAAAAAAAGGTCATTCACTTTTTTTCCTTGTACTGCCTCCCTTTCCTGGCTAAGTACAGAAAGTCAGCAGGGCCAACTGTTCATTTAATGTCTCTTAAATTGTTCTTCCTCTCTTAGAGGAAGGCTTTTCCTTAACTATTTCTTAGTGAGCTCTCCAAACTTTAAAGCAAAAACACCTGTGCAGTTTGCTTCAAATACTTAAGTTTATTCATTAGGATCCTTAGAATCACAAAATTTAGGATTGAAGGAGCAGTATGGGGTGGTTGAAATAGTGATACATAAAATCATAATGTCTGGGTTCAAATCTTGGCTCTGCTACTTGAAATAGTATAATGGTATCATGGTAAACTGTGAAGTCAAAAGGTGTCTGTGTTCAAATTTTGTTTTTTTGACACAAGCTGTGTGACTGTGGGCAAGACAGTTAACTAAACAGCCTTTGTAGCCTCCCTGAATTTGTTTCCACGTATGTAAAACATTTGTATCATTTGTATCATTAGCACTACTATATAAGCGGACTGTTGATATTATTATTAATATGTATTTGAACATAAGCTAGTCACTTCTCTCCTAGGGTCAACATCTTCATCTGTACTATGAGGGAGTTGGATTAGATGACTTTCTGTGTGCCTTCCAGCTCTAAAACGACGATCTTATGCCTTGAGAGAGAGAATGCAGTCAAAACTCCTTATTTTAGAGTTGAATAAACTGACTTGCTTGGAGGAAAAATAAAGCCAGGATTTGAACCCGATGCTTTTCCCACTCTGTATTTTCTTTAGCAGCCTTGCACCATCTACACCCTTGAAAAAGACAAAAACTGACAGAAACCTCTGATAAGATGTTTTCAATTAATTTGGAATTACCAAAATGCTTACTACCAAAACATAACTTCAAAAAAATTAAAACAACACAAAAGATATTTTCTCAATAATTATTAAATTGTATGCTACAATCTAAGAGCAATAAGAACTTTAAATCAATTAAACATTAAGTTCCTCTTATGTACTGGGTATTGTGGAGTTGAAAGATAAATGATAGTCTCTGCCCTAGAGGATCCTATCTTATAGAGAAAATATTCCTTCACAGAATCATAAATTTAGTGCTGGAAAAGACATCAGAATTCATCTAGACCAGCTTCCTCATTTTACAGATTTAAAGGCAAAGGAAAGTTAAAATGACTTGCCCCAGGATACACATGTATTAAGTAGCAATTGTGAAATTTGAATCCAGGTTATCTCAATCCAGTGCTCTCACGTTGGGCCCATACTACCTCCTTTATTCAAATGAATAAATTTATGAATAAATGAATAAATAAAGGATCTGTAATGTATAAGGCTTAGCGGTAGCGTGGTGCCCTGTTGCTGACCCTTAGTAGATTCCAAACCCTGCACAAGTAATTTAAACCTCTATGGTAGGAGTTCTCATGTGAGGTGTTCTTTACACTGTTAACATAACAGCTTTCTCACATACTTGAATAGGTGGAAGGCAAGATGAAAGAGATCACAAAAATCTCAGAAAGAACTTCGGAGATAGTTTTGTCTAACCCTCAGCTGGACAAAAATCCCTCTACAACATACCTATAGTCATCCAGCCTTTGCTTGAAGAGTATTAGTGAAGAGGAAACCACTATCAATCAGCATTTATTAAGTGCCTAGTAATGTGCTGCTAGGCACTATCACTTAAGGTAGCATATTCCATTTTCGGACATGCCTAATTATTAGGGAAAGGGCAGCTCGGTGGATAAAGTGCTGGGCCCAGAATCAGGAATAGCACAAAATCAAATGGAAGCAAGGAACATTAACTTAGACTTTGGAAGGTAGTAGAGGTGGGCCTGGCATGTCCATGACTGAACAACAAAACTCAATGGGGAATTTTTCCTTAAATCAAGCTTACATTTTTCTCTGCACATTCCACTCACTGATCCCACGTCTGCCTCCTGGGACCAAGCACTGACTTTGTTTCTAGTTCTTTGCTATTACAAAAAGTGCCACTTTTAATATTGTGGTATGCATGGAACTTTTCTGACTTCGACATTCCTGGTGTAGGTATGTAATAGTGGTATCTCTGGGTCAAAGAGCATGGGCATTTTGTTCATTTTTTAAAAAGTGTAGTTTCAAATTGCTTTCTGTTATTTGGTTCCTCCACTCAGCTGTCAAGAGACCTTCCTAAAGCACAGATTTGACCATATCACCCCCATACCCAAAGAAATGTTCTTTAGGAGCAACCTTTCATTTCCTCTTTAGAGGTGAGACCTAATCTTTAATTACCCATGACCCACTCCATCCTCAGCATTGTTTTTATCCAAATCTATAATGCCTTGCCATTTTTGTGAAAAGACTAAAGAAATTACTGTTTCTTTTCACCTGTGGAATAGATGTAGGTGCAGTTTTAGGTGTATTTTCAGCTCCTTTTTGTTTCTTGACTTCCAACTCCCCACTCACATATCTTCCTACTGTGTTCTATTCCTGCCTCCCAAGATAGGGATTTGTTCTTGGGGGAGGACAGGAATTAGTCCATGGATTAATTCAAATAGTCTCCTAATTCTTTAAGGTTTCCTTAAACTTTTAGTCCCTTGGGAAATTTATGTTCCTTTTGTTTGTGCCTAATTTTAATTTTGTTTTCTTAAAAATGATAGCTTAAAGATGACAGAATTAATTTTTTCCCTTTGTAACTCTATATCCGTGTCGCATTATGTGCGTGCGTGCGTGTGTGTGTGTGTGTGTGTGTGTATACACATATATACATACACACACACACACATATAGTCACTTATCTGGAATGTTTACAAATCAAATATTCTGCTCTTTTTTTTTTTTTAAAGTAATGACTTAATATACCTCTTTTTGGTTGAAAGTTCAGTCTTCCCCCTGATGATTTACCCTTAGAGCTTTGCAGAGTAAAACATTTTGGGTTAAAGTTTGAACATTTTTGCTATTTGGAATATCTCATTCCAAATAGTTTCTTGGTTTCTTGTGACTGAAGAGAAATCCTCAGTAATTCAAATTGATGTTTCTTCACAGATTTCAGCTGATGCTTGCAAGATTTGTCACTGAAATTGCTACAAGTAACCACCCTGTTACATTGAGTTTTAAGCACCCTTGTATTTCTCTGCTGGTCATCTGTTCAGTAATTTTTTGTTGATACTCAGTTCTGGGCAGTTCTCTTATATTTCCTTAATAGGATATTCAGGTTTTTTTTTAAGTTATGTTCTTTTGGAAGATTTTTAATCCTTGCATTCTCTGTCATCTGTCTTCAAGTTCAGTCATTCTGGCTTGTGTAGAATTAATGTCCCCTTTAAAGTTAATTGCCTTTTGCTTCTCTACTACCAAATTTTGTTCTACTTCTGCATTTCTTTAAATCTGTCACTTTCTAAGAGCTCTTAACTACTTGGCCCCAAGTTTACCTTTATAGATTTTTCATCAATTACTTTCCTTCACATTTTCTGTGGTGCTGTGATATGGCATTGTTAATGTGCATGATAAGGGTACACACAACACTTGTTCTCTAATTTCTGTGCCTTTGCATATTCCTCACGCCTGAAATGCATTCCCTTCCACCTCTTCCTCTTAGACTTCCTATTATTTTTCAAGACTAAGCTTAAATACCATGAGACCTTTCCTGATCCCCCAGCTTCTAGCATTCCTAAGGGCAGAGTTTTAATTTTTCTCTATCTGTATCCCTGGTGCCTAGCACATAGTAGGTACTTAAAAATGCTCACTGGTAATTAACTTATTGAAGAGTCTCCATTGTGAGATCTATATTCTTTATCTTGTTCTTTGTCTTTAGTTCTTTATTGAGAGCACCAATTTCAGACTCAATTCCCATCCTAGTATACTCTTTTAAGAGTTTTTCCTCTTGAACTTTTAAATTTCTTGCAGTAGTTTTGTATTATGGGTAGTTCACAAAAATCTTTTCTTCATTGATGATTTTGGTTAATTTTCCTTTATAGTATAATATTGTGTTGAATGTTTTGGTCTTAAATTTTTTAACTCATTTTTCTTTTTGTCTTTCCCACTCTTTGGTGATTTATCTATTCACAAACTAGGTTTATACTTAGGCTTTCTCCCTTTGACTTTTGGTTTTTCTTTTATTCCCATTGACTCTTCTCTGAATTCTCTCCTGACCCATTAGCCCCTCTTCCTTCCACTTCCCAGGTCTGTATTAGGACCCAGAGCAAACTGAGTCAAAAACCTATCTGAATTCAGATAGGTTTCTAGTCCCTTTCTTCCTCTAGCCAACCTTCTCTACACTGCCTTGTTTTCCTCTTCTCCATTTTCTTTCCCTTTCCTTCAGGTGTCTGCTTCTTCTTAAGTAATGTGTGTGTTGGGGTTCAAACTGAATCGCTGCTGTGGAGAAACTGGAAAAGGATCATAATAGTGAAAACGAGAAGCACAAGCTTATCCATGAAACAGCCTGTACTGCCAGCGCCCAGAGACATCATGAAATGGGAATGGGAAAAGTTATGTAAAATTTGGCACCTTTATACATCTTCAAGGCAAGGTAATACCGTACAGGGGATTTAAAGAATTGGCCTCCAGATCAGGGAAACTTGTCTTATCTCTGATATATACTGTGTCAATCTTTTTTTTTTAATTTAAATTTATTTATTTAACATATTTAGTTTTCACCATTGATTTTCACAAGAGTATGAATTACAAATTTTCTCCCCATTTCTACCCTCCCCCCCACTCCAAGATGGCATATATTCTGGTTGCCCTGTTCCCCAGTCAGCGCTCCCCTCTGTCACCCCACTCCCCTCCCATCCCCTTTTCCCTTCCTTTCTTGTAGGGCAAGATAAGGGTAGGTGGCTTGTCTTCCCAATATACTGCTATAACAAATTTAGACTGCTTACTCTTCACAGACAGTAAAAAGTGGGAATACAGTTTTTACTGGACAAAAAACTTACTACTGCAAGTCACATTTTAACTTAACTTTACCAGTACAGCAGAACACAAGCAGCAGAGACTATTAAAAAAAAACCCAACAAAACAAAACCAGACGCTGAATTATTTATCAAATTACTGCTTAATTCCTAGGAATGATATTAGGTGTGATTTTTTTTTAGCAGTAAAGGTGCTCCATAAATGTTTGCTGAATGAAAGAATTAATGCATTTTGCTTCATTTGCAAATTCTGTTTATGAATTTTGAATTATGAGGTGATCTTTGCTGTCCCTCATCTGCTCACTCAGAGAAAAACACAGATTTCATGTCAAAATACTTTATAGTGTCTGTTTAGCACCTGACAGCTGCCTCTTGTTTTTCAGGCTTTTTCTGTTGATTGCCCTACTGCTTAAATCAAATTAAATAAATCAAAACACTGGAACCATTTGTTGATGAAGTGCAAATTTTCATTTTATTACTTATCTAAAAATAGACCTCAGCAATAACGACACTATAACAAAAGAAAAGGAAAAACAAAAAATAAACAGGAATCTGGTTTAAGAATATTTCTGAAAAGGCAAAATTAAAATTGCTTTAATATGCTGCCAACTCTCAATTACCTATGTTGGACCTTCTGTGTGTTATCGATGGACTATTTTAAAGCTTGAGCTAGTTTCAGTCAGTCACCCAGCTGTGCATCTGGACTATCTTCATCTGTTGTCAAGTCAGCCAATTGCAAACTAATTTTAATAAATGCCTTCGTCAACATAATTAAGAAAATAAGTACACAGAATATAATCCAAATTCAAATAAAAATTACTTCTCATTATCTGTATTAGTTCCCCTAATTTTTTTTTTTTGGGGGGGGGGGGAGGAAGGGTAATGAGAATAGACAATCAAGAGCTGGCTTTTGTAAATAATAGTATTTTCATATTAACAAATTATATCGTCATGTAAAGAATAGGAGAAAAGCAACATCTAAATTCTTTAGAAGCATAAGACAAAGAGGAAACTTTTCAAAGCAAATAATGATATTCAGAATTTCAGGAGCTTGTCATCTTCAAAGTGCGACACAAGTATTTTAGAAAAACCCAGGAGGCCTGCTCCACACAAATTCCTGTAGACTTCAAACAACAGGCTCACAGGGTGGGCATGAAACAAACAATACAGCCCCATTCCTGCACCAGACCCGGAAGAAGTCAGGCCTTCCTATTCTCTCTCTCATTTTATTTTACAGAGGAAGAAACGCAAGCAGTGAGTGGTGGAATGACCTATGCAGAGTCAGAAGTCAGTAGCATATAACTCAGAGGCTCCAGTTGGCCTATTTGTCCATATTGTTCCTCAAAGTATGCACACGTGTGCCATACAAAATCTTTCCTACTAAACGCAGCATCAGACGGCCTCTCATTACAGTCTAATCTTTGGGATCAGTAGCTGTGGTCCTTCATCGCTTGGCCACTGTGTGCCTAGGACTGCTGCAAACAAGTTAGAAAAATATTCCTTCTGCTCCGTTAATTCCAGGTGCATCTAAGGAAGTCTTCCTTGCACCCTAGATACATGGATTTTATGGTGGTTTACTTTGGTTGCCTGATACCCCAATCATGATACCCTGAGATTCACATGCATACTCAGTCAAACACAGAGAGTAACCCTGGACGCTTAATTTTTCCAAATGATGCCCAACAGTACTTTTGTTAATATAAGTATCCCAGGAATGCACTGTACTTTCATTAGTATAGTATCCCTACTATATACACTGTCCTAAAAGAGGCCAAGAATCACAAAAAGAGCAAAGTTGTTTTAAATGAGGTGGGAGAGACTTCCTTAAACATTTCTGAATGTAGCTGAATCAGAAGCAATTTCCAGTGGCAATCTATATTTTCACAGTATTAAAAATCTACAGTGTAAGCTCTTTCCTGTCATGCCAATCTGATTTGTGTGTTCCTAACAGCTAATCCGCAATCACATCATGTAAAACATAATTCACTGAAACCATGGCAAGGAAAAGTAAAAATAAGACTGCCTATCAACTACCATTAAAAGCTCAAATGAAGGACTTAAAAAATAAAAATCCAAACTCCCAGCTGGAACACAGCTCAGGTAAAACTCTCTGAAGCAAAAATTCTGGATTACTGTAAAAGTTTGGGGTTTCTTTGTGGGGGGAAGGATTTTAATAAACCACACTGAATTTTGTGTGTATTGTTAGCATGAACAAGGGCCACAATTTAAGACTGATTATAATTAACACCCCCACTCTGCTAGCTGGCATGGTAGTTTTTGCTTTATCTACACCATCGGCAAACTGGAAGGCTTCTACTTTCTGGGGTATACCAGCAACTGAAAGCTCATGCAGTAAGGGCACTTCCAAAGACATGATCAACCAAGGCAGCAGTGGTCCCTCCCCCACCCCATGTGGACGGATGCCCAGATGATATCCCTGCCTTTCCATGTGGATGCCTTCCAATTGCTGACTCTATGGAGCCAATTTCACAGCACCACAAATGGCTTTTACTGTGTCAAAACTCATTTGTTTTTAAGTGTATTTGTGGGAAGAGGATACAAGCTTTGTGTTAATTTGTGATCTTGAAACTGTCAAGCCTTTTCATTAAAAAACAAACAAACATGAAAACAAATGCAACAACCCTTTTTTACCTTTAGTGACCATGGAGAATTATACATTCATAAGAGTATATTTTACTTGGTGGGTATGGCCTGTTTATATGCGTTTCAAGAGGGAAACATTTTCTGAAATTAATGATGAGGGTTGCACCGTCTTCTTCCTTTACTTTGGTTCTTGGATGGTTTTCTTTAAATGATAGCATCATGTTCGTCACTGTAACAACATGAAATACTGGAATTACTTGATTATAAGAAATAGGCGGCTAAAAATGCTAGTCAGTATTCTGAAATTTTAGGTATTTTTTTTTAAATTCAAGGAACTATAATTTCTCTAAAGTACTTCCTGGATGCTTCCTCATGGGGTAGATGTGGTTCTGAGTTCTAGGATAGTTCTGTGGCAGACCTTATCAAATTAGAAGGGCTTCAAGTATACACCTGGTGTCAGATTGTATGTAACCTGAGGACCAGCACCACTAAGTTTAGAGAGATTTGTCACTGTGCAGACACCATATGGTGATTTTATGTTTGGGGAGAGCAACTCATGAGGAATGTCTACACTAAGGTACAGATGGGAAGAAATCTCCACTGTGGAGGGAGTACCCATATGGATGAAATCCTGCATGCTTCAAGTACCAGAAAGGCCTGACTCCAAAATTTTAAAAACCTCTAACTCTGGCTTCTAGGGTGCAGGAACTATATCTTATTTAAAGCAAACATATTTACTTTACTAAAAAAAGTAATAACAATGGCAAACATTTTTATAGTGCTTCCTATGTCAGGCACTGTGCTAAGCACTTTTACAATTATTATCTGAACCTCACGAGCACCCTGCGAGGTAGGTTCAGATAATAGGAAATGAGGAAACTGAGGCAAGCAGAGGTTAAGTGACTTGCCCAGGATTACACAGCCAATCTAGGGCCAAGTCTTTCTGGCCCAGACCAGTACAACACCCAGCTATCGATTACAACTAAATTTACAATTGAACCCAATCACTGCTAAATCAATTCACTTCAAAGTCAGGATTCAATGGAAGAAATAAAATTACTTTTTTCTTAAATACTGACTATGAAAACCAAGCTTCCTTTGCAGAACAAAGGGTGCTCCTGCCGGCAGAGATCCATTGCTCTGAGGGAGATCACGGATCTCATGGCAGTTCATAAGCAGGAAGGCACTAAGACAGCTGTGAGGAAAGAGCTGTAGAAGTCTCTAAAAGTTAAAATGACACGTTCCACTGAAAACAATGGTTTCAAGAAAATCAGGATTGGGACAAAATGACTGCACCAGCAGCTGGCTTTACAAATTCATAAGATGAGTGGCACTGAAATAATGACAAATATAATCAAGTTGTGGTTTTTAGTTCACTGGTGAGATCTGGGAAGGTGATAGATCACAAAAATTCTGGGCATATTTAAAAAATATTCAATATTCAAAAGTATTTCCTGGCTAACTGGGTTTGCATCACACCAAACATTTCCTTGAATCTGTGGATTGGGCAAACACAAAAATAAAAAAAAAAGTACATTTATCTAAATTCGCATCTAATTTGATAAGACACCAACTAGATTTTTTTTAAAACTCTCACAATAGACCAGAAGGTCCTTAGCCTTTTGTGTTGTGGACTCTTGGTATTCTGAGGAAGCTGATGGACCCCTCCTGAATGTTTTAAATTGTATCAAGATAAAAGAGGATTACAATGGAATACAATTATACAGAAAATACAGAACACAATTATACAGAAAGTTAACATAATCTTTTTTTTTTAAATAAGTTCATGGACGCTAGGTTAAGAACCTCTATTGCTGCAGAAAAATAAAGAATATGACATAGCATTTCTCAATTCAGCTAATTTTTTGAACATCTGCTAGTACCTGAGTGAATCTTGATCTTAAAAACTACTATTTAAGAATCTGAAAATTACACATTTATTATTCTAATGAATTATGAATAACATTTATACAGAAACATTCTACATAAATACAAACTATTTGATAAGATTTAATATTCTGAAATTTAGTCTTTGTAAGGTGATAATTGAAAGCATGAGGCTATAAACCCTTCCTTTAACCCTTTTATAAATTTATGTAAGTAAAATATTGATGTAAAAATTCAGAGATCTATTTTAGTGTGTGGTATGACTAATGACCAAAAGACAGCAAATGTCCAAACAGGAAAGAACAGGTAATCGATTAAACTTATATTTACAATTTATGCTTAAGTGTAAATATGTTCTATGTCCTTTGTTTAAAGAACAAATATTACCCTTGTTCAAACTAAAATCAATCTGAACTTGAAAATTCATGTGTAGTTATGGTCACCCAACCTTAGGTAATAACAAGAGAGGTTAACATTTATTTAGTGTTCTAAAGCAAAACACTGTACATACTTAATCACATTTTATAGTCTCATAGCAATTTTATGAAGGAAGTACAGGGTGTCCCAAAAGTCTTGGTACAATTTTAAGCTTTCATAACTTCAGAAATATAATTCCTACAAACTTACAAAAATATAACTTGAAAGCTTAATAATTTAAATTTATTCTATACTTACTTAATTTGGTGGATTTTAATGATAAATTTTTAAATTTAATTTTAGCAAGATGGGTTACCTTGTTATTATGCATTGTGTGTATAACAGTTTCTGGATGGCACTTTTCTCAGACCAGTACTCTGCCACTTCAGTCACCCAATATGTTTCTATTAGCCTTTTTCTTGGGTAGGAATGAGTCTGGGGGGGGGGGTCTTGTCAAAACTGTTGTGTGGGCATTAAAACTTCATTCTTCATATGATCTTAAGGCTAGGATTATACATTCAATCCTTTCAGTCACTGAGAAACTGCTGATGAGAGTTTTTATAGAGTTTGGAGATTGACCAGAGCAATGTATAGTACAAGATGGTGGTTATGCTGAATTGTAATAAATATACCAATATTTCAAAACTTAAAATTTCAATCTTTTTTGTACATTTGGATGTAGCATTTATACCTCTGAAGCATATTTCCAGTATCTTTACCAAGAAAACCCCCAAAAGGGGTCACAAAGAGTCTTAAATGACTAAATAACAATTCTTTCTTAAAACTCGGTAGTGAAGCAGAGAAAGAATAGAAAAAACTTAGAAGTATAGCTGAACCAATATTTTATTAAGAGACTGACATATTTATAGAGGGAATAATTAATAATGTATAAAAGAATTGGAGGAATGATTGGTAGAACAAGGTACTGAAAAAGATAGGAGAGGATGAGACTGAGGATATGGGTAGAAATAGTAAAATTAACTGTTCTCCAAACTCAATAATCCTGCCTTCAAGACAAGAAGTTCCCTGTGCCTAGAAAATACTTCCTCCTAACCTCCACCTCCCAGAATCCTAACTTCTTTCAAGGCACAACTCAGCTACCACCTTTTATGTGAATTCCTTCCACATCCCACAAGTTACTAACATCCTCTTCCTACCTAAATGTCCAGTATTTACTTATCCATGTAGATGCTGTATTTATCCCAAGTAAAATGTAAACTCTGGTGTCATCCACATAGTCATTTAAAAATATTTATTTCCACTGGATGAAATTGAAAAAAGACAAGGAAACATAATGAAATTCTTGAGAACCCCTAAATGGTACAGATAAGGTGTGTACAGATTTTTGAGGTCAAATTTAGAATACAAGTGGTGCCCTTGAACTTTTTGTCAGTTTTTGTGCAAATAAAAATAAGTTACTTATAACCACCATTCACTGGTAATGGCTCTAAGGGAAAAGGGGACATGGGATACATGTCTAGGCAATGGAGACAAATGGAGAAAAAGTACTATGTTCTTTCACAGAGCCGAGTTTGGTGCCACACTCAATTACAGAATACTGAGCTAGATAGATTACTAGCTAGATTCAATATGGACAAGCCTTCGAAAGGCTTTTACTTTGTTAAAGCCTTCTGTTTTGATCAGGGGTGTTAGCAAATGAATGCATTTGCTGACCCTGGTTTCTCTGCATAAAATGCAAGACTTGTAAAATTCGCATGTACTTGTAGAATGCTGACATTCTTTCAACCACGGATGGCCATGCTCATAAGAAGACCTCTATAAACAACTAACTTTAGAAATGGTAGTATAAAGAACACTGTTCCTTTAAGGCATTCTTCATATGGAATATGATGAAAAGGACAGAAATTGTTTCTGCAAAGAGATTTATATTGTTGGATGTTGTAAGATATTACCATTGTTAAAGATGAACATTTTGATACCTAAAAGGAACAGGAAAAACTTTTTCTAGAAGTAAAAATTGCTAATACATGAATAGTTTCAGATGGGATATGAACAGTTTTAGAGAAAATAAACTGTGCTCAAAAGACTCAAATCCCTTTATGAATAATGTAGAATGATGTCTCACTTAAGTTGGAACAATCTTAAAGAAAGAGATTTTAAAATTTATCGATAATTGGAGAAATATTAATGTAAGGAAAAACAGTTTTAAGGACACCAAAGACAAGCTGGACCACTTTGAAGCCTTCTGAGCTGCAGAAAATTATGGTACCTCAGCTCATTTGCACAAGCACGTTTTATGACTAGAGAATAAAACCTTTAAAAATGAGAAATCATATAATTATTCAGATATGGAGGTGTGATTTTTTTTTTAAAAAAGGACTACTGATTTGATGAGAAACTTAAGGAACTGAGACTTTTTGAGTGAAAGGTGAGTCCTTGCGAGTCAGGAATCTTTCATTTAAACCACTGAAACACAGAGGAACTGGTTTTAGGACCTGGAGAAAAAAGAACTTGACATAGGTCTTTCTCTGAGGACTGAAATTAGAGCAGGACAGGCTGGAAAAGCGGTTGGAACTGTGGTAGTAGAAGCAATCGGCTGAGAGAAAGCTTCAGCTGAGTGAGTCCTGATCTGTGGAAGTGAGATGTGACTTCATAGGCTAAGAGTGACAGCTATCATCTTTCAGTACCGTCTCAAGGGAGAGGTGAGATCCTCTCTTCTGCTACTTCTAGCTGGAGAAGGAAAAAGCAGAGGCGCACTTTGCAGCTGCTTCGATAGCATGGGCTTGGCTATGGCTACGTTTGTTGGCCTGGTCTAAAAAGTCAGCTTCTGATTTGACAACCTAGCATTTGGGTGAGTGAATTACTGGCTGGACTGGTCTATGTAACCTAGAGATAATGGGTCTGGTGAACTTCTCAGTTCTTTGGCTTTAAAGGGAATTGGCATTCATATGAAGAATCAACGCATTCTAAATGTCCTATTAAGGCTGATGGTGAATCGAGAGCTTGAAGAGTGCTGAGCATCAACAGTCAGACAAGGAGTGGAGAAGCAGTTTCTTATGGTTATGGTTTAGCAGTGTGCCTGGAACACAGTAGGGGCTTAATAAATGTTTAGTTACTGACTGATGCTTCTGAGTGACTCAAAGATATCAAAACCAGCTGAGCAGAGCTGTGAATTACTCAGAGCACATAGGTTTTCCCACCTCATGTACTTCTCTGCCAGGTTCCCACCCTTCGACATAGACACCTGAGTATATTGGTGAGAGAATGTGATCCAAGTTTAGAATATGTATACTGTAAAAATTTTTATTATTGTTTAAGCAATGATTTTAATATTGGTACTTATTTTATTATTTGTCTTGCCTTCAAAGAACAATCTTTTAATTTGTAGATACATTATTTATTTAAACATGTGGTTATGTTTAAGATCTAAAAGTGCTATCACCATGAGTGATCGATTGCGCAACTATCGCACATAGTGTGGATGAGTTACCTTGTGTATGACTGGCTGTGTAGACAAAGAACTCATTATACGCAGGCTCAAGAGTTAAAGTACCGAGTAGGGAAAGTTATTTTCCTTCAACAGGTTTATCTGTAGGTCCTTGATAGAATTTGTGTGTAACCACGTGGTATCTGGCCTATTGTCGGGAACTCAGAATTGCTACTGTGAGGGCAGGTTGGAATGACTGAGCCGACCCAATGAAAGAGTGGTGTGTCAACACATTCTGTGAGAAGGATGACATTTACATATTGTGTGACATTGGTGAGAGGCTTTTCACATCACATCCCACTCACCACACCACTACCCCTATTATAACTGGCAGGGCCTTACGCGGAGTGTTGTCTATATTGCCACCGTAATGAACTACCACCTATGGTACTACCAAAGCATAAATTACAGGAACGGTTCTGTTCATGGTTTTTCCTTTGTTTTGGACATTATTAGACAGATTTCAGCATTTAGCCACAAAATATATGTTTAAAAAAGATAGGAAAAAAACACAACATCCCAACATGTTCAAACTTACATGGTTCTGTATCGAATGCCTCTTGAATAATACGTTTTGCATCCAATGTAGAGGATAGATAAAACTCCCAGAGTTAGCACGATGCCACCGACAAAGCTGCCAATGTCAAATTTTGATCCTCTGCTTATTTGGGCATTGATGTTGGCTGTGGCTAAAACAAAATGGGAAAAAATGGGTTTTAGCACTTGGTTTTTCAACACTGTATTAGCCAAAAATCGTTCTGAATTTCAGTGCATGGAAATCTGGTACCATGGTGTTGGGATAACATGGGTGACAGAAGTGTTTCCTTGCTCATGTGGCCTGTCAGGCCTGATTGCCTGTCTCTTGTTTCTTTTACCTTTATCTATCCCCTTCCTTTAACTGAAATCTCTTAGAACTCTAATTTTAAGCAGGCCTCCAGAAAAAGTGCTTATTAGGTTAACAACCTGGATAATCTTGTGTCTTGGCACCAATTCTTGGAAGTCTCAGATTCTACCAAGAACTAGAAAGCAGGTTATTTGGTTTTCTGTATAGTAATTTACACGTGCACACAAATAATAGTACCAGCTAACATTTACATAGTGCTTACTATATGCCTGGCACTGTGCTAAGTGCTTCACAATTATCATCTCTCTTGATCATCACAGGAATCCGGAGAAATAGGTGCTATTATTGTCCCCACTTTACAGTTGAGGAAACTGAGGCAGACAGGTTAAGTGACTTGCCTAGGGTTACATAGTTATTAAGTTTATCTGTGTACCAGTTCGGATTTGAATTCAGTTCTTTGTGACTCCAGGCCAGGCGCCACCTAGCCGCTTCAAAAACACATGTACCTATTTCTTCTCTGATGTGAGCTCAAGACCAAACATATTCCAATTGCTCCAAGTAGAAAAGTAATCACTTTAGAACTCGATCTCAGAATTTAGAGCTGGACAAGCCTTTGGGGATCACCTGGTCCAGAAGTGTTGCACAAAAGGGCCATAACACTAAAGAGCACAGTCTGAATTAGATTAAAATGTAATTGAGAAATATTTAACAAAATTAAAAAAAGACAAAATAAATAAAAATACCAAAAAGATCCTGTAGATAATGTTGATCTGTGGTTTGTCTAAGTTAATACGTTACCCCCAGGGAGTCTTATGTACAACTTAGTGGCCCCCATTTTAATTTGAATTTGACATCCCTGCTCTAGACCAGGCCCATGACTTGCCAGAAGTGACCTCTAAATTCTATTACTATAAACATTTCCTTAAAAACTGCTTTTTTGTGTAATTTGGGAACTTTATCCTAATTCTGGCACTGGATAGCAATTGTGGCACTAAAGTTAACTTCAATGAATTTCATAACATGCTGTAAAGTTTGCAAAGTGGCTTTTTTTTATTTTTGAAAACAACTTCATGAGGGAAGGCTGTGCATGTATTATCATTCACCACCCTCCTTATATAGATGAGGAAGGAGAAGCTCATCAGTAAACAGACTATTAATTAAGGTGACATTTTTCCAAAACCAATTTATTCAGTAAGATTCACAGCATAAATGAGAATATCACAGATTCCAGGCTGTTAGGGTCCTGAGACTATCAAATTCAAATCCTTCATCTTAAAAATGAGGAAACTGAGGCCCAGAGGGGTTATGTCAGTTGCACAGGGTCAGTCATACAGCTAGTAAGCAGGAGAGTCAAGATCTGGACCTAGGTATCCAAGTCAAATGCAGTTTCCATTATCCCATACAACCTCAAATAAGATCAGGAGCCTATGCTATCTAAAGAATGTTTGGTGTATGTGATTCTGATACAGATAGCTATAGCAGAAGGAAACCCAAACGAGGCAATCCCTTAAGATGAGAATTTGGTTTTTGTTTTGTTTTTGAGATTGGGTTTCCCTAGCTTGCCCACAGAGCAGCTAGGTGGCACAGTGGATAAAGTGCCAGGCCTGGAGTCAGGAAAACTCATCTTCCTGAGTTCAAATTTGGCCTTGGACATTTGCTAGCTATGTGACCCTGGATAAATCACTCCACCTTGTTTGCCTCAGTTTCCTCACCTATAAAATGAGCTGGTGAAAAAAAAAAAGAGGCAACCCATTTCAGCATCTTTGCCAAGAAAAACCCCAAATGGGGCCATGAAGAGTTGGAAGGAAATGATTGAAAATGACAAAAAGCAAAAATCTTGCCCAAGGTGGGATGTGCAGTGGCCACTTAGGACTCGATCCCACTACTGATGGTCATGGAAGCTTTAGACAGCTTTTAGCCCCACAGCTGTTCAGAACTCGAGCTTAATCAACCTACCAGCCTCAGCCTCCCTAGCGGCAGTGACTAACAGGCCTGTGCCGCTCTGCCCTGGTAAGGTTAGAATTTGTAAAGAAATTTCAAGACAGGAAACACATACTAGTTAGGGCCATACCTGTGGCCAGGGTGGCAGTGGTCGTCATCGTACTGTTGCTGGCTGTGGCGGCTGATGATTTCGAGGCACTGTGGGCTGTTGTGATTTGAGGGGTACTTCTTGTTGTTGCCAGAGGTTTCACGGTGCTGTTAGGCCCAGGTGTTGAGATTTTGGTTGTTGCGTGAGGTGTTTCTGTAGTTTTGCTGGTAGAAGCTGATGTGGAAGGTGGCAATGTCACTGGTTTGGTGGTGGAAGATGTCAGGTTTGACTCGATGTCTGTGTTGTTGGTTGTAACTTTCGGAGTTTCAGGTATGGTCTGGTTGGTCTGTGTTGTATCTGTGATTTTAATCAAGAGAAAACAAAAAAATCATTAATTTTAGAAATAGGCTGGGGAGGCAGCAGGGAAAACAAGTGCCCATTTCATCTGAAAATTCCATCATTTTCCTATTAAATGATAGTTATGATTGGCATAAATGAGAATGGGGTTTTCAATAACATGGAATACACTGCATGATTCAGTCAGAAAACCTAGGGTCTAGCCCTGACTCCTGACTCGGGATGAGTCACAACCTCTCTGGACCTCACCTGTAAAATAATAATATTCATATCACACATCTCTCAGAATTATGCAAACCAAACAAGGACATGCATCTGGAAATAACAAAGCAACGTACGTATATCTTGTAATCGTTAGTCTTCACCATTCCCGGAAAACAAGTTAAGGAGGAGTAAGCAAACAGAAGCTGATTTAGATTAGCTGTCACAAAGAACTTCCTATCTCTAAAGAGGCAGCTAGGTGGCGCAGTGGACAAGAGTGCTGGGCCTGAAGTCAGGAAGCCTTGAGTTCAAAGCCACCCTCAGATGCTTACTTAGCTGTGTGACCTTGGGCAAGTCACTCACCTGTTTGCCCCATCTATAAAATGGGGATAATGATAGCCCCTACCTCCTGGGGTTGTTTTGAGGATCGAATGAAATAAAAATGAGATGATAAAGTGCTCAGCCCAATGCCTGTCATTATCATTGATCGTGCAATACTCAAAAGTACATCTCAGCAAAGGAGGTGGTAAAGGCTTCTTTGCATAATGAAAGGAGGCTATAAGACCATTTCCAGGTAGTCAGTATGTGGCTTTTCATCTTTTTTAAAAAATTAAAAGGAGAAAAAAAGCCAGACAAGCAGACTAGCTTTGAAAGCCACACAGGTTAATCCTGTCCTGTACTTAAAATGAAGAGCAAAATGTACCTAAAAGAACTGCAGTTTCACGCGCAAGCTTTTTGCTGCTGTTGTTCCTTGCATATACAAATGCCTGTTTTTATTTCTTTGTTAAATTCAGGATAAAAACAAAAATTAATTTTAAAAAGCTGTGTGAGCTTGTAAGGGACCTGATGGACCAGTCAGGATTTGTATTACAGGAATACCACATGCTGCTAAGCCTTCCCCTGGGCTCCTTGCGCTCAGGGACTGCCTAGATGTGTATTTGGCAATAATGGTGGCTTGCCAGCAGTCAGCCGTCCTGTCCCAGCTTCGGCTTCTCTTCTCTAGGCTAAACAACCCTACTTCTTTCACATGATCCTTATGTTTCATGGACTCAAGACCCTTCACCATCCTGGGTGCCTGCGTCTTAATAGGCTTGTGCTCCTCAATGTCCTTCCTAAACGTAATGCTCAGAACTGAACACAGTACTTCAGATCTGATCTGACCAGAATTACCTCCTTATTCCTGGCTACAAAGCCTCTCGAAAGAACAGCATCACTTCCAATGGCTAATATCCTCACTGTTGACTCATGTGGAGTTTACAATCCAATAATACCTCCTCATCTTTTCAGATGACGTGACTTCACGAGCCATGACTTCCCCAACTGTTCTTATCCTGTTGAATGCGGTGATTGTGTCTACTCCAAGATAAGAAAAAGTCTATTAATTCAGACGAGGCCTGGTGATCTTAGTGTCACTGGCTAACCTCCACTGACTGCTAACTTGCTGAGAAGTCTTCACATCAAGAGCTCTTTCCTTACAACAGTCCTCTGAGGTCAGGTATCCTCTGCATCCTCATTTTACAGATAAAGAAACTGAGGAATGGAGCTCTGAACCCAGTGTGTTCTTTTTTACGATGATGAGTTCAAAAGTTGTTCATCAAACAAGCTTACCTGTCCTTGCTGGGGACAGTTGCTATTTAGGTTATGAGACCTCTGGTAAAACAGAAGTCAACTAAATTTGTCTTTATAGACATGAAATCTTCCCTTTCTACACTGTGCTCCTCCAGAGACCAAGCTCACTGCTCACTCTCCCAATACCAACTCACCCTCTTTGCCCATCTACATACCGACTGCTTGGGTCCCTGGGAACTCCGAAGGCCTGCCTGGACTCATTCCACAGTGATTAATTACCACACTCACACCCTGTCATACCTTTCTCACTGCAGTGCCTCTGAACCCCTGGCTGTAATAATACAAATGCTCCTTCCTTTCCCCATGCCATGCCCACTCCCTTGTTCCCAACACCCCACTCAAGATCTACCCACACCTTCCAATGTGCTCTCTGGAATTCCTGCTCCAGAGGTAACAAACTTAAATAGCTCTCCAAGAAAAAAAATGTCCCCATGAGACACTTTTGAAAGTTTAATCTGTATTATTAACATTTTCTTCATCACTTTCTTAAGTATAGACAATCAACAAAACAAAATCAAACTCTGATTTGTAGCATTTGCTGATTTCCAGCGCACAGACAGCTAGTGAATGCATACACATGCCCATGACGTGACGTCCCTGGCTGCCCTTTTCAACCTTGCTTGCACTTTCACTCATACCCCAACTCAATGGCATAACAGGGGAGTTAGAATACTCCTTGTTCCTCACGGTTGCTTCTAGGCTCTCCCTCTACCACCATTACTCAGTAATGTCTTCTTCTTTGAGGTTCATTCAATTCATATTTCTCATCCAACCAAAATTCTGCTACCTTGTGTTTACAGACCTCCAGTCTACTCCTCCTCCTTCCTCAAGGAGTTTGCCACCCGGCTCACATTCTTCTCTCCACCCTGCCCCCCCTTACTTGGGGACTCTCCAGTTCCTCCACCCTGTTTTTTTCCCCTAGGCGATCACCCTCCCATACTGGCTACACTCTTCTCCCTTTCCATCTTGACTCCTTGGTGAGCCAGGTCAACTCTCTACTCTCCATTCTCTAGTCCCTAGTCTAGTCTAGTCTAGTCTAGTTCTCTAGTCCCTTGCCCCAGTGTTGCCCTGCTAACAAGCCTTTTCTCTTATTTCTATGCTACTGAACAAAACTAGAAAAAACTAGAAAAAAACTAGAAAAAACTGAGGAACCGTGCTGCCTGGAGATCCACTAAAATTTTATGTTACGTAACCTCACCTGGGACCTCACTATGGCAAGGCAATCCTTTGACATTTTCTAATTGATTCACTATCCTACTCACCACAACAGCTTTTCCAAAGCCTCCCATCCCATTCTTACTCCATCTCAGCTGAGAGATCTTTCTTCTTCCCTGGTCCTCATATCGTAAGATGCAAGGAGTTTTGGTGCCTGGCTTGTAGTGGACAGAGCCCTAGGGCCAGAGTCAGGAAGACCGGAGCTAAAAAAAATCCAGCCTCAGACACTTGCTAGCTGTTGTGTCCCTGGGCAATCACTCAGTTTCCTCAAACGGTAAAATGAAGATAATCAAGGCATTTCCCTCCCAGCGTGGTGTTAGGATCAAATGAAATTACATTTGTAGAGTGCTCAGCTGTACAAACCCTTGTTTGCTTCCTTCCTACTCTCTCTTCCTTTACCCTTATCTCCCATCAAGAGGTGGCCCTTCTCGCCAAGACAAACCTCTCTACGAGTGTGTGATCCCATTCCACCCTATCTTCTTTAGCAGATTTCCCCCTCCCCTCACCCCATGCTCTCCCACTAATCTTCAGTCTCTCCCTGCCTCTTGACTGCTTCCCTGCTGCATGGCTCCCCCATCCTCCCTCCCTCCTAGCTCTCTCCTCCCTTTTGGGGGCTAACCTCCTGGAGGCAGCTGTCCACAATCAGTGCCTCTACCTTCTTAACTCCCTGTAGTCTGGCTCCCATAGTCATCACTCAACTGAAACTCTCCAAAGTTACCAATGACCCCTGCCTTTTCTTCATCTTCATCCTTTCTGACCTCTCTGCAGGATTTGGTATTTTAAATAACCCTCTTCTCCTGGATATTCTCTTCTCTCCAGTTTTCCACAACAGAGTCCTGACGTTCTCTTTCTACCCGTGTGACCGCTTCTCAGTCTCCTTTGATGGACCCTCACCCAGGGCACGCCTGCTATCCCTCTGGCCTCCATCCTGGGCCCTTTTCTATTAACCCTCTTTACTATTTCTCTTGGTGAACTCATCGGTTCCCATGGATCCAACTAACATCTCTACACTAATGATTCATGTTTATTTGTCCAATCCCAACTTCTCTATTGCTGTCTGTCTTGCATCTCCAACTTTCTGAATGGGTACCTTAACTTGGATGTCCCATAGACATCTTAAACTCAACATGTCCAGAAGGAAACTCATTATCTTTCCCCCGAACCCTCCCCTCTTCCTAACCTCTTTATTACTGTTCAGGACACCACCAGCCTTGATTACTCATTCTCCTTCACCCTTTCCCCACCAATCATTTGCCAAGTCTCATCCATTCTACCTTTCAAACATCTCTCATATGTGGTCCCTTCTCTCCTCTGACACTGCTACCACCCTCGTGCAGGCCCTCATCAACTCAAACCTGGACTACTGAAATAGTTTTCTGGTTGGTCTCTTTGTCTAAAGTCTGTCTCTACTACAGGCCATCCTCCACTTTGCTGTCAGATTAATACTCCTAAGGCACAAATCTCACCATGTCAACCCCTATCCCTAGCACTCCCATTCCCTTGGTTCTCTATTACCTCCAGGATTAAATATAAAATCCTTGATTTGGCTTTTATAGCCCTTCATAACAAGCACCACTTCCTCTTACCTTTCCAGTCTTCTTACACTTTACCCTCCTCTTCCTCTATGACCTAGTGACTCTGGCCTCCCTGCTGTTCCTGGCACAAGGCACTCCCATATCCTGCTATGCATTTTCACTGGCCTTCCCCCATGCCTGGGATGTTCTTCCTCCTCATCTCTACCATCTGGCTTCCTTCCAGTCTCAGTTAAAGTCCTACTTTATGCAAGAGACCTTTCCTAGCTCCCCTTAATGCCAGGTCATTCATTCCCTCTGACCTATCCTGTTTATATCTTGTTTGTACTTAGCTGTTTGCATACCGCTATCCATATTTCACTAAGAGCTATTTTTATATTTCTTTATATACTCTCCCCCCCCCCCACCCCGCCCCCAGTTTAGCACAATGCCTGGCACATAGTAGGTGCATAATAAATCTTGCTGACTTGAGTGCTGTTAAGGACTGTTAAAGGGTCCCTTGAACTTGTCTTTTTGGGTTGCCGTATTTTCCAGAAGCACTGGACCCAGAGCATGCACAAAGCCCTGAATGTGTCAAGGACAAAGCTCCCCCTGAGCTGACATAATTTGCTGTTGTACCCAAGCTGGACTCCCTCTGTCCTTGGGAGGCAAGACAGGTGCCAACCAGTCTGTGCCAGGTCGGGACAGTGCTTGTGCCGCTGGAGTTCTCTGCAGATAAGTGGGCCCTCCTATCTTCATAGTCTACAGTTCCCAAGGGAAAAGAATGCAGCTTTTGCTATTGCCTTGCTCCACCCCTTTGGCAGGGTGTGCTGAACCTTTCCCCTCCTATGCCATGCCCCTGCCTGTCTTCTCCTCCTTTTGTTATACTGTCATAAACAGGCAAACTTCTGCAAGGACTGTGAACCCTTGGGGTCCACATGCATGTTCATTTCTGTTGTAATAAACCTGGTTTTCACAGGAGGAAACTGAGGCAAACAGGGATAACTAACTTGGCCAAGGTCACACAGCTATTAAGTGTCTGGGCCAGATTTGTATTCAGGGAGATGAGTCTTCCTGACTCAGCCTGGTACTCTATCCACTGCTCCATCTAAAATACCCATTCTTTTCTTTAGGAGCCTAGTACCTTCCCCCTGTCAAAAGTCTGTACCTCCCTAAGGATCTGCTATCAGTTACTTTATATAGATAGAGTGTGAAAATACAGGTACTTGTGTATCCTCTCCTATGAATGTTTGCACTGCAAGCTTTGTTTCTCATTACGGATTTTATGGCCCGTGAAAGGAATTTCAGGTAGCAGCGAGCAGGTGAGTTTTGTATTTCTTTGGCCGGGGGTTGTTTTTTTTCCAAGTGCTCCTGAAATGCAATCTTGCGTGGAGAGAGAAGCAGCAAAGTAGAGCAGAAAAAAACAAACGGACCAAAAGTCAGAAGACCTAGGTTCTTGTTACGCTCCTACTAAGAATTTATGAAATCTGTTCAAGTCACATCCACCCATTCAGGTCTCATTTTCTTTACCTGTAAAAATAAGGAGGGCAGGGGTGTCTGAATAAATGATCTTCAAAAGTTCCTTTCAGATCTGACATTCAATACAATGAAAAAATTATTTTAACATCAGAGGGAGAGATGTTGAGTAATTACATTATTGGTCTCATTCTTTCTCCTTTCAACTTGTGACCATTTTATAGCAAGGACAGCCCTTTGCTGTAAAACGGGTGTGGCAGGGCTGGACACCACTGCTAACCATCATTCACATTTACATAGCATTTTATTGGCTTTACAAAAGGATTTCCCATTTAAAACTATAAGGCACCTTGGCAACGACACAACATTCCTTGTTACCCTCTCCAAAACAAACTATTCCTATCATCACCTCGGTTCACCAAATCAAGATGTGGCACACTTTTTCCTTCTCAACATTACTTCCCAGCCCTAGTCCTCTGGACCCCGTATCTTGTAGGTAACTTTTTTTCAAGAAGCTTAGCAAAGAACAAGGAGAGATGGGATGGTATCTAGATAGAATGGATGGGTCAAGAAAAGAATTTGTTTTTAGTACTGTAGAGACCTTCCTTTACATATTGTGTAGATTGGATAGGAAAGGAGCTAGCAGAGAGAGAAAAGAGAGATCAAGAGCCTAGAAAAAGGCAGCAGAAAAGGAGTTCTACTGAAACCAGAATATGTGTATGAGAGAAAATTTAACGAATGGAAGATAGTTACATCATCAACACGAATACAGAAATCAGTCAATAATCTCCTTTCATTTAAAATTTATTTTATATCATCTCTTCTTTGTTCTATATCCTTACAAATTCCTATGGCTCCCCCTCACCTCCATTTCTCCATGAAGCACTTGGCTTATAGTCTTCCTCTGTTCTTTCCCCAGCTATCATCCTTGGTAATAACAATATTTATGCTAATGAATTTAGTGGCGCTTGTCTTTAATTGGCTCTGCTACCCTCCAATAAACTATTAGCCAATCTTTTTCCTTTTCCTGCCAGAATTTTAGAGTTATCAATTACAAAATAAGATTTTAGTATTAAAAGCTTACCATCTTTTAGCTCAACCCCTACTTACCAAGAATTCACTTTACATTTATGACAAATGGTCATTTATTTTTTTTCTCAAAGTCCTCTTCTAGTGAGGAGAACCCACTACCTCTTTTTTTTTTTTTGGAAGGGGGGAAGGCAGGGCAATTGGGGTTAAGTGACTTGCCCAAGGTCACGCAGCTGTTAAGTGTCTGAGGCCAATTTGAACTCCAGTCCTCCTCACTCCAGGGCCAGTGCTCTACTCACTGTGCCTCCTAGCTGCCCGAGAACCCATTACCTCTTAAGGCAGTCCATTCCACTTTGCGAAGGCTCAAGTTCTAAAGCTTTTCCTTACATCAGATCTAAATTTGCCTCTGCAACTTCTACCCATTATTCCTGGTTCTGTCTTTGCAGGCCAAGCAAAACTCTCCCATATTACAGCTCTTTAAATACTTGAAGACAGCCATCATGTCTTCTTTCAAGCCTTTCTCCTTTCCAGCTAAACATGCTTACTCTCTACAATGGATATTTCTTTGAATGGTATCTAGTCACTCCACCATCAACCAACTGAATACATTCATGCCTCTCAATATCCTTCCTCAAATGAGGTGCTAAACCTGACTAAAATGCCTTTCACAGTTATGGCCTGGGAGAATTCTTAAACAAACAAGGAATAGAGGTGGTAACAAAAGAGGAAAGACAATCAAAACAATAAAAAAATGGAAGAGCTTCTGTATAAGCCTCATAATCTCCCCTAGGATAAGACAGGAAGCAGATGACTAAAAGTTTGATAGCTGAGATATGCAGGGAACAAATATAAATACTTAGAGCCAAAAGCCATTCCCCAATGTTACTGATAAACAGTCCTCAAAAAAAAAATTAGCAAACCAATGCTGCAGAAGATGTGAGAAAACTGGAACACTAATGCATTGCTGGTGGAGTTGTGAACTGATCCAACCATTCTGGAGAGCAATTTGGAACTCTGCCTAAAGGGCAACCACACTGTGCATGCCCTTTGATCCAGCAATAGCACTACTAGGTCTATAACCCAAAGAAACCATAAAAAAGGGAAAAGGACTCATATGCACAAAAATATTTGTAGCAGGTCTCTTTATGGCGGCCAAGACTTGGAAATGGAGCAGATGCCCATCAATTGGGGAGTGGCTGAACAAGTTGTGGTATATATTGTGCTATAAGAAATGACGAGCAGGTAGACCTCAGAAAAACCTGGAAAGACATATATGAACTGATGCTGAGTGATATGAGCAGAACCAGGAGAACATTGTACACAGTAACAGCAACATTGTGTAATGACTAACTTTGATGGACTTAGCTAGCTCTTCTCAGCAATGCAAGGGTCTAAGCCAACTCCAAAAGAGTCATAATGGAAAATGCTGTCCACATCCAAAGAAAGAACTACAAAGTCTGAATACAGATCAAAGCATACTATTTTCACTTTTTTTTCTTTCTTGGGTTTTTTCCCTTTTGTTTTGATTCCTCTTTCACAACATAACTAATGTAGAAATATATTTAACATGATTGTACATGTATAAGCTATATCAGATTGCTTGTTGTCTTGAGGAAGAGGGGGGAGGGAAGGGAGAAAAATTTGGACTTCAAAATCTTATAAAAATGAATGTTGAAAACTATCTTTACACGTAATTGGAAAAAATAAAATACAAAAAAATTAATTTTTTTTAAAATTAGCAAACCATTAACAACACTATATAAGAGTATTTCAAATCAGTAGTGTCAAACTCAAAAAGAAATAGATCCCTGCAGAATGCAGACTGACTTAGAAAACCACAAATTAACACTGTCTATGTTGTATTTTATTTTGTTAAATATCCCAGTTATATTTTAATCTGGTTCAGCCTACTTGGGTAACTAGTTTAATACCTCTGTTCCAAATGTAAATCAAGATAACTCTGAGGTTTTACCTCATACCCGGCAAATGGCAGTGATGACAAAAGATGGGAACATTTAACATCTGAGGGGCTGTGGGGAAAAAAAAGGAACAAAAATACACTGTTGGTAGAACTGTGCATTATTTCAACCATTCTGGAAGTAGTCTAACAAATTAATTAAAATGTCCAAACCCTTTGATTCAAAAGTAAATAAAGTACCCAAACTGTGAGCCATTGCTCAGCATACGTTCTAATGAGGTATCTAGCTAAAAGCAGTTCTATCACTGAGTTTATGAATTCACGGATTGATATCCTTTGGTGGCATTGCTCCAGATTGCTTTCTAGAATGGATACGCTAGTTCCTAGCTCTACTAATTATGCATTAATATAACAATTTTCCCGCATTTGAAATTTTCCTTTTTTGCAAACTTTGCCAATCTGAGTGCATAAGGGAGAACTTCAGAGTTGTTTTAATTTTAATTTCTCTAATTATCAGTGACTTAAGAGCATTTTTTCATTAGGTTTGTGACAGCTTGGATTTCTTCTTGTGTTCATATTCTTTGACTATCAACTGGGGAATTCCTCATCCATCATATATTTGAATACATTCCTTATACATCTTGGGAAGGAGAGACCTTCATCAGAGAAACTTGCTGCAGTTTTTTTCCCTACTAACCAAAGAGATGAAAGGAGGAGGAAAAGGACTCGTGCTCAAAAATATTTATGATTGCTCTTTTTGTAGAGGCAAAGAATTGGAAACTGAGGGGATGACCATCAACTGGGGCATAGCTGAACAAGTTATGGTGCATGAATTTGATGGAATACTATTGTGCTAAAAGAAAGGATGAAGGGAATGGTTTCAGAGAGTTCTGGAAAGACCCGAACAAAATGACAAAGAATTTAGCGAGCAGGACCAGGAGAACAATGTTTACAATAATCACAATATTATAAAGACAGTTAACACTGATCGATGCAAAGACCTGAGATTGGGTTAAGTCCTCTATTTCTTGTTGTTAATCTGTACATATTTTTTATTTTTGTAGATTATATATACATAACCTGTTATGTTACATAAAATTTATATGTCAGTTTTATTGGCATGTAATGGGACAAATTAGTTCCTAACATTTTAAAAAAATTTCTTCTTCATTGGTTGTTAATTTACCTTTTTCTTCTTCTGATACTGGTAATCTTGTTTTCTTCTTAAAAAAAAAATCAAGTTAGCTAATGGTTTATCTAATTTAAATTTAAAAAAAAAACCCAGCTCCTGGTTTTATTTATATCACTCCTCCCATATTTATAGCAGCACTGTTTCTTTTTAGTAGGAAAGAACTGTAAACAAAGCAGATACCCATTGGATGGGGAAGGGCTAACCAAACTGTGGTGCCTCACTGCAATAGAATATTACAGTGCTGAAAGAAAAAGGAACATGAATGGCACGGGAAGACTTATGTGAATTGATACAAAGCAAAGTAAGCAGTATCAGGAAAATGACATACACAATGACTATGAAATGTACATGTAAAGAACTGTAAGAAAACAAGCAAAACTGAATGATGTGAAATCATTGACGGCCAAGCTCGACTCCAAAGTGGAGATGTGAGACTATGTCTCCCCCATCCTTCTTTGTAGAAGTAGGAGACCCTGGATATTGACCACTGTATAATGCCAAACTTAGTCACTGTGTTGGTTAGTTCTACTAATGGTTGTTTTTCCTTTTTGATTCTTTATTATGAGGGATAGGTCTTAGAGGGGGAAGGATGGATGTTTTCATTCAAACAAGTCATAAAAAATTATGAAAGTCACAAGAGCAAGGCTACATCCCAAGGTTATGCTAATAGACAGTCCTCTAAGCTGAAATGGAACTATTAATGATTCCTCTTTGGGTTGGGTGATCCAAGCACCTTTGAAACCACCTAAGTGTACAACCTAGGCTGCACCTCCACATTATCAATAAGGTGATCATGAAATACTGTCAAAATAAGTTGCTGACTTGGGTACTATGTCTATGGCACTCCCTACTCTGCTAGTATTCCTGTCCTAACCCCCTTCCCCAATAAAAGAATTAGGGTGAATAACTAACATTGTGCCAGGCCAAGGGTGGGGAACCTGCAGCCTTGGGGCCACATGTGGCCCCTCCCCAGCCCGGGTCCTCAAGTGCAGCCTTTTGACTGAAGCTAAAGTTTGTCAAAGGGCCACACTTGAGGACCTAGAGGGCTGCACGTGGCCTCAAGGCCACAGGTTTCCCAACCCTGTGCCAAGCACTGTGCTGAGCAACGGTACAATTATTATTTCATTTGAGAGCTAGTGTCTGAGGCCAAATTTGAACTAAGGTCTTTCTTACTCTAGGCCCAGTGCTCTATCCACTGGGCCACCTAGCTGTCCAACCCGGGTGGGTCTGGTGTGACTAAATGGTTTAATGATACTTCTTGTTTTTACATTCCTTTTACTTCTCAATTTGCTCCTTCCTCTGCAAAGGCTGTATGGGACACTCCCTTATTACACAGACTTTGAGGGGGAGGGAGAGGGGAGAGAGGGAGAGAAAAGAGGAAGAGAGCACCTCCTCCTAGGAAACGGTGAGCTTTTTACTTTAAGGATCACAGTATTTTTCCATCTTTATCCCTAGCACCTATGTATATACATAATTAATATCTGTTGAAATACATTAAATTGCTGAACTGAACATTAAAGCTGAAAACAGAGAAGGAGCCCTGCTACTTCCTATGACCTTTGGAGACAAAAACTGTGGAGACTGCTTGTATTTACCACTTTTTACAGGTGGACCCTGATTCTCCAGATGCGGGTTACTGGAATATCTGAATGGCTAGTCAAAAACTAGGGACTCAAACCAATTCCATACCCAAATGCAAAGGTTTTCAAATAAACTCTTACTCCTCATGGCTGTTCTTAATGCATCAATTTTTCTTAAAAATGGAGGAAAGAATACTTTATCACACCCTCCACCCCCACTGATATTAGAATAATTTACATACACTTTGGGAATCTCAGATTGACACAGATTCATCAGGGTTTTTAAATGTAATGGCTTGCCACATTACCTCAGTGCCACACATCCCTCTAAACAACTTGGGCGAATGGGGGCAAACAAGATAAAATTAGCTGTCTGTCTCTGGCATGATGGTTGGCAGGACGTATGTGTAGGTGTATAAATAGAAAGATTATTTTTATAGATTTCGCCCACATCCTGATATCTTAGGAAGTGAAATACTTTGTCAACAAGCAACTCTATGGGGATTTCACAATATACTACTTTCTACATTGGAGGGTTTTTACTTGTAAAATTACCCTTGACTACGACAGGCTGCAAACTTTCCCAAATCAGAAATTCTCCATCTGGAAGAATGGTTGTGATTTTTTTTTTTAAAATGAACAATGCCTAGGGAAACCACCATTTTTTAACTTACATAACTCACTTAGAGGATAATCTAATTCAATCTTCTCCTTTTAGAGATGTGGCAGCCAAGGCCAAGACAGTTCAGACAGGTAAAAAACAGCAGAATGGGAACTTAGGGCTTCTAACTCCCAAACCAGGGCACTTCCCATTATATCACACTGATTCTTTGCTGCTCCTATTTGGAGGAAAACGGTTCTCTTCCTGATGAAAGATAGGCCACCAACAAAACAAACACTTCAGGGACATTATATTTGAAGCTGCTTGCACAGCTTGGGGGTGTGGGGGGTGAAGAAGGGTGGTTATGGGTACAGACTACTCAATTGGTATTGCCATTTATAGAGGGCAGGATTTTCAGGAATTTAGCATTTTTCTTTTCTTGCCCTACTTCTGCTTTCTGCAGAAAACACCAAACTCAAAAGTTGTCTGAAATTTTTCATGTCTTTCTATTTTATGTGTGTTCCTATATTATTATTTAGTTCTCTGTGAATGGGGATTTACGAATAAGTCTAATTTTTCCCTGGGTATACTTGGGAGCAATATTAATGCCTTTATACCTCTTGTGCCAGATAACTGCCAGACCCTCAAAAAGACCATTTCATTTGTAAGGTTAATCCCTCTCTGGTTACTTTGGACTTTGTTCACCTTATGCAAGGCAAGTATTTTCATATTTACTTTTAATTGAACTGAACTATGTAGGATTTTAAGAGGTAGACTTAACCTTCAAATCAGTTTTCCCCATCTTAAAAAACAAACTATGACTCTGTCGGTGCTTTTCACTCCTTGTTCCATTTCCTCTCTATCCAGAAATATTTTAGTATAAATAGAGGGCTAAAACATCCTATGCAGGCCTCTTGTCACTTAAGGTAAGAGACTAATATGTGATGGTTATTCAAAATGCTAACACCAAATGATGTAACCACATAATCATATTTGTTCAGCTACCAACTTGGGAAAGTTTTGAGAGATGAAAAGTGTAAATAATCAACTTCGGCCCTCTTAAGTGTCTCCTTTTTATTGTTAAATGAATTACCAAGTAGCATCATAAATGACAGCAATGAGAAGACACGACTGTTTGTATCTTATCCCAAGTACAGGAAGATCTTTGTGGATTAAGAGAAGGATTTTAATGCTAGTTTTCAGCGTTCCTGGGGTACTGCAAGCTCACCTCTCCCTCAGCAAGGAAAAAATTCCTTCTGAGATGTTATACAAATTTACAATGACAAAAATGGGGAATTATAATAGGCTAATATTAGGTAATGAAAATGATCAAAATATATGTTAATTAGCTAATTAAAAAACCAAGTGGATATAATAGTTTCCTGGTAGATAGATGATTGCAAAGGTGATAGGGGTAACTAACTGCCTTGGTGATAAACTCTTACTGGTTCCCCAGGTTAGAGCTACAGAATTATCATCTCCTACAACAAAATAACAGAAAATCTGGAGTTAACTGACCCCCCCTTCCCCCTAAGGGAGACTCAGCAGCTAAAGACAGGGCTCCCCAAGCACAGAGCAATTGCCAGGTGATCCACAGGGAGGGAAGGGAGCCGGAAGAATGACAGAGAGAGAGAGAGAGGGAGGGAGAGAGCGCGAGCGCAAGCGCAGAACGTTAGGAAAATGAAATCTGGTTTGAGTGAGCTAGTCAGGAGTACAGATTAGTGAGCCACAGAGTTGCAAGAAACCTCAGAGATCACCTCAGTCAACTGGGACCTGCACAAAAAAATCCTCTGCAACAACTGACAGGTAGTGACCCAGCTTCTGCTTCATGACTTTTAGTAACAGGTAATGTATTGCTTCAAGAGATGGCCAATTACACTTTGGGAAAGCTCTAATTGTGGAACCAATATCTTCCTATCTGAAATTTCCACTGTTGCTAGATTATGTTTTTTGGGTTCAAGCAAGGCAAAAGTCAGGCCCTCCCGCCATCTGATAGCCCTTCAAATAATTGAAAACAGATAACAGGTTTTCTCCCAGCCTCTCTCTCCTCAATCTTTTCTTCTCTAAGCTAAACATCTCCAGTTCTATCAACTAATCCTTGTGTGGTAGCTGGTCTTCATGCTCTGAATATTCTCTATCTTATTGATGGACTCTACTTCAGAATGAGGCATACATTCTCAGACATGGCCAATATGTTGATCTGTTCAGCTTAACTATACTTGTTAAGTGGGAAGATTTTTGTTTTTGGGTTTTTTTTTGCAAGGAGGGATAAGGCTTGAAAAATGTGATATAAAAACAGAGCATCAATAATTTTTTTTTAAAAAAAGACCAAATAATTTAATAACGCATCCTGGAATTTTGGCAGGAATTGAAGCTGAAGGCCTGTCCCTTTTAGAAAAGTGATATATGTATAATCTCTATTCAGTCTGGTTTTTAAGATTTTTTTTTTGAAAATCAATCATAGCAGCTCAGCCATCAAATCTGCATGCTCTGTCATTATCCTGGGATATACAAAAACCAGGCCTGGTAAAAGGCACTCATTGAGGACAGCTAAGTTCTCTGACCAATGAAAATGAAACAAAGACTCAAGAATGAAAGCCCTACCATGTACGAGGAAAAAGAATGAATATGGCCAAATGCTTGAGAGTACATGGGAAATGGGAGGGCCACTACTCATTGGCGCTTTTAATGGAGGCATGCTCCCTCCTGCTTCTTAAAGTCCCAATTTGCCAGAAATCAGGACCCTGACACTCACTAAATGACTCATACCTCTTTGCAGCAGCCAAGTATGCCATTACACTGCCAAAACTGGGGCAATCCTGCTCACTCATCCATTCATATCTACTTTGAAATGGGCTGCACCAACATAATGTGTCAAAAGCGTTCAAAAATAGCATCACTGCTTCCATGCTGGCAGTAGCTTCATAGCTATGGCAGTCAGTGGGCAAAGTGGTCATTAAATTGGGACACTAGGAAATTTCTGGTGAGCAGTGGAAGCCCACTGGCCAGGAAAATAAGGATGGCACTGAAAGCTCTTGGCAACAGATGATCTGTGACAACTGACTCAGAGCAAGTAATTAAATTAGAGTAGGAGTGGGGGGCATTGTATGGTGGATATCTGTATCTACTTTTGGGTTTCACTTGCATTGTCCATACAAAACACCTCTCTGTAACTATATAAGCAATGCTAATAGTATATGTTGGCCATGTGGCTCTTGAAAGTAAGGTCGTTAAGAAAGATAAATCTACAGACATTTGATAAAAACACCTTTTTATGGATGCATTTTGAATAGAATTTGAGATCCTTTTATACTTTATAATAGGACGTGAGCTTCTTGAGAGCCAAGAATGTTTCATTTTTTATCTTTGTAGCCCATCGGACCTAAGGAATGATTGTTAATTGGTTCAATACTTCCAGAATTTGTGATTTCATCAGTAATTCTATCCTCTGACATAGATCATAACTTCTCTATGACTTAGTCTAATTCAAAAGTTGACAAAGTTAGAGAACTCGTCCACCCCTGGGGCCAACCTGGTAATGAACTAGCCTGGTCCTTGGATAGCAAATCCATCATCAGATACTAGGCTGTTATACATAGCACTCAAATAATTAAGAGTTTTTAGTCTTAATTCATCAACTGCTGATTCAAATTATGTTTATTAGCAGTAAAAGGGACTTTGAAGTCTGTATGATGGCGTAAATATTTCAGACAGAAACATTACAAATTTTGCTTTCACAGTGACCAGTTAGGGCCACCTTGACTAGATATTTACCTTATGACAATCATAGTGACTAGGCCCTTGTGGAACCATGTATAAAATATATTGAGTCCATGTGGATATTTGAGATATCAGGCACTGACAAACAAACAGAGGGGCATCATGGTGGTAAAAGAGTTGGCCTCAGAGTCAGAAAGACCTGGATTCATGTCCTGCCTTTGACGCTGACTTTGTAATCTTGAGTAACCCCATGCCCAAGCAATTCTCTAAGTTACAGATAAGTTGCTTGTCTGCATTAGTGAAGATGCATTTCTATACCAGCAATTCTCTGCACCTTATGAAATCACAGGCACGGGACCCTCTTTCCCCTTGAAAAAAAAGATACTCTCTCCACTAAAATATTTCTGTGATCTCTTCATTATGTGTCCAGGTGATCCTGGGCTTCTAAAGTCCATGTTAGCAGAGGACAAACTCTAGAAGGTCCTATCAAGTAATAAAGTCTTTGAAAATAGTCCCAGAGATGGACTGGGTACCTTTCTTCCAAGGACCAAAATTACTAAGTAGGGGCAGGTTAATCACCAGCAACTAACAGGGATTTTTTTTTGAAATGGCAACTCAAACAGCCATCTACTGAGGTGTGGAAGGGCCATATATAGTCTATATCAGTGAAGGGACTACCCACAAGAATTTTTCTTGCTGCTGTTAAAATTAGTCAGCTTTAAAAGAATTTCCCTAGTTAAGATGATCACTTTTACTCTTCAGAGAAAGAAAAGAGAGAGAGATAGAGACAGAAAGACAGAGACAGAGAGACAGAGAGAGAAAGAAGGAATCACAGATTCTTGGTGTACAGAAATAATCAGAACAGTCTGGTCAGGCCAGAATAATACATTCCTGAATTTTCCTACGTTCCTTCCTATATACTAGGAAGCAGTCCTGCTCTTAGGACAGCTAGGTGGTGCAGTAGATAGTGAGTGCTGGACCTAGAGTCAGAAGGTCTCATTTTCCAGGATTCAAATCCTGCTTCAGTATCTTACTAGCTGTTATTTAACCATGAGCAAGTTATTTAACCATGTTTGCCTCGGTTTCTTCATCTGTAAAAGGAGCTGGAGACAGAAATGGCAAACCTCTCCAGTATCTTTGCCAAGAAAACCCCAAATGGGGTCACGCAAAGATGCAGACATGACTGGAACAAGTGGACAACAGTAAGTTCTGCTCTTGGTATTCTTCTGTTAAGGAGAAGGAGCATAAAAACAGAGCTAAGAATCTTACTGCTGACAGCCAGCATTAGTTACAGGAATAAAGATATTTCTTCCATCTTCCACTGTTGTTATTAACAACATATAAACAAAATCATTTTGAAGGGTCACAGTCAGAAAACAAGGATACCGTGGCTTATGGGGGTTACTGCCTCCTGTGTGCATAGCTGAATAGTCAATAGTAACTGCTCTGCATATGTCTTGTACAAACTTACATGTGAGCATTTTGTCTAAACGAATGCAAGCTCCCTAAAGGTAGGGATTGTTTCATTTTTTCTTTGCACCTTTAGTGGCTAGCAGCACACCTGGCACTATGCAAAGTACTGGGGATACAAAAAGAGGCAAAAGACAGTCCCTCTCCTCAAGGAGCTTACAATTTAATGGGGGAAGACAATATGCAAACAAATATATGAAAAGCAAACTATATATAAGATTAAAAAGGAAATAAATTAACAGAGGGAAAGCTTTCATTGTTGTGTGTATTTCCTCTAACATTACCCATCACACAGAGCCTGTTTATCTTGTGTGATTCTTGGCCATGTCCACTCATACCCATACATTTTGGGGGCCTTCCTTATTTTTTTTTTTGAGATCACAAGCACACCAAAAAATCACACGGGCTATCTATCAGCTGTCCCTGACTTTTACTATTTCATAGTCAGTTCATCTCAGAAATCAATGTTGCTCTGTTAAAAATAACTTTTCTACAAGTAGAGAATTCTAATTCCAAAAATATCCTAAAACACGGCAGGGCTCTTTTTCCCCTCTCTTCAATTTCACCTAAGCATTTCAACATGTCGAGCTGCAGTCATTTTACCAGCACCATCCTAGAATCCAAAGAAAGCAAACATCAGCTGCCACAGAGCCACATTCACTGGATCCATCCATCCTCACCAGCTATTGTTCTAGTCTCTTTGAGGCTAAATGTCTTGAGAAAAGGCACCTACAACTGGTGCCTCCACTTCTTTTCCTTTCATTTTCTTCATAACTCTATAGTCTGCCTCATTATTCGACTCAAGCTGCTCTTTCCAAAGTCACCAATGACTAGAAATGCCAAATCTAATTCTTTTCTTAATCCTCATCTTTCTTTGGCACTGTCAGTCCTCCTAAACAGGTCTGACCATGCCACTCCCCTGTTCAATAAACTCCAATGATTCCCTATTATCTCCAGGATCAAATATAAAATCCTCTATTTGGCTTTCAAAGCCTTTCACAACTTGGTCCCTTCCTACCTTTTCAGGCTTCTTGCACCTTCCTTTCTTCCATGTGATCCACTAGGACCACAGTGTCACTGGTCTCTCCTTATACAATGTCAGTCTATCTCCTGCCATCTCCAGTGGCTGCTCCCCATGCATGGAATGCTATCCCTCCTTACATTTTTCTCCTGGCTTCCTCAAGTCAAGCTAAAACCTTACCCTCCGCAAGAGGCCTTTTTCAATATGTCTAATGATTAGCATGAATCCTTCTAAGATTATCTCCAATTTATCCTATACATGGGAGTGCCTACCAATCCTTCTCAAATAGCTTATGTGCTATCTGAGGACAGTACACAGAGGAGTGTGTGTGTGTGTGTGTGTGTGTGTGTGTGTGTGTGTGTGTATGAAGAAAGAGAGAATAAAATACAAGGTAGTGAGGGAAGGCAGCTGGATAGAGCAAGAAATAATACGTGGAAGGTGATTGGAAAGTGATGTTTAAGCTACAGCTAGAAGGAAGTAAGGATGCAATGTGGTAGAGATGGTGAAGGAGTGCATTCCATACATAGTTTGTACAGAGTTGTTTTATGTTATCTCCCCTGTTAGACTGTGAGCTTCTTTAGAGCAGGCATTGGCTTTTGCTGTTCTTTCTATACCCAGTACTTAGCACAGTGCCTGGTACACAGTAGGCATTTAATACTTGTTGACTTGAAAAATAAATCGAGTTATTTTCAATGGAGTATCTCTTATCTATTCTCTTTTTTTCAGGATTTTATTTATGATATATCAGAATGCTGATAATTTATGTGGATTTATTTTATATTTTGCTACTTTGCTAAAATTACTAATCAAAATGGATACATGACTTAGATATAAAGGCATTACAAGAAAATCTGAAGAACATGGAACATATTACATATTAGACTTAAAGATGAACAGTTTATGAATAAAGTTAGAGAGCAGGGTGAGGTATAAAACATCATTTCGATTACATTAAATTTAAAAGGTTTGTACAAATAAAACAAATGTAGTCAAGATCAGAAGGAAAGCAGGAAATTGGGGAAAAAATTTTATAGACAGATTCTTAGATAAAGGTCTCCTATTTCAAATATATAAGAAACTTTGTCAAATCTATAAGAATATGAGTCATTTCCAAATTGATAAAACGGTTAAAGGGTATTTTTTTCTCCATCCACACAAATACCTCTATGTACTATATAAGCTATTTGAAAAGGTTTGGTAGGCACTTACTAAATGCTTGATTTATATAAATACAGGTTTGTCACAATTAGGGTTAGGTTATACAAACTATAGTTTATCAGATACAAATTTTTACCTAAAGTGCTGAGTTACACATGCTTTCTCTTTTCCTTTTTCTCTTCATCTCTGCCTCTTCCCATGACTAACTGGGTTGAATCTTCTCAGTTCTTTAAACTTAGGGTTTAAGGGCCTTAAAAAGGGGCCTCAGGGAATAGCAGAGGGCTTGAGAAGCCAAAAGTTGGAAAGAGATTTTGCCTCCAACTCTCAATGGAAACCGAGGAGCAAGCTATAGAGACTAATTCACGTCACTTCACCAGATGTGGTGAAAATGATGAAATGATGTGGTAAGAATGGTTTGTGGTGAAATTATACATGAAACTTTCACCTTCTCTGGTGCTCCCTTTTCTCATAGGCTGGTCCGAAGCTTCATCAACCCTTCTCTGCTTCTTGGCAAGAAGCTCCCTCCAGCTACTACCACCTTTCCTCATTACATTGTTATTTATCCTCTCTCCGTCCACACACGTAGACAGACTGGGAAAGGCCTCTTACGGAGAGTAAAATTTTAGCTTTGACTTGAGGAAGCCAGGAACAAAATGTAAGGAGGGACAGCTCTCCCCTCTCTGCTGGTATGCCCACATGACCCTATGTCAACTTAAGTGCAATGTGTCTCTAGGGTGCTGATCCATAATCTAATTCCATGTCTTTGCAGGGGAGCAAGTATGCATATCTGTATCTTTACAGGTACTGGTAAAATACTATACTTTCAATTGACAATAGTGCAAGCTGAAGGAGCACTGAATTTAGAGTTGGTGAACCAAGATTCAGACCCATATCTGACATTTCTACTTTGGGGGATGTTAGCCAAGTCACTTCAAGTTCCCTAGGCCTTGGTTTCCTCGTCGGTAAAATGAGGATTCGGATTAGGTTGTTTCTAAAGTCCCTTCCAGATACAAATATGATCTTGTGAACTTTCCTCCTGGCCAGCGGGAGAGAAGAACCCCTCCGTCTCTCAGCTGTAAGTTAATAATAGTGGTTCCCCTGGCTGAGAAGCAGAGCTACTGCAAGGGGCTGTGGGGAGGAGAGGAGAGGAGATGAGACCAGACAAGCTAGGCAACACTGACATAGGGCTTTAGGATTTACAAAATGCCTTACACTGATTTTCTCAATGGATTCTCACAACAATTCTGTGAGGTGCAGAGTTAGAAGTATCCTAGAATCACAAGAACTGGAAGAGACCTTAAATGTAGAGTCCTAAGGACAGACTTCAGAGGGAAAAAGCACAAGGGAATCCCCATCACCGAATGGCCACGTGGGAGCCATGATCTGGATAATTATAATACAACAAAGAGTGATTAAGTCAGCACAAAAACCGCCACCAAATAACCGGCTTCTTAGGTTCAGTACAAAAGAAATCCTGAAAGAGGCAGGGATAGAGTTTTATAAGAAAACAAAAATCACTACAAAGAAATCCTTACTGAAATAAATTTACCTCACTGTATGATAGCAAAGAAACCTTAAAGGATTTAGTATCAAATAGATAAAAGAAAAAAAATCAATCTTCGTAGTTACTAAGAACAAATATTTTTCACTAACCAAATATTTTTTAAAGATGGGGTCTCATAAATCACATCAAGATGAAAGCAGTTTGTGTAGTCAGAAACAGCTGTTATCTTCCTAATTTGCTTATTGCAAACTCCTGAAAATCCATCTGTGTTCTCTGCAGCAGAACACAGTAAACATAACTACTAAAACTACTAAAAAGGATATTGACAAGGTAGAGGCATTTGCAAGTTTAAGACTGATTATAATGTAAAACAAAAAAATCTCTGATATTTTATGTTTCTGTAGGTTTGCTTTATGGGAATTTACTATACTAGTGTCTTAAAATTTTGTGTGTGCCCCAACTCAGGAATAAAGTGTGACTTTTGTTTGAAGTCACTTACTAGTCAAACTTCAATTATGGGAAAACACCTGAGAATAGGGAAGGGAGCAAAACAGGCCTTTGGAATATGTGAAACCTAGCCTAAAATGTTCATGCACTAAAGATCACAGGCTTTACTCATAGGTGAGCTACTCTGACCCTCATTCAGAACCTTTCAACTCTTGCTTCAGGCACAATTCTGATGTTGGGTTGTTTTCCTGGCCAGCATCAGTAAATGAGAAAGGGGTTGATTATAGAACTGTGAGCAGTGTCATCTGACAACCCTGAAAAGAAGGAAAAGCCAGAAGCCTGAAAAACTATAAAATGTAGCCACAAATTCAAAATTCATAGCAGCCTAGTCTATTTGGTAGAGGAACAAGCAAATCTTAATAGGTTCTGAGGGTGTGCTAATTTTAGAGTACACTTTTCAAGTGCTATTCATAATGACCCCAAGTCATCAAGAAAAGGTTTAATTATGCTTCAGTATATTTTGTTTAGGGTGGCAGGGGAGTATATATTTACATTTTAGAAATATTTCTGACAAAGTTGGATGAAACAAAATTGAGGGCATTTAAATTTAGAAAGAAGTTTTAACTATACGGAAATATTTTATTCCCCTAACAATTCAGGATAAATTAGGCATTAATATATTTAATGGCAAGTAAAGTTGAGATCTAATACTGGTAAAACTTTATATATTTTATCAAATGTGGCAAAACTATACATGCTACTAAATATGGAATAAGGACTGGCTTGTGACTTCAGTGACACAGTGAACTCCCTCAGAAGGAAACCGCCCCCCTCCCACCCCTCCCTTACTTCTACTGCATGTGTTGGAATTTTTAAAAAGTTATTTTCATCAGAAAAAGCACTGATACAGTAACCAGATCGAATATTTGGCATTACTTTTCTTTTTAAACACTGTCCTTCAACTCCAAAAGGTTCCTGATGGAAAATGCCATCCACAATCCAGAGGAAGAACTATGGAGTCTGAGTGCAGAGTGAAGCAGACTACTCTCTCTCTTATATTTTTTTTCTCATGGTTCCTCCCATTCATTCTATTTCTTCTTTACATGTGAAAATATGTTTAATAAGAATGTGTATGTAGAGCCTATACCAAACTGTACACCATCTTGGGGAGGGAGGCAGAGCAAATTTAAAACTCAAAAGCTTATGGAAGCAAATGCTGAAAACTAAAAATAAATTAATTTTAAAAAATTAAAAAAAATAAAAACTGTCCTTTTCATGTTTTTGGAATTCTTTTGTTTTTACATGGCGCGAATTTCCAGATATAGCCTTTTCCCATCCTGTTTTACCTTTTACTTACCATATATTACTCATTTACTAAAATATAAGGCACAGTACTAGACCTATGACTATAACTAAGACCTTGTCTCTGCCCTCAAGGAGCTTTAAATCTTGTAGAGATTGGTTTAAACAAACAAAAACAGAGCCATAAAAGTATACACAGATCCTGAAATGAAAATACTCAAGCGTACTAAATAAGTTTGTTAGATCAGATTGAAGAGACTATTAACCTTCTTGCTTTGAGGAAGAAGGTGAAATGATGTAAGTTTATAGGCCCAAAAGATGGAAAGATGAATAGGCAGAAAGGTGGTTGTGAAAATTTGGGAGCCTAGTGGTCAAAGTATTTGAGGGTTTTGAGAGACAACAAGACTGCGACATAAGAAGAGAGATTAACGTGAATATTAAAGAAAATGGGCTCTTAAAATTTGCCGAAGATGAACAGTGGCGATACAGCAGAAAGCCAGGTGAGTCGGGTACTGAAATCATTATGGTAGGTGAGAGAGTTAGAAAGATGGATAAAAAAATTAGGTACCTTTGAGCCAGACACTGAATACAAATACACGATAGTCCCTGCCCTCATGGAGCTTACTTTCCTAAATAATGAAGAATGATGATACATAAAGGGAAAACTGGGAAGTTGGCTGATGAAATACTTTTTTGAGGAGGGAATAGTTTAGAGTCCTGGACCTCGACAAAATAAGGAAAAAGCTGATCTATTAGAGCCAAGGGACCCAGGTATGCCATCCAGATTTCCAAAGGGGGGAGGGAGAGGTTGGGGTAGAAGGAAGGGAAGGGTTGAAATAAAAGCTGTACGGTTACCATTCCAGGAAGGATGAATGCATACATTTTATTCCTCACAAATCTTTCCTATCAACTTGTGGGAGCGAGTAGAGGAATAAAGGAAAATATTTTCCCAGTATAATTAATTCCCCCCTACTGTTTTCTACTTTGAAATAGCAACCACTCTTCTAGGAGAAGCTCCTTGCTGAGGGCTGATAAAGGGTTAATTGAAGGAACAGTTGGCTTCTTGACCAACACTGAGTTGGGCGTAGATAATGAAGAGTCAGTCAGCACTCATCCTTCTATCCCTTGCTTCTTTCTCTTGGATCTGCAAGCTATAATAGCTAATAAATTACTCAGGGTGCAGTACATGTCGGATCCTTCTGGACCAAGGTGTGTAAGCCCCAAATATGACGGGCAGGAAGATCCCAAGGCTAAGCACTACTCTTGAACACTTAGTAAAACATCACTTTCCCTCTATTTCTATAAAACCCAAACCCCAAAACAAATCCAAAAGAACAAAATAAAAAAGCCCAGCCTGTAATGTAGAATAGTGTCCTAGGTCTCAAATTCTAACTTCTCTTGTAAATTTGTATCACTAATCTATTAACCTCTAAACCTTGGTTCTTGACCAAAAAGATCTGTTAGACACATTTATACATTTTTCTGAAAAAAAAAAAAATAAACATGGGCAGTAGGATTTACCTTGGGGCATGGAGATGGTGGGGATGGAGGTGAAAGTGATCAGTTTAGATCTCTGTTTTAAGGGACACTAACAAGGAAATGTTAACTGTCAACAACTATATTTAACTTTGGAAGTGAAAAGGGAGTGAACTCTCTAGAGAATAATGGAACTTGCTAAGGGTCTATGCACACTAGAGCCCCAGATGCTCACACATTCCTCTGTATTTCCATCCCCTTCCAGTGTCTTGGGGGTAAAACTGTCAGAAAAAAAAGGACTTCTTTGAGTTAATATGATTTGGGGTTGAGTTTTACTTACTGTTTCCATCAATAAAACGGGATAATAAGCTTAGAAACCAAGTTAATCGCATTTATAGATGACATAAGGAGGAACAGAGATAATTTAGAAAAAAGGAAAATGAAAAAACAACCCTGGTAAACTAGAGAACTGACCTGAAATGAAAAAATTAAGTTCACGATCCAACCATTCTGAGAGCAATTTGGAACTATGCCCAAAGGGCTATAAAATGGTGCATACCTTTTGATTCAGCAATACCACGGCTAGGTCTATATCCCAAAGACATAAAAAAGGGAGAGGGGACCTATTTGTACAAAAATATTTATAGCAGCTCTTTTTGTGGTGGCTAAGAATTGGAAATCAGAGGGATGGCCATCAATTGGGGAATGGCTAAACAAGCAATGGTATATAACCCTAATGTAATATTATTGTGCTATAGGAAATGACGAGCAGGACGATTTCAGAAAAACCTGCATGAACTGAAAAGTGAAGTGAACAGAACCAGGAGAATGTTGTACACAGTAACAGCAATATTGTAGGATGAAGAACTGTGAATGACTTATCTATTCTCAGCTATACAGTGATCCAAGACCATCCCAAAGGACTAATGATGAAGCATACTATCCACCTCCACAGAAACAACTAATATTGTTTGAATACAGACTGAAACATGCTATTTTTCACTTTCATTCTTTATCTTTTCGAGACTTGTTGTACAAAATGACTAATATGGAAATGTTTTACATATGTATAACCTGGTTGCTTACCATTACAGGGAAGGGGAAGAGGAGGGAGGGAATTTAGAATTCAAAAATTAAAAAAAAAAAAAAAACCCAACACAAATGTAAAAAAACGGTTTTAACATTTTATTGGGGGGAAATAAAATATATTAAATTTGAAAAAATATGTAATTAAAATTATCCAGTTTTGAAAAAGAAAAAAATAAGTTCAGTATGGACAAAAATAAAACAACAGAGTAAGGAAAGTTATTCATTCACAAATACACGGTGAGGGAAATATGCTGTTTTAAAATTACTTTAAATTTAATTTAAATTTTTATTTAAGTTTAAATTAAATTTTAAAATGTTTTAAAATTATTTTAAATTCAATAGTAGCATGAGAGCTAAATGCAAAGAATTTCAGTTAAAGTAAGGAAGGATAAGCTTGGCCTCTCCTCAGTGCCTACCAGGGCTCTTCTCAAAGCTAGCAAGTGAACTTTTCCTCACTGAACAACTCCAGGCATGTTTATGAAAGATCAGAAGCTCCTCTGCTCAAACAAAACCTGTATTTCAAAGCTATTTTGTGACTCATGCTTCCTAAATTTTCGGAAGAGAACACTACGTTGATTAGGCGGTGGCAGGGGGAGGATGTAGTTTGAGATAATAAGCAAACTCTTTCCACGGGCCTTTCACCTGAAGGTCTGATAGCAGGGCCCTCTGCATGTGGCCTCATTCATCTGAAAAATAACCTATTTAGCATCTTTTAGTTATTTCAAGTCAAAAGACTTGGGTTCAAATCTCAGCTCTGCCATTGGCCACCAGTATGCCACCTTCCCTTTTATGGGTCTCAGTTTCTTCATGGGGGTGGGGTAGGGAAAGAGTAGAAAGACTGGATAGATGGATGGTCTGTAAGGTCTGTCAGGGACGTGTTGGGGCCAGTTTGCACTAGCTGTTCCCAGGTTCAGCGTGAGCATTTACACCTCTGAAATCATTAGAGTCTACAAATACGGGCTTGATTTCTTGTTTATTAATTGTCTAGACTTGAGAAAGTAATAATGAAGATTAAACTTAAAATGGGTACTTTAAAAAAAATCAACCTCAGAGAGCTGGTTGATAGCATTTACCAGTGTACCCCTGGCTGTCTTCTACAAATCTATTAATTTATGTGCTAAGGGCATTGTGCTAGGCAAAGTAGGAGGGTGGGGGTAGGGTGGGTGGTGTTCTGTTTTCTTTCTGCCAAATCCCATGATTTCTTCAGAGCAAGGAACAACCTGGGTAGGAAAACTCCCTGTACCAAGGCAAATGGTTATCTGTTCTGCAATTTAAGAGTTACCTGAGCACTAAGAGGTTACCCTGAGATGTGATAGGCTGGACCTGAATCTAGATTATCTTGACTCAAAGTCAAGTCAACAAGCATTTAAATTCCTGTTATGTGCCAAGGATTGTACTAAGTTCTGGGGATACAAAAAAGAGGCAAAAGACAATCCCTGCTTTCAAAGACCTTACGGTTTAATGGGGCTCATGACCATCCTTCCTAGAAACGGGCTTTGGAAGTGGAAGATACTGTTGTTATGCCTAGAACCATCTGGACCCTGGAGGTCAGTCCACAAAAAGTTAATGGTACTGAGAGTGGAATGAGCTGGAGAAAGACATAAGATAAAAAAAACTATTCAATATTCAACTATTCCTTACACCAAACAAATCTGATAGTAAACAAAATGTTCTACAGCCACAGACCTCCACCTCTGCAAAGAAGGCCCTCCCTTCCTTCTGGGTATCCTCTCTACCCATTAGGCTGGATTGCTCCTCACTAAGACCAACCAACCTATCTCTAGCCTTTGATTCGATTCCCTCCTATTCTATGTGGACATCCTCCAGCATCTTCTCATGCATCTCCAATCTCTCCCTCATCTCTGGCTCTTTCTCATCATGTTCACATCTCCTCAATCCTAAAAAAACTAAACAAAACCTTTCCGTTTATCCTCTTGAACTACTCTTCCATAAACTCCTTTTCACTGCTAACCTTCTTTAAAATGTGGTCAACATTTTAGACTAGGAGGTGATGGGAAAGTGAGTAAACTAACTAATGCAATCCCACCACTGGGTACTGGGTACATATGCCAAGGGTGACAATGACCTAAAGACCTAAATGCAATCCCACCACTGGGTACTGGGTACATATGCCAAGGGTGACAATGACCTAAAGACCTAAATGCAATCCCACCACTGGGTACTGGGTACATATGCCAAGGGTGTCCATGCCCATGTACACTGAAATATTTATAGCGGTGCTTTGTGCAGTAGCAGGAAAAAAAAGAAAACCAAGCCTATGTCCATCAAATGGGAAATAGCCAAACAAACTGATACGTGAATGTAATTTTTACCACACTGTAAGAATCAAGGAATATGGGAAATATGGGAACATATGAACTAATAAAAAAAGATGCAAAACCACCATGATGTGAGTAGCGGAGACAACACTGAGAGATATCGGAACCTCAGTCAGATGCAGAGATCAACACTGGTTGCAGATGACTGATGCTCCCAACACATTAACTCTTGACTCAAAGTGGTCAGCGATGAGTAAGGCATGTCACCTAATCTTTAGTTCTTGGACGGTTTTGCTCAACTTCCATTGTTGGTGGCTGTGATGTCTGACACCATACTGCCCAGCCCCCAAGCCAACCTCTAATGGACTTGATCCTCTCATGCCAAGAGCTCCTGTCTAGAGGCCCCTGCTTGGTGGTTGCCTCGGCTATCCCCTCCATCTAGGCCAGCCTCCGTACCCTGTCCCCTTTTCCAGTTTTGGAACCATAATCAAATCAATTCCCTCATTGTTCCTTGCACAGCTCACTTACCATCTGTGTAACTTCCCACGGTCAAAACATATTCTCTGGAAACCACTCTAACATGTGTGTTGCCTCTCCCTTTAACAGCTACTTGCGATCAAAGACTATCTTCCCTTTTTGTACTCCCCCAGCAGTTAGCACAGTGCTTGGCACATAGTAATAAATACTTATTTATTCATTCATTCATTCAAACGCAGAATAAATACAACATCTGACTCAAAAATCATCTGTTATTCCATGCCTCAGCCTTTTCATTATCCATTCTTTCTTCAATAACCCCTTGTGACTGGACTCCTTTTCCCACTACTCAGATTAAAATGATTTTGCCAATCTACACAGAATACACATAAATAATATTGTTTAAAACTCTGGAAAAAAAGAATAAATACAAAATGCAAAGCAAAAATGTTGGCTATTGTTGAATATGACAATTAGTATGGCTTTAATGCAGATCAAATTTCAAAGAAAAATCTGAAATTATAGATCTTTACTAATGCCTACTCTTTTCTTCTTTTCAAAATCATCCCTACAGTTTCTCTTTTTTTTTCAAGGTAGGACAAGAGATACACAATAGAATACAGCAACACTCAACATAGACCACAGCAAGCTTACACTAATTTTATTTACTGTAAAGTTTATGTGGATGTTTTGTAAGCTTCCCAAAATGGACTATCCAAAGTCTCATCTCTCTCCTTCCTCTCTGAAATTTTAATACTTGCCCTGGAAAAATTTATTTTAGTTAGTAAACATGAAAATATAAATGCTGCAGCTAGTTTTAATTTAAAATACAATGCTGTCAGACTACTCTAACATTTTTTCCCCTTCTTATGCGTAATAGAATGTTTTATGTAAATGCTATTACAGACTTCCATTCACAGACGGCCTGGCTCAAACTACCAGGGCCCCATCTACAACTAGAGATTTATATAGGGATTAAACGGTATATGTAGGTTAAATAGTACTGGAGCCTGAAGTTAAAAACAAACCAATTTCCTCTTGAACCTGTTTTCTTTCAAATTGGCTCTTATTTCTTGAACTGTGTCCTTTATAATCTTTTTTTTAAATTATGGGCTGTTTTTTTTTGGGGGGGTGCTAACCTGTGATTTCATTACTAGAGAGAAAACTCTATCAATTATTATGGGCAACTATTTTGTATTTTATAGCTGTAGACTGTTGCCTTGGGCACTGAGAGCATTAAGTGACTTGTCCAGGGTCACAATTCCCAGACTGGGGTGGGGAACCTGCTTCCTTGAGGCCATCCCGGACCTAGACTGTGCCTGAGGAAGGGATGATTTAAAACCTAGGTCTTCTGGACACTCAGAGCCAGCCCTTTGATTATCAGTGGCTATTTATTTGAAAAAACAACAACAACAAAACAAAACCATAAGTGCTGATTTTCCCTGATAACTCAGGAGAACTGGAGTGCTAGAAATAAATGAATAAAATGAACACAAAACCTGACTCAGGCATTAAGTCCCACTGACAACATTAACAGGCTGCCCGCTTTGGTCAAGTCCCATTATGACAAATGCCAGAAAGTAAGATGTTGTTGTAAGCAGCAGATGGAAGAAAAAAGCTCAAAGAAACTCTTCGCTGATAAGCTCTTCATTGAGTTGAGTCTAAGTGCTGCTTTAGAAAATTAAGTTTCTCTGAGAAAAATAAAAGGTTTCCAAGCTTCAGTGGATGGCTCATTGCCTTCAAATATTGGCCAAAACAAAATTAATACATAATCCAAGACTCTTAGATGTATCAGAATCAACTTATATTTCTTATTAACATATTAATCTAGTTATAGATAGACCTATTTTCCCCAAATTTGGCTTATACAAAACCTAAGTGTGGCTTATTCCAGTTGGATTTGTTTTTTTTTTTAATCTGCTCGTCTCTCTTTGACTTTATTTATGTCTTAAAAAGCAAAAATGACTGAGTGTGAAATATGTAGTTGTCTCAACTAGATCTCTTTTTCCCTCTCTTTCCTTCTCTCTTACTATGGGTCTGTAAATTTCCTAGCAATGCGTACCAGACCCTTCCCCAGGTCTCAGGGCACTCCAACCGCGCAAGGATTCAATTTTATGGTAATTTATACTTTACTGAACAAACTCTATAAAAGAGAGGCCATATTGTGACCCCTGAAAACTTGTTCATTAACCTTCCGGTGTCCTATGCAACTAAGCGGGATGAATTGCAGATCACAGAAGGGAGTTTCCACAATCAGAGTTCCCCAAATTGAGAAAATTACAGGTCTAGGGCTTGCTTACACGCCCTCCCTTCCTCCAACAGAGTTATTTTTCAATGTATACATACATATGTTTCCTCCCAAAGAGGTCTCATAATAGTGTTTTCTACTATTTGGACCAATATGATATTTTCTTAATTGTGTTACCGGACATATATCGCAGGATGGTCAAAGGCAGAAATAAAGGCTTCATATATGCTAAAAATATTTATAACATCACTTATTTTGGGCATACAAAAAATTGGAAACCAAGAAGATGCCTTTTAATTAGGGAATTGTTGAATGAATTTTGGTACATGAATGTAATGGGCTATAATGGTGTCATAAGAAATGATGACCATGAAGAAGTCAGAGAAACAGAGGAAGACCCGTCTGAAATGATGCAGACTGAAGTGAGCAGAATCATGAAAGATACCTGAAAGTACATATAATGACGGCAATAAACTAACTGAAAAGAATGTTAAAAAAATAAAGTATGAATGATTTTAACCATCAATTTAGGCCCTACGAAATCTATGATACTATGAAATATACCTCCTTCCTTTCAGTAATATGGTAAAGGACTCCGGGTACAGAACACTGTACACTGTCAGATGAAGTCACTACTTCATTTGGTTTTGCTTAACTTTTTTTTTTAACAAGAGAAGGTCTCAATGGTCATGGAGGTTTATATCTGAAAGTAATTGTAAAAATGAAAGGAATCAATAAAGCATTATTATTTTTATATAATCGATTTTTTCTGAAAATGAAATCACTACAGCACATCCTTGATAGAAAGTAAATTTTTTTAAAGGTGATAAACAGGAAAAGTAGTCACTAGGACGCAGCAAACTTCCCCTCACAAGCTCTCACCCTCCCCCAACTCCTGCCAGTGCCTTCATTAACTGGGTTAGGCAGGAAAGGTGTAGTCTGCCTGACTTCAGTGCTTTATTTCCTGGCCGTGTGTGTGACCCCATTCCCTCGGCCTCCATTTCCCTCATGTTTTCTTTATTGTTTCTCTGCCTTTCGCTTCTTTATCAAAAATAGGAAAACTGATAGGAAAAGAAAGGTGTCTTTCCTTCCCCTCTGTTCTTGTTTCTCTTGGCTTTACTTCCCTTTCCTGATCAGTTTCACTGTTTTCCCCAAATTTGCTATCACGTATTTTTTCTTTCTTAGCTGTTTTCTTAACATTTTTCTCCCTCTAGGATCCTAAGAGTCTTGAAATCCTCCTGTGATCACCCTTCCTGCCAATACCCATACCCATGTCCTCTGGATACCCTCAGATTCCTTTGGAAATCTGTTATTTATAACAGCATCAATATAGTTGTAGCACATTCTATGAGAAAACCTGGCCCTTCAAAGGATGTGAATTTAAGATAATCCAAAGGTTTCATGTGAGCCTCCAAAAATATTAAATTTGTTTTAAAATAACCCCCAACAACCATCCAGCATGGTACTGGTGCCTCTGGAGCGAGATCTGGCTTTAAATGAGTGGGTCTCAGTCGACGGCCTCTGAAAATCCCTTCTAACGCTATACTTAGGATCCCAGGATCTCACTGGGGAGACCGAGAAGCTCTCCTTAGGGATAAATTAAAGCAGCTCGTCTTGCTTCTATGTGATGGAAAGTGCACGGAGCTCCAAGACACAGAATCAGAGAATCCAGGGGCTGGACAGGACATGAGAGGTCATCCTGTCCCACCTCTCACCTCCATAACAAGTCCTTCAGCAGGCAACCTGGGGTCGAGTCCTGACCTTGCACTTGCTATGCTATGGGGCTTTTGGCAAGTCACCTCATCCCTCTTGGCCTCGGTTTCCATTTCTGTAAAATCAGGGGATTGAATTAGGCTAACTTTAAGCATTCTGCTCCAAGTTTCCCATCTTATTTGGAACAGAGGGCAAATTACCTATATGGCTAAACAAAGAAGCTGCCTAGCAACTGGGAACTACTTACACAAACCATAATTGTCTCCGTGGGAAAAGTCCAGCATTCAAACAACCAAAAAAAAGCTACCCAACTTGTCTGATTTTTCAGCTCATGATGGGTGAGTTCTGACTTGCCAACTGACATAATAAGGCTGGCCTGCCAAGGGCACCAGGTTACCCACACTCTGGCACAGCTACAGAAACAATAATGAGGCCATTAAATAGAGGCCACAACACTCCTTTCGGATCACTGGTATCCTTCCTGTCTTTTACATCAAACACAACAGAGTCAACTGTTTTAACTTTTTGTCACCAAAGAGCACAGAAGGAACAGGCAATAAAATCAGACATACCACCGTGGTCATGGTGCTCTCACTGCAAGAACAGGGTAGGCTCCAGGTAAAATGGTGAAGAAAGAAAAAGGTGTTTGCAGCCTCCCCCACCCCCTTCCTGCTCCCATTTCATCTCAATGGAACCTACCCCCCTTTTCCATTTCCTTCTGGGTCAGTCCTTTCAGTTTCTCCACCCCCTTTTCCCAATTAATACTCCAGAACAGAAGTGTCAAGAAGGGGCCTGTGGGGTGTTTGATATCCCTGCTCTAGAACACTTAACACAACTGACCATCACTACTGCTGCAGCTCTCCCCTGATGGCAGGCATCTTTCACTTGAACACTTCCATTGCAATGGTTTACAGGATTCTATGCCACCCAAGGCTTCTGTCTCATTCACTGGTTCTTTTTCTTGTTCCTTTCCCTTTAATTAGGGTTAACTTTTTTTTTTGGGGGGGGGGGAGGTATCATGGATCCTTTGGCAATCTGGTAAAGCCTATGGACCCCTTCTCAGAATAATCTTTTTAAATGCATAGAATATATGATTACAAAAGAAAACCAATTATACTGAAATAAAGATGTAATTTTCCCCCATACAAGTTCACACATCCCTTAAAATCTATCCATGGACTCCTCTTAACATCTGTGGATCCCAGGTTAAAAACTCCTGACTGAATAGACCAGCTCCTTCGAGATTCTGTCCCAAAAGCTCAGGTTCTGAGTTGGACAGGACCTCCACAGTCATCTAGTCTGACCTGGAGCTGACCAAGAATCCCCTTTACAGCATCCCAACAAGCAGTCAGCTAGTCTCTGCTTGAAACCCTCCAGGGAAGGGGAACTTTTTACTTCAAGAGGAACTTTTTGGACATTTTTTGTCTATTTTTGTACAACTCTATTGGGAAGCTTCCCCCCACCCCCACCCCTTTTGGATGAGGCCTAAATATGCATTGTGGTAGATTTTTTCTTGGTCTTTTTCTCTTCTCTCTGTACTCTCTCTCCAGGAAATCTCATCTACTTCTAAATTAAACGGTAACCTCTAAGCAGGTCACTCCAAATACAAATGACCAACTTGTGCTCAGATTCTCTTCCCAGTTGGTACCAGATCCATTTTCCCAACTACTGATGGGCATTTTCCCTTGCTGGATAGACACTGTCCCTGCTGATACCTCAAACTGAACATACATCTAACACTAAATTCATCACCTTTCTCGAAAACGACCTTCTTCCTTTAATTTCCTTCTTTCTGTTAAAGGCCCTTATTCTTCTCCCAATCTCCCCAAATCTTCCAGTCACCTTTAACTCCTTCCTCTTTCTCTTCAATCTTCACATCCAAATGGTTGCTAGGTACTGTGATTCCGCCTCTGTACACTGTCACATCTGCCTCTTCCCACTGCCATCACTCTAGGTGAGGTTCTTATTACCACTTAACCTAAATTACTGCAACAGCCTCCTAACTGATCTCCCATCCTGGAGCTTTAGGAGTTTCATTAATATGCTAGGTAGAGGGTGGGCACTCAATAGATAGCTGATATCGTAGGCAGAATGAGCCCTAGATTTGGAGTCTAGTGACCTGGACTCTATGCTTTCCTGAGACACTTAGCAAATCATCCTAAACTAGTCACCTAACCTGTCAGCCTCAGTTTCCTCAAATGAAAATGGAAAAATAATAATAATGCATTGCCTACTTCACAGATATGTCCATGTAACTGTTGTATTTATGTAGAGTGTGCAAATGAGATCTGTCCAAACATGACGAACCTCTAAAATAATGAATTAAGACTCAGTTTAATCTACATTAAGACCTAGGAACTCTAACATCGTTGCCCATGTTTTGAATGTTTCCTATGATAATAATAATACAAGGAACACTTGAATTAATCAGGAAAAAGTATTAGAGTTGCCCTCTCCCATCATACTGCCTAGCCCATTTCATTCTTTGAGGCACAAGCAACATTAAAAGATTTATCTTTTATAAGACTGAAAGTTGTGCATAGCGCATTCTTGGAATTTCTACGACATTTTATATTCCGAGCAACATCCTTGTCCACAAATTGAATTAACAACCTGCTGCCTAAACTCTGGCCCTCATCGAAAACTCAGACTCCAGTCCTTCCCACCTCCATAAGCAAGCTTTCATCAATTTTGTTCAGAAACAGGTCTCCATACCATTTCTCAGCCATCTCCACACCATACTCCTCCCATCCCCTTTTATGCGTCATTTTCTCCCATTAGAATTAGGAAAGGACAGCTAAGGTGGGGCAGTATTTTGCCTGAAAGTCAGAAAGACCCGAGTTCAAACACAGATTCAGATACTTACTAGGTGGGTGACCTTGGCCACCGCTTAGCTGCTGTCTCGGTTTCCTCTAACAGGATCTACCTCTCAGAGGTATTGTGAGGATCAAATGAGACAGCATTTTAAAGTAGTTAGCACAGTGCCTGACACACAGTAGGTACTTTATAAATGCTAGCGATGATGATGATGATGATGATGATGCAAATGCAGTAAGCTCCCTGAGGGCAGGGACTGAATTGCCAGCACGTACTCATAACCCCAGCACTGAGCACAGTGATTTGCACAGAGGCACTTAATAAATGCTCCATCTATAAGTCCATTGATCCAAGAACTCTTACCAATGAAATGGCCAAGTGAATACTAAAATTTGTCCCACCTAAGGGTGGGCCTGGCCTTTTCTTAGATTAAATATTTACTTCAATATTTCAATAATTGCATAGACAAAAGTATTCTTTCTATTAGTATAGATAACAAATCTTCCACACTGTGGTCCTGATGAGTTGCCTGATGGCCAGCTTCCTGATGGCGAATCTCTGTGTACTGAGTTGGGCTTGAAGCCTTTCTAGACAGGTAGGACTTGTTCACAGCCTTGCTGACTTGGTCTTTCTATTGGGTCACTTCTGTAAACTAATCAGATTAAATGGGGGCTAACTCCTCTAGGCTGCCTTTTAGGATTGGAAGGGTTATCTCTACTGGGCATATCTGCCCTTATAGCATTCAGATACTTCATCTATAGTGAATTAATCCGTACTTGTTAATAGGCTGCTTTGTAAAAGACTAACATTTTTCAGCTGCTTCCTCTATGTTACAGTTCCCAGTTAAATTTTAAGTTCCTTGAGCTCAAGGGCTATCTTTAAAAAAAAGTTTTAGTGACCTCTTTTGTTTTTACATCATTGTCATTTTTAAATATAGTTCTCTCACTCCTCTGCCCCGCCCCCAAATGAATCTGCTCTTTTAACAAAGAAAAACAGGTTAAAACTAATATGGTGCCCAGAGGCTGACGGTGTATGCAACATTCTGAAAGGCAAAACTGTTCAGTTCTTTGCCTCTTTCCATTGGGATGAGTAAAGGCGGTGTTCTACTCTTCCCCCATCTGATGTAAGATTCCTATTCCAGAATTCCATTCTGAATGGTGACCTTTCACTCTATGCAGTCCACCCTCTAGGTTTGTAGTCTCCTGCCCCCCTCTCCACCTGTGGCTCTCCTTCACATACTGTCTTCTCTTCTCAGAATGCAAACTCCTTGACAGTATTGGGCTGTCTTACTTGCTTGTTTTTGTATCCCTGGAGCTTAGTACGCGGCACATGGTTTTTAATAAATGCCTTTCATTCATCCATCCATCCACCCATCTGTCATGATATATTCTGAAAGTCGATTTATAAATCAGCTGTTAGGAATTGGGAATGGATTCTACTAAACTATCGGTCTGTAGAGCAACAGACTCCAATTGGAATTCCAAAAAGATATCTCTCCTCCCCTAAAGTAGAATCTGGGGCTACCCAGACTTCCCACTTACTAGCCAGTGGGAATAAGCCTCTCCACAACACCCCCTCCCCCACTGTCAATGACAAGCCAGTAGGGATGGCTGCCCTGGCTTTGAAATGGTGCTTCTCCAAGGACTAGGGGAAAAGGGAGAGAAAGACAGGGCTGGGGGTTCTCAACTCCCACTCCCTGTTATCTCCATCCCAATCCAGATCATCCATGAGTCACTGGCCCTGATGTGGCTACGGATGGAGATTACAAGGGGATAAGGAAGAAGAGCTTCCTGCTAATAGAAACATCTGTAAACAATATTTAATCCCAGTTGGCTTTTAGTCAGCTCTCCCCACCTTTTCTCCCCCCAGGTCCTAGGGTCTTGCCTGTTTTCCTTTTCATTGCTACCACCTGTTGCTTCCAATCTGGGTTTTTAATCCTTCCCCTCTCCTTCACCCCAGCCCCCAAATTAGAATGGAACAAAAGCTCTCCACTTTTCCTTCTGATCCTTCTGGAAGGGGGCATGCATACAGTATGTTTGCATTTCTGACAGGTTTTAATTGCTAATGGCAATAAATTCACAAGCAGCAAAGTTATCCTGCATGAAAATGAGAAGGGTATGGGTAGTCTTTCATAAATGATTCCCTATAGCAGATCACATCTTTATAGTCACACAGCTGAGAGGTCAAGATAAGCTCCCACAGCATTTGACTCAGTAGAGCAAAGGCGTGAGTAGCTCATACAACTCGCTAAGATTAGATAAGATTAATGGGAATGTATATGTAAAGCCTATATCAGACTGCATGCGGTCTTGGGGAGAGGGGAAGAGAAGGAACGGGGGAAAATTTAAAACTCATGGAAATAAATGTTGAAAACTAAAAATAAATTAACTTATTAAAAAAAGATTAGACAAGATTGCTAGAAAAAGGCAAAGTGATTACTCTAAGCAAAGATCCTTTGATTTTTAACCTGAAGTGAAGCATAAAACAGGGAAATGTGTGCTCACCAAAGGTGTTTGCCATTAACATGGATGATGTCTTAATTTAAGTCCAAAAGGATGGATTTCCCATTGACCAGATAGTCTTAATTTTGTTTGCATTATAGATTTTTATGTCAGAGGTAAGGTGTCTTTGGATCCCTTCTCAGAATATGTTTTTAAATGCATAAAATAAAATACATACTATTACTAAGGAAAGACCTAGAGGAAGGGAAATCTTTAGCATGTTGGGTGGTTCCTTCTTCTGTGGAGGACCAGAGAAAGAACAGGAATAAGAATCATACAGAATGAGAAGGCATGGATGGGTAGTAATAGGTACACATAGGGCAGGGGTTCTTAAGGTTCTTAATCTTTTCTGCATCATAGACTTCTGTGGAAGTCTAGTGAAGCCTACAAAGGCCTTCTCAGAATTATATTTTTAAATGAATAAAATACACAGAATTACAAAGGAAACAAATTATACTGAAATAGTTATCAAAACATGGGCATAGCTTACTTTGTTGCACTTTGCCAATGTTGCGCTTTTTGCAAATTGAAGGTTTGTGGCAACCCTGCCTTAAGCAAGTCTATCGGCACCATTTTTCCAACTGCATGTGCTCACAGCGCGTCTCTGTCACATTTTGGTAATTCTTGCTATATTTCACACTTTTCATTTTTATTATATCTGTTATGGTGATCTGTGATCTTTTATTTCACTACTGAAACTGTTTTAGGGTGCCACTAACTGTGCCCATATAAAATGGAAAACTCAATCTATAAATGTTGTGTGTTTTGACTGCTCCACCAACCAGCCATTCTGGTCTCTCTCCCTCTCCTCAGGCCTCCCTAGTCCCTGAAACACAATATTGAAATCAGGTCAATCAATAACCCTACAATGGAAGAGTAAATAGATGAGGCAAGCTTCACTGTTGTCTTATTTTAGGAAATTGCCACAGCCACCTCACCCTTCAGCAACTACCACCCTGCTCAGTCAGCAGCCATCAACACTGAGTCAAGACACCCCACCAGCAAAAAGATTTAAGGCTCATGGTTGGCAATTGTAGCAATAAAGTATTTTTAATTATCGTATGCAGACTGTTTTTAGACATAATACTATTGCATATTTAATAGACTACAACATAGTTTAACTATACTTTCATATGCACTGAGAAACCAAAAAATTAGTGTGACTCACTTCATTACATTATTTACTTTATTACAGTGGGAACTGAATCCACAATATCTCTGAGGAATGCCTGTGTGTATGTGTGTACACCTATATACATATGTAAATATGTGTGTGTATTTATATTCATATATATTTTTATTTAATAAGTATATTTCAGTATCATTTTATATACATATATTTAAAACAAGGTCACATACCCTAGCAAGAATCCCTTCTAGAAGGAATACCCTTATGGATCAAATTAAATAATTTTTGCTAGTAATGCTAAGATCAAAAGGCAGCCAGTTGCTCAATAAGAAGGAAATCATTCAATTGAAAAAAAAAAGTTACTCCTCAATTAATAACTGGTCTAAGGATATGAACAGCAAGTACTCAAGAGAGGAAACCCAGGCTATAGGATTCAATTCAATAAAAATGTTTATTTGGTCCTTCTAGGATCAGACACTGTGCGAGTTATTTAAGGCCCATGGTGGGGGTATAAAGATAAAACAAAACAAAAGAACATTTTCCCTCCTCTCAAGGTGCTCACGTTCCACAGGGGGAATACAACTTATACACAAGAAAGTCAATTTAGAGCATCTCCAAAGTAATGCAAAGTTATTTCAAAAGGGAGAGATTGTTAGTGGAAGCAGTAGGCTAGGAGTAAGAGGTGCAGAGATATATTACTGAATGTTTAACAGTGGGGGTGGGGACCTGGGAGGACAGAAATGTTTGCACGACATATATTTAAGTTTAATCTTCACTATTAACATTTTCCCCATCACTTTCTTAAGTCTAGATAATCAACAAAACAAGTTCTGATTTATAGCGATGATCTCTGAGGTATGAGTGCTCATGCTTACACTTTAACAGTTGGGTCCTTCCAGGTATTTTGAGTTAACTCCAGCATCCCTAAAGAGGTGGCCCCTAAATTGTAATTAAGAATGTTGAAGAAATTACAGATGCATTAAGTCATTTAAGTATAATAAGCAAATCGCAACAGAGAAGTTAAAAAACAAAAAAAGAATTCTCCCTCCCATGACTACCACGTTGCCCATTCTCTTTTCTCACCTAATTTCTGTAAGACAAACCTAAGGAATAGGTGCTAATGGCGGATCTTTGTACACAGATAACAGGCACCTACGTTGTGGAAGAAAACCAGACTCAGGCTATTCTAGGCATCTGAGGGTGGGGTAATGCCTAGGCTCTGGGCTGAAGAGCAGAATGAGGCCTCTGCGTGGGGAGTGAGAGGTGATGACACAGAACAGGGGGCTTCCAAATCAGTTCTGAAGCTGGGGTAGCCAACATCAGCAGTTAAGAAACCCTTGGCTCCTTTCCTTTTTCTACTGCCCTAAGACAAAGGAAGAAACAGGATAGGGAGAGACATCTGGAGATTCTCAGGCACTAGCTAAAGGACGGAAAAGGACGATAATCCCAAGCAGCTGCAAAAAGAGAAAAGGGTTAAATTTAAAAAAAAAAAAAGAGAGAGAAAAGGGAGTTTGAGTTTCCATGGCCACAGACAGGGCAGTAGCTGCAAGAAGTCAGGAATATTTTGGTAGGAACCACCTGTAAGAGGTGGGGTGGGAGTGGGGGTGGTATTGCACCTTCCCCTGCCAGTCAGTCCACTGTAGGATGAGGAACAAACACAGGATATCTGGCAGCCCTTGGATTCTGGATCCTGAGACAGGCCTCCAGCATTTGAATTTGTTACCGATTAGCCAAGACAGATGTTAGCTCACAGAATGAGGCAAAGACCATTTGTTGACTAAAACACCCATTTAAGGTCAGATTAGTTAAGAAGCTAGTTTACAATTAAGCCTAGATTCTCATTAATGTTAATATTTAGCGTCAACAAGGCCCGTTCTTATCTCAAGGTTTCTGAGACTTTGAGGATGGTGGAAAATAACTAGGGATGATATTTTGAGTTCTCTGCTTCAGTTTAAAGATGTATGTTTCCACAGGCAGATTTTTAAATTTCTGTGAAAAGAGAACTAACTTTAGTAATTTCTGGTAAAACAGAAAGACTTTTACACTGCAATGACCGGAACTGTGATTCAGATGACACCATTCTGGGGAACTAGAGAGACAGGGAGAATAAACTTTGATTCTACCCCTGCCTCCTGGCACAATATTTTTCCACACAAGCTTTTTCATTCATAAAACATTTAAGTGCCTACTATGTGCCAGGCACTGGGCTAAACACTGCCCTAATCTTGCTTTTAACTTGGGTTTTACTGCATTTGAAAGATTCCCCTACAGAATTCCAATGTTGTGTTTTTCTACTTTCATATTTCTTCTTTTTTATCTGTTTTCACCCCTTTGTTTTCTCTGTCCAACACCACCGTATCTTTCTCAAGTTTATTTCTTCTGGTAACTCCTCTCTGCGTGACTCCATCCCATCTCTGATTCCCCTTCCCCCTCCACTCAGGGAGTTCTCCACCACTGGAACCCCACTTACACGTTCTAGCCCTTCCACTATAAACAATTCCCCGAGTGTTAGCATGAACCTTTAAGACACACACATACACACACAAAAGAGGAACTTGGAAACTTCCCTTTTAGAAGGGATAAGATACTCCTGCGGTATGCAGCTTTCTACTTCCTTGTTGGTTGGAAAACAAAACTAATGAAAGAGTGAAAGAACTGAGTATAATTATTAATCAGGAAGCACTGAATAAGTAAGGAATTAATAAGATGCCTCAAGAAAGGAAGGGCCTATTTAGCACAGTTGTCTGGCATGTATCAGGGGTTTAATGTCTTGGGGACTGACTGCTTATAATACCTCTTCCATGTGACAGTCAACTGTCAAGAATAAAAGTAGATAGAGTGCGGGAGTCAGGAAGACTCATCTTCCTTTGTTCAAATTGAGCCTCAGACACTTACTAGCTGTGTGACCCTGGGCAAGTCACTTAACCCTGTCTGCCTCAGTTTCTTCATCTGTAAAAATGAGCTGGAGAGGGACAGAGCAAACCACTGCAGTATCTTTGCCAAGAAACCCTAAATGGCATCAGAGTCGGACATGGCTGGAAAACTACTAAACAACAATAAGGAAGACTAAGAAGAGGAGCCATTTGGAGCCTTGACACAGATGAACAAGACCATGTTCCATTCTTGTCATGTCTTCCTGGTCCCCAAATTCCCTGCAAGCTGGTAAAAACAGAGGAGACTAGGGGTCAACCTGCGCCTAAGACATCCCAAGAATAGAGGAAGGAGAGGGAGTGGGCTCCATCGAATGTCTTTCTTTTGTCAGGGGGGCAGCAAGATGCATTTTGCCACAGTGGAAGGAGAAGCAGCTCTGAAGTCAGAAGGCCATGAGTTCAAATCCAAACTTTGGTAACTTTTACCCTTGTGACCTTCAGGCATTAAGAGTAAAATGAGGCTGGCCTAGATGGCCTCCGAAGCCCCTTGTGACTAGATATATCTATGATTTTGGAATTCAAAGGGGGAATGATAGTCGAATTTTGTAGGTAAACCAAGGAAAAACTTCTGAGTCAGCCAAGTTCGCCCTGGCTGTCCACAATTCCCTGGCTTTGAATGTTCGGCCCTGTTACCTTTCGGAGAAGAGAAAGTTTAAACAAGCATGGACATCTCACAAAGTTGGACAAATGTCTGCCATTATAGGCACAAAAATACATTAAAAAAACCCAACAAACAAAAATTTGCTGGTATAAAAGTATTTCATTTTTTAAATTTTGGTTTCAACATATTCTAAATTGTTCATCTCTCTCCTACTTTTAGAAAGAGTATTAATTAGGTCAATATACTGGTTAGCTTGCTTATATTTCCCCAGAGTATGGCTTTAACACAGAGTGACTATAATTATTTTTAACTGTACCAAGAATATCAGTCTCCTTGGGAATTTTTTAATTTACCTATGGAGGTGGCATTAAAGGATCTCACCTGAACAGAGAGGTGTTGCTGAAAAATAGCCCTTACCAAAAACAAAAGAAAAGAAAAGAAACTTCCAATGGTGACAGTTGTAGACAAAGAGGTGCATTATATGTTTAACTCATATTGCTTTGCTAACAGGGTGATCCTTCCATGGGCTAGTGACCCTATCTTAACAGAAGCTCAACTAAATATTGGGCTAGTGTGGAAGTTACCTACAGAAAGTTCCCCATGGGGCCAACTGGACCATAAGCTTTTTTCTCATTAAGTCAGTGTGACCACAGCGTGCAAGTCACTTACCTTTTTTGGGCCTCAATTCCAAATCTGCAGAACGAGGGGGCTGGGCCAAATGACCTCTAGGATACATTACAACTCTAAATCTATGAACCTATGTGCCTATTTTCAATGAAATTCTCTAATGTCCAGAGTTCTAATTCTGCCATTGTGACTAAGTACCTTGCTGTTAAGAGTCAAACTGTGAGTTTACTTACTATCAAAGGCTCCAAAACAGATATTTTAGGCCAGGTCCTCACAGCTCAATCAAAGCAAAGAACCATGTAATCAGCTAATTAATCTTCAGACAGTCCATCCAAGTAATTCAGAAAAAAAGGTAATTGTGGGAGACTGGAATGAACCTAAGACTACCTTTTCCTGTAGCATTCTGTGATCCATGAAATTTTGGAAAGTTGGGTGTAGGGCACTGACTTGGAATCAGAGGACTTGAAAATTCACATTCTGCCTTTGTCATTTAGCATCTATGTAATTCTGGGAGAAACACAACTTCCTTGAACCTGAGTTTTCTGGTCTGTAAAATGAGAGTGATGAACTAGATTAGAGGTGTCAAAGATGAGGGCCAGCCATCCCAAGTGGGGACCTAACCAGATTAAAATGAAATTGGGAAATACCTAAAATAAATAAAAAATATAACAGAACTAAGATAATGTTCATATGTGGTTTTCTAACAGTTTAGTGGCCCCATTTCTATTTGTGTTTCATACCACTGGACTAGATGACCTTTGAGGTCCCTTCTAAGCGCTGAAATCAATGGTCCTATGATTCACATTGGCCATACAAACCCATTCCAGAAATTTAATTGCTTTTTCTTGTTAATGTTATCCTTGGCAAATGTAAGAAAGTCAACACAGTTATTCTGAATTGTAACTGTCCTAAGGCAAGGCAGCAAATGAAAATTTAAAAGGCTCCCGTTTTAGAATTCATTAGAGAAAACTTGTTTTGGACTTAAAAGGCACTACCAAACATCTTTGCTAGTTAATAACACTTATTAAACATCCACTGCATCATGACCAAAAGGAAGGTCCAAAGAAAGAACTGACCTCAAGCAGCCTGTGTAAGTTATCGGCAAACACATCAACGAGTAAAGAATATAATGATCTTCTGTGGCCTTGACAGGGCCTAATGGTCACACAGACTAGCTTAACGTTGGTAGCAATGCTGCAAGATTAGCCTCGACCTTTCATTTTTAGTTCTAAAAACTTTTCTAGGGAAGCTAGGTTATTAAAAGCATGAAAATAATAATTCACAAAGCCCCTTAAGGCTTACATAATGCCTTTCTCACAGGATCCTTCTAGAGTTGGGCATGCATATCTTACCTTCCTGAGGTCCTAGTCTATATCTATACTACATTCCCTCCAGCCCTCTTCTGCACCTTTGTGGAGTGTTTGGAGAGGTTACAAAAGAATGCTGTGACAGCCTGCCAAAATGAGGAGCGGATTCTCCTTACCAAGAAGAAAGTACCTTTTTGGACCCCTTCCTTTGGATTCTTCCTACTGGAACTAACAACGTACAGGGCTCATTGCTGTTACTGTTGTTTTTCCAGTCGCATCCGATTCTTCATGACTCCATTTGGGGTTTTCTTGGAAAAGATTTTCCATTTTCCTTCTCATTTTACAGATGAGGAAATTGAGGCAGACAGGGTTAAGTGACTTGCCCAGGGTCACACAGCTAGTAAGTGGCTGAGGCCCGATTTAATCTCAGATCTTTCTGACTCCAGGTCTGACGCTCTTATGCACTGGGCCACCTAGCTGCCCTATACAGGGCTCACTGGGCCTATGCTGTTTAAGCCTGAGCCAGAGTCTTAGACAGAAACCTGTCTTAAAGAAACTTACAGCCCATAAGCCCCACCCCAAGTATTTGCCAAATTTAAAACAAAATAAGAGTGTAATAATTGCAGGAGCATACTTTTTATATCTTGGTCAACCCATCTGCTGACCATCATCCTCTTAGGTCTACGGTATTGTTGATCTACAGTATTCTTGTTCCAGGTTTATCTTCTGAATTGTTGCTATGTTAGTAAATCAAAATACGATTGAATTTACCAAAAAATAACAATACATTAAACCACATTCTTAACACCAGGGCCTTTGCACATAAAAGATGTCCCTGACTTACATGAATTTAACAGACTCATCTTGGAAATGGTGGGTTCACACAGAAGCCCAGAGAAGCTTCTAGAGCCGTTGCGGAGCTGCCATTTGTAATTTCCCTTCCCCATTTGGTATTTCAGGCCAGAGGAGAACGGAAAGAGGGGGCTTTCAGAACCATGGTCGAGGGCACAATAACCACTATCATTTATCTAGCTCTTCGAGGTTTGGGAAGATATCTAACAATGCTCTGAGGGAAGTACTATTATTATCCCGATTTTATAAAAGAGGAAACTGAGGCAGGGAGAAATTAAGTGACTTCCTCACGGTCACACATTTAGTATATAAGGCAGGATTCAAACTCAGGTCTTTCTTCCCAACTCCAAGTCCAGCACTCTGTCCGCTATGCTATCTAGCTCAAAAAGTGATGGGGAAATTAACAAAGAAGAATATAAAATGTTTAACATAAAAAAGCAAAACGTTTTGTTTGGACAAAAGCAGTACGACTAGAAGAGGAGAATAATCTGAGGGGCAAAAATCTTTGCACCAAGTTTCTTTGATAAAATTCTGATAATCAAGATACAGGAAACTGAGATAGACATATGAACAGATGCAACCCTTCCACAGACACAGAAAGATTTAGACAAAATTTTAAAAGAAGAAATTCAAACTATCAGTAATCCTAAGTGGAAAACCGTTCTAAATCACTAATAATAAGTTAAATGCAAATTAAAATAATGCTGAGGTTTTATCTCATACCTATCAAATTGGCAAAGATGATAAAAGACCAAAAGAGTCAATGAAGGGAAGACAGACACTTAAATAAAAAAAAAAGTGAAAGACTTCCGAATTGGTCAAACTGTTCTAGAAAACAAAATTATTAAGCTGTTTTTACCCTTTGACCCAGAGAGCTACTATTGGGCAATGCCCCAGGAATGTCAACAACAGAAAGAAGAGGTTCAAATGTACCAATATCTTCATTCATCTCAGGGCTTTGTATAGTAGCAAAAAACTGGAAAGAAGTCATGTTAGTTGCTAAGAATCTCACCCCTCTTCTTGGTATCGTGCATCATGGTTGTAAAAATTACATAAACTGTCAGATTTGTTAGCTATATTGGGTTGTTTTACTTAACTTTTTTCTTGTCATAATAGAATGTTCTATGGAGGGGATGTGTAATGGGCTATGATTGTGGCATAAATTTTTTTTTTAAATAGCAAAATACGATAGAGAGTTGATCAGAAGCATACTGATCAGGAGGGCTCACAGCCCACTTGATAAAAATTGTAAAACGTAAGGGGCAAACAAGAGGGACAAATATTAAGATTTTTGCTACTTTGTGACTTAGAGTACATCTTATAAAATATTCATCCTTCCCAAGTTTGGGTGGATTATTTTGTACCTTATAAAAGATGTGTGACACTTCAAGAAGCTCAAACCTTTAGTGGGTTATTCAGAAAACTGTACAGCAGGTGTAAAAAAAGAGGTAATACTTCATTGCTCCCTTAGGAAGAATGAAAAGGTTCTTACGTTAATTTAATAAAATTATGGGGAAGCTAGCTATTAGCTGGCTGAAAGAATCACATCCATATGGTCTTTTATGGCAAGCTAGCCAGATCTGCTGACATACTCTCTAAGGAATCATCTCTTCTAGCTGAGAGATGTTTCTGGGAGTTGAGAAGAGTGACCCAACCCTGCAGAATAAGAACCCAGTTCTTGAGAAGGAACTGCCCTTCAAACTTTTTCTTTGCACCTCTCCCAGAGTGAAGGAGATGGGGCCAGGGGCGTGGGGAGTGTTTTCTTTCCTCCCCAATTCCCATTTCAAATGGTGTCTTGCAGTGAAGACACTCACCCACTAGGATACTCCTCATTCGGCAGAGCAGGACCTAGAGTACAGTGGGGAAACAGAGATACTGTGCCTGGTAAGGAGAAGGGCCAGGGAGCCCAATGAGGCAATCTGCCCAGCAGAGACCAGAAGGAAAATCATGAGGGCACCAAGGAAAGAGAAAAGATATCAGGTCTTGTAGTTCTAGAGATATGCATTAACTTGGCCACATATATGCCCCATGTGTGCCTCTCTGCTACTATAGTCTATTAATCTATTAATTAAAGTGTCTGCTATTCTTCCTGAGGTTACTTTTTTCTTGCAATGTGTGCTACAGGTTTACAGGAGGAATATTTTGTAGTTACTATGCCATTTACAGGAAATACCTTTGCCTTAAGCTAATTGTATCAACTGGCTGACTATTATAAATAAACACACCAGTAGGGGCTTGCATTCTATAGTTATAGGAATACCTGGAGTAGTTATCCCTCATTGGACCCAACCTGCGTATAAATTGGGAGTGGAAGAAGTCACCCAGAGACAGTACTACTAAAATACTTTTTAAAAAATCTAAAAGCGATTTCTAGGACTGTTATCAAAACAAAAACTAGTAACACACTTTTTGTAGGTTTCTTTTATTAATTTATTTTTAGGACCATGAAGCTTTCCCACTACCAGAAAGAAAGCTTTTCAGAGCTCACATTTCATCTCTGGTATTACTGTCTATTATGTTAACCCAGGGTTGACATAGGTATGAAACCTAATGCAAGAAAACTCAAGAACTACAATGTCCTATTATCATTCGTTCAAATCCTAGACTGATTTTCCTCAAGAGTATTAAAACTGGACCATCTTTAAGTCTGCAGCAAATGAAAAAATAACCACCAAATCCACAAGTTGTCTCTGATGTAGAAATATACACAGTACAAACCCACACTTTGCTTAGCTATTAAAAAAAAAGAAAAAAAAGCATGTTAGGGTAATTTTAATCACCCTTCCTAGGAACATCATATAAATTAGTTGAACAGCCCAGTCAACACCTAGAAACACCGAGATGTCAGAGCTTTCTGAAATTTCAAAAGGAAATGTAAGATAGCGAATATTTACCAAGCTTAGTTACTAAGGTGACCCTCTTCTTTTCCATTTTCAAAAAAGTAAAATCTTATTTTTAGAACTCTTAAGGAAAGACACCAACAGTTTTTTCTTAAACTTTTTTTTTTTAAAAAAAGGGGTTTATTTACTTTCCAATTGAACAGAATAAACCTAAGCTAGAAGAATTTTTCTGGCACAGGGGATTGTATAAATAAAAGCACGCCATTTTCCTGAAACATGAAATTTTTGAGAAATGGTATTGCAACATGAAATGCATTTGCCAACAACATTTTTCTTATTTTGGAAAGAAAATTTCTGAAATGAAAACCATCCAAATACCATTCAAAACTCTCAATAAGCTGACTGATGGCCCACCTTTCTAGCCCTACCTCCTATTGCTCCCTGCCTTTAAGAACATTTATGTTTTCCAGAGATGTGAAATGGCCCTGACTCCAGGCACTACCTCCCTGCTTCTTTCCCACCATTTCCATCTGTTGAAGTTCTACCCATCCTCAAAGGCCCAGATCAAATATGACATCTTCCTTGAACCCCTCTGTCCTAAATTATCTCTTCCTAGTATTTATTAGGTTTTTACCCTCTATCAGTGACATGTGCAGGTCAGAGTAGAAGTCAGACTTCGATATGAACTGTCTCTGTTACTCCCTACTCGTGAAAGCATGGGCAACTTACAACCTCTCTGAGCCTCAGTTTCCGTTACATGAAATGGGAGTCACGGGATCATAGATTTAGAGCTGAAAAGGACCATAAACAGAGTCCCTAAGTTTATTGTACCATTGTTTGGGATCTTCACTGTATGGTAGAAATGGGGTGTGGGAGTAGGGTGGTGTTGGCCTAGTCTGTAGTCTTGACCCAGATTCTGTCTCCTACTAGGAAGGCCAAGCACCCCAAGGTGATCTAGAACTCTCAGGGCAAATTGCCCAAAGTGAAAACGTCCCTCCAAGAGCTGTGCAGACATGATCTACCAGAAGTGGGAGGAGAAACAGGAGAAGCCATAAGGCCGGGACAGTGACACTCAGGCCAGGTGGTTGTTATTTGAGAGAAAAGGGTCCTAAGGCATAAAGTGATTTAAAAAAAAACCCAATTCTTCCCTAGTTTTTTTTCCATGGGGGAAGACAGGGCAATTGGGGTTAAGTGACTCACCCAAGATCACACAGCTAGTAAGTGTGTCATGTGTCTGAGGCTGGATTTGAATTTAGGTCCTCCTGACTCCAGAGCCGGTGCTCTACTCACTGTGCTACCTAGCTGCCACACCTAGTTTATTCTTAATCAAGCTGGTTTCCTGGGGAGATGCCCAACAACTCCTCTAAGACTCATGCCCCTGCCCTTACTGGGCTCACCTGTGTATAAACGCCTCACCCTCTAGCTGCCTCATCCTTGTGGGGTTGAGGAGTGAAATCTAGGACCACTTAGGTGAGGAGCCGAAACCATGCCTCACAGGATTGTGAGCAAAGTGCTTCGCAAGTCTTAAAGAGAGGTTAGATCTTATTTATCTAGCTATCTAACAAGTCATTATCTGATTGTAACCTATCAATGGGCAGAGACCAGATCCTATTCATCCCTTATCTCCTCCCTTCCCCCACCATCCTCAAGCTCCCACCCTAGTGCCTTGCACACAGAAGCAATGAATCTGCATAGTAGGCGCTATAACAAAAATTGGAAAGTCCCTACCCTCAAAGAGCTTAGAGTCTATGACAGAAAACAACATGCAACGGCACAAATAAACACAAAATATATACAAGGTTAATACAAAGGCAGTGGGACGATGGATAGAGAGCCTGTTCTGAACCCAGCTTTCTGATGTCAATCGCTCCTCTGACGCAAAATTGGTAAAGGACCCTGGAAAAGTTACTTAAGCCTTTAGTGCCGTAATCATAAAGTGGAGAGCATCGAGGGAGGGAAGTTCCTCTATAGAAATTTCAGATGAAATCAAAGGTCTAGATTTTAAAACAACAACAAACATGAAAATGGGAGAAGAGCTGAGCACTAGCGAATGGGGAGACCCAGGAAGGCCTCCTATTGAAGGCAGCAACTGAACTGCATTTTAAAAGAGACTAGACTACGGACAGCTAAGTGGCACAGTGGACAGAGCACTGGCCCTGGATTCTGGATGACCTGAGTTCAAATATGACCTCAGACATGTATTAGCTGTGTAACCCTGGGCAAGTCACTTAACCTGATGGGGGGGATGGGGACTCCAGACTCAGACCTGAGAAGGGAGAGCATGTGATGTATAAAAAGCCCGGCTGGAGCCAAACTGGTTTCAGTGCTGAATCAAAGGGTTTCAATGCTAAATAGCGGAGTCTGTATTTGAGCCTAGGGGCAGGAGAAAGTCAATGGAATTTTACTGCACAGGAAGTAACATGTTCAGACCTATGCTTTAGAGTATCACTTTAGCAGCTATTTGGAGGATGGACTTCCTGGAAAGGGAAGAGATTTTGAGATAGACCGCTGAGGTTACTGAAATCATTCAGATGGGAATTGATAGCACTCGAACTAGGCTTGTGGCTGTATGAGTGGAAAGAAGGGAATGCAAACCTTTAAGACTTGATGAGTCTTAAAGACTGTCATGAAGTTGAGGGTGAGCTAAGTCGGCAGTAGATAAAGCACTGAGCTTGAAATCAGGAAGACTTCATCTTTCTGAGTTCAAATCCAGCCTCAGACACAGACTAGCTGTGTGACCCTGGGCAAGTCGCTTCACCCCGTTTGCCTCAGTTTCCTCATCTGTAAAATAAGCTGGAGAAGGAAATGACAAACCGCTCCAGTATCTTTGCTAAGAAAACCCCAAGTGGGGTCACAGAGAATTGGACACAGCTGAAACAACCAAACGACAACAGAGCTGAGGGTGACGGAGGCTGTAAACTGAGGTTACTAGAAGGATAGTAGGGAGGTGGTAAATAATGAAGTCAGTTTCAGACATGTTGAGTATGAGGTGCCTATAAGACATGCAGCTGGAAATGGGGCAGTTGGTAATGTGGGACTAGAGCTCAGGAATGAGCCTCTGGAACATAGATCTGGGAATCATCTGTGCAGAGGTAAAAATGTAGAGAAAGAAGAGAACCGCAGCCAGGACAGAGAACCTAGGGGAAAACCTCAAAGGTGAAGGATATAGTGATCTGACAAAAGAGACTGAGAAAGACTGTCAGAAGGAAGGAGAATGAAGAGGGCAATGCCATGAAAACCCAGAGAAAAGGCAGTATCCAGGAGAAGAGGGTGGTCAACAGTATCAAGAGACAGAGAGAGAGGTTAAAAAAAAAGGATGAGACTGAGCAAAGACCATGAAATATGGCAATCAAGAGATCGCAGATCACCGAGATTTAGAACTGAAAGGAATCTTGGAGGTCACTGAATCCAACTCCTTCATTTCACAGATGAAGAAACTGAGGCACTGAGGGGTTAAGTAAAATGAAATTGGAACACAGGTGTTTCTAATCCTAAGGCCAGAGTCCTATCCACTACACCATGCTGTATCATAGGTACCAAATGTTTGTTGAATGTCAGAGAAACTGTTAATCTACTTACTCCCCTTATCCTGGAGCAGAGTGAATCATGCAGGTTACACCTCTACGACTGCCCTTTAGTGCAGAATGGAACATCCTGAGAGAAATCTGTGTGACCCACTTTTCCACTGCCCCTTTATTCCATTAAAGTTTTGCAAAATAAATAGATACTTTGACTCCAGATTCTGGGGAGAAGCCCAGGCATAAGGAAGCAGAGGAGGGTCTGACTGGATGGGCTTTCAATTTGTCTTTGCAGTCTTCGGCAGTTTGTGCTCCTCTTCGTTCTTTTAAAATGGTACCATGTAAGAAAGTTAGTTCCAAAAGATGAGCAGCAGTTTCTGAGGGAAAGTGGCTTACTCAATTGGTAATGGAACCCTTTTTTAATGCAAAATTTAAACTTACGTAAATTGTGTAGGAAAATAACAACCAATATGCTCTTTTCTACTTTTGGAAAAGTTTAAAGAGAATCATCAAAAATGCAAAATAAGGGACAAGACCATTACAGGAACTGTCCATGTCAATTTCTCACAGACAGAACTGTAATCTGCTCACTGAATAGGGATACTGCGCAGTTACAGTTTAAAGCCATAATGATGACCGGCTGATTTATGGCTGATTATCAATCAAAATAAATGTATTTTATATGTCAAAATGACACTCCATCAAACCTCAAATTACATCCACCAACAGACCGAGGAATGGCAGTAAGATGGGAAGCGTGCGACTTACTAAGAAAAGATTCCAAGATTCCATACAAATCCTCTTTAGATAACTGTCAGAACAACCCTTCTCATATTTAGCTTATCTTCTTTCATTTAAGAAATTTTAAAGGTTTCTATGATGTTAATATTATTTTTACAGCTAATCCTGATATGGCTTAAGGTTTACAAAGTGCTTTCCTTGAAACAACCCCATGAGATAAGTAGCATTTTATAATCTACATTTTACAGATGAGAAAACCGAGGTAGAGAAATTAATTGATTTATCCAGAATCACAGAGCTAACTATCCAGCACTGATCCACCAGGTGAAGTCTGGATCTTATGTTTGCTAAATTTTGTAAGCCCTTTCAGTTTAGAAGAGAAAAAGAGCATTGCCTGAAAGACACCTATCACAGTGTCTTGCACATAACAGGCACTTAAAGGTTATTTGCTTTATTAAATATGTGAAATGTGACACATCCACAAAGAGGTGTTATCTATCTGCCCGTCACCCCTGGAAGCTATATACATATTCTGATGATGCTGCCATTTCCCCAAACATTTATGGAACTCCCCCTGTGGAAGAAGGGCCTTCAGAGATATCATATAGGCCACAAGACAACACTGGTCTTGTAACCTTACACACAATTATCTAATACAATGTTTTTGATCAGAGACAATATCATGCAGGTTATCCATCAAACCTGGAGCTGAATGACTGGAATGTTTCCAAAAACTAAATCCACCCTCAAAGAAAAAAGATTTGCCACCGTACGATCATGACAGAACCACAGAATTAGAGGTGGTGATCTAATTCAGCATTCTTATTTTACAGGTGAAGAAACTGAGGCCCCAGATAGGTAAAGCCTAAGGTCACTCAGATAGTTATGCAGGAGGGTCTGGATTTGAATCCAAGTTCTCTGACCCCAAATCTACTGAGACTTCAAAATAACGTGTTACCAGGTCTATAGGTAATTCTACAGGATTAAAAAAAAAAGAATCAATAAGCATTTATTAAGCACCTACTATGTTCTGGGCACTCTACTGATTGTTAGAGCAGAAAGGGACCTTAGTGATCATTTTATCCCAACCTTGTTGTTATTATAGTTTGTCCTTCGTTCTCAAAGAGGACCATGACATCCGGAAGATGATGCCATGACTTGCAAGTGAATTGGATTTAAGTGAGGAAGGGCTGTGCAAGGTCACCAGCCTCACTTTTTCCTCCGGAACCATATGGATCCAGTGGCAAGATATAGATCAGGACACTGAAGACAGCCCCCCCAACCTCACTGTATGGATGAAAACAGTGAGGTACAGAGAAAAAGGCTCTGCCCAAGGTTACACAGTGAGTCAGTGCCAAACTCATTTTCAAAACCAAGTTTAAGTCCAGGGCTCCATCTTTTATGCAGCAAAATTATGATCACCAGCCACTCATCCTACTGCTGTTAAATACAGAAAGGGACCATTCATTTTATGGAGGGTAAATGAAGCCCAGAAAGAACCTACCCAATCCTACTCATCCACTAATGACAGTCTCTGAATCAAGTCAAACAGCAGCATGCGATCCACTACAAATCTGCTCTACACAATTTCACTGGGCCCTCGCTTCTACGCAGATTTCCGAAATTCTTTTACTTTCATGGTTTACTCCTTCTGAAGCTCCCTGCAACGACCACTCCAAAACCTCTCATTCCCTTTAACCATCTATTCCTAGCTGCCTCTCAGCACAGAGAAGCCTCCTACTTCACCAAGAAAACTGAGGCCATGCGTTGTGGAGGAAGGAAGGAAGGAAGGAAAGAGAAGACTGGAAGAACGTGGCTATCTCCACAAGTGTCGCTTTCAGATGCCAAATGCCCCAGTGTCCCAGTAAAAGGGAAGGCATGAAACTTTTACAACTAGTCTCATACTTGTACAGCTGGGGCATCAACGGCTGAGTCCTACCTGTCTAGGTCTGGATAGTTACACTGGAGAAACCAATCAAAAGATTTAGATTAAGAAACTGCAACGCCCATAAACTCATGACTTTCTGTTACCTTGACAAGCCGTCCTGGTATGGAGGAAACAAAGGACTCCAGTGTCCTACACATCCACGAGGGAGAGAGCTTGGTGAAACTTCCACGTGCCAAATTCAAGGGCAGTCTTTCAGAAGGACCATAAATGACCACAACCTTTCTTCCTTTCTTCCTAAGGCCGGAAGGCCTCGAGGACTGAGTCTTCTGAGTTTCCTTTGCCTTGAATCCCTTTTATCTTGTTTGCCCTGTTTGCCCAACCCCGCTTATATGAGTTAAAATGTTAAATGATAAAATCCCATCATCTCAAAAATTAGCCGGTCTGGCATTTTTTGTGAAAACTTATCTACGTCTCCAAACTCATTATCATATACCAGGATTGGGCCTCACATTCCTCATCTGGAGAATGATGGGATTAGATTAGATGATTTCTAAGGTTCCTTCCACCTGTAAAGTACTTATGATTCCTAAGCTTGGTTGTGGGGTCTAACTTCACACACCTATTCTCTGCTCTCTAAGTTTACAGTTTAGAATAAATCCATCGATATAGATACAACTATACACAAATGATAGCAAAATAAAAAATGTGGAAGGAAGGGAAGGAGAGATGAAAGAAGGAAAGAGGAAAGGAAGGAAGGAAACAGAGGCACTTGAATCTGGAGGGAAAGGAAGGATTTTTGCAGTGACAGATATGAAAGAAGGCCACGTCAGACACTGGGGGGAGGGGGGTGTAGAATAGACAAATGTAAAGAAACAAGAGTAAGCTAGATAAGATCAAGGACCCATAACTCAGCTGAACTGAAATGTATAGTGTTTAAAGGTATTGTAATAATATAAAATAAGACAGGAAAAGCAGACCTGGGAGGACCTATCAAGTGATGCCAGAGGTAGGTGTTTTGTTTATCAATTAGAACAAATTTTTGTAAAAGTCTTTGAAGAAGACTTCCCAAATCACTACTCTGAAGGAGGCAGCACCTTTCTGAATGTGTAGGTTCTGCTGTATTTGTCAAATCAGCCAAACCATTTAGCCTCCTAGCATGAGTCTACAGACATATATAAAACTGCTTAAAAAATTGTAGGTGATTTTAGAAAAATAAAAAAAAAAAATTAAAAAGGATCCGAAAGATGAATATTCTGTATTATATCTCTTTACAATTCTTACCTGTACTCTATATATTCAGGAGTGACCAGAGCTCTCAACGTGACTAAGGCCATGGCAGTGCCTTTGGAAATAGCATCGTACTTTGAAAATAGCCCTAACTGCAAGTTCATGCTGATTTTGTGGTGGAACATGACTGCCAGTGTTCAGAGAGAACAAGTATACCCTACCAGGCTAAACAAATGGAGAGCAGAACCCCTTACTTAGATGAGTAAGAGCAGGACTGCAGAAATGGTACAAAAGTTTACTTGTACACCAAAACGACAGAGATCTTGAGTATTCAGAAGACTTGGTCCTAGGCAAAGTTGCACAACAGACGTAGCAATTTTCTTTTATGATTAAGTGCTTGATGAATTAAAGAAAAGTATGAAGGGCCTGGACAGGGGTGACAATAAACCTCATCCCTACTTTAAATAATCCAGGTCTACCAACTCACAGTTATCTGCCAAATTCAGGCAACACGTCCATTTTGTCTGATTCACTGAGATAATTTGAGCAAAGGCAGGTGTTTCTGCCTAAACTGTCTTGGCAATTTTGCAAACCCTCTCTCTCCACTAAACTTTGGCTTTGGAGAACCAACAAAAATGTAAACAAAATTTTTTCTTTGAAGAGCGGCTAAGAGGACTTAACATTTTTATTTTAAGGTAGTTTTTGTTAGTTTCCTGATCGGTGCCATGGCATTTGGGTTAGATGACTCATTCCCCAGTAAATCAAAAGTCCTACAGTGGTTGGCAAAGAGCAGACAGAATTTGCAACGCAGTATTGGACTGCAGTACCCTCAAACACTAAGCAGGAAATAGGTAAAAAAAATCTTTAGAGAACAACAGCGAAAACACCACCATAAACAGTGGAGAAATATCAGAACGAATTGGGCTTTCATTTCTGCCGGACCCAGGGATATTTTTCATTATCTCAGGGTTGTAGCCATAGGAGAAAAAAGAACTCACAACAGCAAATGCTCCCTAAGACAAGATATCTGTGTGGCACAGAGGGGCAGGAAGCGACTTACTTTACTTAAACCACGCTGATGAAAAGGTGTCTGGGCATATCGTTGAACTGAAGACAGCAGTTTCCCAGAGACTCCTGAAATCTCACTTTTAAGCTGGATTATTTTTCTTAACACCTAGCCTTACCATTCCTTAAACTGCAAATGGCTTGGCTCGTTATTACTTACCGAGAAAAACAAAATAAAGTAAGGATATGGAGAGCCTAATCCCTCCTCGCACATCATAAAACTGGGCAAGCAACACGTCTAGCATTTCCAAATCTACTTCTTCTCGTTTCCAAATGTGCGCCTCAGACCAATCCTCCGGCAAGCACTAACCGGGATCAAACGCTACAAAGCTTTCCTTTCCTTCTAATCTCAAGTCGTAACTTTGATCGCATCCATCTGCTCCCCAAACCTCGATCCGGTCGGTGAAAACCCCCACCCCCATTGGACGGGAGAAGCCATGCAGCCGCGTTCGGTACAATTTATCAACAACTGGCCGAAGAGGCAGGTCCGGCCGGTTCTTTCGGAACCCCAATTTCCATCCTCTCCTACAACACTCCCCCGGTTCCCAGTTTTGCTCTCAGAGTTCGGGGACGGGTAACCTCGGCACCCAGAACACTGCCAGATGCCGAACTTGCTCGAACAAGTGAGGTCCCAACTTTCGGCTAGTGAGACGCCCCCTCCCCCCGGGCTCTGGCCGTCCGGGGGTCCCCGTTTTGAGGGTTGCTCTACTTACTCGGTGATACGCTGTGCGCAGCTTCCAAGAGCAATAGCACCTGCAGCGCAGCCACAAGCACGGGAGCCGGAGTCGCTACCGCGGAGAGTCTCATTGTTCCGAGGGAGGCAGGCCGGCCGGCCTGGGGGAACAGAGAGCGGCGCGGGATCTGCACGGAGGTTGCGGCCAACGCCGGTCCTCGCTCCCCGGGCGTTGAGCGGAGCCCGCAACGTGGACCTTTGCGTTCCTTCTGCGCGCTGCGCTGCCTACGCGCTGGCTGCCTCGCTCGCTCGGTGCTCTCCCCGGATGACCAAATAGGGGCCGGGAGCCCCCGAGCCGGGAAGGGGGCGGGTAACGAGGCCAGTCGAAGAACCTGCCGAGGGCGGGAGGGGCGGGAAGAGCCGAGGAGGGCGAGATGGACGCGGGGCGGGGCGGAGCGCGGCGCTGCGGGGGCCCTGCGCGCAATACTGGGCGTGGTGAAGGCTGGCTCCGCCGCTTCCCAGCGGAGGCAGGCTTCGAGCTAGCGAACCAGGGGCTGGGGCCGGGAGCCAGCGGGGCTTGCTTGCATGCATGCATGTGAGCCGTTTCCTTTCTTTTCGGAAATGGCAATTTTCTCTAGTTTAGATAAAATCGACCGAGGTTTCTTGCTCGCGGCCCAAAGTCGGCCGGCTCGGAGCGCTCCGAGGAAGAGGAAGTCTTTGAAAAGTAGTTTTCACCAGGGCCCACTTTGGGGTGTGTTTGTGTAGGGTGCAACAGAAAGTGAGAAGACCAAAGTTGCTGCCCTGGTCAGAAAAAAAAAGTACCAGGAGTTGGTGCAGTTGCCCACCGCCACCCCACGAGGGGCGGTGTGGGTGCGTCTTGGTTATTGCGTCCAAGTGACATCCTGCACTTCGTTTGTTGCAGAAAGAACTTAAACTTTTAATTTAAAGACATTTCGTTTTCGTAGGTTTGCGTGATGACCCAGAGGGGCTGGGGAATGCCGTCAACTTTCTCTAACCCCTTAGGGTGCCCTGACCTCCAGGAAAAGCAGGTTTGTTCTCTTATCTTTGGGTAAGGAACAAGCTGTATATTGTATACAGTATTAGCCAACGTAACAATACTATGGTGGTCTAATCTGGGGGTAGGGGAATATACAGCAAAACAAAGGAAGCTGGATGTTCTTAGGCAGAGCTAATCCCAGTCCCTTCCTGTTCCTTTTTCGTGTTTCTGGGGGAGAGTATAGAAATGGCCCACACTGCAGTTGGTTTTGCTGGGCTAGATATAGGAAACTTACCTACTATTAATCCTTTTATAGAGCACTTTCCATGTACCAAAAAAACCCTCCCGAACTGTAGCATATATTATTTCATTTGAATGTACCTCAAAACAACCAGGAAGCACATGTATCAGGGCTATTATTACTATACCTATTTTACAGATAAAAAATAGGCTCAAGAGGTTGAGAGACTTTGCCACCCTTGCACAACGGAAGCCAGGTCTTCTGACTCCCAGTGTCTTCCAATGTGTTGCCCTGCCTAGGCAATCTATCTGCCCTACGCCCATTTTTTCCAAAATCTACGTTTTATTTCCTCACGCAGAAAGTTGAGATGATCTATGGCGACTTCTACCCAAAGCTGGACAGAATCCCAGATCCAGTTCCAATTTTGGGTTGGCAGGGAAAAAAGATATGAAAACATGCATACATCTGTAGCTGGGGTGGGGGCGGGGCAGGGAGGAGAGGAGCCAGTGCCTTTATAATTATTAAGCCCCTCGAATGTGTAAATTAGCGATCTGGAATACAGTTTTGTTACCATGACAGAGATGAGAAGTACAACAATATGCTGTGGGAGACATGGGAAAATATTTCCTAGGCCTGAATGAAGGCAGTCTTGATGTGGGAATGCAATCAGGGTCCAGCGTCATTCTCAGACAGGATTTGGTTGGACTTCCTTAAGCAACAAATATATTTATTGCTGCTCACTGTGCAGTCCTTGTCTTAAAACCTGTGTGTGATGATGTTTTTGATGTGACCTATGATTTCATCAGTGCAAGGAGCTCACCCAGAGGAGCTTTCTCTAGCAATGAAAATCACCACCTTTTCTGCAATTTAGAGAGAAGCACTGGGAGATTAAAATAATTGTCCAGGGACATACAGGATGGGTCAAAAAGCCTCAGCCCATGAACCCTGGTCTTCTTTTACATTCTAAGGTCATTTTCCATACAGTATGTCATTCTGCCTTTCTTTAAACCCTGGTAATTAATAAATTATCCTCCCTGAAATCCTCAGATTCCACATGGTTCAGGTAACCCTGGGGGCTAGAAGACTATGTCTGCAGAAGACAAGCTCTGGCAGGTTCTTCCAAACAGGTTTTCCCTTCAGGTGTGGATTGAGAGACGGAATGTCTTGTGGGAGGAACAGCAAGGAGGCCAGCGTCTCTGCATCACAGATTACCTCATGTGGAAGGGAATAAGGTATAAGAAGAATGGAAAGGTAAGAGGGGGCCAGGATAGGAGGGCTTTAAAACCCAGAGGATTTTCCATTTTATCCTAAAGGTGATACGGATTCACTGAAGTTTACTGATAGAGGGATAATATGGTCAGACTTGTGTTTTAAGATCAATTTGACAGCTTAGCAGATGGATTGGAATGGGGAGAAACCAATGGCAAGGAGACCAACCAGCAGGCTGCTACAAGTAATCCATGGTGGTAGCGGTGTCAAAGGGGAGAAATGGGTGTATACCAGAGATGGTAGGAAGGTAGAAATGACAACACAACAACTGATTGGCTGTGGCGGGGTAGGTGGTGAGAGAGGGTGAGGAGTCTTGGGGATGACACGTTGGAAACTTGAGTGTCTGGAGTAACTGGTCTTCATTCCTCTGCAGGATGCATTCCTGCCTCTCTGGACTTTCCCAACTATGTCACAGAAAACTCTGCAACCTGAAAGTTCATTTCACCCCTGGATTTCTCATATTGGAAGTACCTTCTACCACTGCAACTTCTTTCTCTGATTGGCTAGTTCCTCCCAGAACCTCCATTTTAAGGACTTCCAGACTAGCACGTCTGTATTCCTTTCCCTCTTCAGTTACTCTTTATCATGTCCCAGAAAAGTACTCCCTCCTTTTCCTCTCCCCTACCTCTTTTCAGCTCTTTTTTTTGTCTCCTTTTCCCATTATAATGTAAGCTCCTTTAGGGCTGGGATGGTTTTTCTTTCTGCTTCTGCTTGTATTCCCAGCACATAGCATAGTGCCTGGCACATTGTAAGCATTTAAAAGACTTGGCTTGACTCATTGGATGTGGGTACCCTTAAAAAGAATTAGGTAAATTAGGGGGAGGGAAGTATTTGATGGGAAAGATAATGAATTCAGTTGTGAACATGTTGAGTTTAAGACGTCTATGGGACATCCATCCAGGTCCAGGTGTCTAATAGTTGGAGAATTGAGACTGAGAGTTGAGAAAGTTGTTAGTGCTGGACAAAGGAATGTGAGAGTTATCTGCAGAGAAATGATAATTGGTGAAGAAGCAGAACTCATTTTTTTTTGTAAATAGTTAACAGTTGCAGAGAATTGTTTCTTCCTAGTATTTCCGTAGATGCTGATCAATATGTGGTACCTTAGGTTCTATGGAATGCAGATTCTCCTGTTGGAAAAAGCAATCTGAACAGGTAAAGGGAGTTGGAAGGAGAGAATGGGTCAGTAGCCTTGGAGGCAGAGAGAAAAAAGGGCATTGCTTTGTTACCTGTTTGTCATCTCCTCTGGAATCTCTACTTTCTATGCGTCTTTCTTCAGAAGTCCCCCCACTTATTCCAACTGAATGTTTTCTGCTTGGAGTTTGCCCAAGCAGATGTTCACACAGGAGCTTGGAATCAGGAGCATGCATGAGAGAAGACTTAGGAGTATAATTTAGATCTCAGTTTTCTCATCTGTAAAATGAACTGGAGAAGGAAATGGTGAACCACTCCAGTATCTTTGCCAAGAAAAACCCAAATGGGGTCAAGAAGAGTCAGACACAACTAATTGACTAAACAACAATGAAATAGATCTCAGAAGCTGTCATGCGGAAGAGGGATTAGATTTGCTCTGTTTGGTTCTAGTTGACAGAACTAGGAAATGGGTGGAAGTTCAAAAGAAGTATATTTAAAGTTAATTTTGAGAAAAGCTTGCTAACAGAGCTATCCAAAATTAGATTTCAAGGTAGACAGTTTTCCCCTTTTTGAGCGTCTTCAGGCAAAAGTTAGGTGACTGCTTGTCCTACATGTTGTAGCATGGGGAGATTCTTGCTTAGGGATGGGTTGGACCAGATGGCTGAGGTCATAGGACCACAAATTTAGAGGTGTAAGTGACCTTCTCCCACTTTCTCCTACCTACTGAATACGAAGGAAGAAAAGAAGGAAGGAAGGAAGGAAGCAAGAAAGGACCCCTTATATTACATAAACATGGTTAAGCAAAACATTCCTACAAGGTCACATCTAAAAATGAATTTCTTGTTCTGCATATTAATCCAGTATTTCTCTGCCAGGAGATGAGTAGCATTCTTCTCCATCAGTCTTTTGAAATTATGTTTGATTACTTAGTTGATCAGTTATTAAGTCTTTCAAAATTATTCATTTAAAAATATTTTTATATAATATAAATTATTCTGGTTTGGCTCATTTCATCTTGCATGAATCTCTTTGAAATTATCTTTCCCCCCATCATTTCTTACAAAACAATAGTATTCTATAACATGCCTGTACAACAGTTTGTTTCCTAACTGATGGACACCCTCTTATTTTCCACTTTTTTTCTACCACAAAAAGAGCTTCTACAAATATTTTTATCTAGCTAGGACCTTTTCCTCTTTCTTTGATCTCCTTGGGGTGTAGGCCTAGAAGTGGCACAGCTGGGTCAAAGGAAATGTAATGTTTAGTGACTTTTATGCCATTCCAAATTGCTTTAAAGAATGATTTGACCTTTTCACAATTCCACCAATGATGGAGATTTTGACAGATTTCTTCATATCATTTGATAGACGAGGAAACAAAGTCCCAGTCTTGATGTCGTACAGGTCACTTCCAACTCTAAAATTCTGTGACTCTTTGACATGATTTGAAAGTGAATCAGTTTTCAGACAATGGTGTGGTAGAAGCCTGTCTTATGTTTTTATTTGAGGTTAAAGGTTAAAAAAATGGAGGACTAGAGCCTTCAGATTGTAGAACGGCATGTCATTTAGAGTCCATAGTAATTTCACACACATATTGAATGAATAGGGGCAGAGAGGAGAGGACTGGGCCCTTTCATTGTTCACAGATAATTATACCTCAGCTGTTATAAATCAGTCTATGGGATATTTTCATGAGTAAAAATTCAAAATCGACTCGGTCATAGAGGTTTTAAGCAGCAAATGGTCTGAAGCAGCTGAAAGATATAAGAATGTATGTTTGGCATGGGGCCATTTCCCCGTTTGTGCCAAATTTTAGTCAGAATTCTTATTACAACAGGTTGAAAACATGTTATAAGTGGTATTAGGGTCCTTCCAGGAAAAACAGATGACTGACATTTAGAAAGTAGTGTTTATAGATAGCTTTTGTTCTTGGAATGTTTGGAATCTTTTCCTTCCTTGGGGGAAATTTTCTTTTGTAGTTTTGCCTATGTAAGTCCAAGTGCATTCACAGCCTTGCCTTCTCCTGATGACTTCCATTCTATTCCCTCATTCTTTTTTTCTTTTTTTTAACCATCTAATTTTTTTTTCCAAATTAAAATTAACAAGCATTTGTTTTCTCTTTCTCTCATCCACTCCACTCTCAATTTCAAAGAAAAGTAGAAAAACGAAACTCTTGTAACAATTATGTATTTCAAGCAAAACTAATTCTGTCAATGGCCATGTCCAAACATGGTTGTCATTCTGCCTCTTGAGTTTATCACCTCTCTCTCAGGAGGTAGCTGGTTTGTTTCAGCTTCAGTCCTCTAAACTTCTGGTTGTTTGTTGCATTGATCAGATATCCTAAGTTTGTCAGAGTTTTTTGTTTTTACAATGTTGTTTACAAAGTGTAAGTTGTTTTGGTTATGTTTGCTCCATTCATTCTGCATCGGTTCATTAAGACTTCCCAGGTTTTTCTGAAACCATACCTTTCATCATTTCTTACAGACAGTATTATTGTTACATTCACATATCATTTTGTTCAACCATTCCTCATTTGATATCTAATACCTTAGTCTCCATTTACCAGCCAATGCAAAAAGATCTGTTGTAAATATTTTTGTATAATTGAATCCTTTTCTTCTTTCCACAGTCTTTTTAGAATATAGGTTTTGAGGTGGCATTGCTGCGCCAAAGGGTATTCACAGCTTAGCAACTCTTGGATCATAGTTCCAAATTGTTTTCCAGACTGGTTAGACCAATTCACAGCTCTACCCTTCCTACATTTATCATTTTAATTTTTGTCACTGTTGCCAATCTGATGAGTGTGAGGCAGAACCTCATAGTAACTTTAATTTGCAATTCTCTAATTAGTGATTTGGAGCATTTTTTCATATCACCATTAATAGCCCAGATTTCTTCCTCCGAAAACTACGTTTGTGTCCTTTGACCATTTATCAATTGAGGAATGGCTTTTATTCTTATAAATTTGAATCAGTCCCTTATAAATTTGGAAATGAAACTTTTATAAGAAAAAGATATTGTAAAGGTTTCCCCCTCACTTATGTGCTTTCCTTCTATGTTTAGTTGAATTGTTTTTGCTTGTGAAAAACAAATTATATAATCAAAAGCATCCTTTTTATCTTCTGTGATTCTCTTAATCCCTTATTTGGTCATGAACTGTGTCTCTACTCCCATATCTGAAAGTTAATTTCTTCATTGTTCCTCTAATTTGTTTATGATGTGACCTTTTATATCTAGATCACATATCCATTTGGAGCTTATCTTGAGTATATTATTTAAAGTGTTGGTCTGCACCTAATTCCTGCCAGACTTGATGTTCAGTTTTCCTACCATTTTTTGTCTACTTTTTTGTCTACTTTGCTAAAGTCATTGTTGCAATAAATTTTTAATCTGCTCCCTAGGGTTTTCTAAGTAAACCATCATATTATCTACAAAATGACTTCCTCATTCTTGAGCCATTGAATATAATTCTTTAGCAGTCCTCTCACCTAGTGTTTGGGGATTCCCCGCCTTTCTTATTTCTCCTTTTATGCCCCTTCCTCTTTCTCACTTGTCCCCAAAGTCCTAAATGTGATTTCCAGGCTCAGACTCTTATGTTCCTTAATTTTTCCCTAATTCTTCTCTCTCCCACATCTACCATATTCAATCAGTAGCCAAGTCCTTGTTCCCACAATCTGGCTAGCAGCTGTTGTGGGGGTGAAAGACCAATACAAGTCCAACAATAAGAATGCTGCCAAAGCCCCGGTTCTTCTGATCTGCTTCACTAAGGAAAGCAACGTTAAGGGGTTAACAAGTTTACTTTAATTCAGCATACAAATACCATTCACTTAGTTCAGGGGAAAAAGCCAGCACCCTGAACTTTGGAGCAAACACAAACAAATTACAAACATTAACAGACAGACCCAATACAATTCATAGTTACCAACATCTAGGTTCAGCCCGGGAGCTCATAACAAGGGCTGGCCCAGAGTCACTTGCACCACCAAGGCTGTGGGTAAGAGCTCTGAAAAAGAAAAAGCCAACCCCTGGTTTTATAACCACACATGCGACTCACCCACGTGACCTAAAACCGTCACAAAGAGGTAACTTAAACCCATGTGGTCTAAAAGCCTCTGATGTCCCAAACATGTCACTCAAACCCATGTGTAAACTAGTCCCTCCCCTGAGGCAAGGAGGTCACCAAGGACTCCCAATCTAATCAAGGAAACAAAGGCAGAACACTTCAAGGGCACTTGGTTGAATCGAGTGCTAAGAGCCCATTGTGTTTGCCAACACAGTCCTGCAATTTTCAACTCTGAAATATATATTGTATCCTGCCTTCCTTCTCACATTACAATTTTTCTAATTCTGACACTTATCCCTTTTTCCAATAGGATGTAAATCCTTGCTGGCAGGGACTGCTTTATTTATTTATTGGTCTTTATATGTCAAGTACCTTATATGAAATAGGTGCTTAATTTATTTCAAATGAATCCTTGCCTAGATTATTGTAAAAGATGCCTAAATAATCTTCCTGTCTTCTAGTTCTCTACTTTTCAGTCTTTCCTCCACAGTACTTCCAGTACAATTTTCCTAAAGTACCCCTATGAGTTTGTCTCTCCTATATTAAAAAATCATCAATGGCTTTCCATTGAATTAAGAGTCAACATAGATCAGAAGGAAAAAAGAAATGGATTTGAACAAGTCAAATAAATTCTCTGGTTTCTTTCAGTCTTCTAATCTGTAAAACGAGGAAGTCAGATTAGATAACCTTAAGTTCTCTCCCAGGTCTAAATTCTATTTGTTTGTAATAATGGCATGTAAAATGTCCTACAACGTGACTCTAACCTACCTGTTCAGCCTTTGACATTTCATATTCTCCACATCTCCCTTTGACATTGTACATTCCAGTCAAACTGGATCTCCTGTTCTCATGTCATTTCTCATCTCCATGCCTTGACTCATGCTGTTCCTTATCTCTACCTAATTTTCTGCCTGAATTCCTCCCTAATTCAATCATTAAACATTTATGTTTATTGCACTTAGTGCCAGGCACTGTGCTAAGTGTAGAGGCTACCTCTATGAAGTCATACATTAGCGAAAGTGGTCTTTCTCCCCTAAAATGTCCCAGAGCACTGTGCCTAAACCTCTCTTTTGCATTCAACTTACTCTCTCTTGTTTCATATTTTTTTGTGTTCCTGCCCTCTCCCCTCCCCCATTAGATTGTAAGCTTCTTTAGGGCCTGTGTCATGTTGATCTTTTTATTCACAGGGCCTAATATAGTGTTTTGTAAATAGTAGGGAGGTAACCTTTGTTAGTGAAATTAAATGTAATGACTTGATAAGTATTTATTGTATACCTACTGTGTGCTCCCAAACTACGCCAGACACTGACAATAAAAAAAGAGGCATAAGACTTACTCCAGTTGGAGTGACCAAATTAACATGCATCTTGTGAAAAAATACTAAGCCATGATGTTATTGACTTTACCTGGAGCAGGAATTCAAAGGAAAAAGAAATCTTAGTAGGCTTAGTACTCAGGGAAGATTATCTGGAGGAGGTGAGAGTTAAGCTAAGCCTTGAAGGATGGTATTGCAACAATTCGGCTAGCAGCTGTTGTGGGGGTGAAAGACCAACAACAAGAACACTTCCCTCACAGGTTCTTTTGATCTCCTTTACTAAGGAAAGCAAGGTTAAGGGGTTGACAAGCTTATTTTGATCCAACATACAAATATCATTCACTTAGTTCAGGGTGAAAATCCAGCACCCTGAACTTCAGAGCAAATACAAACAAATTACAAAGATACATTATAAACAGACCAAATACAATTCATAGTTACCAAGAAACCATCAACATCTGGGTGAGCCAGGAGTCTCTTAGAGCAGCTGCCCAGAGTCCCGAGCCTCCAGGAGTGAGAGCCTCAAGCAAATAGACCTATTCTCTCTTTTTATACACTCTTTGGACGTCATCAAACATCATCTGGGTGTCATCTGAGCCACCAGAACTCAGGCTCCTACTATTGGCTCTGGTCTTAGCAACTCCCCTTAGGACCCTGAGGGCTTCACACCCACATTGACTTAGCACCTAGTAATTAGGGGTTTGGGCCTGGGGTTTAGAACTTAGTTAGACTCAATCAAAGAGACTTAATTAATTTATCATTCTAAAACAGTAAAAAAGTCCCAACTTAATTGATATTACAGATGGGTGCAATTTGGACAGATCCAGAGATGGTACAAGATCATTCTAAAAAAGGACAACGTTACAGGTATAGGTTGGAGGCAAGAATGAATACTGGGAACAGTGAAGAAACTGTCACTACCTTGGTGACGATGGGCACTTGGGCTCCTTGGGCCTTAGTTTGCTCAGCTGTAAAATAAGGGGGTTGGCCTAGATGGCCTCTGAGGTCCCTTCCAACTCTACATCTACATCTACATCTACCTGTCTGGAGTGGATCACAGGATTCAAGTTTGGAGAATACTGAGAAGTAAATTTGGTTGAAAGTAGTCTTTCCCCTCTTGGATTTCTTATAGCACTGTGCTTACACCTGTTCTTTGCATGTATATGTGTATATATACATATATATATATGTATATGTGTATATATAGTATACTTATTTATATTTATATGATATATTTATATTCTATTATTATTATTTGGTGTGCCTGTGCTTCCCTTCTTCCACAGGAGGTCAGTTCATAGGGTAAGGGTTTCTCTTGAATGCCAGCTCTTTATTTTCAGTTTCTTTTTCTTCATCCAACAAGAAATAACCTACTGACAGGATGAGAATTTCCTGTTTTCTTCTCTTGAGAGACTCTTAAAAGTTTTTTTAATGGCTTGTTTTTATAATAGTCATTTCTAGAAATATTCCTCCTCCTCTTCCACTCCCTCATCCCTCTGGTTCTTGATGATGCTAATGTTTTAATAACGATACTGAATTCATTCAATAACATTACATTTATTGAGTGTCCACTATGGGCTATCACATTGGCCCTTGATGTGAAAGAACTACATATGAAAAGTGAAATAATAATACAAGACCACAATAGAACAGATGACAACATGCTACTATCTTCCAGCGGTAGGAATCATTGGAATCAAGAGGTTTCAGAGCAGGACAGGACCTCAAAGATCCATAACAGTATATAATAATGGTAAATATTGAGTTATATAGACTATATCCAGTAGGAATTGATAGGACAGGTTACTGTAGGTGAGAGAAGATTTCATGGAAATTAAGCGGGCTCCTGCCTCCAGACAGGTGGTAAACTATAGTTACAGAATAAAGCATATATTTTCAGACATGGCCAGTGTGTTGATTTGTTTTGCTTGATTACTTATTGCAGGATAGCTTTATTGGGTGAAAAGAGGTATTAGAAAGTGAAAGTGATGTAAAAAAAAAAAAGAATGCTGTTCAGTGTCCTATTCTTTGTGACCCCATTTGGGGTTTTCTTGGAAAAGATATTAGAGTGGTTTGCCATTTCCTTCTCCAGCTCATTTTTCAGATGAGGAACTGAGGCAAACAGGGTTAAATAACTTACTCAGAGTCACACAGCTAGTAAATGTCAGAGGCCAGATTTGAGCTTAGAAAGATGAGTCTTTTTGACTCCTGGCCTAGCATTCTATCCACTTGGCCACCTCCTGCCCCCTAAAAAAAGAATAAAATATATAAAAAGAAAACAAAAGGAATTGAGCTGGATCTTGAAAAACAAGAAATTAGGATTATTGTTTGACATATTTCAAAGTGCTGTCATATGCACAGTTTTGTCCTACTGCTAGCTTTAGGAATAAAAATGCCAACAAACAAACACACTGACAAAATTAAAAAAGCAATTACTAATTATTCTGGACTAAAAATTGACATAATAAACATTTTACAAGTCAGAGATTAGAGAGTAGATGGTTAAGAAGAAACCCTTAGGGAAACCCCTACATTAAGAGGTGAGGAATAATGTCTATGAAAGAGACAAAATGGACTGATTAGAGGAGAACCAAGAAACTGGGAGGTCTCTGAAGCTAAAGGAAGAGAAAGTATCCAGCAGATGAATGTGTCAGATCTGTGAAAAGTAGCAAAAAGGTCAGAGTCTGGAAAAAATATCATTTGATTTAGCAATTAGGAGGTGAACCTTTGACAATGCAGCTTTAGTAGTATGGTGAGATCGAAGGCCTGATTTTAAGGTGTTGGCAGAGTGGATGGCAAGGAATTAAAAGCAACAAACATTAATGATGTCACCAAGAAATTTAGTAATGAAGGGGAAGATGGGAAGGAAGAAATAAGGAATTGGCATGGCTTGAAAATATCAGAAGGAGATCATAGCATAGTACAAGTGTCTAAGAAGAAAAATCGTTATCAAGATACTTCATTTCTAATGGACAGGATTATTTACCCGCCACAAGTAAACAGAGAAAAAGATAGTTCCAAATTGCTTTCCAGAATGGTTGGATCAATTCACAATTCTATCTTCAATTCATTAGTGTTCCAATTTCCCTACATCTTCTCCAACATTTTTCATTTTCTTGTTTGTATGTGTCATATTGGCCAGTCTGATAGGTGTGAAGTGATACCTCAGAGTTGTTTTAGTTTGCATTTCTCTCATCAATAGTGATTTAGAGCATTTTTTCATATGACTGTAGATAGCTTTAATTTTGAAGAGATTATTTCAAAAAGCATATTAAATCAAAGGTAATGGGACAAATCTCATTAACAAGGTGAAAACCCAAATAGTAGTAGTAGTTATTTAGTCGTTTCATTTGTGTCCAACTCTTCATGACCCAATTTGGGATTTTCTTGGCAAAGATACTAGAGTGGTTTGCCATTTCCTTCTCTGGCTGATTTTACAGATAAGAAAACCGAAGCAAACAGGTAAGCAACTTGCCCAGGGTCACACAGGTAGTAAGCGTCTGAGGCTAGATTTGAATTCAAGAAGATGAGTCTTCCTGACTCCAGAACTCTATCTCTTATCTGCCACCTAGCTACCCTCGAAGCCCAAAATACCAAAATTATAAATGGAAGAAGCTTAGATTTCCCACAGAAATAAAGATCAGGTTTTTTTTTTGAAAGCTCAATAAATCAAGAGTATTGAATTACAAGAAACAACTAGGTTCAAATTCTAGTTTTGTTATTTATCAGCTGCATAACCTTGGATAGGTCTCCCTCAGTCTCAGTTTCTTCATTTGTAAAAGGGGAAGACTGGACTAGGTGATTTTTTTGCAGTCTTAACTCTAAAATCTATGATCCTATGATACCGTCTAAGCAAGCACATAGCAAAGGTTCCCACTCCTGTCACTTCTAAATGATGTAATACTACAAATGTCAAGTATGAGGCACAAAAATGAAATTAGAAGAATAAACGTCAGCAATGAAGAAGTTAAAACGTCACTATTTGCAGATGACATGATTGTATAGATCTAGAAAACCCTAGTAACTAGGCTACTTCCTCCTCTCTTCTGCTTAATAGAGCTCTTGGCTTCTTTCCAGACTCAGCTCAAATAGTACTTTCTGTAGAAGCCTTTCCCTGCTCCCTAGCTGCTGGAGCTGTCCCCTTGTACTTTGTATGGATCTTGTTTGTACCTATGCAGGAGCATGTTGTCTTCTCTCCTAGAATGTAAACTCCTTGAGGCAAGAACTGCTTTTCTTAGTACCTGGCCCATAATAGCATTCACTAAATACTTTTGCTTATTTAATTAACAAAAAGAAATATATGGAAATAATCTCTACCTTCAAGGAGTTTACATTCTATAGAGGAGAGACTATGCATATGCAGATAATTAAGTACAATATAATTTGTTGAAGAAAAGAACACCACAAGCTAGGGGGGTTAGGAAAGGCTTTATGAAGGAGGTGGAATTGAACTGAGCCTTAAAGAAAGGTCACAATCTTAAGAGTTTGTGGTGATGATGTTTTCCTGTTTGTATCTGTTTTTATTTTGACTGCTTGTGACTTGGTAAGCACTTAATAAGTACTTTTTTTTTACTCATTTGTCAGGCCTGGGACACAGCTTGTGCAAAGACATGGAAGTGGGAAATGGAACATCCCTTTTGGAGAACAGCCTGTTAGACAATTTGACTGTAACACAGAGGAGTGTGTTACGGGGAATAGCAAGCAAAGTGGGGCTTTTTGTTGTCTTTTGTTTTGGAGTGCTTCTCAGCACTAAGGCAATCAAGTGCCTTTGATTGAGTCTTGCCATTGTTTGTAGGAAGGCCCACACCTTTTTACTAGTTAGGTCATGAGGGGTGTGAAACCCTCAAGAGGTGTGAAGTCCTCAAGAGGTGTGAAGCTAGACCTAATGTGGACACTGGATTAGTTTTAACCCACTATAGCTCACAATTCCTTCGCTCAAGCAATCTACCAGCCTCAACCTAATAGCAGAGATTACAGGTGTGTGCCATTATAACTGGCTGAACATACCTTTGAAGGAAAGGCAACACACTCAATGATTTGCTCAAAGTTGCTTTTATTTACTTCAATCAATGTATTCAATCTTATTTGTTTTGTTCAATTTTCTCAGTAGAGGTTAGAAAAGCTTTGACTCATATTCCCATATCTACAATCATTAGGAGTGATAGCTTGGGCTCAGTGTGACGCATTTTTAAGGGGAACTTGACCAAACAGGTGTATGCTGATATAATTGGTGGTCAAGGTTATTTGTGCCAACATATGATTTACAGTATCCTTTGGGATAACTGTCAAGTGTTTAGTAAATAGCATATGATACTACACTGATGTCATACATCAAGGTGATGATGGCACTTGGTTACAGACATCAGATTATCAGACCTACACAATCTAGCTGTTTACATAAAAGGGACTTGGAGTAGACAGGCTTATTTGAAATTCAAAATGGAACCATTTATGTCAAGAGGCTTATGCCATTCATGATAAGAATGTATTACAATAGTTCAAGAAACAAAAGATATTTGAACTTTATGTGAATGGAGAGAAGGGAATTGATATAAGAGGTGCTGAGAAAGCAGAATAAAAAAGATGTGGTAACTTAACATGGGAGTGATTAGAGACAGAAAGGAATGAAAGATGATTCCAAAGTTTGAACCTAGGTAAAAGGATGGTGGTATCCTCAACAGAAATAAGGAAGTTTAGAGGAAGGATGAGTTCTTTGGGAAACATGTTTTGGACATATTGAGTTTGAGATTCTGATGGGACAGTCAATTAAAAATGTACACCAGACAGTTGGTTATGTGGTAGTAGAGTTCAAGAGATAGATTAAGGCTTGGAGTCATCTTCAAAGACATATTAATTGAAGGGAGCTCATAAGATTACCAAGAAAAATAAGATAGAGCTAGAAGGCCTAGGACAAAACCTTTAGGGAGACCAATATTTGATTGGTGTAGAAGATGGGATGATGATTCAGTAAGAAAAAAGAGAAATACCATTGACCGCAATTAGAAAAATTCACCAGATATTTGTTACTTAACCTGTTAATTCAAGTGAGAGGAGCTCATGTAAGCTTAAATGATTTTGAGAGAAATTAAGAAAGAATTGACTATATAAGAAGGTATCACCTACACTTGATTAGGTTAAATAGTAAAAATGTCAGTATTTTTTAGTAAGTTCCTAGATTTAATGTGATACCAATAAAAATATCAACAGGCCATATCACATAGTTAAATGGTGTCATTCATATGAGAAACATCATGATGCAGTGGAAAGAACACTGGTCTTGGAATCAGAGACCTGACTCAGAATGAATCTGGCCCTTGACATATTAATTATGTGACTGAGCAAGTATCTTAAATGCTCTGACCCTCAGTTTCTTCATCTGTAAAAGATGTGTAATAATACCTGTTGTACTTGCCTCATAGCAGGGTTGTTTTGAAGATTAAATGAGATAATACACATACAGCATTTTGCAAACCTTAATGCATTATAAAAGCCAGTTGTTCTATGAAAAAGACAGATTTACAAGAATATCAAGAAAGGTCATATAAAAGAGAATAGCTGAATGGGATCTTGCTTACCAGGTTTCAAAATGCATTATAAAGCAATAGTTATAAATATCTCTCTGGCACTAGGGGGAAAAAGAGAAAACAGATCAATAGAACAAAATAGAAAAAGCAGACCTGGAACCTAATGTATATAAGACATTAGCATTTGATAACCTCATGACTAAAAACATTGGGGAATCATTATTCAGTGAAAACTGTTGGGAAGATTGGATAGTTGGTGTAGCAAAAAATTAGTTTAGATCCATACCTCACACCATCTGCTACAATAAATTTCAACTGGATCAATGGCCTAAATACAAAAACAATCATACAAAGCTAGAAGAAAAAGGAATAGCATATTTGCATCTGTTGTGGAGAGGGTAATTGCTTATCATTCTAACCAATGAGAAAAAAAAAAAACCATTGAAACAGTCAGTGGGTTTGATTATATGAAGATAAAAGGAGAGAAAAGAAGAGAAAAAAGAAAAAGAGATACTTTCCAAAAGACTAAAAAGAAAACGGATGTATTAGGAAATATATTTATAGTAAAGGTATCAGAAAAAATACTGGCTTTTACAACCTATTAGGAACTGATAAATCAGTGAAATGCATTCCCCAATGGAAAAATTGTCAAAGTTTGCAAAGGCAATTTTTGAAGAAGGAAATACAAATTGTTCATAGTGACATGAAGAATATTCAAAGTTCCTAAAAAGACAAACTTATGCCCCTTTAAACCTACTAAATTGGTTAAAAAATAGCAAAAATTAGAAAAAATTCAATGTTGGAATGTCTACTGGAAAAAGGCATTCTATTATACTGGTGGTGGGATTGGAGAATTGTGCAAACTTTTTGGTGTGTAATCTAGCAATATATAATGAGCCACAACACTGATCATGCCCTTTGATCAAATGATCTCATCATTGACTAAAAATCAATCAATAGACATTTATTAAGCACCTTCCATGTGCCAGGGACTATGTTAAGCTCTGGGGATAAAGGAAAAAAAGGACCTATATGCACAAAAATATTTATAGGTGTTTTATTTATAATACTATCATTTATTTTATTTCTAATTACTAATATTACTAATTATTAATACTTTGTTACTGATACCACCATTGTCACTATAAATGAAACCAGAAGATATAGGGAAATTGCAGTTAAATGGAATGATGCCTCACATTCTCTCTGTGGAATGGCAAAGTTATTTCATCATGTGCAATAAAGGAAAAAGAGATCCTATTATGGAGCACATGGTTATCTTGGCCTTGTAGTGTTCACAATGACTATGAGGATCATCAAAGCTTGTATGTAAGTATCTGCTGCAACGGATACAGAGGTAGAGAAATTCTACAAAAATCTTGACAAAATCTTCCAAACCAATTGATACTAGATGCCTTTAATGTAAAGGTGTGAATGAGGGAAGATAGTGAAAAATATATTGGAAAATATGGTTTGGAATTATATAATGAAAGGGACTAAAGGTTTTTAGTCTATTCAGAAGCTTCATGCCTATATATCTTACCGGTACTGAGCAGGGCAAATATCCACTCACGTGACAAAAAATGAAATTGACTATATTTCTTTTTTTGGGGGGGTGGGGGGGATTTGGACCCTGTGATTCCATATATATGGAAGATATCTGAATGTGTAAACTCCCTCTACCTGTGCAAATCAGCAACCCATCTACAACTTACAGCCTTAGAGTTTCCTGAAAAGCAAATGACTTGCCAGGGGTCACACAGCCACTATGAATTAAGTGATTTGAACTCAGTTGTCTTGATTTCAAGTCTGGCTTTCTACATCTTAAGGCCTCTTAACTACAAATTACTGCTTCTCTAAGATCTCTTAAAAGACAAGAAATGATCGGCTACTTCTGTGAGAGTCACTTCAGAATGAATTTTCTACATGTAGCCTAACCATTAACTGGGGGCCACCTCCAGGCGAATTGAGCTATATTTTGCCATTGGACTCAGATGGCTCCAGAGGAGAAAGTAGGGCTGGTGACTTTGCACAGCCCTCTCTCACTTAAATCCAATTCACTTGCAAGTTATGGCATCATCTTCCTGATGTCATGGTCCTCTTTGAGAACGAAGGACAAACAAAACCCTGTGAGTAGTCTGAGCTGCCCCACTGGGGACCCAACCGGTCAGTTTCAGTTGGGCAATGCAGCTCCTTTCCTTCCTTCCTTCCTTGCTTCCTCCCTTGTTTCCTTGCTTCCTTCCTTGCTTCCTCCCTCCCTTCCTTCCTTCCTCCCTCCCTCTCTCCCTCCTTCTCTCCCTCCCTCTCTCCTTTGTCTCCCTTCTATCCCTCCTAGATGGCTGAAACCTAGCAAGATATCTTGTGGTTTACAGGCTAGATTTCTTTCTTAAAGACCATGCCTTAAATCCTGTTCACTCTGGATCTCATTGATTGGCCCGCAATAGGTCCCAGCCCAAGGCCTACTTAGTGCTCATTATTTGGGTCCTGAGTGAAAGTTAATAGTAATTGTTTCTGTTTTGGCCAGAAACCCGGAGGGTTTTCCCCTCCCAGATTGACTTTTTTTTTAAAATTAGGTAAAAGGGGCTATTGCTTGGCTAATTTTTTTTTAATGTAGCCTTAATCACTGAATAGGTGTTGCCCTCAGTCAAAGTGAGAACAAGACAGACCAAGGTCTCCCATTTCATCCAGGGCCCTCTCTTGTCATCCTGATCTGCCGTATTTCCCCAGGTATAAGATGCACCCTTTTTCAAAAAATTTGGGATCTAAAAACTGGGTGTGTCTTATACAGTGGTTGCAGATTTTTTTACTTGTGTTTCCTGCTTTTTTGTGCTTGTTGTCTTTGTGCTCATTGTTTCGCATTTGTTACCGGTCATGTTTTGCCACGTTCTGCCCAGAAATGTCTCAGAAAAGATTTTTGTACAGTGCTGAATTCAAGTTAAAAGTGATCCAGTTTGCAAAAGTGAATGAAAATCGTGCTGCTGAATGTAAGTTTGGTCCTCCTCCAACTGAGAAAACAATCCGAGACTGGCCATGGGAAGAAGAAACCCTACTGTAAACACCAGGGCAGAAGAAGGCCATGAGAGGCAAGTCAGCAAAATGGCCTGATTTAGAGAGGGAATTGAAGATACAGATTGAAGAGCAAAGGGCAATTGGAATTCCTGTGTCCACAAAGATGGTCCAGCATGAGGCAAGAAGAATTGCTGATGAAAAAGAAGGTACTAATTTCAGGTTCATGAAATGGAATGGACTAAGCATGTGTACATGTACCAGACTTGCCCAAAAGATGCCTGAAAGCTATGAGCAGATGAATAAAACTTGAGTTCAATAACTTTATGTAATTTTTTCTCAAATTTCGGGCCCCAAAATTAAGGTGCATCTTATACATGGGGAAATACAGTATATCTTGCCACTGGACCCAGATGGCTCCTGAGGAGAGAGTGAGGCTGGTGACTTTGCACAGCCCTCCCTCACTTAAATCTAATTCACTTAGAAGTCATGACATCATCTTCCTGATGTCATTGTCCTCTTTGAGAACTGAAGACAAACAACAACAACCACCTTTGACTAGTTGGGGCAAAGGTCAAAGCCAATACCAAATTGGAAGAAAGAATTTAAAAAAATAAGCATTATTGGATGAGGTGTGGGAAGACAGGCACCCTAATATATTGTTGTTGAAATTGTGAATTTGTCTAACCACTCCAGCTGGAAAAAAATAATTTGGAATTTTGCAAAGAAAAAGTTACTATCTTACTCATACTCTAACCCAGAGGAAATTGACAAAATGAAAGTCCCTAGATACCGAATATTAATTACTTGATATACTAAACATACTAAAATATTCCTAGAACTTTTTGTGGTGGAAAAATACGGGAAACAAGTCATGTGACTATTGATAGGGGAATGGTTAAACAAATTGTGGTCTGTGAATGTAATGGAGCATTATTATGCCATAACAAATGATGAATATAAGGAATTCAGAAGAACATGGGAAGATTAGTATGAACAGATTGCAGTGACCATTATTAGTATACAGGACAACAAATAATGAAATAAATTTTCCTTCTCTCAATAGAGAGATGCAGGGACCATTGGTGTGGACTATGTTAAGGCATAAGTGCTTGGTTGATTGGTTTTGGGTAACTATTTTGCTTTGTTAGAATTGAATGGGAGGACTATCCATATAGTGTGTGTATGTATGCATGTATATACATATATACACACATGTTATATATGTAATATACATGTACATATGTGTATATATGAATATATGTATATATGTATATATATGTATATCTATATCTATCTATATCTATATATATATATATATATAAAACGACTATGATATGGGAGAAAACGCATTAGCACAATTTTAAAAAGGTTAAAGATGTGAAGACACTGCATGTAATTATAAAAGCTCCAGACTGACCTATTCAATAATGGACAAAGGAAAAGAACATAGATTACTGATTTTTCCCAAGAGGTTGTAGCAATCATTGCAAGTTCAAAAGAACCTCAGAAGTTCTTCAGTCAGCAAACACTTGATTTCCTAGTCAAATGGAGAGACATGGAAGCCAAGAGTGATACTAATTTAGAATATAAACTCATTTGCAAAATGAATTGCCCTTAGGAACCCCTGATCTTGTTAACAAACAAATCCTCATCCTGTAGCTTTTAACTTTACATTCTGTCTTTGTAGGGCAATAGAAAACTGGTTGTTCTCAGAAGAAACTTCATCTTCGTCATTCTCTTCAGCATGTTCCTTGTTCATCACTCCCACCTCCAGACCCTTCCTTTGCCATTATCACTCCAGTATTCTATTCTTCATCATTGCCCCCAGATACTGCCATCTACAGACCTCCAAGTCATTCTCCCTCCTTTTCAAGGGGTTTACTACCTGGCTCAGTCTTCCTCTTCAACCCAACTCCTGCTCTTACCTTTGGAGTCTTCAATGTACATGCTTACATCCTCTCAAACACCCTGAATTGCTAGTTCATCAACCTCTTCAATTCCTATGACCTAATTTTACTTGACATTTGCTCAGCCTCTGACACATATGATCACCCACTTCTATATACTTTCTTTCTTTGGCTCCAATGCACTGCTGTCTGATCCCCTGATCTCCCCTCCCCCAATTGATGCCCCCCTTGAAATTACTGAGCATATACTTTGTATTTGTCTGTGAACATATTCTTTCTCTGTAGTAAAATGTAAGCTTCTTCACAGTAGAAACCTTAAAATATGATCTTTGTATTCCCAGAACCTAGCACAATGCCTTGTACATCATGGGTACTTAATAAATGTTTGTTGAATTGAATGTTACATAGGAGATTGGTGAAAGATTATGAGCAGCAGCATCTCACAAAACAGTGAGATGAAATGGAGGGGAAAATGAATTTGTAGAAAACTCTATTTGAGACCTAGTTAAGTCAGACAATCCCTCTAACATTTACATATGAAACTGGAAGGTCAATAGACATATTACTAACAGAGATTGAGAGAACTTTATAGAAACATAAATACCATTTATAATAACAACAAAATAAATCAAATTCTTGGGAATCAAATGACCAAGAACTGAATAAATACCAATATAAAGACAATTCTAAATTTTTTTTAACATAAGCAATCACTGAATCAAATAATTAGATATTCAATTCATAAAACTAGGTTGAGTCAATATAGTTTTTAAAAAGTTGATACCACCCAAATTAGCTTTTAGATTGAATGCAGTACTGGTTAAAATGCCAATGTGCTGCTCCATAGAAGTAGATGAATTGATTGTGTATATGAAAGAACAGTCAAGAATCTCAACTAGAATTATGAACAAAAAAATTAGTGAGGGAGAATTGCACTGACAGATTTAAAATTATACTGTGAAAGGGATAATTATGAAAACTATCTCACACTGAATAAAAGTTAGCAAAATAGATCAATGAAACAGAATAGATAATTCATAATTAGAATCAGAGGCATTCCCTCTATAATATACCTAACAAGTACTCACCTAGTCTTCACTTAAAGACCTTCAATAAGAGGAAACACATTTGAGGCAGGCCATTTCACTTTTTAATAGCTTTCATTGTTAGGAAGTGTTTCTTGGCTTCAAGCCTAAATGCCCCTCCTCAAGCTTCTACTCAGTTTCCAGGTAGGAAACAAGAATTCTAAACCCTCTTCCACCTTCTTGTACTACAGCTACCATGTTCTCCTTGCACTGCAATTCTTCTCTTTTTCAGGCTGATTACTTAAGTACTTCAGCTGATCTTTAGCCTAGGTTTTTCATTATCCTAGTAGCCTACCACCCCCTGAATACTTTACAGGTTATTATTTTCCTCCCTTACATAATGGGAGAATAGCCAATGAGAGCCCAGTCCTGGTAACATGTGAATGTTTGATGAGCCAATTTCTTGGAATGTGTAATTGAGTGCCCTGCTGTCCACTTCAGAAAATGCACAATTATTTTTTTAAAGATAGGGAGAAGGCCAATTTGCTAATTTTTGTTCTTCCTACTGGGTAAATATAAAGGCATGAGCACATGACACTGCTGTTGCTCCTATCCTTGTGATAGTTATACTTTCCAACCTTAGGTGAAGAAATATTGGAGACAGAATGAGATAGGCTGCAGCCTTATGAGCTGCAAAAGGTTGGAAGAGGACTGGGTATTGAGGAACTAGAATACAAATCAGAATTTCTGGGCAGTCAAGATCAGTGGGGAGTGAACCCACTGGTGACCTGCTTGACCTGGCCTACCAGTGAACTAACGCTGAGAAGAAACAGTGCTATTTGTAAATGAGGGAACAGCTTAGTCCAAAGGATATGCTGCATTTCGAAATGAGCTTAGTGGGGTGAATTCTTTGTAGCAACCATTTAAGTTTTAGCCCCCATCTCTAGGGACTGAGGTGGTAGAAGGAAGAGTATACCCCCAGGTATTGAGGGGAATGCTATGTATTTCTATATTTGTTATATCCTCTGTCTCAGTAATTAACTTTTCGGAAGCTAATTGATATGAATGGTTAAATAATACTAGGTGCTAGTCAAAAATATTGATGACATTGAATAAATATTAATTATCACCAACTAGATGATGTTGAAGAGGTAACTGATGATTGGTACTGAGGGGCACACTGTAATAGGGCTTGAGTCAATAGCATTAGAAGGATACCACTAACTCCACAGGGTTACTCTTAGAGCCCTGAGGAGATGATATAATCTTGCTCTTAGAACCCAAACTGTCATGAATGGGAGTTGGGAAAAGGACCTTCTTACTCAATTTTCCAGTGGGATTGGTAGTTGGAATAAGGACTGCAAAGTCTATTGCTAGTCTTTCTTTGGGACCTGTGACAGTGAGAGTTTGGGTAAGAATCCTGAGAGCTTATAAACATTACATTTACACGTGGCACCCAGAATTGACCATCAGATCCAATGAGTACAATGAGACTGTCACCTCTTTGTTCCTGGGAGATGCACTTCTCTTCATGTACCTAACATCACATTCACGTTTCTGGTTGCCATATCACTCCATGGATTCATATTGAGCTAGCAATCCATCAAAACACCTGATTTATTTTCAGGTGATCTTCTATCTAACCATAGCCATAGTTATGCTTCTCCTGGCTTGTACTACTGAAGCTGATTTTTCAAAACTCTAGTGTAAGACTTTAAATTTAACCCTTTAAAATTTTACTTTATTAGATGAATCCCAATGATCTTGTTCATCAAAATCTTCTTGAATCGTGGTTCTGTCATCCAGTGTGTTATCTCTCTCAGCTTTGTGTTAGCTGAAAATTGGATAAGCATCCTATATTTTGCTTTATTCGAGTTACTGACAAAATTATATTAAGCCAATGAGGGCCAAGTGCAGAACTGTGGGGCACTCAGTTGGAGACCTTTCCTGAAGCTGATATGGAGCTGATCTTTTCATCTGATCAGTGCAGATTCCACCTAATTGTATTATTGCCTGGTTCATATTTCTGTATCTTGTCTACTAGAATGGTATGAAATACATTAACAAATACTTTTCTAATATCCAGGTAAACGAGACTAAAATCCAGAGCATTATTTTGCCCTCTAAATTTAATAACACTGTCCATAAAGGAAATATAGTTAGTCTAGCACAGGCCTGCATAACATATGGCGCATGGGCTGCTTGCAGCCCACTGAAGGATTTCAGGCAGCCTATGAAAAATGTAGAGAATGTAAAAGAAAGTAAAGGTGTAATGAATGTTTTGTCAATGCTCCGCTTAACCCAACTTGCACAAGTCACTATTGTGCTCATCATGTAACTTGGTAGGTGGGTTGCCACTGCAGACTCTCTCCTGTTTGTCATGTGACCCACAGCAACCAACCGTCGTTGGTCTGTCTTTAGTCTGAGAAGAGCTAGAGTTGGATCTTTTCACTGTGTTTTTCAGTGGTTGCTGGCATTGAACAGGGACAAAGTGAGTGCAGTCACGAACCGAAGCAGCTGATTCTTGATATGAGATGAGCGGCCACAATGCAAGGGCTTCTTCCCCTTCCTTGTTTCTCAGCTGCCCTCCAAGTCCATGAGTGTTTTAGCTCTCTCTCCAAGGTCAGACATTCAGTTCAGATTTTCTTTGTATGTGATCAGTTGCTGTGGAGACTTTTTGGTTCTAACATTAAAGTTTTTGGGGCGACTTTGCAAAATGGGTGATAAAAAGAAACGGAACACTGAATCAGAACACAGAGTGTTTAATCCAGAGTGGACAAATTGATACTTGTTTACTTACACAGAGACAAAATTTCGTGCCTTGTTTGCTGAGAAATAATAGCCATTCCAAAGGAATACAATCTTTGTCGCCATTTCAAATCAAAACCCCCTGACTTAAGCAAGTTGTACATCAATGAAAAACAAATTAAAGTGTCCAAATTGTTGAAAACTCTCAGAGGGGAACAACAGTAAATGAGGTGGCTACTAAGGTTAGTTTTCATATTTCTAAAGAAATCAATTTAAAACATGATTCTGGAGTATGATAAGCTGATTGCTGACAAGAAGTGTAATATGTCCCATTGACTAAATGTAGATAGTAAGAAAACCTGAAAAGTGTATTAAAGCTTGTACCACTTAACAAAGTAATTTTATTTTATTTTAAGGGGTTGACAAGCTTACTTTAATTCAGCATACAAGTATCATCCACTTAGTTCAGAGGAAAAACCCAGCACCCTGAACTTCTGAACAAAATGCAAACAAATTACAAACATCAACAGACATACCTTGTCTGATTCAAATCCCAATACATAGTTACCAGAGTTCAACAAAGTCTCAGCATCTGGGTTTACAAGCTGGAGGGCTCCTTAGCTACAGCTGCCCAGAGTCTCCTCATCAACACCATCTCGAGAGCCCTTAAATTACAAACAAACAGACCCAATACAATTCATGGTTACCAACATCTAGGTTCAGCCCAGGAGTTCAGAACAAGGGCCGGCCCAGTCATGCACGCCACCACTGCTGTGGGTAAGAGAGCTCCAAAGAACAGACAGCCAACCCCTGGTTTTTATATCTTTTGCAGCGTCAGGGGTGAGTCACACATGCGACTCACCCACATGACCTAGAATCATCACAAAGAGGCAGACTTAAACCCACGTGGTCTAAAAGCCTCTGCTGTCCCAGACATGTAAACTAGGCCCTCCCTGGAGTTAGCCCCACCTTGGGCCCCACCTTAGTTGCCAATCCATACCCACTAAGGTTTTACACCTAATAGGGGTTTGGGCCTGGGGCTTAGCACCTAGTAAGGCTCAATGAATTACTCAAAGGGAACAAAAGCCAAACTATTCAAGGGCACCCTTGAACTAAGTGCTAAGGAGCCCATTTTTGGTTACTAACACACTCCACCCCTTGTTCTAGGACACATAATCTAATTAGCCATGTATCCTAGAACATACATTGTGATCCAATTATGAAGGAAACTAAAACATATCATTCATAATAAAGCAAAACATATCATTCAGTGACATTCCAAATATTGGTTTACAATGCAAACATGACCCACCCCTAGGTCGGCAAGATAATCTTGTCAATCAATCATTCCCAAAATACTTGTTAACAATTCAAATATCCACCCCTAGGTCAAAGCAGGTTAATCTTTTAAGTTCATAAAGTACTTCTTGAGCATCACCCTGCCCTTGCAGGCTTTTTCCCAGTACCCTGAGGCATGGGCATGCTTTAGTTAGTAAAGTCCTAAAGCAAACAGAGTTCTCTTGGGGATGTCTCTTTCTCCCCAAACTGCCATTGCAGGCTTCCACTTGGCACCCAAAGTCCCAGTTTCAAATAAAGAGTCCAAACAAAGTTCTTTTGGGGTCTGTTTTCCCATTATGTTCCAGTCCCTGGTTCCAAGTCCTGAGGGGCAACTAGACGATAAAAGCCAATGGGGTGGGGTTCCTGGGGGGGTCCAAGGCACTTCCCTCACCCCAATAAAAACAAATCCATGTCTCCCTCCTGAATCCCAAGCAGCCCAAGCTGAAGGGACCAAAAAGGCAGACTCAGTGCCTTGCTGCAAAGTTTCCATCTTGCCCCAGGGCTGAATTCCAAGGCCCTGGGTTCCTGGTTGTCTAGTTCTGGCTGGCCTCACCTAGCTTCTTCTGGAGTGTAAGCGATTCTCCACCATTTCAATCCTCTCACCGAAGTCAGTTCCAAGGCAGCTGCTGTGGGTAAGAGAGCTCCCTTAACAAAGTAATTTTAAAAAACATTAATGTGATTTCATGAGAAAAATCTTAAGTAATAAGTGTAATTAATTGATATTAATTGAAATTTCCTTTTTTAAAAAATATGGTTTATTTGCAAAATAGCTGAATAATTAATTATACCTTTACTTGGAAAGTGAGTCACTAAAAAGCTATCTACAGCCTGAAGAAGTTTAGCCTGTTTTAATTTTGGCCCCTACCTACTACCAAGTTTGTGCAGGTCTGGTCTGGCATGACATTCTTGAAGCCATATTGGCTTTACTGATCATGACTTTATTTTCTAAATGTCCACTAACCATTCCTTTAATAATCCACTTAGAATTTTGCCAGAAATCCAAGGCAAGTTCATCATCCTACAATTTAAAGGCTCTACTATCTTCTGTTTTTGAAAATTGGTAACATTTTCCCCTCCTCCAATCTTAAAGTTCCCTTTCTGTTCTTCATGGTTTTTCAAAAATCACTGACAATAACTCAAAAATCTTATCTGCCATTCCTCACCTAAGTATATACTTCATCTGGGCCTAGTGACCTAAACTCAACCCCCACTTTAGTTAGCCAAATAGTTTTTTATTGTTTAGGAACATAGCCACATTTATTTTGCCCTGGTTGGCCAAGAAAGATAAACCATAATACATAATATTTTATAAAGAAAGATAAACCATAACATGTAACATTTTAAAAGTAGTCTACTGTATACACTTGTTCCTTCACAAATCTATTCTGGTATTCTCTCTGCTTTGATTCCCAGGTGGATTCTTGAAGAGAAATGTTGCCTATTTCTGAAGTGATTTTAATGCCTTTTCAAATATAGCCTTCACATAACAGAAAAAGTCTCTGCGTATGATTGTCATGAAGTCTCACATTTTAAAGAGCTATAAAATTGACTTAAGTAGGGATGTTGAATGACAGCAGGACAATTATTTTGTGGAATATTTGTCATTTATAATTCTAACTCCCTCTAATAGGGTCCTGAAGTGCATTGTAAAATACAACCAAAGTAAAGCCTGAACTATATTCTGGCTGTAATGTGAGCTAGAAAAGCTTAAATATGTTGTTTTGATCACTAAGACTTATCCTTTTTATATTGCTTTAAATAAAGTTTTAGCTTTAATACATGTAACACATTTAGCTAACGAATATGAAGAGCTATGGTATGAACCAGTGTGCAAACTGATGAACCACCATCATTCACTTGTGTATTTTTTTTTTTTTGCTGTTGTTTCTGATATTTACTATCAGCAAGTTATTGTTGTTATGGTGGTGGTGGTGGTGGTGTGTGTGTGTTTATTGTTTGCTGCATTTTTTTCCATTTTTCCAGAGTAAAACCTTTTAGCATCAAAAGTATGGGCTTCAACAGTACCATGGTGGCCACATTTTCCACAGACAAAGACTTAGTGGAATACTGACTTCACTTCTTCCATAGTAGAACTAGGGCACATTGAAATTTATTGTTCTTTAGGTATCTATCTTCCTCAGGTCAGGTTGCCCCCTGGTGGACATCAGTGGCAGCAGCTGTCTGCTTGTTCTAATACCACTTTATGTGTAGGTGTTTGCTGTATTTGTTCTGTCCCTCCCAGTCCAAAGATACTTCTCCCTTGTTGAGAAAACAGAAGCAAAATAAAAATTAAGCATCTCTATTCTCTCTGCCTTTAATATCATTGTTCTGACCTTGTTCACTTGCCCCTTTTCCTTCTTTGATCATTCTGTTTTTTCCCCAAGATAGATAAAGCATTCTTACTTAAAAGTTTGTGGCCGGGTCCTTTGAAACTGACTGAAACAATCATTGTGTTTGATGTGATGTCAGTGAGCCAAAAAGTAAGCAGAGGAACGAAGGCTCATAAGGAGACGTCACCAGTGCCAGAAGTAAATCTCAAATGTGGTTTCAAATGTGGGTGTTTATACTTTTTATAGGAATTCATGTTCATTGTGAAAACACGACAAGCATTCCCTTTCCCTTTAACCTTGTTAACTTTTACAGATTCTTTCTACAAAGAAATTATGACAGCAATAAAATTTGGAAAAAATAACTACCATAAAAATCAGAGATGGTTGCAGAAAGAATTGACTTCATTGTTACTATTTTGTTTAACTTCACACACTGAAAAAATATAGATTGTGAATAGGTTGGAGTTTTGTGGGTTTTCCATTTGAATAAATGAAGCTATATAAAATGTGTTACAAACTCTAAGGATTGGTATAAATGGGTCTTATTATTATTGTTATATGATCATTTTTTATTCTATTTCTTTAGTTGAATATCTGGAGGAGAGGCAGTGGATAGAGACTTGGCCTTAGATTCAGGAAGACCTGAGTTCATATCCCACCTCTGACTCATACTGTGTGACCCTGGGCAAATCACTTAAACATCTGAGTACTCTAGGTACACTAGACATTGCAGAGCAGTTTACCAATCTTCATTGGTAGAAGGGGTTTCCTATGTTGAGTTTCCTATGAAAACAAAATCATATTCTGGTCCAAAAATATTTAGATGTTTATCTTTGTTAATGGTTACTAAATTTAGACTTACAAAATTATTTAAACATACTCACAATTTATTTTTTTAAATCTCCAAGGATTAAATATCTTTTTACCCAAAAGATAAAAGAGCAATCCCTCAGTCACTCGGTGCTGAACACATGGTATCTCAGAACCCCAGCTGCTGTTGCCATAGTCATTCCTAGTAACACGACATTAGCGGCACTCATTTGAGGGCTCTGAGTTATACTGGGAGGAATTCAGGGTAACAATGGCAGGATATCACATTTGCACCATTACTTCACCCCTGCCTTATGTAAAAGAAATTGGATTGTATATAACCTGATTAGAATAAATATGTTATATTGCCTGCTTATTGCAATTGATAGCATAACATCTATCTAATTCAGTTCACCAGTCCAGAATAAATATATATTAAGCATTTACACATACTATATATAAGATACTGTGCAACATTTGACAGACCCAAAATATATTACATAAATCCTGTTTTCAAGGAGTTTACAATGTAATGGCAGGTATGGTTGAAGATACTTCTTTCTGCTTAGTTTTCTCTGTAAAATGAAAAAGCAGATAATCCCCAAGATCTTTTTCATCTCTAAAATATAGGATCCTGTGATTTTATATGTATGTGGAGTACAATAAAGGCTAAGTGTGTTAAATTCTATGGATGTTCAAAGAACTACAGGAAATTTTAGGGCAGAAATTGCTATTAGTGGGGGTAGTAGGATGTGAGACAATCAATGAGAATTTCATGAAGGGAGATCACAAGATCGTAGATTTAGAGATGGATGAACCCTCTGTGAGGGACTTTTGTTGTTGCTGAGTCATTTCAGTCAGGTCTAACTCTTCATGACAATATTTGGGGTTTTCTTGGCAAAGATACTGGAGTGATTTGCCATTTCCTTCTCCAGATTATTTTACAGATGAGGAACTGAGGCTAACAGGGTTAAGTGACTTGTCCAGGGTCACACAGCTGGTAAGGAAATGTCTGAGGCTAGATTTGAACTTGGGAAGATGACCTCAGGCCCTCTACGCTATCTACCGCACCACCTAGCTGTCCCTGTGAGGGACTAACTCCCTCATTTTATAGTTGAGGAAACAGATCTAGTGAGATCAATTGACTTGCCCAAATTCACACAGATATGTAATGGATTTATAGTTGTAAGAGACATGAGAGATTTTCTAGTCCAACAGAGACATCAACCCAGGGATACTTGAGGTTATCCTGGGGAATCTCCAAGTTCAGGACTGGGTCTCAAGCTGACAGGTCTGAGGATGCTAAGGGTTTTGAGCTGACAAGTCATGGCAGAAGCACTAGCACCATTTGGCCAGTGACCACGGTAACTTATGAAACAAATGTTTTGGGAAGGGCATTACACATTTGTGTGCATTTGACATCCATTGAGGGAGCTCATGGAATATGAACTTTGTATATAAGTACAACACATGTTCAGCAGAGAGAACATAGCAGAACACTCTATTTCACTGGAGAAAGTAGCTTGCCCTAGGGTATCACCAGAGATATTTGGCAGTTCTTTGGAGAAATGAACAACAACACCGTAAACATCTTTCCCTGACCATGTGTGCCTTTCCATATGTTTACCTTGAGTGTGTCTACACTGTTAGCATGGCAGTCTATCCAAGAGTATAATGAATGAATGAAAAATACTTCCTGCCACATACTTTCAGTCTGACACTGGTCTCCTGGCTGTTTCACAAACAAGATATTCCATCTCTCAGCTCTGGTTATTTTCACTGATTGCCCATGTGCTTAGAATGCCTCCTTTCCTTATCTCTGTCTACTGGTTTCCTTTAAGTTCCAACTTTTTTTTTGAATCTTTTTTTTTTTATTTGAGGGGGGAAGGCAATTGGGTTTAAGTGACTTGCCCAAGGTCACACAGCTAGTGAGTGTGTCAAGTGTTCGAGGCTGGATTTGAACTCAAGTCCTTCTGATTCCAGGGCTGGTGCTCTACTCACTGTGCCACCTAGCTGCCCCTGAGCTCCAACTTAAATCTCATCTATAGGATGCTTTTCCAAACCCCTCTTAATTTTATTGCCTTCCTCCTTTTAATTATTTCCTGCTTATCCTGAGTATACTTTGCTTATGCATATTTGCATGCTTGTTGTCTTCCCTATTAGATTGTGGACTCCTTGACGGTAGGAACTGGTTTTTTTTTTTTGGCCTCTTTTTGTATCCCCAGTGGTGAGTGGAGTGTCTGGCATGTAATAGGCACTTAATAAATGTTTATTGACTTATTGACCATTAAGAGCTTACTGTGTGCCGTGCACTGTGCCAAGTACTGGGTATACAAATAACTAAAGCAAGGAGCTTATACTCTAATTGGGGGAGGAAAAATATAAAAAGAAAATTCAGCTGCAGGGTGTATAGAAAAGCCTGAAAGAAATGTATAAAGATGGAGTGGATGATAAGGCTCGAAGGTCTTTAAATTATATAAGTACTTAAGATGACAGTGCTGGGGGACTTCAGGGCATGTAGGCAGGGCAGCTGGTGAGGATCTTAGGAAGTAATAGCAGAGCAGATAGTGAGGTTGGGTGGTCTTTTATGGTATCACAAGAAATGGATTTGCACTCAGGAAGATGACCTCAGGCCCTGTTCACTCCAATCTCAGCTGAGGAGTCAAGCAGCAAGAGTAAAGGGGGAAGACAAGGGGTTAGGGAATCCCCAGTGGTAGAGGCTCTTCTCTCTCTGATTGTCCCAGACTGTACCTGCTGTCCTGGAGGGCATCCTTCTTGTCTTTATAGACCTATGCTCTTTAACTAAATAAATGCCTTTTATGTTGAGTTAATATGTTCTTTTGTTGGCCTAGTAAACACAAATATATCAGTGGGGTTTTGTAAACTATATTTTGGGGTATATAATGATCCACAAAATGCTTCAAACCAGTGGCAGCTTTTAGGGATCAACGGATGAAGGTAGTTCTGGGTTCTACATAGAGATGAAGAAACTAAGACTCAAGTTAAGTGACTTGCTCACAGTCAAACAAGCAATAAATACAACGAGTAGCAGAGTTGGGTTTTGAACCCAAGTCTCCTGACTCCAAATCCTGTGCTTTTTCTGTTATGGAACCATAGTCCTGTATAATAAGTGTTAGATCCAGAATTCACACCCAAGTTGTCCGACTCCAAATCCAGCATACTCTGCAGTTCCATGTCTTGGGTGGTGCCCATGTTGGGTCTTGAAAGGAAGGGAAGGACTTCAACAAACTGCGCGGTGAAGGGTAGATAGTCCATTCCAGTCATAAAGGATGGTGATAAGAGATAGGAAAAGGAAGAACAAAAATGGGGAATGGAGAAGAATCCATTTTGGTTAGACCACAGAATAATAAATAGCTAGCATTTGAGATTTGTTAGAAATATTATGTTATATTCACAATAACCCTAAGAGGTGCTATTATTATCCTATTTTGCAGATGAGGGAGCTCAGGTGGAGAGGGGTTAAACGAATTGTCCAATGTTACTAGCTAGGATGTGAGGTATGATACTCACATTCAGGTCTTCCTGAATCCAGGTCCAGCGTGTTATACAAAGATCCACCTAATTGCCTCATATACAAAAACATGAAGGACATATTCATTCAATATACCAAATTCAACTGCTCCAAACATTTATTGAGTGTACTATGTGTGAAGAAGTATGGTAAGTACAATTTGGTTCACCTGCCAAAGTAGTTATTTCATCTCTCTGCAGACAACTACTCCTGGTTTGGGGAAATCTAACAATTAGCAATTGGTTACTCCCCCACTCCCTCCCCCCCATCCCCGCCCCTTTATCGGAGTTAGTATATAAATGGAATATATCATGTCAGAATTATGATCTTCTGTGCCTCAGTTCCCTCATCTGTAAAATTAGCTGATACTAAATGATTCTAAGCTCCCTTCTAGTTCCAACACTCTATAACTCCATCATTATAAACTTGAAATTGTCTGAACTATAGTTATCTGTTTTCCCTCCTAAGTCCTCGGAAATACTGTGATCAATTCTGGGTGCCCTATTTCAACAAGGACTGTCAAGGGCACCACTGTCCTAGAAATAATGATGATAATAATAAACAGTTAGCATTTATCTAGTACCTACTGTGTACCAGGCCCTGTGCTAAGCACTTTACAAATATTATCCTCTTTGATCTTCACAACAACCCTGGGAGGTTAAGTGCTATTATCTCCATTTTACAGTTGAAGAAACTGAGGAAGAAGAAGTTAAGTGACTTGTCCAAGCTAGTTGGTGTGTGAGAACAAATTTGAACTCAAGTTTTCTTGACTATAGGCCAGTGCTCTAACTGCTGCACCACCTAGCTGCCTCCAGTCACCTGGGCTCAAAACTTTGGTGTTGTTCTCAGCTCCTCGCTCTCAATCACCACAATATGCTACTCATTACCAAATCTTGTTATTTCTAGTTCCCCCAGATCTCTCATATATATCTTTTTCTCTCGGCTTACATGGCCATAACCTTAGTTCAAGCCCTCATCCCCTCACCTGTGGACTATTGAAGTAATCTTCTAATTGTTCTCTGCCTTAAGTCTGTCCCCACTCTCTTCTATCCTCGGCTCAGCTGTCAAGGTGATTTTTCTAAAGTGGAGGTATGGCCGTGCCACCCTTCCTGCTTAATGAACTCCAGGGGCACCTTATTTCTCCCAGGATCAAATATGAACTCATGCTTGACATTTAAAACTCTACAAAACCTAGGCCTTTCCTATCTTTCCAGGCTTCTTACACTTTATTCCTCTTCCTCTGGGGAGTCAACCTGAAAGCGGCTCATAGATGTGTGCTTGGTGCTGGGCCAGTCAGTCTTTTTTATCAGTGGCTTGGATAGAGGCATAGATGACTTGCTTGTAAAATTTGCAGATGACACACAGCTGGGAGAAAATAGCTAATAATTTGACACTGGAGCCAGGATGCATAAAGGGCTTGACAGACTAAAATGAAACAGAGTGATTTAGTCAGAGGACCTAGGTTCAAATAATAACTACTTAACCTTTCCATCAGTCAACCACCTAGGATTTATCAAGCACTTACTATGTGCCAAACACTGTGCTGGGTGCTGGGATATACTTACAAATAGAAGAAAGACAACCCTAGCCCTCAAGAAGCCTACATTCTAATGGGAGAAAGATAATGCATAAAAGGATGCTGAAAAGGGGGAGGGGAGGGATGGTCCAGGATCAGGGTGGGAAGAAGGCAAAAAAGGTCCTGAGTGCATCCTGGAGAAGGATGAAAGGCTCTTTATGGCTCTTAGTTTCCTTTTATGCAAGTGAGTTGGTCTAACTAGATGATCTTAGGGTCCCAGAGCTACATATTAGGCTGAAATGAATAAGAGTAAATTTAATAGAAATATTTGTAGTGCTTTTCACAGGGCCAATGAGAGTGGGTTCAGGCCCCAGTGAAACTACCCCCCGTATCCCCCCGACCCCAGCAAGGGCAAATGAGGGGTGAGGAGAAGAGAGGAGGAAATTGAAGTGAATTAGATTAATTGGATTAGAGAGCAGGGGAGGGTGAAAGGGGAAGGGCCCATCCATTCTCATGGCCCAACTAAAAAATCTTTACATGAGATTTGTGTTGATGTACAAAAAATCCCAAATATGCCCTGTCTGGCATACAAGTAAAGGATGAAATAGCACAAGAAAACATTTATTCTTTAAGAACATTTGCAAAGTTTAAAGAACATTTAAAAATCTTGTTTCATAATCATATATGTCCCATTCTTATAAGTCACATTACGGTACTCACAAAATGCAACTTTGCAAATTGCAACTTTTCTTAACTTGTGACACTTGTACAATCCAACACTTAATTACTTGCAAAATGTAACTGATTGCTTTTCACTAGAATGTTATATTTTTGAAAACTGAGGAAATACAATCAGAAATATTTAAAAAAGTAAATTGTATTTTTATAGAATATGTATGTAGGCCATTTAAATTTTTATAATTAAAGAATAACTAAACATTGAAAAACTGGATACTTTATCATAATAAGGTAAAATTGTGTCTAAATTTCCCAAAATGCAACTCAATTTACACAAAACTCCTATGTTTAAAAAAATAATCAATTTAGGAAAGTTGTGAGTGTGCATAAGATGGGATGGCATTGTCACACTGTTACAGTGCAGAAGGAGATATTCATATGAATTCAGAAATAATTGGAAATGCTTGAATCATACCACAGACCATTATTTACAAATGTATCTACTAAACATGATACCTATGTATATGTGTATGTATTTTATACATATGCATATTTCATACATATAAGAATCACATTAAAAATTTCATTATATTCTGTTCTTAGGATATAAGTAGTAGTTCTTTCGTTGATTAGAATCTACATTGATATATGACAGAATTTTCTATCTCATAATAATCTTTGAAATTCACTAATTTTTGTAATAGATGTCAAAGGCAATCAACAAATAATATTATCAAGAAAGACAAAAATATATGCAAAATACGGTAGGGCATTTTTTTCTTAACCACAATACCCTGCTAGCATGGGAGAATCAAGATAGATAATATTTATGTTGGCATTTTTTTTTGTTGCTGTTTGGTAGTACATTGTTTAGATTCCTTCAGTAATCCCTTTTTCCTCCCCAGACGGTACAAATTTGAAATCTGGTACTACTTTCAAGATCTATGATTTTATCAATGTGATTATACCCTTAATTAATATGGATTTCACATTTCATACCGTATGAGAAAGTATTTATCATTTGCTGTAGCTAAAAAAAAATCATCAGCTGGTGGCCAACATTGTGGAAATGAACCTATCATCACCCAACCTGCTGCTTCTCAGATGATAGCCACATACATTTCCATCACCAATTCTATATTCAAAGTCTTTCTGGCTATTCTAATTCTTTTGAAACTGCTTTCTCCAAAGTTACGCATGATCTTTTAGTTGCCAGATCCAATGGCCTTTTCTCGGTTCTCATTCTCCTTGACCTCTTTACAGCGTCTGACACTGTTGATCACTCTCTCTTCCTTGATACTATCTTCTCCCTAGGTTTTTGGGACGCTACCACTCTGTCCTACCTCTCTGACAGCTCCTACTCTATCTCCCTTCCTGGAGATTCCTCTAGATCATGCCCTTTAATTTTAGGTGTCCCTCAGGATTCTGTGCTGAGTTCTCTTTTCTTCTTACTACTTCATCGGTGATCTCATCAGTGCCCATAGGTTTAATTACCTTCTATGTGAATGATTCTCAGATCTACCTATCCTGCCCCAACTTCTCTGTTGACCTCCAATCTTACATCTCCACTTGCCTTTTAGACATCTCGAATTAGACTCCAGTGTGTTGTGTTCAGTTGTTTAAGTTGTGTCCAACTTTTTGTGATCACATTCGGGGTTTTCTCGGCAAAGATACTAGATTGGTTTGCCATTTCCTCCTCCAGCTCATTTTGTAAGTGAGGAAACTGAGGCAAACAGGGTTAAGTGACTTGCCCAGGGTCACACAACTTGTAAGGTTTGAGGCCAGATTTGAACTCAGGTCTTCCTGACTCTAGACTTAGTTCTCTACCCACCATACCACCTAGTTTCCCCTTAGCACATAGTTGGAACTTGATGAATACTTGCTACCAAGCTGCTCTCTCTGGGCAGTGGAAAGTAGACTAGATTTTGGTTGTGATATAGTTACATCTACCTCTATATTTATCTAGATCTGTCTATACAGGCATACAGATACACATATGCATAAATATAATATACATAATCAATTACATAAAGATGAATGATTGAATTAAGCATCTTCAACAAACCACAGTTTGGCCTAAGTATTTTTCTCTTTTTCTTCTAAAAGATGATTACAGAAAAGATCTCCATCTATTTAAAAAAATTTATTGATTTCCATTGTAATTTTTGAGGTATACCTGAAAGATCTGTGGCTAGATCACAAATCTCAGACATACATTTTTCTACTTTCAGCCCCTTTAAAAGCTTCTCTACAGTGTTACAAAGTACTAGAAAGGAAATGCTGGATTAGATTATCTACTGATCCCTTCTAATCATAAGAATCAGTGATTTTGTACATATCTATCATCTGGATGGATGGATCCCACTGCATACACAACTGATACAATATTGTGCGATGAAAAAATGAGATACAAGGGTAGGAGTTCCTAATTTTTTGCGTATGTGTCGTAGATCCCCTTAGTAGTTGGTGAAGCCTATGAAACACTTAGAATAGTGTTTGTAAATTAATAAAATGAAATACATCAGATTATAAAGAAAATCAAATATATTGAAACACAATGATCAAAATATCAAAACATTTTCTTTCGAGGGACTCCAGTTTAAGGAACTTTGTCTCAGGGGACTTGAAGAGTTCTTTTTTTAAAAAGACCTTCAAAATGTAAGTTGATTTTTTCATAAGAAGAATGAATTATTTGCAAATTTCCCCTTATCCTTAAACTACTCTTTCCAACATCATTGCCACACAAATAAAAAAGCATGTCTGTAAAGAAGTCCACCTAGACTACATATAAAGTAACATTCATCAGAATTTTTACAAATAATAAATTTTAATTATCAATCATCCCATCAATGAACGAGTACTGAGTGCCTGCTCTGACCTAAGCATTGGGACAGAAGTTATACTTTCTGGGTAGAAAAAAAAACAATTAAATAAATTCACTTTAGTCTATTGTTTAACTTTGGGAGATGGTATTTAAAATGTGCCATGTTATACCACTAGGGGGAGGCAGGATCCTTTTCCAAGTCCACATTTGCTTCCATTTAAAGGCTGTGATAAAAGCTGAAGACAATTCATTGTTCCATCAGATCGTCCAGTTGAGTATTGGTTGAACCTTGGAAGAAGTGATAGTTCCAGCTCTACCTGTTTATAAGGATATTTTATATCCTACTGTGATGAAGACTGACCTGGGAGCTGTGTGACTTTTGGAAGGTCCCTTACTGTCTCTGAGGTTGTTTCTTTATAAAAATGATCTACATAATCTTTAAGCTTCCTTTCAGCTTTGAATCCTATGGTTTGTATGAGTTTCTGCCTAAAGAAGCACCCTGCTCTTCCCCTGCATCAAAAATGCTGTGATTTCATGACTAAAAACCAAGGTGGGAGATAGGCAATGGGAGAGGGGAGAGGGAGAAAAGGAAGAGGAAGACAAAAAAAGAGGGAGAAAGACAGAGAAAGCAGAGAGGGAGAGAAAGAGATAAAAAGAAAGAGCAAGGAAAGGGGAGGAAGGAAGGAATAGAGAGAGAAAGAAAGAAAAAGAGAGAGAGAGGAGGGGGAGGGTGACAGAGACAGAGAGAGACACGCAGAGAAAGAGAAGTTCTCTCAATGTGAAGCTATCACTGAATGGTTGTAATGAGTTTTTAATGTTAAGATAATGAGAGATAATAAAAGAAATAATATTTGTATGAAGTCATTTGAAAAAAAAGGGCAGCTAAGTGGCCCAATGGATAGAGCCTTAGGCTGGGAATCAGGAAAACTCATCTTCCTAAGTTAGTTCAAATCTGGCCCCAGACACTACTAGCTGTGTGACCCTGGGCAAGTCACTTAATTTGCCTCAGTTTCCTCATTTATAAAATGAGCTGGAGAAGGAAATAGCAACTATTCCAGTATCTTTGTCAAGAAAATCCCAAATGGGATTATGAAGAGTCAAACATGACTGAACAAGAAAATTTAAAAAATGTTTATTGATGACATTTTGGAAAATCATAGCTGTATCCCAGTGTTGCCCCTGCTATCCCCTATACTTGCACTGAAACTTCCCTTAAAACAAAGAATAACAGTTACATAAAACCAATCACCAAAGCAGCCATATCTGATAGCAAGCATATAGAATTCTTTACTTCCATAGGCCTCTACCTTGCTACCAAGAGGAGGGGGAGGTGTGTTTCATCCAAATGGTTCTTCAGAAACTGAATTATTCGTTATGAGTAATTTGAGTTCAGCTGCCTTTTAAAAAGTGCTGTTTTTGTTTACATTATTGTAGTCATTTTGTGAATTGTGTTCTTGGTTATGCTTTCTTTATTCTGTATCACCCTATACCAGTCTTCCATGTTTCTCTAAATTCCTCATTGTCACATCTTCTTTCTTCAATTCCATTTATTTATTGTATTCATATCTTGAAGTCTTTGTTTTCTCTGCCCAGTTCTAGAATTCTCAACATTCGGTATTCTCAGTGTTTCAAACAATGTTTAGAAGACATTGATTCTGTTAAATATCCTTCTCCTTTTCTCCTCCCGCCCCCATATAATTAAGCTCACCTTTACAAGATAAGGTATTCTTGGTTATGCCAAGAATATGCCAAATCTTCTTTGTTTGGGGATATATCATATTTCAATATTTTATTTCCTTTTCATAGTTGATGTATGGTTCTGAATGTTTCTGACTGGAATTCCATGGCATATGATTTTTCTCTTCCTAGCTACTTGTAATATTTTTCTTTAATCTAGAAACTCAGTATTTGTAAATCAATTCCCACAAGTATTATGCCTGGTGTTTTGCTCTGTGATATAGGGATTCTATCAATCTGTATTTTTCCCTTGACTATCATACTTCTAGACAATTTCTTTTATGATTTTATGATTTCTTGGAATATTGTTTCTGGGTCTTTGGTTTTGACAAGCTCTTCTGGTAGTCTAATCATTTTTAGATTATCTCTCTGTATCCCTTCCCCCAGTTTTGTAGCAGCTATCTTACATAGTATTCTAAAATTTTCTTCCTTTAATTTTGCTCTTATATTTCTTGTTGTATTTTTGACTTTTTCGGTTATTTTCTCGCTAGCAAACCACTCCAATATCTTTGCCAAGAAAAACTGAAATGGGGTCACGAAGAGTCAGACATAGTCAATCAACAGAAATAGGAATGTCAGTTATTATATTATAGGAATGTCAAAATAGGAATGTCAGTTTATATTATAATTATACATAATACATGCATTCAATTTTAATTAGACTGAATTCACTACAGTTTTCTAATGCTTCAGGCAATCTGCATGGTTGTCCACAAACAGCATTATCTGGAGAACCTCACTATCTATAGAGAATCCTTTTCCCACTTGGGATCTCTGCTGGCCATCCTAAATAGCCATGGCAAATACCTTTGAAAGGAACTGTCTCCTTGTTTTATGGCTCACATGATACTAATAAAAAGGGCATCTTCAAGCAAACAAGTGCATCTGGTATCATACCTTTTAAGGAGTCATGTATAATTCTCATGGTCTCTCATGGTCTCGTGGTCTCATATGGTCTCCATATGTTGCTCAGGCTGGAAGTGTAGGGGCTACTCACAGGCCTAATCCCACTATTGATCAGCATGGGAACTTTGTCCTGCTCTGCTTGCAACATGACTGGTTTGCCACTCCTTAGGCAACCTGGTGCCCCCCTGATCCTGAGGAATCATCATATTAATGCCATATTTAGTTCAGACACCAGACTGAGCCCACTGCAGCTCAGAACTCTTGAGCTCAAAAGATTCTCCAGCTTTAGCCTCCTTGGTAGCAGGATTACAGGTATGTGCCACCATTCCATGTGCGAATTTGACCTATACATGGTAGAGACACTGCTGAAAAAGAACCTTAAAATGGAATTTCAAGGAGAGGGAGAGGGAGAAGGAGAGGGTGAGAGAGAGAGAGAGAGAGAGAGAGAGAGAGAGAGAGAGAGAGAGGGAGAAGGAGAGGGAGAGGGAGAAAGAGAGGATGAAGTGAATTACCCAACTGGCTGGTTCCCATTCAGACAGCTCAGACTCCTCACAGGTTGTATACATCCTTCATTTTTGAAGAGGACTAAGACATCAGGGAGATGATGACCTGACTTGCAGTTGACTTAGATTAGAGTGAGGGAGGGCTGTGCAAGGTCACCAGCCTCATTTTCTCCTCCAGAGCCATCTGGATCCAGTAACTAGATATTCATCAGCATGACTGGAGATGGCCCAGGATGCAGTGAGAGACTCTGGCCCTTTCAGGCTAAGGTCTTTTCAGGTTCTCACTTTCAGTGAGGTAACGTCCATTCAGTGAATAGGTCTCTTAGAGAAGTGAGTAAAAGCCTGGCCCCTTTAATTAAAAAAAAAATCAAAGTGGGAGGGGAAGACCCCTCAGGGTTGCTGGTGAAAAGAGAAACAGTTACTATTGACATTCACCCTGAGCCAGGAGGGCCAAAAATACAGCCATTAACTGGAGCTTGGGCAGGGACCTATTGTGGTCCAATCTGTGAGCTCCTGAGTGAAATCACTTTAAGGTTTGGTCTTTGAGAAAAGAACTCTCCTCTCCAAAGGAAGGTAGATTTTGATGGCTGGAAGCTGCCCAGTTAACTTGGGGTTTATTGGCCAGATAGATTCCTTCCTTCCTTCCTTCCTTCCTTCCTTCCTTCCTTCCTTCCTTCCTTCCTTCCTTCCTTACTTCCTTCCATCCTTCTTTCCAGCCTTCCTTCATTCCTTCCTTTCTTTTCTCTTTTCCTTTGGTAAAACGATCCTCCAATATTTTATGAATTTTGTAGTGGCTTTTATACTTTTAAACCTGAAATAGTTCCTTACATATCTTGGAAATAAGACTTTTATCAGAGAAATTTGCTCTAAATATTTTTCCTAGTTACCTGTTTCTTCTAGCTTCATTGGCTTTTTTGTTTTAAAGTTTTAATAACTTTAAAATTTTATGTAATTGTAATTGAATTGAAATTGTCTTCTCTGATCTTTTCTATTTTCTCTTTGGTCATGAGTTCTTCCCCTATCTGTAGACTTAAAATGGTAATTTCTTTCTTGTTACTCTAATTTGTTTATGATGTCATCCTTTATGTTTAAGATATGTATGCATGTTATTTATATTGGTTTAAAACATGAGATGTTGGTATAGATCTAGTTTTTGGCTTTCCCATTTCTTGAGAAGTTTTTTTGTTTGGAATAGTGAATTTTGAAAAAAATAGCTGGGATCTTTGAGTTTACCAAATGTCAAACTACTATTTGTTCATTTCTGTATGTTGTGTACCTAATCTGTTCTACTGATTGACTTCTTTAATTCTAAACCAGTATCACATCATTTCAATGATTACTGCTTTGTAATATCATTTGATATTCACTAGGTCCCCTACTTTCCTCACTTTGTTTCATTATTTCTCTTTAGGTTCTTGACCTTTTGATCCTCATGATGAATTTTATTATTATTTTTTTCTAATTCTATAAAGCAATCCTTTGGTAATTTAATTGGTATGGAATGCAATAAGTAAATTGATTTAGGTAGTATTGTAATTTTTATTATATTGTCTCAGCTTGCCCATAAGCAATTTGATTAATATTTCTCCAATTATTTAGATCTGTTTTTATTTGTGTAAAGAAAGCTTTGTAGCTCTGTTTATATAATTCCAGGGTGTGTTGCCAAGTAGACTCACAAGTATTTTATGCATTCTGGAGTTACTTTAAATGGAATTGCTCTTTCTATCTCTTTTTCTGATGGATTTTGTTGGTAATATACAGAAATGCTGGTGATGTAGGTGCATTTATTTTATATTTTTCAGCTTTGATGAAGTTATTCTTTTTTTTTCTTCCTTCCCTTGTGAACATGTATTGAAAGGGAATTTTAGTCAGACCATTCTCTACAGAGTTATGTAGTTAGAGTTGCATAGGGTATTGGATGACTAAATTATTTGTCCAGGGTCCCACAGTCAGTATGTAATAGAGGAGAGACTCTGGGTGCCTTAATTTCATCAGCGCTTACTGTGTGTATGTGTGTGTGAGTGTGTGCGTGTGTGTGTGTGTGTGTGTGTGTGTGTGTGTATGTGTGTTATCCTGAGACTAGCTATTATTTAAAGAGGGCTATAACAGCATAGAATTCAACTAATGGCACGTCAGAATTTGGAAATATTTAGTGAAATCTTTTTTCCAATCCAAAGTAGTGCCAAGATGCAATCTCCAACCCTCCAACCCCAGTTATATTGCCAAATGGGTACCAACAAACACTTGGTACATTATTAACATTTCCCTAAAATATGCATTTCTGTCCCATGTCGCTTTCCTTGACTGCTTCTTTAAGGGAGACAGTTCATGCTTTATACTTTCACTTGGTGCCCTGTATTTGTGCTTTCTCTTTCAACTTCAAAGGAATTCTGATTATGAGGAAATTTTGGAGGTATATTTTCCAAGTTATGATTTTTTTCTTGCTTTCTGGGATACCAATCTGATCATAGTTGATAACTGGATCATTTGATCCTTTCTTATAGTAAATTTGAAGAGTTTGGGGCAACTCATTAACCTAATCACAATGAAAGGTTACAGTGAGTGGGTAATTTACTCAGGAAGGTACCTTTGCCCATTTGTGAAAAAACAAAAACCCAGAGAACAATATGAGACCTGAGATGATCTGGCATGTCTCTTTTAAGTGGCTGCCAAGGCCTGAAAGGTTATCTCTTTTCCCACTTAATTAAATTCCTGCCTTAGAGATTTGTTTTGTAGTGGTAAGACACTGTTCCAGATATTGGCTTTAACCATATAAATGCTGCTACCAGGTATATACTGTGAGGAAATCATGGGTGAGAAGATACCAAGAAGGCACATAAGCGCTCAAGAATCAAATCAATTTGTTAAGCACAGGCATGTAACCACGTGTGTGGATGCAGACCTATGGGCACACAATCATGATGGTGGCTCTGGGTGTACCTTTGGCTTGTATCCCAACTGAGAGCCTCATCTCCAGGGAAGGAGGATTTTAGGAACAATCAGTGGAGTGGTCTGGACTGAGACTCCACCCCATCAGCCACAAAATGATCGGTAAAGTTTGCTAGCCTTATACTCTTGGATTAGATTAAGTTTACTAAGATAATAGTTTGCCTAACCTTTTATTTCCTAACCCTAAATATGGCTGATCAAGCCAGTTTGGGAACTTCTCGGTATATAGGGGAGTTAATCAGTGGTCAACCTTAGAGCCACTTCAGTCTGCTAGGGCCTAGCAATGGGTTAATTCTCACATATACATTATTGAAAATGGATTGTTAGTGATTAAAGGTTGAGTGGATTGTTAGGGGATGACCTACCAAACCCCATTTTAGTTCTCATTTCCATTTTTTATGTCCATACATGACACCTCAGCCCCTTACTGAAGGAAAAGTTTGTGTCAGTTGGTTTCATGAAGTATCTTCTTTTCCCCCGATTGCCACAAAAAGACTTTTATTGTTACTTTAACAGCCCAAGGAAGTACCTTCCTCTTCTTTATCTTGTCTTACAAGTTAGGATACATTCCTTTTCTATCAACTGTAATTAGTGATATACATGTTCTCCAAGAAGTATACCTTTCTTTTATTTTTCTCATTAGTTGAGTGAAACAAAGCAAAAAATGGCTGCTTGTTATGGAGCAGCTGATAGGAAAAATAAAAGAAAGGTGTACTTCTTGAAGAGCATGTATACCACTAATTATTGGTGATAGAGAGTTTATGTATATAAAATATTAGATTATGTATTATCTAATATGTACCATTCATTTATGTAAGAGTAACACATACATATCTATATGAATTATAAGAAGCACCTGTTTCCAACAATTGTTGATGGAATGTGTTCCACTGAATGAATAAAACTGCAGTGTTCTGTTTCTGTGTATCATTACTGATCTATTGGTGTTGACTAGTCAACGAGTCTCAGGAGAGCTCATGTAACAGCATCAATTAAATTAGTAGAGATGGGCAAACGAGGCTTTTGACATAAGCTGTCATAACCAGACACAAAATTGGTAAATTGTGTGGTTGGAAGAAAGGGGAGGGAAAGGTGTAGAACATGGGGCTGCCTGGAAAAAGTAGACCTGAACGGGATGGGTAGACAGAGGCCACAGAATAACAGAGCCACCGAATCTCAGGGTCATGATGGCCTCTTTGGCTATCTAGTCCAACCCATACTGGAAAAAGAACCCCAATTTAACACATTTTGCAGGTCATATGGCTCATACCTTCAAAGATGTCCACTACCTCCCAAAGCATCCTATTTTGCTTTTAGTTAGTTCTTACTGTTAGGAAGTCTTTTCTCAGCTCAAGCCTAAATTTGCTTTTATGATTTATACCCATATTATTTATTTCTTCCCTCTGGGACTGGACAGAACATGTCTACTACCTCTTCCACATCAAATCTTAAATACTTGCAGACAGCTAGTAGGTCCTCCTGCTTTTTTTCCCCTCTAGGCTAATCAGACCCATTTTCCCCCAGTAGTCCTCATGTGGTATGGTCGCAAAATTTTTCATCATTTTGATTGCCTTCCTCTGGATGGTCTTCAGCTTATCAATGTCCTCCTTAAAAAGTCATGCCCAGAACTGTATATAAAACTTCAGATATTGAACAAAGGAAGATTGCAGTAGGGAGGAGGACTATCACTTTTAAATGCCTGGAAGCTATGCCCGTTTTAATGTTGCCCAAGAACATGTAAGCGTTTTTGATTGAAATATTACACTGCTGATTATTATTGAGCAGGCAATGAATCCAGTAAGACCTCTCAAAATCTGAGCACCAGGGAAGTACTTGCCCAAAGTTGCACAAGTAGTAAGTCTAAGAGCTGACATTTGAACTCAAGTGCTTTGACTTTTTTCTGCTATCCCGAGAAATGGTCACTGACAACAAAATGAAGACAAGGCTGCCTAACTATTACTTTGTTTCATTTTCTTTACTAATGTCAGCAACCAAGATTGCACCATTAACTTTTTTTTCTTTCTTCCATTGATCAACCACTTTATTTCTTATCCAGTATATGTTAAAATTGTAACTTGCTCTGGTCCTCCTTACCATCCTTCCCCTCTTCTAGTCAGTATACTAAGTAAGTTGATAAGCAGTTAGTACAAGATAACAATATCAGGAAGTAAGAATGCAAAGGAGAACTTAGAAGTCATGTACAGACCATCCTAAATATCAAAGGAGCACAATTTGCAACCAGCATCACATATTAACCAAAATCCACATCCTGATAATATGTGCTAAATCAGTGGAAACCATCTAGAGTTTCTGTAAGGGCCTTATCATCCTATGAAAGGTAAATCTCAGAACAGTTCCAGACATCTGTAGTAAGACCAGAAGAACGCTAGATGTTACCAATAACTTTGAGATGTTGGGGACATGCTAACTTTAAAGTTTTTCTAACAACTTTGAGATGAAGCAGTTGTGTTAATGAACTAACTACAAGGTGGCAGAGATAAGAGTTAGTCTGGTCCCCACCAAAGCCCTATAAAAATGAGACCCCAAACTTCCGCCCCTTGAATACTCTTTCAATCTTCATCTGGGTCCATGCTGCCGAGTACTCCCAACTCTAATCCTTAGTTATATTACTCTCTGTGCTGCTCTCTCCCCATTTTCTTCTCCATGCTGTCTGCCTTCCTTCACCAACCCACTCCCATCCCCATGCTATTTGCCTCTGTGCTCTGCCCTTTTTGCCACTTGTCTCTGTACTTTCTGTGCTATTTGTCCCTGTACCCTCTGTTCTTTGTTAAAGTGTGATTGAAGCATTACCCCCGTAATGGCAAGCAAAGTAGGATTTTTTTGTTGGATTGAGTTCTAGCCAATCAGAGACTTGTATGTAGGCTCTAGCCAATCAGACACATGGACTGAGTTTCAGCCAATCAGATCCTGGCTAGAACTGCATATAAAGAGAGCCGGTGTTGAGAGAAAGCAGACATTGAGAGAGCCAGCGTTGAGAGGGTGAGCCAGCATTGAGAAGAGAGACAAAGAAGAAGAATGAGCTTTGAGTGTTGAGCTGAGAGGAAACATTTAAGAGCTGAGAGGAAACCTCCGAGAGCAGAGAGGAGACCTCTAAGAGCAAAGAGAAGACCTTTGATGGCAGAGACTTGCTGAAGGAGCTTCTGGGCTGTAAAAACAAAAAGAACTGTAGGGTGGAAACCTGCCCTTGGAAAGGAGGCTTAGCTTAAGCTCCTTTTAAGAGCTGTTAAAGTGAACTGAGCTGTTAACACAGAGCCTCTGGACTTTGGAGGTGAATTGAGATGGTGGTGCTGGTAGTGTGTGTTGTTGCCCTGTTAAGCTTTGTTTTCCCAGAGGCAGAAGCTGTGGGCAGGAGCAGGAAGAGCTTGAGGTGCAGCAGTCCCCATAAGCTGAGATAGGGAGCAGGAGCAGAGAATTGCCTATGTGTGAATCCAGGTGAGAACTGGGAGCAGTCAGTCCCCAGAGGAAGAGCCATGGGACTTGGAAGTCAATCTCGAGTCAAAATGAAAGAGGACTTTACTTGGACACTTGGTATTGATTAATAAGATTGTTCTTATTGTGACATACGGGGTGGATGGTGTGGTATTTTCTGCCACCCCTTAAGGATGCATCTTGCTAGGGAAGACCCTAGCCTGGGACCCCCTCATTGTGTAAACAAGTATTTTGGGGAATGCTACTGAATGCAATGATATATGCTATGTGCCATATGGTATACTGAGTGTTATGATATATGTATATATTATATACATGTAATATATATATTATATGAGATGTTTTGCTTAAGGATGTTTTTATGAATGCTATGCTTTACTTCATTGAACAATAGTTTATTTCTGAATAAATAGTTTGTTATACTATGCGATTAGATCCTTGAAATTATTCACAGCAGCAGTCCTCAAATGTGCTGCCATGATTGGCATTACAACCCCTTACTACCATTACGATCTTTCATGGCAGGCCAAAGAACTAGATGTGCCTGTCCCACTTCATAATTTCATAAATTAATTAGCAATTTCCATACCAAATCTGTTTTTTAACGTTCATTATAAAATTTTGAGTTCCAGTTTTTTAAATCTCTCCTACGCCTCCCCCACCCATCAAGAAGGGAAGCAATATGATATCCATGCACATGAAGTCATAGAAAGCATATTTCCATATTAGCCATGCTTTTTATGCTTCTCTTGAGTCTTGCGTCTTAATGTCAAATTTTCTCTTTGGCTCTAGTCTTTTCATCAGGAATGCTAGAAGTTTCTCTCATTAAAAATCCATTCACCCCCCCCCCCCCCCCCACTGAAGGATTATGCTCAATTTTGCTGGGTGGATTATTCTTGGTTATAATTCTAACTACTTTGCCTTCCAGAAGACTATATTCCAAGCCCTCTACTTTTTTATTGTGGTAGCTTTTAAAGCTTGTGTTTCCATAATATTTGAATGGTTTCTTTCTGGCTGCTTTTAGTATTTTCTTCTTGACCTCGGATCTCTGTAATTTGGCTATCATGTTCCTGGGAGTTTTCATTTTGGGATCTCTTTTAAGAGGTGATCAGTGGATTATTTTAATTTCTATTTTGCCCTCTGGTTCTAAAATATCTGGACAGTTTTCCTTTATAATTTCTTGAAATACTATGTCTAGGCTTCTTTTTTGGATCATGGCTTTTAGGTCATCCAATAATTCTCAAATTATCTCTCCTGTATCTATTTTTCCAGGTCAGTTGTTTTTTTCTAAGAGTTCTAAGAGTTCACATTTTTTTCTATTTTAAAAATTCTTTTGACTTTGTTTTATTGTTTCTTGATGTTGCATGAGTCATTAGCCCCTACCTGACTGATTCTACTTTTTAAAGAATTATTTTATTCAATGAGCTTTTGTACTCTTTTTCCATTTAGCCAATTTTGCTTTTTAAGGAGTTGTTTTCTTCAGTAATTTTTATGCCTCTTTTACCAAGCTATCAGTTTTCTTTTTATAATTTTCTTGCACTTCTCTCATTTCTTTCCCCACTTTTTCCGGATTTAAAAAATTTTTTTGTTCTTTTTTATTTTTCTTTAGTTCTTCTAGGAATTTTTGTTGAGATTATGTTTAATCTGCATTTTTCTTTGAGTCTTTGTAGATGTTTTCATGTTGTCTTCTTCTGATTTGGTGTCTTGAATTTCCCTGTCACCAGGGTAGTTTTTTATGGTCTAGGTTTTTTTGTTGTTGTTTGCTCATTTTTTTCTATCCTATTTCTTGACTTTAAACTTTATAGAAATTGGGCTGTGCTCACATGGATGGGTCACTGTTCCAAGCTTATGCTTTTTTTTTTTGCCTTTCTGTTTTCTTAGCTAGTTCTGGGGGTTTATAGAAGCATGGTAACTGCTCTCCTGGTCTCCTCTCTGGTCCTTACCCAGGAAGGGCTCCTGCTCCCTTGCAGATGCAAGTTTTCTTTTCTGCCCTAGAACTGTGACTTGGAACTATGTAATGAGCAATGGAATTGCCAAGTGGTTCCTGGTCCTATGCCCAGTGCCCACATAAGGATCACATGTAATCTTTCTCACCAGTTGTCTAAACCTGTTACTGTCTCCAGGCAGGGAGAGTTCCTAGAACTGTTGTGGTTGCTGCTGCTGTTGTCACCACTGTCCCAGCCTCCAAAGGCCACCATTGGTGTTGCCACCTTCTCTCAGTCTGGGCCAGTCCCCACCACAGTCTCACAAACCTTTCCTTCCAATCTCCTAAGCTGTCTTGGACTGGAAAATCCTGATATTTTGTTGGCTATACTGCCCCAGAATTCAATTTGATGAGTTATTTTAAAGTCGTTTGGAGAGAAATATTGTGAGAGTTCAGCTGGAGTGCTCTCTCTGTTCTGAATCTTTACCATTAACACTTAATCATGAAACATTTATTAAACAAGAGGAAAGTAAGAATAATCATAACATAACTATCCACCCATAAATGTAGGTCATACTCTTTCATCAAGACACAGTAGGGGAGAGAGAACGTAGATTTAGAGAAACCTAGCAGGGAGGCATAAGAGTAGGGAAGCCCATTTGCCTGGGGTAACTCACAACTCTGGCTTTATGTTTTTGATATCCTTAGGGAACTGTCTGGATAACATCACTTACTGGTCAGTGCCACTCCCCTTCTGAACCTCTCTGCTCCTCTGCCAGTCAGAGTCACTTTTTTTTTCACTGGCTGTTACTCTTGGGCTGCTGAAGCAATATTTAGCTCTTTTAGTGAAAGCAAAGACCCTAATCCTGAGGTCTGTAGAACTACTTAGATTTGCTCCCTAGATGGGCATTGAGACAGTCCTAACTCTCACAGCAAAACAATTCTCCAAATCAGAAATCCACAATGCTATTCAGGTATGCTCGTGGGGCTCTGAAGGGGTTTTCGCTTCTCAGGTTCTACAGGGTAGGAAAGGTCAAGGCAGCCTTGACTTTCCTTTTCCTAGTCAGCTCTTTAAGCAGCAGGGAAATTTTCTTTCCTGTCACCAGCTATTTTGGACACCAGAACTTTCTTCCAATTTCCCCCCTCCCTTCCCCTTTTCTCCTCTCCTCTCTTCTCTTCTCCTGTCCTTTCCTTTCCTACTTTCCTCTCCTCTCCTCATCTCTCCTCTTCTTTCCTGTGTCCTTTCCTGTCACTGACTGGCTGCTAACTTGGCTAGTTTGAGGCTGACCCTTGCCTCAACTCAAGGTGTTCCTTATGTGAAGCAATTTACCTCTTCCTTAGGATGAGAAATCAGAATTCCTATATCTGTCAGACCTGCCACAGATAATCAATATACAATTGTCCCACAGTTGCCAAAGAGTTCTAGTTATTAGGCTTTCTCAGCTATCATCCTTAAATTCTGCATGACAGTCATATACAAATGAACGCATATACATATACAAATGCTGGGAAAAAGACACTTTGGCCATCTTTACCTTCAGCAAGTTCTTTGTCTCTGAGTGGCTGATTTCTCTCAGATCTTGTCACCATGGTCTATATTTCTAACCAAAGACTGAGAAGTGTCTCTTTTCAGAATTTCTCATATGAATAAATGTGCTTTTTTCCTTTTCCTTTCAGTAAGTAAAAATGTACAAGTAAGAATGGGCTATCACCTAATGTTCAGGCACCAACCTCCAGAAGATTTCCTTAACAATATGCTCTCTTGGAGACCTAAACAGAAGATTACTGAAGGACTAAAGTCTTGCCATGAGTGTAAGGTGAGTAGAGGACCTTGCCAACCTTGCTATTGCCCAGCAGTTACCCAAAGTGTCTTCACCTACCAGGAGTCTAAAGAGTTATTTGAACACTGTATTCTGCATCTATATTGGTTCATAGGTTCCTGTGATCCCTTTGCATTTCATTTTTTCAGTGGTGACTGAAATAAAGACTATTCTGCACTCTATACCCGTATTTTATATCTAGTGTGTATATAGGATTTGAGAACACTTGTGGGTCACATTTGGGGAAATCTGTATGTGAGCTATACCTAAGTTTTATTTGAGAGATTTAAAACTGATATGGAGATAATGGGATAATGACCCATTTGGGTTAGTTTCCCAGGATGGTCCATCTGAACCCAAAGTCACTGGTGACATGGGAGGCTCTGGGTGAAAGGTAACACTTATCTAAGCACTTCCCCAGTAAAGTATGTTGCTCCTCCCCAGTAGAATGTGAATTCTTTGAAGATGAAGACTCTTTTGTTTTTGTTTTTATATTTTCAGTGCCTAGCAGAGGCACATAGTAGACATTTAATAAATATATGTTGGTTTGCATTGCAGCGGACCCAGCAATATGGTAATGTGACTATTCCACATGAATGAAGGAGGAAGAAGATGGGCATAAACTAGGGTTGGGGTTTGATAAGGAATGGTTAAATTTTGAATGGAATTTATAACTCAACAGGACCTCAAGTCTGTCTAGTCCAAACTTTTGCTATATTAAAAGAGATTCAAATATATCTGAAAGATTGGACAGAATTTTATGTATTAAAGAAAATTAAGCATATGATTTCTTTTATCTAGACAAACTAAATGGTCTCAGGAACTGGTGTAAATATTGCATATATCACCTATCAGACTCAATGTGTTTTTACAGAGTTGCTTTTTTCCTCTTTCTTTTGCTCAAAAATAATGATTCTCCACTTTTTAGAGGACAAGACACAAAATTCTTAGTCTGGCGTTTACATTACCCTCCATATTTTGGCTCCAGCTTTCACATTACTTGTATTCACACTCTCTGTGGTATGTAGAATTGTAATAATAACAATAGCTAGCATTTAGATAGCACCTAGTCTTCCAGGCGCTGTGCTTTGCAAATATTATCCCATTTGAGCCTTACTATTATTATCCCTATTTTATACTTGAAGAAGCTGTAACTGTAAGACAAATGTCACAATATCGGTAGTGACCATGAATATGCCTGTATAGTTCTGTATCAAAGAATATAAGAGACTCTCCATATAGAAAGCAAAAGTAAAACATTTATTCAGACACCAGAGGATCAAATCCCAAAACCAATAACTCCAATTTGACATAGCAGCAATTGTATCCCCAAACCAGTAAGTCCACTTCATTATAACAGCAAGGAACTTAAAACACAATATAATAGCAAGAAGCCAAGCCATCCTATAATCTTCCCCTCTGCTGGGGCCTTCCTGACAACACTCACTCCTAAATCCCAGCTGTCTGATTGCCTTCATCTTCTCCTCCCGAAGTTCTGAGAGCTTGTAATTCTGAGAGCTCTTGTCGTTCTGAGAGCTTAACTCAGAGTATATATACCTTTTTTAGGGCCTGAGGGCTTCACACCTCTTGTGACCTAATTAGCAAAAGGGTGTGGGCCTTCCTACAAGCAAGTCTACCCTAATCAACTTCCCTTAAACTAGCTCCATCAGAGGCCTATTAAGGGGATTAATGGTTGGGGGAGATCTTTAGTCACATTGACACCACAGGCAGACAGAGGTTAAGTGACTTTCTCAGGTCACACAGTAAGTAAGTGTCTAAGGAGAGATTTGAATTCTGGTCTCCCTGAAAGTCATTGTGACATAGAGTAGAAAGACCATTGGATCTGGAGATAGCAAAGACTTGGGTTTGAATCTCAACTCTAACACTTATTAGTTGTTTAGCCACGGACAAGTACCTTCACCCTTTTGAGCCTTGGTTTCTTTATCCATAGAAGGTATATAATAATATAATAAAAGTATATACTGTACCTTAGAGAGCAGTTGTACAGATTCAATGAGATAATGCATATATAAATGCTTTGAAAACCTTCCAGTGTTATAAAAATGTCTGCCAAATTTTCTTAGAACACTTTTTTTGGAGTGGTATAGTGAAAAGGGTACTGGATATGGAATTAGAAGAGCTGGGTTCAAATCCTGTCTTTGCCATTTTATATTTGTGGGACCTTGGACAACTCATTTAACTTATCTGGGTATAAGTTTCCTCGTCTGTAAAATGAGGGGCTGGATAAAGTCTCCTGAGGTCCCATTCAGCTACAAATCCATGACTATGATCTTGTGATCTTTTGTCAGATTCTTCCCTATGCTTTAATTATTTGCGTTCTTGTGATATTTTTCCACTTTCCACTTTCATTTAAAATTTTTTATTAGTTTTTTTAGTCACCCAAATTTCTCCTAGTTCTTCTTGCTCTCCATAGTCATCCCATATAACAAATAATATTTTTCAAAGAAAAAAGGAAAATTATTCAAAACTGAGCAATATATTGAAAAAGTGTGAAAATATGTACAATGTACCACAGCCATGCATCTTCCACTTCTGCAAAGGAATGGGATGGGAGTTTTTCTCACATCTCTTTTGTTTGTTCTTTGTGAGTTTGAAACATTAAATTTTGGTTATTTTGTGTATTGTTATAGTCATTTTGTACATATTTTTTCTTGGCTCTTCGTACTTCATTCTGCATCATATTATAAAAATCTTTCCATGCTTCCCTGTATTCATCATACAGATAATTTCTTACAGTATAGTAATATTCCATTACATTTATGTACCACAACTTGTTTAACCATTCCACAATTGATGAGCATCTACTTGTTTCCAATTCTTCGTTATCACAAAATGTGCTGCTATGAATCTGTTGATGTATATGGGGGCTTTCATCTTATCAATGGTCTTCTAGAGGAATGAACCTATTAGTGGCATCACTAGGTTAAAGGACGTGCACATTTTAGTCACTTTATTTGCACAATTCCAAATTGCTTTTAAAAATAGTTGTAACAACCCATATGTCAAACAACAATGCTTAAATGTGCCTATCTTCCCACAACCTCTCCAACATTGACTGTTCACATCTTGATTTACATTTCTCTTATTAGTAATTTGGGGCATTCTTTCATTTGATTGTGAATTGTTTGTGACTCTTTTGATAATTTTTCTATCCTTTGGCCAATTATCTATTGGGGAATAGCTTTTGGTAACATATATGTATGCATACATATTTATATATTTTATATGACTTGGATGCTAAACTCTTTTCAGGGAAATTTGAAACAAAGATTTCCCTCTACATGTGACTGCTTTTCTTCTTATCCTAGGTGCATTAATTTTGTTTGTGCATAAGCTTTTAAGTTTCACGTAATCTAAGTTATCTATTTTATCTTTTGTATTTCCTCTATCACTTGCTTGGTTAAAAATATATCTCTTATCCGTAGATGTGAAAGTTATATAATTTGCCTTTCTTCTAATTTTTTTTATAACATTTTTAATTTTTAATATTAAGGTCACATATCCATTTAGAATTTATGGTGGAATATGATGTAAAGTGTTGTTCTAAGCCTAAATTCTATCAGACTGCATAGAAAGTTCTTGTCTAAATAATTTATGATTTTAAATTTTTTAAACACTGGGTTATTGAGTTTCATTTTCTCTTATTCTGTTCCATTGATATATCTTTCTATTCTTTAGCCACTTCCAGAAGGTTTTGATGACTGCTGCTTTATAATATAGTTTGAGGTTTGAATGTGGTAGTTCCACTTTTTCCCTACCTCTTTTCATTTGCCCCTTTGATAGTCTAGATTTTTCTTTTCTCTAATTGAATCTTGTTCTTATTCTACTGAGTCCTTTGAAGTCTCCCCCCAAAATTTCTGATCTTCCTCCCGCAATTTCCACTGGCCTAAGTCTTTGGCCCAAATGATTTCTAGGGTGATGGAACTGGCCTTGGAGGAATGGCAGTCCCATTTCCTTGAGGCCTGGTTAGGCATCTTCCCCCATCCCCACTGAGGCACCCTGCCCCAGTGCCATCTACTCCTTAGTTATCTGGTTGAGTAGTGCTATACCACAGCAAGGATGCTGCTGCCCCAGCCAGAGAGTCACATGGTGAGTAAATGTCTAAGACTAGATTTGAGCTCAGGTTTTCCTGATTCCAGGCCAAATGCTCTATCTACTATACTACCTAACTGTCTGGAATAGATCATGGCAGGTAGTTTATACACTAAGAAATACTTCCTTCACAATACTTTAGTAACTGTGGAAACTTTTTGGTTCCTGGTTAAGTATGCCTATGTATACCTGTGAAGTGGTCAGTTACCACCAGTCTATGTATGTATACACCGCTAATATGCATAGATAAGTCATAGAAGTCAGAATATGTATATGTCATATGATAAAATATGTTATATATGCATATTTTATGTGTGTATGCATTTATGTATGTATATATATATATATGATATGTTTTTGCTGTCTCCTTCCAGAGATAAAAATTCAATGCCCACAAGTTCCCAAAGTTTGCTGGTACTTATATTCACCAAATAAGTAATACAAATTTGTAGTACATTTCTTTGCACACAATGAACTTGTGTTACACACTTCTTTGGCCAATAAAATCTATTTCTTATTAGCCCCAGGATCCTTTCCTAACTCTCAAGGCCAAAGTTATCATGTAGAGCTTTCACGGCCCTAGAATGACATATTGTGGGTAGCAACAACTACCTCCTATTGTAGGGGATATATGGGATCACGTATGGGGTCAGTGACAGTCTGATGCACAATCTGGTGCACGGTCTCATCTTCTGCCATTGCATCAACAGTAAAATGTTTTTAGGGCATTGGGACCTGAATCAACTGGGGCATTGGCAACTTGCCTTTTGGCTTGTCTTCAATGGCAACCATTTTATTCTCCAGTCGTTAACAAGACAACTTAGGCAAAGAAAGTTGGTTTAATGAAGTGAAATTCACATGTGCTGCTGGTATGTGATCAGGTGAAAATCCTAAACTTTCAACTGTACTTCAATCTGTTTGTAATCTAATCCTTTGCGTTTTATATATAGATTTCACTCCCTCTGCAAGAATAGCCATAGCATCATTGTCATGAGACTTTCTGGACCAAATATATCTATACCTGTATCTCTTTTCCCAAACTAGTAATTTATGCTAAATTTATAACTGACTTATGCTGTCATCCATCTCTGGCAAATAGGAACCAACCTATAACTGGTCTGATGTAGCCCATCAGAAAGGGCAAATCTGAGAATATTACCTCTATTACATGAAAAATAAACCCTGTACTATCTTGTAGTGATGACTACTTCATATTTAAAGCTTTTGCAAACTATTACTTCAAAAATACATTCTGGGATTTTATCAGGAATCAGATAAAGCTTACTGGGTTACAGTTGGAAGAATTCACTTTCTTTACCTTTTGAAAAATCAGGACAACAATTACCACTCTGCAGCCCATTAGTACCCTTCCTATTGTCCATGATTTTTAGAGAAAACCAGCAGTAGTTTTGCAATACCACCGGCAGTTTCTTTCAGTACCCTGGGATGTGTCTTGTTAGAGACTAGTAATTTGAACTCATTCTGTTCATTGAAGTAATTTCGTACTATTTTTTTCCACATTTCTTGGGTTTCAATTTCCTACTAACCATTTTTTGTTCTATATTTCCCTGTGACGGTATTGTCACCGAGATCAAATATAAAATCCCCTGTTTGGCATTGAAAGCCTTCTCTACTTGGCCCCTTCCTATATTTCCAGTCTTCTTAAACTTTACTCTCCTTTATATACACGATGATCCAATGATAGTGATCTTGCTGTCCCTAGCACATGGCGTCTGTGACCCAGCTTTTCCTTAGATCTTGCCCATGCCTGGAATATTCCACTCCCCTCACATCTGCCTCCAGAGCCTTCTGGATTCTTTCAAGACCCAGATTAAACTTCCCTTTCTGCAGAAAGCTTTTCTTGGTCCAGGTTAAAAATCTCTGTTCTAGAGCTTAAATTTTATAGATGTAGCCCATGGGAATACAGGGCCACAGTCATGATTCCAAAAGACTGAGGAGGGAAGAAAAGAGGAAATGAACATTTTTTAAATCACTTTCTCTCTTCTAGCCACTATTCTAAGTGCTTGGGAACATAAATACAAGCAAAAGGAAATATAGTTTCTGACCTCAAGGAGCTTAATTCTAACAGGAAGACAACGCACAAAAGGGAACTGATGTGGGTGGAGGGGGGAACATGATTTCAAAGTCTGGAGGCCAAGGATAGGGCTGGGAGGGGAATGAAGGATGGCCTGGGTCCCTCCGTAAAATCGAGGCTCCAGGAGGAACCCACCAACTGGAGAAGGGGAGCAGGCCTTCCAGAGGAATATTCCAGGTTGAGAAGGCCACAGTTGTGGTTGGATGTTCCAGGGCAAGGAGGCTCCAGGTAGTGAGAGAAGTTCCAGGATGAGACAGCAGCAAAGACATGGTTTTGATGTCTGGAAGCTAAAGGGAGAAATTCTGAAGTCTGGAAGCTCTGGGTTCAGAGAGGAGCGGGCTTCCTTCCTTTCATCAGAGAGGTGATGAACTATAGGTACAGAGTCAGTTTCATATGCTTCAGACCTATTTTGTTTTACTTAACTATATTTCTTTGTTATAAGGGAAAGGTCTGTGGAGGAGTTTGTTGAGAAATGATAATATCATCACTTAATAGTGATACTCTCAAAACTCCCATCAGTAATGTAATATACATATATTATATACATATATTACATGTATATATAATACACACATATACATATATATTTATGCGGGTATGCATGTATGATTTGAATGCAGAGTTGCCTCCATACCATAAGGCATTAAAATAGGACTTTAGTAGAGGCATTGAAAAGTATAAATTCTATTTTCAATAAAACACTAATATTTTATGTGCATGCCCAGTGTAAGAAAGAACTCCGTTTCAGAAGTTTATTTCTACTAACAACACTACTCCTTTGCCAAAGCTTGATGGTAAAATCTAGGGAGCTCAGGGTGCTCAAAGGAGTGTAAACCTTGGAAATTCCACCAAATGAAAAGTTTTGAATCCGGGATGTGGGATAAACAGTCTATGTTCCATCTAAGTGCCAGCCCTGCTAAATTCAAAATGGTACAGCACTATGTCGGCTGCAGCGTGACAAATTTTTTTTTTCTCTGTGACAACTCTACAACTGCCAACCAAGTTGTAGGGGGTTTATGATATGTGCTGGTGGTAGGAGCATCCATACAAACATAATCATGGATCCTTAATCTATGGATATACGTTATTTGGAAGTTAGAACTCAGTTTCTCATTGAAACAATGTTATACGTAATGATAGGTTCCCAGACTAGCCCACAAAAATGTATTTAGTCTAAATTATAGCTAATTAATAATGCTAATTTAAAGCCAAACTCTGAACCTTCATTAATAGAAGCACAGTAAGGCTCTGGTAGCAAGGGGGTAGCAGTTCAGCAATTGTGTGTCATTTGTAAGGTGAGTGTTCATGAGTGCATGCATATTCTTCTCTGTAAAATGGGAATAAAATGCCTATGTATGTATTTGAACCTCACAGAGTTGTTGCAAGGTTCAAATGAGTTAATGTGAGGGTAAGTGGGGCCTGACCAGTAGGGGCCCAGTCTTTTAATCAAAAGTGCAGCTTGCTGTGCCTGATGCCAACCAACTTTGATGCTTGGGTGCCTGATTTCAGAAATGCATTATGGTAAGTAATGGAGGCCCAGCCTCCATTCCAGGTATACATTAGTATTTGGTGACTGCTTCCTGTATTTTTACCGTGTGATGAAGAGCAGCTTTTCAATGGCTCTTGGCCAGAATGGAGAGGGGCCTTGTAGCCAGAATGGACTTTGTTTTCTTTGGATGACTCAGCTTGCCTCGTTGAGCTTCCCTGGATGCTGGGGCTTGCTCTTCCAGGGCAGGAGGCCCAGCGACCATGCCAGGGATTGGAGAGCTTCCTGTGTGATGAGTCATGGGGCTGGCTGAGGGGAGGTGTGTTAACATGGTCTACGCTAGGGGGAGGGGCCAAGTCAAGAACCAATCGGCCCTGGTCGTTCAGGCGGCACTTGATGATGTCAAAAACTCTATAAGAGGGGAGAGGACAGCTTGAAGATCCTCCTTTCCTTTTCCGGTTGGAGCCAGAGACGCCTACAGCCGAAGCTGAGCTGCCGGTAGCAGAGCTGACTAGAGGCTAGTGGGTAATCTTCTTACCGTAGAGGGGAAGCATGTATACGATTTTGCCTTATACCATCTCGCTTCTCTGTGGCCTCCTGGTTACCCTTGTAAGGCGGACTTATTGGGCCTGGAAGCTTTTGATGAAAATATCAAAATGGGGACGCTGGTTTGTGGGCTTGTTATTGTGGAGTGTAAATACATGCTTTAGTTCTCCTGCCTTCTGCCTAGAGAATTCCTTATATCCTGCGGTTCCGGACCTTTTAGGCACATATGAGATTCTCTTTGAAATCATAAATTCTGCCTTCCTAATATAGGCCTACAAAGGCTCCAGTGGAGAAACTTGAGCTGTATCTCTCCCTGGCAGCTTTTGAGTGAATTAGAACAGCTATAAATAAGCCCTTGGGTAGATGGGACGAGCAGTTGGCTGTCATGTCTCCTCATCCAAGCTGCCATGTGGCCGGGAGTGCATGGCCCTACTGTTTCATCTATACCTATTATGTTTATTATTTTTTCCCTAGTTGTAAATTAAGGAGTAGTGGAGATGAAATGACTTTGTGAGCTTTGAAAGTTTGGGAAAGCCAGATGAGTTTGCCAGTAGCCAAGCTTAGTGAGAAATCAGAAAGGAGGTGCTAACCACTTGTTAGTAGTTAGTTCTGCAGTGGATCAACCTGGTGGTTGACATATCTTCCCCTGCAAGGTAGGAAATAACTTTTATCTCAGCTGTGCCAAATCTGAAAGTGAACTTGGTGGTGAGAGGAATATTTGTAGCCATAGGGACTGGGGTGGTAGAGGAGAGAATGTGCCTCCATTTTATGGGGACGTATTTGCATTTCTGTTCTTGGGGATGTGTTTGCATTTCTGTTCTTGTTATATCTTCTCGTCAATATCCCTTTGTAAAAGCTAAAAAAACGAATGTAGCCAAGATCAGAAAGAAAGCAGAAAATTGGGAAAAAAATTTTATAGGCAGTGTCTCAGATAGGGGTCTCATATCTCAAATATATAGAGAACTTTGTCAAATTTATAAGAATATGAGTCATTCCCCAATTGATAAATGGTCAAAGGATGTGAACAGGAAGTTTTTCAATGAAGAAATAAAAATTATCTATAGTCATATGAAAAGACGCTCTAAATCATTATTGATTAGAGAAATGCAAATTAAAACAACTCTGAGGTATCACCCCATCAAGTTGACTAGAATGATAGAAAGGGGGATTTGGAAAAATTGGGACACTGTTGGTGGAACTGTGAACTGATCCAACCATTTTGGAGAGCAATCTGGAGTTACACCCAGAAAGTTATAAGACTATGCATACCCTTTGACCCAGCAATAGTACTATTAGGTCTGTTTCTCAATGTGATCAGGGAAAAAGGGAAAGAACCTGTATGTTCTAGAATATTTATAGTGATTCTCTTTGTGGTAGCAAATAACTGGTATGTCTAACAGATGGGGAATGGTTAAACAAGTTGTGGTATTACAATTGTGATGGAATACTACTACTATGCTATAAGAAGTGTTGAACTGGTTGATTTAAAAAAAACATGGAAAGACTTGCATGAAATAATGAAGAGTAAAATGAATAGAACAGAGAGAATGCTGTATGTAGTAACAGCAATATTGTTCAAAGAACTGTAAACAACTAAATTATTTTGAGTATCATAAATCCTCAAATCAACTACAAAGGACCCTATGAAGGAAGATGCTATCTACCTCCAGAGAAAGAACTGATAAATAGAGTATGTACCACGTGATTTTTTACATATATATGTATATATACACACATACATATCCATCTACACACATATATGTATATACAATATGTATGTGTGTATATATACATACATACATATATATTTATATGCATGTCTGTGCCAAATGATGGCCTCCTCTAGTGTGAGGTGGGAAGGCAGGGAGAAAAAAATAAGAAGTGCTTTGTAAAGAACAAAAGAAGACTCAGAAGGAAGCACAGAAAAGCAGGGTAGTTTTAAAAACAACATAAAGTATTTATTACATAGGTTTTTTTTTTTAAAGTGAACACTGTGAAACAGAGATTCATGGTTCTTTTTTTGTGTTGTTCTGTGTAATGGAATTTTTTTTGTCTTTTTGTATTTAAGTTCAAAATGAATAAAAAAATTTTAAAAAGCTAATGTATTTGCTTATTGAAGAGCTATCAACTGATTAAATGATACTAGAGTGATAGTAACTGGCACTGACAAATGATATTGAAATATTAATCCCTGGTGATTGATATTAGGGGAGTATACCAGAAACAAGAATGTGACCGTCTAGTCCACGAATAAATTCGGCCTGCTCCTTCCCCTCTTTTTCATGTCTGTTTTTTATACAAATTAAATAACTTAACTTTTATGTAGCACTTAGAATTGGGTTACTTTTAGTGTAGTAGATGCCCACTGTGACACCCCCACTTACTATTGTCTTGGTACTCTAGGGGCTTCCAATCATACTTCCTAGGACCATGGCATTAGAAGCACAAAAGGACCTTAGAGATTATCTAATCCATATCTGGCATGCTTCTGTGACAAACTAACAAAGAACTTCCCAAACTGGTCAGTCTGCATAATACTTTTGTCAGGTTTCCAGGGACAATGGCTATAAAATGAAAGGAACTGACTTTCTTTTCTACTACTACTGACTTTTCTTTTCAAAAGCTATTATATGCCCATGGCGAGTTGATGACCACTTCCAAGGAGGATCTAGATTTTTCTGAGAGAAGTAGAAGAAAAATGTGGAATTCTTGCCAAGGCAGAGTTCATTATCACCAATTGGTAGATGCATATGTGGTAGAGAATTGGGTGCCCCTGTGCATTCAAGAAAATGAGGTCGGGGAGTAGTGTGGTAGAAAGAACATTTAAGCTGGGATTTGGGACACCCAAAGTCTGTTTCTAGTTCTGCAACCAGACTGCTGTGTGATTTGGAGCAAGTCACTTATCCAGCCAGGGCCTCAGTTGTAGGATTCTGTTCTAAGACAAACCTGCCCTTCTTCTGGGCTCAAGCCAAGTCAGTTGTGGTTGTGTTGCTTCCGCTTTGGATGTGACAAGGATCTGAGGATCTGCAGCTCTGATGGTGTTATCAATGACAGGACTATGTGAACGTGAATAAAAAGAATGAGACCAGTCATTCCTGATAATGTGGGCAGGCTATGGCTCAGGTTCTTAGTGCACTTTGTTCCTAGTATGCCCTTAATAAATGTTTGCTGAATAAAATCAATGAGTTACTAAATACAACATTGTGCTTTCATGTCTGAGTTCTTGATTTCCATATAAAGCTATTCATTTAAAAGCATTTCAATTGTCATAGGATTTCATGATAAAATAAAAACGCTTTGGTAGAGCAGGAATGTAGAGTCTGTTGAATGTGTATTTTTCTATTAAGTTTGTAACTGTTCTGAAATTATCTTCTCTTTCCTGTCGAGAAAACAAAGAGAACATTACAACATTGTGTAAAACACAGAGAAAAAAAAATCACAAAGATAAAAACTCAGGGTCTGTCAGACCAGGTAGGCCTGTGGTTCATCCAGCCCAGTGCTATGAATCTGGCAACAGCATAAACACATGCTTCTTGAAAGACCTATCTACCCAGTCACCAGTCTCAACATGGTCAGTCATCCTATTCCTACGCACTTATGTTCCACCAGAAAATTGGCAATTTGGCCTAACAATGTAGAACAGAATCCTTGGGAGTAGGTAGTACAGAGAAAGGTCCTGGCTTGAAATTCTTAAATTCCAACTTAATTGGATTTATGATTTCACTACTTTAGATGCTCTTTCCAATGGTTTTGATTGCAAATTATCCATGCTTGTCCATCCTACATGACTCTTGTCCATAGCCTGTACATTCACAATAGGGTATCCACCCAATGTGCTGGAGGAACCACTCTTGCTGAATTTTCTTTAGTAGCTGGACAGAGGAGAACAGGGCACAGGGTATAGCTAGGCACAGTTATTTTCACCTGCTGTTTCATGTCTCTTCCTACTCTAGTCTATTTTCTACTTAGCTCTCAAATTGATCTTTCTAAAAAGCTGTTTGAACATTTGTTGTTTAGTTGTGTCTGACCCTTCTTGACCCCATTTGTGGTTTTCTTGGCGAAGATACTGGAGTGGTTGGCCGTTTCCTTCTCCAGCTCATTTTACAGATGAGGAACCTGAGGCAAACAGGGTTAAGTGACTTGCCCAAGGTCACATAGTTAGTCTGAGGCCAGATTTGAACTCAGGAAGAGTTCCTGACTGCAGGCCTAGTGTTTTATCCAGTGTGCCACCCAACCACCCTTTGTTTGAATGTGTCACACTTCTATTCAGTAAAATCCAGTGGCTCCTTATTGTTTCCAGGAACAATTATAAAACTTTCTGTCTGACTATTAAAACCCTGTATAACCTGTTCCCTTCCTACCTTCCCTTTTCAGTCTCCTGTATCTTACCGGTACCCTTCTACATATTCTGCAGTCCAAGAACATTGACCTCCTCATTGTTCTCCACTATGACACTCCATCTCCTAACTATAGACATTTTCACTGGCTGTCCCCTATGCTGGGACTCTCTTCCTCCTCATTTCTGCCTCTTCACTTCCTAGGCTTCCTTCAAGTCTCAGCTAGAGTCTCACCTTCTGCTAGAAGCCTTTCTCTGTCTTCTTTAATCTTAATGCCTTCCCTGTGAGACTACCCCAATTTATTCTCTCTCTATCCTGTCTGTACATAGTTGTATGCAAGTTGTCTCCTTAACCTCCTGTGAGCTCCTTGAGCTCATGAACTGTTTTTTTGGCTTTCTTTGTATCCCCAGCTCTTGGCACAATTCCTGGGGCATAGAAGGCACTTAGTATTTGTTGCTTTCTTGTCCATCAGCTGCCTCACAGGCTAGTAGAAGAATATAGGTTGCTGTAAGCACGATACGAGCTGAAGCAATGTGTTATAATGGGAAGAGACTTGGATGAAGAGTCAGAAGGTCTGAGTTCAAGTCACAGCACTAAGAGTTGCTAGTTGTATGACCTTGGATAATTGCTTAACCTAAGTAATAATTTCTTCCTTTGCGAAGTGAGGTTGCCTGCCTTCATTTCCTAGCAAAATTCTAGAATGTGTGTTTTTTTTGCTGCTTCTGTTGCTTTTGCTGTTATTATCATTAGCATCTGGAAAGGGAAGGGCTGATCATTAAGAGCCAGAATAGTTTTATCTAGACTAACCCCAGTCTCTTTTCTTGACAGCATAATCAGACTGGCACATCTAAAGAGGCAGCTACGTGACTCAGTGGATAGAGAGTTGGATCTGAAGCCAGGAAGACCTGAGTTCAAATCGTGATTCATAGGTGTGCTAGCTATATGGGCCTGGGAAAGTCTCTTTTTTTTTTTCCAAGCAAGATAATAGTTTATTAGCAGTGATGTGTATAGCTGTTACCAAGTGGGTCAGACTGGATCCCTCAGTTGAGAGGCAGGAAAGGCAGAGTTCTGGGTGAGTGGGGAATGTCACAGTTGGCTACAGCTGGGAAAAGTGGGTTGGTCTTCAAGAGTGGATGATCATGCCCTTGTGACTGAACTGCCTCTAGTAATCTTGGCTGGAAAATCAAAACCACCACACTCAGGACTACCTGGTTAGTTGTTCCCTTGACAGAAATCAAACCACCCCTAATTTCACAAGGAGAGACAAGGGCAGAAGAATTGTGTTTTGGGGAAGGGCTCAGACTAAGATGGTTTTTGTTTCCAGATAACAATAACAAAAAAAAGTTCCCAGGTTAAACCAGTTAGCAAGCAAATGTTCCAGGGGATGGTTGGAACTGGGAAAGTCTCTTAACCTCTGTTTGCCTCAGTTTTCTCATCTGTAAAATACAAATAATAATACCACCTACCTCCCAGGGTTATTGAGAAGATCAAACGGAATCACATTAGTAAAGTGCTTTATAAACTTTAAAGTCTTATGTAAGTGCTAGTTATTCTTATGTTATTATTATTACATCAGAGGAATGTTGTAGATGTGGTATAATAATATTTCAGCAAAACATATGAAGAGGCGTGGGGAAGGAGATAGTGTAGTCTGGTAGATTTGTAGATGTTTGAATCATTGGCCCCAATGACGGATGGATGTCAACTTGAAGGCAGCTGTCTAGTGGGCATGCATCTCAGGCATCTTTTCTTATTGTGTTTGAACTGTCTATCAGTGACTTGGAGATGAAGCCTAGGTGGCATGCTTTTCAAGTTGCTAATGTCACCAAGCAGGCAGGGATAACTAATACTTTGGACAATAGTACCAGGATTAGAAGGCTCTTGATAGGCAATGACGTTGAATCTCCTAGGATGAGATTTAATGGAGGTACAAGTAGAGCTCTTCATTTGGTTAAAAAAATCAGTCTCTGCCTTCTGGATTCACTATTGAGGAGGTTAACTAGATGTCCCAGAAGAAAGGGAGCATTCCAAAAGCTTGTCATGAACTCAGTGGATCCAGGTTTGGAGCCAAGGCTGGTTGTGATGGCAGCTAACCAACTATACTTCAGTTGCTGTATAAATTCTGGGCATTCTGAATGTGGGAACATGTGCACGGAGAGAAAAGAGGACATTGGTCTTAATCAGTGGAGATGCAAGTCTTATTATGGAGAATTACATCTAGTTAAATTGACACCAAAGAAGTGGTTTCAAAAGCGTAAATAAGGTGGATGAGGCAAGGCTAAGCAATAGTTTGTGTGGAAAAGATCTGGGAGATTTAGTGGGCTACTATAAAGTCAATAGGGGCAGCTAAGTCAAGTAGTGGAGAGAATGTTGGGTCTGGAGGCAGGAAGATTCATCTTCCTGAGTTCAAATCTGGCCTCAGATACTTACTAGCAGTGTGACCCTGGGCAATTAACTTAACCTTGTTTGCCTCAGTTTCCTCATATATAAAATCAGCTGGAGAAAGCAATGACAAATGACTCCAGTATCTCTGCCAAGAAAACCTCAAATGGAGTCATGAAGTGTTGGGCACAGCTGAGCAACGCTACCAACAACAATAAGGTCAGTATGATTCAATGGGGCAATATAGGTGTCCAAAGAGATAATGCGATTTTAGGCATGGTGAGTAGAACAGGGGAGATTGAATTGGGCTATATTCTACTTTGATTAGGACATATTGAAATTATATTTAGTTTTGGATGCTACATTTTAGGGAGAGCATTGACATGTTGAAACATATCCAGAAGAGGGTGATCAGGATGGTGAGTGACCTCCAGACCATGCCATGCGAGGATTGGTGGAAGGAACTGGGGATATTTAGCATGGAGGAGAGAAGAATTGATAGTTATATTTGGAGGACTGTCAAGGCTTGTTTAGCTTGGTTTCAGAGGGCCAAAGACCAGGAATAATGGTAAAAGATTATAGAGAGGCAGGTTTAAGTTTCATGGAATAAAAAGCTTCCTAACAGTTAGAGCCATCCATAACTGCAATGAGAGGCCTAAGAAGGTGGAGGCTGGAAGAGCACTTTTTGGGGATTCCTTATGCATGTATGGGTGGTATTATTCCAGGTAACTTTGAACTGTCAGTCAGTTGGTCAGCTACCATTTATTAAATGCCTACTATGTGGCACTGTGCTAAATGCAGGGGATACAAAGAAAGGCAAAAAACTGCCTGAGCTCAAAGACCCCACAGTTTAATAGGGGAGACAACATGCAAACAACTATGTATAAGCAACTTATACAAAGGATAAATTAGAAATAACCTGCAAAGGATGGCATTCAGATTAAAGAGGGTGGAGAAAGAAGGTGGGACTCTGGCTGAGATTTGAATAAGCCAGGAAAGCTAGGAGATGGAGATGAGGAAGAAGAGCATTCTAGGGATGGAGAAGAGCCAATGAAAATGCCTGGAGTCTGTAAAGGAGGGTTGTGTGTGAAGAAGAACAAGGAGGCCTTGTTCTTGGATCACAGAGCACAAAGAGGAAAACATGGTGTAAGAGGACTGGGAAGGTAGGAAGTTTCCCTGAGTTTCTGTGAAAATTACATTACCTACAGTGTTGTGAGCAAAATTCTATGTAAAGGTGAGCTATTATTGATTTCATCAGTAAGATGTTTTAATTTCATTAAATGATCAAAACATTCATTTATTAAGCATTCTGAATCAATCACTTGAGGTAAAAAAAAATGACTTTGTTAGGTTATATATATCCGCGGTCTCAATGACTAAAAGAAAAAAAATCCCAGGTTGCAGTGCTTACTTTCCAAGTGGATGCCCATTTCTCAGCTTTTCCTCTTCAAGCCTGTCATGAAAATTGCTCTAAAATCCTGACAAATGTGAAATTTTGTATTGAAAATCCTGAACCTCACCATAAAGTTTCTGAATCCCTCTGATGTCATCCGGTGACAGACTGAAGTCCTCTGGGTCTTTGGAGATATAGGTAGGGTACATCACAGCGTCAGGGTCAGAAGAATGACCTAGTCCCAAGGAATGGCCAAGTTCATGAGTAGCAACAAATAAAAAGTTAATTCCTACAATAAAATAAGGGACATCAAATTATTACAAAACCATTATTGTTACAAGTACTACACTATGTTAAATTATTACAATTCAAGAACTTCTCAGAATATAATTCTCAGTTATTTGCAGTATCGATACATATTTTAAAATTTTTAAAACAGAGTTTGAGGGTGGAATTGGAGGAAGAGTGGGGTGGAGTGGGAGCTGCAGCAAACATTGTTTAGGTTTTTTGCCTTTTGTCACTAACCCTGTTTGTCTCACTTTCCTTATCTGTAAAATGAGCTGGAGAAGGAAATGGCAAACCATGTCAGTATCTTTGACAAGAAAATCCCAAAAAGGATCACGAAGAGTCTGAAATGACTGAAATATGACTAAGGAAAAACAACAAATGGATTTATTTCTCATATAGCCCTGTTTCAGGAAGCTAGAAATACAAAGTTTAATTAAGTAGATTGAGTAATCCAGGACATTCAGTTTGGTAACTGAATAAACTCCAGTCAGCTTCTGAGAAAGACATTTAAATAAAAATAACAAATTACTTCCTAAGTTTCACCTCATGGTAAGATGTGAGCCGGTTAGATTGCAAGGTTAAAGGGAGACATCAGAGACTGGGACTGCTTTGCATTTGTCTGACCGTTGACTACTTGATATACAGGGACACCTGAACAGGGAGCCAGGTTGGGGAATGTGAATAGCAGCTCTGCATTTTCTTCTGATCTGGGTTAATATGGTGAAGTTTCACTGGCTTTTTTCCCTACTTTGAAGTGCTACGACTTTCTAGAACATGTCAAACCCAAAGCTCCTGCTACTAAGCTCCCTTCTTATTTGTTACGTTAGAGCCTATCCCACCCCATCTAGGAGAGGGTAAGCACTTTGAGGACAAGAGACTGTACCATTTTTTTTCTTTGTATCACCCAGTACCTTGCCCAGTTCCTGACACGTTGTAGGTACTTAGATGACTGTAGAATTGAATAGGATGTATAATCCCTCTCTCCCATCCCCTTGGTATCATAACTTTCCCATTTTCTGATTTAAATGGCACATTCTAGGTACCCAGTGAGACATTTTGCCTTCAGGTTTTCTACTTTAGGTAGGAAGGAACATGGAAAACCATTACCTAATGTACTGCCATCACTCCATTGTTCATCCTTATCAAAGTGAGCATCTCCTCCTAATCCTGCTCCTGGTGCAAATGCATGAGCCAGGGTTCCTCCTGGTCCATCAAATGGATTGTAGTCCCCATGAACTAAGGAAAAAAAAAACAACAGTCATTGGCCTGCTTAAGAAGACAGGAATTAGTATTAAACTACTTTTTTGACCTATGGAAATATTCCATTGATTGAATCTATGTAGCTAGAGACTCAAACATGGTATAGTGGAGTGGGCATTGAGCTTAAAGCCTGAAGACTGGAGGCAGCCTGGTAGAACTGGATGATCCCTAGATTTGAGCCTCAGTTCCTTCATCTGTAAAATAAGGCAGCTAAATCAGATCACTTTTAGGGCCCCTTCCAGCTCTAAATCTATGATTTCCCAATTCTATGGTCTGAATAGGATTCCTTGGCTCTATCACTTACTAGTTATAATACCCTGAGCAAACCATCTCAAATCTGGAAGCCTCTATCTTCTCATCTGTGAAGTCAGAATACTATCTACCTACCCTAGCTCTTTCCAAGGATAATCTTTATGTTTTTGCTCCAGACATGTGATTGTATTAGGCAGGGAATTCCTTCCCCATACAGACCAGTAGCTACTTTGTAATTAGAGCTGCTTTGGGCACTCTCTAGAGGTTAAGTGGTTTGCCTAGTTCGCAAGGCCGGTATGTGTCAATCAATTAATCAATTAATGAGCTAATTAACAGACCTTCAGTAAGCATTTATTACGGGCCAGGCACTGTGCTAAGTGTTAGCAAGACAGAAAAAGCAAGATAGAACTTGATCCCAGGTCTTCCTGACTCTGAGGCCAACTCTCAACCCACTATATCATGCTGCCTCTTCATGGATTAAATATATTTGTATCTCTATCTGTCCATATCTTTATCGGTATCTGTCTCCATATCTATCCATATCCATGTCTAGATCTATAATCATTATCTCTCTTTCTCTGTATCTATAGCCACATCACTGTATAGATGTATATTCATATGTTCAATAATAATTATAATATCTAACATCTATATAGTGCTTACTATGTTCTAGGCAATATGCTAAGTGCCTTATGATTATTAACTCACTTGCTACTCATAGCAACCCTGGGAAGCAGGTGCTTTTATTATTTCCATTTTCCTGATGAAGAAACTGAGGCGAACAAAAGTTAAGACACTTGTCTAAGGTTACAGAGTGAGCCAAGTGTTTGAGGCAGGATTTGAACTCAGGTTTTTCTGATTCCAGTCTAAGCACTCTATCCACTATGCCACCTAGCTGCCATGCACACACACATACACACACTTACACATACACACACTTGTGTGTATATGTACATAGATATATATGAATAGGATGCAAGTTATCTCTATGTGTGTATATACATATATATGAAAACAGGATACATGATACCTCTGTGTATGTGTATACATATATATATATATACACACACACACACACATACCTACATATATATATATATATATATATATATATATATATATATACATATGAGGCAGCTAGCTGGCATGCACACATATGTATGTGTGTATAGTTAGGTAAAAGTAAGCAGTTATTGCCATTGGTATTCCAGGGGTAGAAAAATGTGTCTTGTCTTAAGCAATTAGGATTACCCACAAGCAGTCGGTTGCACATACTAGGTTTTACAACAAACCATATGTGTTATCAGGGAGGGATGGAAGGAATAAACATTTATTAAGCATCTACTATGTGCCAAGCATTATACTAAATACTTTACAAATAGTATCTCATTTGATCCAGCCTTATGAGGTAGGTGCTATTATCCTGCCCATTTTACAGTTGAGGAAACTGAGGCAGAGAGAGGTTGAGTGACTTGCCCAGGGTCATACGCCTGGTAAGTGTCTGAGGCTAGTTTTGATTTCAGGTCTTCTTCACTCCAGGTTGAATGTTCTATCCCCTGTGCCATCTAACTCATTCGGTGATAGTTTTCTCATCAAGCAGATCAACATAGAATATAGGAACTTTGTTTTATTAAGATATTTGCATGTGTAGAACAGTGCTAGAGATGCGGAAGGAATAATGGAATGTGAGAGCAAGGTTATTGGGCTATGCTTTTTTTTCCTCAGAAAGAAAATACAACATGGTCTTGTATGTTGTTATATGTCCCTTTTTGTACATGTCATGTATGAACTTGGTGCTCCAAGTAGACTAATACTTTCTTTCTTCTCAAAGACCTAACTTTAAACCCAGTTCACTCTGGAGTTCATGGATTGGACCACAACAGGTCGCTGCCCAAATTCCACTTAATGACTATATTTTAGGCCCTCCTGGCTCAGAGTCAATGTCAATAGTAACTGTTTCTCTTTTCACCAGCAACCCTGAGAGTCTTCCCCTCCCAGTTTGATTTTTTTAAATTAAATGGGTCATCCCTTGACTCACTTCTTTAAGAGACCTATTCACTAAAAGTGAGAACCTGAAAAAGCCTTAGCCTAAAAGGGCCAGGGTCTCCCAATTCATCCTTGGCCATCTCCAGTTGTCCTGGTGAATATCAGGCCACTGGACCCAGATGGCTCTGGAGGAGAAAGTGAGGCTGTGACCTTGCACAGACCTCCCTCACTCAAATCAAAGTCAACTGCAAGTCATGTCATCATTTCCCTGATGTCACGGTCCTCTTCAAGAATGAGGGCCAAACACATGAACTTTCCTTAGAGCAGTTGGGTTCTTTGGAAAGTGTATTGATACTTTTACATTACTAAGGCATCATTTGGCACAAAGTTCATAACATCACAAAATTTTAGAGATTATCTAATCTAACCTTCTAATCTTATGGTTAAGAATACTAAGATTGGGGAAATGACTTGCTTAAAGACACATGGCATGAGTACTAGAGTTGGGATTCGAGCACAGGTGTTGTTTCTCAGTCCAATGCTCCTGAAATGCCTTAGTTGCTAATCTATTTCCCAAGCTCATTGGGGGTTAAAAGGACTATAAATTATTACTAATATTGACTGGAAACATTAGGTAATTGGTGACTTATGGTGAATATCTGGAGGGGAGGATTTTTGATATTTATCTGCATTTATATTCCTGGAGGTAAGTATTTTTAGAGACTGGCAGGTGGGTAGAATGCTAGCCTTGGAGCCAGAAGACTTGAGGTCATGTCCAGCTTCAGACATTTACTAGCTGTGTGACTCTGATTAAAGGACTCAATTTTGGTTTATCTCAATTTCCTTATCTATAAAATGAGGATAAAATAGAACCTACCTCCTAGGGTTATTGTCAAGGTCAAATGTGTTTATCTATGAAACATGCTTTGCCAAATATAAAAGTGCTATATAAATTTTAGCTATTATTTAGAATTGGGTCAGGGACTTTCATCTGAACTTAAGCAGATTTCTATCATTCCTTTAAAGTTCAATTTAAATGCCACCTCATCTATGAAGTCTTTGCCTGATTCCTTCATTCAGAGACAACTTTTCCTCCCCTTTTGACCTTAACAAATCATTTAAAAAATCAAGGAGGCAAGGCGATCTTGGTGGTTAGAGCGTTGGGGGGAGTCAGGCAGACTTGAGTTTAAACTTAGGCTCCAATACTCAGGCAAGTCACGCAAACCGTCTCCTCAACTGTAAAATGAAGATGATAATAGAATCTGCCTCCCAGGGTTGTTGTGAGGATCTTATGACATGTTTGAAAAGTACTTAACACAGCACCTGGCACACATAAATGCTAGCTATTATTATATACTTTTAATGTTTAATAATATGTAATTATTATGCATCTCTCTTACGTGTTATTGCTGTTGTTCAGTCACCTCTTCAGTCAGGTCGGACTCTTCCTGACCCCATTGGGGTTTTCTTGGCAAAGATACTGGAATGGTTTGCCATTTCCTTCTCTAGCTTATTTTATAGATGAGGAACTGAGGCAAACAGGGTTAAGGGTCGCACAGCTAGTAAGCATCTGAGGCCAGATTTGAACTCAGGAAGATGAGTCTTCTTGACTTCCTGACTCCAGGATTAGCACTCTCTCCATCTGGTACTTATCACATATTATTTCTTATTATAGTCTTGTGTTATTAAGCTGTATGAGAAAAGAACCCTTGTCTTAGCTAAACTTTATTATCTTCTCCATTTTCTAGTATAGTTCTCTGCAAACAGTAGGTAATTAGTAAATATATGCTGAATTAAATTTTGGTTATTGAACATCACAAATATTACATCATTAATGGCTTTCTTTGTCTTTATGATACTGTAGCTAAAGTTCAAAGTGAACTAGTTAATGTCAGCTAATACATATTAAAAAAATAATTTTTTTGGATAGCTTTGCAATTTTGTGATATAGGGAATTCCTGTTGAAGAACTTCTATCAATTCAGATCGGCACTTTCTCTTTACCCGTAGGCATGGAAAACTACCTCCAGAACACAGAGGTTAAGTGACTTTCCCAGGGTCACACCAGTGGTAGGTGGGAGAGATAAGATTGAAATCCAGCTCTCCTTGGCTAAGTGACTGTGTCTCCAGCCACTATTCCATGCTCTCTCTCAATATACACATTAACTTTATTTACTTGACCATTCAATCTTGAAGAATCTAGATCAAGTCGCATCATTTGAGACCAACAAATATTGGCAATTCATGTGTATGGGTGGCATCTTTCTATCCTGTTCATGTTAAAAATTCTTGTTAGTAATCACATTTAATGTTGATACTAAACAGCCTGGAACTGATAAAGAGATAGCATGGTATAGTGGATAATATAATAATAATTGACATTTACATAGCATATTGTGGTAAATAAAATGTTTTACCTAATCTCATTTGATAGAATGCTGGAATTGAAGTCACAAAGATCTGGATTCAAATCCTGCCTCTCCTATCTGTATGACCCTGGGCAAGTCACTTAATATTTATTAGCCTCAGTCAACTCTGTTAAATTTTATAATTGTAAGTTAGTTTATAACTGCAAGTTTGTAAATGTTATAACTGTAAGTTATAAAGTTATACTCCATAAGTTAATTAAACTACCACACTAATGAAAGAGAATGTTGGTGCATTAGCCAAACAATGTACTTTCTTTCCTTGTGGCCTGTTGAAATATAACAACTGTTGATCAGAAGGGCTGTTATTGTAATTTAATAAAACAGAAAAGTTATGACTGTAATGTGGGTTGTAGAAATACATATACACATGTCTATTCCTAGCTTGCTTTTGGCTAGCTGTGTGTGACTTAGTATTTGGGTGCACTGAATATGATGAGACCTGGATGCTGCTGGTCATGTCATGTATCCAATCCTGAAAGGACTTGGCATTTTGGTATAACATTACAAACCCTGAGTGTCACCTTCATTCCCCTTCCTGGCTGTGACAGGGACTGGGGAGTGATGGGCTACTGAGAGTTAAGAGAGGAGATGCTTTCTCTCCCCTCTCTCCCCCTCTGTCTTCCTCTTCCAGTTTCCCTTCTTTTGTCTTCTCTCTTTCTTTCTTCCCCCTTTCTCTTTGACGCTCCATATAGCATCATATAATCCTGAGACTTCCAGTCAGGAGTGAGGAAGGATGAGCCCTTCTTTATTATAGCCTCATGGTGACCTCAACCACATGGTAACTAATGCTGGGGACTCAACTAAGTGAACTTGTGCCTGGGCTCTTGTCTGTTTTTTTCCACTTCTGTGTTTGTTGTTTTGTTCTTTCCTGGTTTTAATGAAGGAATATCTAACCCTTAGATGACCGTGTCCAGGTTTATAGGAGACCTTGTTAGTCTGAGGGATTTGAGTCCTTTTGGTTGGAACTGAATGGTGGTAAGAGGAGGAGTTCTCAGCAATTGCTTTAGTGTTTAGTTCTTGGAGAAGAAGACCATCAACAAGAGGATCAGTCTAAGCTTGTCCTTTTTTGTCAGAAGTCATATACTGAGAGTTGTGTGGACAGTGCGGATCCAAGGTGAAATGAAATGTAAAAGCCTTAATCAGTAGTCCCACAAACTGCTTTAGTTTTAGATGGTTTTGAGTATCAACTTTTTGGCTAAATATGGTAGTTAGCACTGCTTTTTGTCTAATTCAAGTCTTACTGTCAATGTGCACTTGTCTTAGCATTACTTTTGTATGAAGGAAATGAACACCTATCAAATATCTGATTCTTATTGTACATTCAATACCTTCCTACTTTCCTGTCGTGGGAAACCCTAGATCTGAGGTTAACCCTAAGCCATATGTAAATTATCTCCAGGACCCCAGGGTTATGGTTAAAAAAAAACACACCAAAGATTGTGAAAAAAAGGGAGCATAGACTCTCCTTTGAAATCAGACTCCTCCAAGACTGAAATTGGTTTTGACTATGTTCCTGGGTTTTAGGGCATAGGACTTCCTTAGATAGGTAGAGTAGGCTTTGACCCTAGCCTGTGTTGAACCAGCAGTGGTTTCTCAATGTTATAACAGCATTTAGGAAAATGTTTAAAATACTGATTTGTTGTCTGCTTTAGGATGGTAGGAGAATTATGAGAGTGATGACAAAAAAAGGAAATAAATTTTAAAATCTTAATGAAACATTGAGAAAATATACACAGTAGAAAAAAGGGAAGTTCAGGAAAAAATCACAGACCAGCATAGCAATATTTTAATTAGTGTTAAATTAATTTGTTAAAAATAGCCGAATGTATTTGAGACACATAATTTCACATGCAAATCTCTTCTGTTCTTCATATGTGGAAATGATTGTATTTATTGATGTCTATTAAGTTCATTATAAAAATGGAAAAAAATGGATGTGCTTAAAAGGATCAGCCTTACCTCCTCTGGCAAAACCAATAATAATATCTGCATTTCCTCTCCTCACTTTCCTGAAGGTCAGTGTTGAAACTTTGCTCCACATGTCAAGAGCCTTCTCTACTAAATGATCCACTGTTGATGGCAGCAGGTCTTGAGTATAAGAGACAACCCTGGTAGCCAGATAAGAAAGCAATATTTGATAGCTTATAAAATGTTTTTTATTGCTTTGCCAAAGTGAACTAAAGTAAAACTAACCTGTAGGTCACCACTTTGGAAAGCCATTTGGGTCTCCCAGGAAACAAACGGAATTCTGCAATATCAGGTACTCCACATCTAGGTTTCTGAATTATTTCCATGGTATTGGTGTTTAAAATTCCTGTTTGTGGAAGGCCAAAGAATTTTTGCATTTCTTTTATTTTGTCTTCTAAACTGTTTATTCGTGCTTCAGGATCATATGAATAGAAGTTTTTGAGATATTCCTGTTATGGGGAATGAAAGTAATTTCTTTTACTATTTCTTGTCCATTTTAAGCTGAGCTGCCCAGCTGGCATTGCCCCCAAATCTTAGTTCACTAAGAGGAGCAAGGAAAAGCTATTTGCTTTAAAAATCCAGGATTTGATCACAGTTGTTATGTTTTTCCTTCGTATTGGGAGTTGCCTATTAGCCAAAGAATAAATCATCGACTAAAAAACCAACCAACAAAATAGTTTGTTTCACCCCTTTGGTAGCCACAGGACATAATCATTAGATGGCCTCCACAAAAAAGACCCCAAACAACAAAACAACAAAAAACCAAAAACGTAAAAACTTTTCCCCAATCCCTCTTGAGATTTATTCATTTATTTTCTAAAGCTACATCGATTTAAAAAAATACTACTTACATAGCTACATTTGTATATTTAGATAAATATATATTTGCAGAATACATTTTTGATTCATTTCTCTGTTTTACAAGTGGCTGAAAATTGGCTACTTTGTAGTTAAGAATAATAATAATAATAACAATAAAACTTGCATTTATTTAGCACCTTTGACTTTTTTAAGAGGGATTAGATTTATTCTGCTTTGCCTCAAAGAGTAGAACTAAGAAGAATGGTGGAAACTGTTGGAAGGCAGATTTAGGGTTGACGTAAGAAAAAACTTCCTAATTATTAGAATGACCTAAAAAAGGAATTGGCTTCTTAGGGAGGTAAGAGGTTGTACTTAGCTAGAGGTCTTCAATCAATCATAGAGGGTGCATGCTGGATCAGAGGATTCTGAGGGCCCTTCTGAGATTTTATGATTCTGTGCTGGGCTTCTTACCCACATATCTCTCAAGCCTTCAGAACCACCCCAAAGGTATTGAGGTGTGACTGCTCCAAAGTATTCCTTAACAGCTAGGTGGCACAGTGAGTGGAGCCCTGGAGTCAGGAGGACCTGAGTTCAAATCTGACCTCAGACACTTGACACACTTACTAGCTGTGTGACCTTGGGCGAGTCACTTGACCTCAATTACCCTGCCTTCCCCCCTCACAAAAAACCAAAGTGAACTTTAACCTTCCTTAACTGGGGGGTTAAGAAACACTTGCTATAGCCCACAGATCCCTTATGATGAGATTGGCCCTGACACCCAACTGGCACTAGGTTTCCAGAGTGCCTTTAAGGGAATACATTGATTCCAGGGTTTCTCTGCAAGTTCTAGATCACTGAGAACATATTTTGTTGGATCTAAACTGGGAGCCCCCCAGGATTTCCTCCTCCCCATCTCTTCCCCCACCAGGAGCATTTGCAGTGTTATCAGTGTTTTAGAAAATCTTACATGCTGCTATGCATTGGTAATCATACCTTACATTTACATAGCAATTTACTATTAAAAATATTATAAAAATATTAAAAATATTATCCCATATATGATCTCATTAGATCCTCACCACAATCCTATGAAATAAGGAAAGTTTAATTGTCTCCATTAAATCTCAAAAGTGACATTACTTTCTCAAGACCATACAGCAAATACATGATAGGGCCAGGACTTGAACCCAGATCTTCTGACTCCAGACCCAGTACTCTTTCTATGCTATAAGGAAAATGAGGGATGATAGTTTTTTTTCATTAAATCAGAGGCTAATAGTTTATTAGTAGCCAGGTGCTAATGCACTCAGCTTGGAGTTAGGAAGACTGGAATTCAGATCTGGCCTCAGACACTTGTTAGTCAGTAAGGCAGTCAATAAGCATTTATTAAGATAAAATACCTACTTTATGCCAGGCATTGTGCTAAGCACTCTCAAGGAGAGAGACAACATGCAAACAACTGCATACAAACAAATATATGTACACATACATTTTATATATATATATGTATATATATACATATGTTATATATGTATACATACACATACATTATATATGTATATATGCACATACATTTTATGTATATACATGATATATTAGAAATAATTAGCAGAGGGAAGGCACTAGTATTAAGAGGGATTGGCAAAGACTTCTTGTAGAAGTAAGATTTTATCTGGGACTTGAAGGAAGTAAGGGAAGCCAAGAATCAGAGATGGGGGGGGGAAGGGAAAGAGAGAGAGAGAGAGAGAGAGAGAGAGAGAGAGAGAGAGAGAGAGAGAGAGAGAGAAAGAATGAATTGGTTCTGGGCATGGGGGACAGGCAATAAAAATGCTTGGAGTCAGAGGATGGAGTGTTGTGTTTGAGGAATAACAAGGAGACCACTGCCACTGGATCTCATAGTAAAGGGAAGGGAATTTAATTATTATTGAATAAGATATGGTCTGGACCTATGATTTCACCGGTATTGGGAAAGAACTCACGTGTAAGAAAATTCCCTTTATCAAAACAAGTTGGTACCTTCTCTGCAGTCTGTAGTCTTGCTTAGAATGGCTTAGAACATTGAGAAGTTAATTAACTTGCCAGAGGTCACACAATCATCGTGTATTGGATATGAGACTTGAGCCAAGATCTCCATGGTTCTGAGGCTGGTTCTTTACTCACTATATTATGCTGGCCCTCTAATGCATACTTTTTCTTTGACATCAAAAGTTTCCTTAAATTAATATAGTTTTACTCTCCAGCTTCCCTTAATAGTTCTATGACAACCCAACCCTGAGGCACAGGAAGGTTCAAAGATGGGCCTGAATAACTTTCAATCCATTTTGGACAAGCTGTGCCAATCTATTTTCCAAGTAGAAAGCGATAATAAAATAAGTTCTGGCCTATTTATCATTAAATTACAGTTTCACGGATTGTAGTATTAAAGGAAACAATGCCCAACAGATCACACACTGTGTTCTATGCAAAGAAATGTAACAGGACAAACAGTACTGCTAAATGGACCCAGAGCATCTTGGCACAAATATTCTTAGTAGTATCTCCTTTGAGTTAATAAAGGCTCAGGAAAGAAAATGCAGGCACCTACCCGTGCTTTTCCCCATTGTTGGTCATTCATTTTTCCAGCTTCCCGGGGCAGTGGAAAAGCGAGGCAGCACGTCAAGAGACTCAGAGTGCACAATGCGGAGTAGTGCATGATTGCTCTGAGGAAACTACCGTTCGCAGTCCTATGGTTGGTGCAGTAATTGCTGATCCAGCCTGGGATGTTTATATAGTTTCTCATCCTGAATGTGTCAATAGGTGACTCATTTTTAAAATGCTTTCTCTTGCTCATCTGTTTCTTTAGATTTCTCAATTTTTTTTTCTAATGGAAATGAGGAAGCGTTAGGTTTAGTCTATATTTGTTTTTCAAAAGTTTTTTTTTCTCCCCTTTCCTCCCTGTCAGCTTTATAGCGTCAGCCAATTATATTGGCTCAGGTTTGTTTTTCCTAATTAAATAAACAGGTACCAACTTTAGGACAATCTTCTCCCCTCCCACTCATATACATTTAGAAAGAGAAGGTTAGGTTGGGGAAATTGGAATAGTATGAATTGATTCCTTTAGTCACTGAAGAATTATTTATTGTGAGTTAATATGTTTATCCATTTTGGGTTTCCTTATCCAAAGCAAAGAAAACTGTTTCCCTCAAGTGTCACTGTGATTATGCTATTCCCTTTCTGAGAAGCCTACAATGGCTCCCAGGTGTCTCTGGAATTAAATGAACACTCACATTCATGAATGTGAATATCCTTTTCCAACTGGTCCCCCTTTACCTGACAGACCTCTTCTAGAACACCAAGACTTCCTAAAACTCTTCCTCTTACCTGGCATAATCTTCCTCCATCTCATTGCCAAAACATGTATATTCCTCTCTTTCAAATCTGTTTTGGAAGCTTTGCTTCTCAATGGACACTTTCTGTCTAGCTTGAGTCAGTTTAATTCCTCCAGGTCCTATGGACTGTGGTACCTGGTTACATCCCTTGTTGTACAGTATTTGGATCATGTTCTGTTTGTCTTCTCTCCTCCCCTGGTCTGTAAATTCCTCTCTTCTTCTCTGGTCTATAGATTTTACCCTTCTTCCTTGGTCTGTAAGTTCCTGTAGCATCTATGACTGTGGAAAGCTACAATCCACTAAAATACAGCAAAATGGAAATGTCACATCATTTATATGCCTCCGAATATCAGGATGTTGGTCCTTGTCATAGAGTTGATTAGATGGATATGATCTTTTCATAGGAGTAGCAGCACAATACAGTGACTGAACTTAACATTAGAAGGGGGAGGAAGGAGAAGGGGATAAACATTTATACAGCTTTTACTGTGTGCTAGGCTCTGTGCTAAGTGCTTTATAAATATTAACTCATTTGATTCTCACAACAACCATTTGAGGGAGGCGCTATTATAATCTCCATTTTATAATTGAGAAAATGGAGGCAGACATAGATTAAGTTACTTGAACCGGAGTCACACATCTAGTAAGTGTCTGCGGCTGGATTTGAACTCAGGTCTTCCTGACTCTAGACTCAGTATTCTATGTATTGTGCTGCCTTGGTGCCACCAGAAGACCTAGGCATGAGTCCCAGCTCTACTGCTTAGAGCCGCATAACTTGGATAAGCCGTTTCATCTTTTGGCTTCCTTAGCAGTCAACCTGGGATAATACTGACGTGGCTTTTATGTTATATAGAGCTGTTCCAAGGATATGTATGTTCTGGAAGCAGCATTTGCTCTGCGGTCAGAGCACCTGCCTTTAAATCTTGGCTTTGCTACTCTGTAAGCCCTGGGCAAGCTATCTCTTTGAGCAACTTTTTTTCATGTATGAAGAAAGGAAAGAAGGAAACGAGAATTTATTAAATGACGACTATGTGCCAGGCACTGTCTTAAGCCCTTTATGAATGTTACCTCATTTGATCTTTACAACCTTTGGTGAGAGGTGCTATTATCGTTCCCACCTTAGAATTGGGGAGACTGAAGTTAAGTGACTTGCCCAGAGTCACACAGTTAGTGAGTGTCTGAGGCTGGTTTTGAACTCAGATCTATCCGGCTTCAGTCTCAGCACTCTAGCCAGAGTCAACTCATTGCCTCAGCTAAATAGGAGGGGTTGAACTGGATAACTCTAAAGTTTTTTTTGGCTCAAAGTCCTCCTTTGCAAAGTTTATAACCATAAAGCACTAGGTAAATAAATATAAGTTGCTATTCAATTCAACAAACATTTATTGAGGGATGCCCTGCAGATTTAATATAAATATTTACTTTCTTTCTGAAATTCTAGTTTTTCCTTAGTGAATTGGTATAAATGGTAGAGATGGAGATTAGAGCTGGAAGTGGACCTGTGATTTCATTGGTATAGGGCATTCCTGGGAGAGGAAACTCCCTCTCCTAAAGCAGGTGGGTGCCTTTTCTGTACTTTATAGTCTTAAAGAGCTGTTAAGTGACTTGTCCAGGGTCCCATTGACTGACTGTATCAGATGTGGGACCAGAAACCCAGGTCTGGCTGACTTTGAGGGAGACTCTCACTACACTGATGCAAAAAAATCAATTTAATTTAACAAAGTTTCCTAAGTAGAAAATCTTGTGCCAGGTGCTGGAGATACAGACAAAAGCAAAACAGTCTCCAAGGAACTCACATTATGTTGTCAGAATACAACACAAAGATATGTTAATTCAAGAAGGAAGACACCATTACCAACTGGGAGGATCAGGTAAAGTTTCAGAAAAAAAAATCATTACTTAGGCTAAATCTTGAAGACAACTAAGGTTTTAAGAGGCAGTCAGGAGAATAGAGTGCATTCCAGGCCTGGGAGATAGTATGGAGAGGGGAAATTAAATGCCAAGTTCAGAGAACACTTAGTAATCCAGTTTCACAAAAGAAAATATGTAAAATAACTCTAGAAAAGAAGGCCGGAGTTGGATTGTACAGTAGCTTAACTATGTCAGGTTAAGGAGTCTATATTTGAGGCAATAGGTAGCCACTGAAGATTCTTGAACAAGGGAGTGGCATGATGAGACCTATGTCTTAAGAAGACTATTTTGTTATCTCTATGGTGAATGGATTGGGTGAGGATGATTAGAAAAATAGACAGATAGATAGATACATGACTGATAAGCATTTGTTAAAGACCATGTGCCAGGAACTGTGCTTGGAGTACAAATAATATAAGTAATCAAGTAGGACCATACCTTCTGTCAAATACACACAAAAATAGGAGTCAAGAAAAAGGGAGGATATGGGAAGAACTGGAATGGAGGCAGCATGGTTTGGAACTGGTGGCCAGTAATGGAGGTGGAAGCCTGTCGTAATAATAGTTAACATTTATATAGTGCTTACTCTATGCCAGGCACTGTGCTAGGTGCTTTATAAATACCATCTCATTTGGTCCTCGCAACCATCCTTAGTAGTAGGTGCTATTATTCCCATTTTGCAGCTGAGGCAGAGAGGGGTCAAGTGACTTGCCCAAGGTAACACAGCTAGTAGGTATTTGAGGCTGAATTTGAACTCAGGTCTTCTTGATCCTAGGTCCAGTGCTCTATCAGTTGTGCTCTCTAGTTGCCTCTAATTAGAGCTCAGGATGGTTCTTTGGGTCAGAATTCATAGTCCCTGTGGGGAGAAGTTGAAGATGATGTCTGGAGTGGAAGAAGCATGGAGAATAAAAGCAGAAAGGCTAATTAAAAAGCTATTATAATAGTCCAGGTGAGAGAAATGGATGACCAAGATTTTTGTAGAGGACGAAACCATACCACTAGGCAATGGTCGAATATCGAGCGTGATGGAGAAGGAAGAGTCAGGACCAATGATGTGAACTTGTCCACTCTCTCCAACACTGGATTTATCTTCATTCATTTCGCTGGGCCAAGGAGTCAGTATGTTTTTTTGCCCTCCTCACTGTCACTTCCAAACTCTCTTCTTATGCCCACAAACATTCTCCTAGTGCTACTTATCTCTGCTCTCTACTTACTCTGCATCGGTTGATATTTCTCTCTAAGGAAGCAATAATGTTCCATTGCATTCACTTACCACAATTTATTAATCCGCTTCCCAGTTGACAGTCATCTATTTCCTTTCTAGTTCTTTGCTACCACAAACAATGCTACTATAATTTTTAAAAATGTATAAGGGATCTTTATTTCTATCTTTGACCTCCTTGGGGAATATATTTAGCATTTGGAAGGGTATGGATATTTTGGACACTTTCTTTGCATAATTCCAAATTGCTATGCAAAACAGTAGGACCAATTCACAGCTCCACCAGCAGAATATTAATGTACATGTCTTCCTTCTTTCCTTCCTTCCTTCCTTCCTTCCTTCCTTCCTTCCTTCCTTCCTTCCCGTTAAATGACTTGCCCGGGATCACATAGCTCGTAAGTGTTGTGTGTCTAAGGTCAGATTTGAACTCAGGTCCTCCTGACTCCAAAGCCAGTGTTCTATCCACTGTACCCCCTAGGACCCCATTAGTGTCTTTCTATAGCCCTTCTAAAGTTAATTATCTACTTAATTATCATTGCCAACTTGCTGGGGCTTCTTGACTGGGAAAAACTGCTTCTTGCTTCTTGTTAGGTTTCTCAACTGGACCACAAAACTAGGGCTACAACATCTCTAGGCTTACCCCAGTTCACAGTTGCATGCCAAGTTGGGTACACCAAGGTTGTGCCAACACAAATGTTTTCATCAGCCAACTTCACTGTTACTTTGTCTACTTATTCCCAGATAGTTAGAATATTCCCACCACCTCCTACTCTTCCCATCTTTGTGAAACTGAATTCTTAGCTGCTGAAGAACAACCTCCCTTCTGCAACTTTAGCTGCATAGTCCTTCACTTCCAACCTCCTCAATCCTACCTCCCAGATGTCCCACTCTAGATTTGCTTTCTCCTACAGTGCCATATGGAATGCCTGTTCCATAGTTAACAATATTGCATTTATTTTAAACCTCTTTTTTTATTTCTTCCATCTTTGGGCACTCACTGAGGCCTTGTTCCCTCCTGATGGCACTACTTTCTATACCACTTTTTCATGCTTTCCAAGACTTGTACTTCCATTCATTCCCCCCCTACCCTGACTCAATGGTCATGGTGGTAGAGTCAGACTACTCTTTCCTCTCAATTGCCAATTCCAGACTATCCTTCTACTGCCACCATTCATAAAAGTCTCATTCTTTCAATGACCGTTTAATCTAAATTTATACTCAGTGCGTATCTACCAAGCTCCAGGACATTCTCTGAACTTTTTCCACGAATTCAGTGACTGGCTTAGTCTTCCTTTTTACCAGAACTCTTATCATTCTGGGGGATTTCTATATCTATATGTATATCTTCAATTACCCTAACTTCCCATTTTATCACTTTACTCAGCTCCTATGACCTGCTCCTCCACTTCATTTCAGCTATACCTGAGGGTAGTCATACTCTTGATCTTGCCATCATCCACAAGTATTCTGTTTCCAGGTTTAAGAATTTTGTATTTCCTTTATCTGATCATAATCTTTTATCTTTCCATTTTCTATATTTAGAATCCTAAATATTCTAAGTTTCCCCCATCTTAAAAAAAAAGTCTCATTGGATCCTACCATTCTTTCCACTCTCATTCTATATTCTTCCCCAGTTCTTGGCTAAATCCTTGAAAAAACTGTTTACAGTTAGTTTCTCTACTTTCTCCCCTTTCACTCTCTTCTAAACCCTCTATTCCCATACCACCAGCTGCCTATTGGAAGTCTACAACTGGATATTCTGGAGGATTCTCAAAATCAGTATGTCCAAAATAAAGCTAATTATCCATTCTTCTAAACCTTCTGCATCTTCCCAAGTTCCCTATTTTTGTGGAGGACACTACCATTTTTTTCATTCATCTAAGCTTGCAACCTTTGAGTAGCACTCATCTCTGTACTCTACCTCACCCTTCATAATCTATTATTTGCCAAATATTACTGATTTTGTTTTCATATATCAAATCTATCACCTTCTCTATTCACATAGACATCACCCTGGTTCAGTCTCTCATCATGTTTCACCTGGACTATATTATAATAGTCTCTCTTTCTTCAGGCACTCCCTTCACAATCTACCAAATTGATATTTCAAAAGTGTAGGTCTAGCCATATCACTCTCTTGATCTGGAAGCCGTAATGGCTCCCTCTTTTCCCTAGGACCAAAAAAACTTTGTTTTTTAAAGCTCTTGTATTGGTGCCAACAAAACTTGGACTGCTGCAATGCATTCCATAATGTCTGGCTTGTAATTCCTACATCCTTTTTGATAATACATACAAAGACATGTTTGCTACGTCAGATTTTGTGTCTGTAAATGCTATTCTCACTTTTAGTGAATGAGTAACTAGAAATATAGCAGGGGGAGGGGGGAGGTGGGGAGCTACTGTAATTCCTTAAAGCAAAGGCTAATTTATCCTTTCACTAAAGGAACAAGCTTCAGGGTCATTTCCGTTGGTAGTAGTCAAGCTATTTAGAGATGAAAACAGCAACAACAACAAACTCTGGAATTCTGTTCCTATTAGTGATGATTTATTCTCTTTACTTCTACAATCTGTTGTCGGGTGCTATTTGCCCCTAAACTGCTGGGGAGATATCTTCAGATTTCCAAAATTAAAATAATGCTGTTCTCAACTCAAATGAAGTAGTGATTTTTGTTTGTTTTGTTTTTGGTAGCACTCTAGTTCCTGGAACCCTAGAAGCAGATTTTTGCATCCTAGGTGAAGATAAGAAAGATTTACCTTTTGAACCGACATTTGGCAACCTATCTACACAGTCACTGTCCTAGGAACTAGAAAATTAAAACATTACTGATGGGTCAGGGATGGGATCTTTTCTGTAAAGAAAGGAAAATCATGTGAGCCTACCTTGGTGTTGACAGCTCATCTTTAGTGCTTTAGCCCCCATGAGCCATCTAGAGTTTATCATTCCTCTATGCCCACTAGTTGAAAGGACACCACAGAGCTCTGTGTTGTTCAGGTAATTCTGGGACACCCAAATGGAAACCCAGACCTGAGGAGCATTTATTGTCATCTATAGTTCTCCCGAAATCTCTACCAGTTTCAGAATTTTCTCATTCTTCTTTTATAGAATCTTCTTTTATAAGCCCTATTAGGATAAATTAGTTCTGTGTATAGTGCCTGATTCTTTTCTCTCAGGGTGTGATGATCAGTTTATAACAAAATAACTCATTTAGAGGGCAATTGCTACTAAATGTAGGAATTAATATGGACAGGAGAATTGGATCAATCCTTCCTTTTCAATTGTGTTGTATGGACTTTGAAAGTAACACTTGAAAAATGTAGTAGGGAGTGAAAAAGAATTTTTCTTAGTAATCATTATTTTGGTAACTCAGAACTTCCCCATCCCCCCTTTCTTTCAAAGTACAGTCCTACTTCAGAAGGACTTAATCTAAATGGGTCTATTCCTGTTCATTATGTTGCCCAGACAGGTCTGGGAAAATGTTGATTTCTCCCTATTGTCAAGGCAGGTGATATGGAAATTGATGTCTCTGATCAGGATTAAGTGGCCTAAGTCAGGTACTCAAGACCTCATTTTAATATAGCCCACCTTCCCAGCGTGTGGACCAATCAGAGTTGATTGGCACCTCTTGGGAATACCTACTGTTTGAAGGGCATATAACCACGTACCCCCAAATTCCAAATTGAGCCAGTTCTGAACTGGCCCCCTTAGGAGGGCTCAGTTTTGCACTATAACTCCCATGCAATGCATGTCAAGCCAACTTGAGAGAAATTAAACCACGGACACATGTACTCTAATTTCATTTGTCTCTTTCTTAGAACAAACTCCGTTTCCAAATTGGGGTTTGTGGGGTTCTTGGGGTTCACAAGGGCTTTAAAACAGCTCTTTACAATTGCTTCCAGCTCACTTTCCAGGTTTGCTGTACATTATTCTTCTTTGCCAATCTATATTCCAGCCACACTGGCCTACTGGCTGTTCCTTCCTGTTTCTGTCCGGAATGCATTCCCTCTCCATGGTTGCCGCATTGAAACCCTGGTTTCCTTCAAGAATCAGCTGAAGGACAACTTCCTACTGGAAGCCTATCTTGACTCCCCTAGTTGATATACTCTCCTTGTTCCAGCTGAGAATTAACAGACTGACTTTGCATATATTTTGTACTTAATTTTCTGTTAACATGTTATTTTCCCATGATATAACGGAACCTCTTTGAGGGCAGGGAGTGTTTCACTTTTTTTTTGTCTGTATCCCAACACCCAAGGCAGTGCCTGGCAAGTATCAAATACTTCTTCATAAATGTTTGTTTCATGCACATGTGCATGAATTTTCCCTCACTAGCTCTGCTTGGTTTTAACTTCCTGGAACATTGGTGCCTCACCCAGGAGAAGCTGATCAGCTGAAATCTTACCCTAATCCTGAAGAACTCAGCTTTTGATACTCAATATTTCTTCAACGCCATCGATTGCCTTTCCTCTCTGACTGAGTGTTGGAGCAACTAACGCAACTACATTTTTCATTAGCAGGTCGGGAGATTCATATTTCTGAGTTTAAATCTGACCTTAGATTCTTACTAGCTGTGTGACCTGGGCAGGTCACTTAACCCTGTTTGCCCCAGTTCCTCATCTGTAAAATGAGCCGGACAAGGAAATGGCACACCATTCCAATATCCTTGCCAAGAAACCCCAAATGGGGTTGCGAAGACTAGGGCATGACTGAAACGAATGAACAAGTCATTTTCTGGAATATCCACAAAGGCCCCGTCAATCTTCAAAGCTACTGACTTTTTAAACAAAGGAAACATTCACGATTTTTAGCACTTCATAATCATTTTCATTTCTTAAATAGCTCCTTGACCAGTTATCGTTATATTGTTCCTAGTGTTGATCTCTGAGCAGAAAAGGCATTTAATAAATACTTCTTGAGTGAAATTTCAACTTAATTGAATTGCCACTTATTCTCATTCTGAGGATTTCAGAAGCAGCTTGATGATTGATTTTAGAATGCTTCTGGAAATCTGAAGGATAACACAGATTGTAGAAACAAATCTTCATATGAGCACTGTGAATGGCAGAGTTCTGCTTAGTCCTAGAAAAGTTGTCATGAACTGAAATAGGGATGTAACAACTCGGATGAATGACTATAATTAGTAACATATTGTGTAGTTAATGATCAAACTTTAGCATTAAAAATGCAAATATTTGTTCCCAGAAGACAGAACCAGGAACAATGAGTAGAAATGCAAAACAAAAAAAAGTACCTTTAGGTTTGATGTCAGAAAAAACTTCCTAATATTTAGAGCCTTTGCAAAGTGGAAAAACCCCACAATCTATGGGGATGCTCATCAACTGGAAAATGGCTAAAAAATAATGGTTGTATGAATGTAAAGGAATATCACTCTGCTATGAGAAATGATGAAAAACTTGGGAAGACCTGTATGAACTGAGGTAGAATGAAGCAAGTAGAACCAGTGCAACTTGCACAATAACAACATTGAAGACAAACAACTCTGAAAGACTTAAGAACTCCAGTGCTATGATCAATCACAATTTTAAAGGACTGATGATAGATTTTACGCTTTCACAAATGTGGACATGCTGTCCCAAGTCACAGTGTATTTTAAGGTGTGTGTGTGTGTGTGTGTGTGTGTGTGTGTGTGTGTATGTATGTGTTGGATAAGAGTTTCAGGGGTGGGGAACCTGCAGCCTCGAGGCTGCATGTGGCCCTCTAGGTCCTCAAATGCAGCCCTTTGGCTGAATCCAAACTTCACAGAACAAATCCCTTTAATAAAAGGATTTGTTCTGTAAAACTTGGACTCAGTCAAAAGGCCACACTCAAGGACCTAGAAGGCTATATGTGGCCTCGAGGCTACAGGTTCCCCACCCCTGGCATAAGACCAATGTAGGACTTTGTTTTAACTGAGTGCATACTTGTTATAAGGGCTCCCCTCACCCATGGTGGGGGTGGGAAAGTGGGAGGCTGAGAAAATAGATTTTTGTTAAATAAAAAGAAAAAATTTAGTTTAATAATAATAACTGGCATTAATATAGTGCCTTAAAGTTTGCAGACCACTGCACATATTTATCTCTTTTGGTCCTCACAACAGCCCTGTTAAGTAAGGATTTTTATTATCCCCATTTTACAGATGAAGAAACTAGGGCACAGATTGGTTAAATGATTTGCCCACAAAAGATCTGGCGGTATAATTGCTGAATTCCTCATAGTGAAAGATAGTGGAGAATTGCAAGGTTGGAGAAAGACAAATGTCTCAATTTTCAAAAAAAGGAGAAGAAAAGTAGAATCTGCAAAATTTAGGTCAATGAATGTGATCCTTAGAAAATTCTAGAATGCAGTTTTTTAATTTTAATTTTTTTATTCTGAATTTAAACACCAAAAAATAACTATTTCCATATACAGAGTAGAAAATAAAAAGGGGATTTTATGGAAAGTCATGGATCTCCATTTCAAACAGCTTAAATTTTTAAAAAAATATTTTATTTCAAGACCGTCCTGCTTTTCTGTGCTTCTTTCTGAATTTCCTTTTGTTCTCATGTGTGCATTTTAAAAACATAACAATGGCCTTCTTTTTTTGAGCATCACTAATCCTCCTTTCCCACTAAAAGCTATGACCCCATAAATCTTGAATATGAAAGGGAAAAAAATAATCCTTGTAACAGATAAGCATATTCAAGAGAAATGAATCCGTACAATGGCTATGTTCCAAAATTTATGTTTCTGTATCTTGTGTCTATTACCTCTCTGTCAGGAGGTGAATAATATGCTTCATCATAGGTCCTCTGGAGAGACAGTTGGCCTTTGTTCTGAGCAGAGTCCTTAAGCCTTTCGAAGTTGTTTGTCTTTATAATATTGTTCTTGTATAAATTTGTCTCATAATTCTGCTCACTATTTCAGGTTATTCTACCCAGAATTCTCTGAAACTGTCTTTTTCATCATTTTGTACCATGTAATAATATTTTATTACATTCATATATCAGAATTTGTTTAGCTTTTCTCTAGTCATCTAAGAGGCAATCTAAGATACTTCCATTCTAGTTTCCTTTTTTGTCTTTTAATTCCCTATTCAGGATAAGGAAGTTTACTTTGATTGTGACTATTCCCTTTCCAGTGTTAACCTCCCTTTTGTCTTCCCTTGCAATCCGTTCTTGTTTCCTGATTAAGTCTGATGTATTTCTATGCCAAGCTCCCTCTCTCTCTGTCTCTTCATCTCTGTCTCTGTCGCTGTCTCTGTCTCTCTCTGTCTCTGTCCCTCTCTCTGTCTCTGTCTCTCTCTCTCTGTGTAAAACCTTTGTCCATTTCAGATGAGCAAGATGCCTTCTTCTCCTACTCCTTCCTCTATGAGCCTATACTCTTCTCATGCATTCATTATAAAATTATGAAAATTAGCAAGTTTCATCCCCTTCTTTCTTCTTTCTGAACTACTGGATTCCTCCTGTACTAGTCCCTTTTCTCTATCCTCTTCGAACATGCAGAACAGAACTAAGCCAATTTCTTATTTAACTATCTCAGTACCCTTTGAAGACATTGAAGTTCTAAAGAGACACTTGTTTCTTCTCCCCCCTATTAGAGTGTTAGCATTGTGTCATCATAAAAGCCCTTCTGATTGCTCAAACAAATTTATCTTTTTAAATTTCTCTTAACTCTTATGTGTATTATATTAAAGGAGAGAAGATTAGCACTCCCCTTGAGAAGGATGGAAGAGGTCCTAGTGCCCTTTACAGCACATATCCTGCTAAGTTATTGCCCCCTACTCTGTGACATCGAATCATGTAACATGTCTATATTTCAAAGCTCCTACTCAGCTCTGGCATTTTCATCAGTAATGCTTGCAAATCTTCTTTTCCATTAAAGGTCTGTTTCCTTCCCTATAGGATTATGTTAAGCTTTTCAGAGTAAGTCATTCTTTGTAGGAAGATTATATATTTACCTTTTGGAACAACGTACCATATTCCATGATTTTCCTTTTATTTTTTGATAGAAGCTGCCAATTCTTGTGCGATCCTGAGGAACTGCTTCTTTCTGAATGTATACAGAATTTTTCCCTTTGGTGTTAGAGCACTGATTTTGGCTATGACATTCCTAGAACTTTTCTTTTTTTCTTTCTTTTTTAAGACATGATTGATATATTATTTCTATCTCCACTTTGCTCTCTCTAATAGTTAGGAGTAGTTTTCATTTATGATTTCTTGAAATATAGGGTGTAAGATTTTTTAAAGTTGTAGTTTTAAGGAAGTCTAGTGATTCTTGAATTATCTTTCTTTGACCTGTTTTCCAGATTAGTCATTTTTTATATCATACACCAATTAATCAATAATAGTACATATCAACATGGTCAATTAATGTCAATTAGATTTCAATATAATCAATTATATCAAAATATGACAATCTCTTGAGTTTATTTTGCTATTCCTTGCTGTTTCATGGAGTTATTGATTTCTGTTTATTATAGTTTAGTTTTAGCGAATGTTGCTGTCCATCTTTGGTTGTACTAAGAGGTTGCACTGAGTTGGCATCGACATTATTTGGTTTGGTATGAACTTTAGGGTTTTGCCAGAATAGGTATATAGGAGCTAGGCAGAAGCCCTGCCTCCTGTTCAGGTGGTCATGTTAGCTGAAATTGACTATGTATTATTATTACTATTATTGGAGGCAATCAGGGTCAAGTGACTTGCCCAGGGTCACACAGCTACTAAGTGTCTGAGGTCGGATTTGAACTTCTGACTTCAGGGCCTGTGCTCTATCACTATAGCTGTCCTATAGTTAGCCAGGCCTTTTTTTTTTTTAAAAATAAATGCACTGCTTCTGACGTATTCTTGCAATTATCTGCCAGCATCTTTCTGATCCAGTACAAAATTTGTGACTATATGTGGACATGGAAGATGTACTCTTAAACAACATAGTCTGACATGGCAAATTCATCATGTCATTTATTCAGATTCTTTGCTTGATTGACCCTACAAGGCAGAACAAGGAGCAATGGACACAAGTTACAGAGATGCAAACTTTTAGCCCAATCTAAGGAAAATCCCTAACAATGAGAGCTGCCCCAAAATGTGATGGGCTCTCTTCTATAGGGCTAGTGAATGCTCCATCATTGAGGGGAAGTGGTCTTTAAGTGATAGTTTGATGACCCCTTGCCTGGGATATCATAGATCAGGTTCTTGTTCATGCACAGATTGAACTATGTGAGTTCTACAGTCCCTTTCACCTGTGAGATTGTGTGGTTTGATATAATCCTATGCTAATATTTTGCTGATATCACATAAAAACAGAGTACTGTCTACCATAGCATATGTACTACTGCTCTATCTTAGTATCCTTTGGTTATTACAATCCAAGTTTGGGGAATATTTCAAAGAGAGACTTTTTTATCCCAAATGAACTTTCAAAGTTGTCCTTGAAATCCAATAATTTCCCACAGGCATTTGAATATCCCTTCCCACAACTGTGTCCTCTGTGTCTCCAGGAGCATGCTGGTAGGGGAGATGAGATTCTTTACCTCTTAATACTCATCTGAACTTTTCCTTCAGCCGAGAATGTCTGATCCGATTCAATAGAGATTTGTTTAATGCCTCTGAGTCAGGTGCAATTAACAGTACAAAGGATGGTTTGCCTTCCTTCCAGATTTCTGCCTAGGGACATTTGAATATGGTAGTGGCCCCTATGAGGTCTATTCCAGCAGAGAACAGCTCAACCTCCTTAAAGGGCTATGTGCCAAAGAGAGGGAGCATGATGTGGAGGAAATAAAACTGGATTCAGAGTCCACAAATGGGATTGAGTCCTGCTTTGCTACAAACTAGCTATGTAACTCTAAGCAAATCACTTTACATCTCCTTTGGGTCTCAGTTTCTTCCCTAAAATGAGGAAGTTGGGGTAGACATACTCTAAATTCCCTCACAACTGTAGTAGTCTGCCACTCTTAGATGGATCTTGACCAGAGATACGCTTGTACTGAGTCAAGCTACGTGTTTGTTTGAGCATGTTTTGAGCATGAATTGCATACTACTCTTTCTCACAAAACAGAACTGGCTTTCATATGACGTCTGTATGAACTCATTTTTCTCTTAGTGCTAATTAGAGGGAGGAAGGAAAGGCAGGAATTAGGCTGAAGGATTCTGTAAATATCAAATCATTTCCAATTCCATTCCATTCATTTCAAGTCGATGCAATTAATATTTTTAAAGTATCTACCAGATGCAATGTGGCACAGTGGAAAATGTGCTAGATGTAGTGTTAGAGAGCCTGACCTCAAATCCTGGCCCTAGCTGTGTGGCCTTGGGCAAGTCATTTAACCTTTATGGCCCTCACTTTCCTTTTCTGAAAAATGAGGTAACTGACTTGTCTCCAACACTTTTCCAACTCTGAATTTATGAAACGATGCTATTGTATACAAAGTCAAAGTTCGGAGGTAGGTACTAGAGATACAAAAATAATCCCTGCCTTTAAGGACTTATATTTTTCTGGGTTGGGTATATGTGTGTGTATGTGCATATGATGTAATAACACCTATACATATCAACAAAATACATAGTAACTCTGGGATGAAGAGAGTTGTGGGAGGGGGATCTAATAGTTGGAATATGAGCTGAGTCTTGGAGGAAGATGAAGATTTTGAAAGGCAGGGATGAAGAAGGAATGAATTCCAGGTTTGGGGGATAATTTGTTCGAAATACACAAAGAAAGGAGGTGGAATATTGAAATGGGGTGGGGGGGGAAGTTTGGTTCAAAAGTAGAGTGTGTGAAGGAGCATAACTTGGGCTAAAGTTGGAATGTCTGGTTTCATTTCCAGTGAACTGCACTGCTTCTCCTAAATAGAATTTCGTGAAACATTTACAAATGCATACCACGGGAAATGGTATGAAACATTTGCATACAAGTGTATTTAGTTTCAATTTACATAGTTCCACAATGTTTTCCTCCTCAAATGAAGTTGTATTCGGAGGCAGCTTGGTATAGTGGAAAGGTTACTGAATTTAGGATTAACTAGCTCTATGGCCACTTAACATTTTTGGGCCTTAATTTCCTCATCTATGATATGGTGACTAATATTTTTACTACCTGCCTCTTATAGTTGTGGTGAAGAAAATGTTCTGTAAACTGTCAACATGGCAAGGAGACAGAGAGGCTAAGTAACTTGCCCAGGGTCACACAAGTAAATCTGAGGCAGGATTCAAACTCAGGTCTTCCTTCTTTCCCTCCCTCCCTTCCTTCCTTCCTTCCTTCCTTTCTTTCTTTCCAGGTGCAACATTCTATCCACTGTACTTAGTTGCCTTTTGGAAGTACTGAAGGAAGGTCACTAAAGGTAAGTAAGGTCAGAAAGCCAGCGCCTAAGCCAACACTTACTTACTAGATGCATAAATCACTTCATTTTTCTGAGCCTCAGTTTCCTCATCTACATGAAAATAGTGATGCCTGTACTACCATTACAGGTTTATTTTAAGGAAAGTGGTCCATTAATAGTAAAACACCCCATAAGTATAAGATATTATTCTTTCAGTTTATTATTTATTATTAACTAATTATCACAAGGGCAGCTAGGTGGCTGTGTTGGCAATCAAAATGGGCTCTTAGCACTTAGTTCAACCAAGTGCCCTTGAAGAGTTTGGCCTTTATTTCCTTAATTAAATTAGGAGTCCTTGGTGACTTCCTTGCCTCAAGGGAAAGCCTAGCTTACATGGGTTTGAGTGACATGTTTGTGACATCAGAGGCTTTTAGACCACTTAGGTTTAAGTTGCCTCTTTGTGACAATTTTAGGTCACGTGGGTGAGTTGCCTGTGTGAATCACCCTTGACCCTGAAAAAGATATAAAACCAGGGGTTGGCTTTCTCTTTCTCGGAGCTCTGACCCACAGCCATGGTGGCTTGAGTAACTCTGGGCCAACCCTTGTTATGAGCTCCTGGGCTGAACTCAGATGTTGGTATGAATGGTATTTGGCCTGTTAATGTTTGTAATTTGTTTGTATTTGCTCTGAAGTTCAGAGTGCTGGCTTTTTCCCCTTAACTAAGTGAATGGTATTTGTATGCTGAATTAAAGTAAGCTTGTTAACCCCCTCACGTTGCTTTCCTTAGTAAAGCAGATCAAAAGAACCTGGGCTTCTGCAGCGTTCTATGAGCTGGTTGTTGTTGATTTTACACCCCCCCACAGTAGCTGCTAGCCAGATTGTTGAAACAGTGGCACAGCGGGTAGAGTGCTAGGCTTAGGGTCAGGAAGACTTGTCTTTTTGAGTTCAAATCTGGCCTTAGACACTTAAACCCTTGATAAGTCACTTAACCCTGTTTGCCTCAGTTTTCCCATCTATAAAATGAGCTGGAGAAGGAAGTGGCCAACCATTCCAGTATCTTTGCTGAGAAAACCCCAAATGGGGTCATGAAGAGTCAGTGTTTAATAAATATTGAGTGAATGAAACTGGTTTGATGGTATCCTTGTGGATATTCACTATTGGACAACATAATCTTATAATAAGGAAATGTCCAGCAATTGAAATGATCTCAGCTTTATTCCTTTAAAAATTCTCATTGTCTGAACTTGCAGGGTGACAAGAGCAATCATTTTAGAGTCAGGTTTCTCTCATCTTTCTGACCCATTCAACTACTATAAAGTTACCAAAAGATTAATCTGCTTGATTCTGGGCAGAGCTAAAGTTCAAACAATGATGTGAAAGATAAGCCTGACACTCAGAAAAAATTTCAACTACAGGGCACCACATTGGCTAATAATTTGCATTTCCCAAGATAAGGTCAGAATGTTTTCTTCTTACTCTCACTTGATTCAAATGTCTGTAAAGAAGAGAATATTAAACCTCTTGTGCCTGTCATTCACTCAATCATATTTAAATGCATCCTCTCCCACATCCCAATGACCTTGGAAGACAAATCTAATTATTTTAAATAAAGTATTTCTAATTCTCGATTTTCTGTAATAATGAGAGCAAGAAAGATCACAGGAATTGAAATTCATGGATAATTGCTAAAATTGCATTTTACTCAATACATATTTTTTTTTTGTTTGTAACCCCCCCCCCCACCTATTATAACAAGTAGTAAAATTTTTAATCAGCTTTAGTTTAATCTCAGCCTAATTGACTGGTGGAAAAATTGATGAGAGAGACTGTTGAAACTATGCATAAGTAGGTAGAATAAGAGGAAGGGAAGATCTTAGGCTCAAAGCAATCAATCACTTAGTTAAACAAGGTTTAACCCAGAAGTTCAAAGGAATAGAATGAAATATACTTTGGTGTCCAAATGCCACCAACACATGAAAGTTTGGTAGTTTATCATGTCTCCTTAACCTTATTGGATTAATCATACCAGATATGTAACTAGCATTTTGTTTTGACTTTTTTATTTGTCACTCATTCATTAATTTATTTATTTATTGTGGCTAGAGCTGGTGGAAATCTGTTGCTGCCTGGAAGTTGGGGGAGAGAGGTGGAACAAGGCTGGTAAAGAGATTACCTGAGGTGTCTGTGGCCTCTTGCTAAGCTCATTTGTTTCGAAATCAGGAAGAAGAACAAGCACTGTCAGAATCCTCTAAATTCTGGGGTCCTATAGCAAAGCTCAGTTTGTTCTGTCCTAGATTGACTTTGAACTAACCCTACTTGCATTCTCTCAACATGCATATATTCCATTTTATTCCATTTGACACTTTAAACATATGAAATCCTTTCAGAAATCCTTTCACATTTATTTAGCATTTCTTGTCGTGTAGATAGTGCAAGAATCCATCTTACAAATGAAGAAACTGAAGCTCAGTTACCTGCGGTGATTTGCCAGGATCACAGAAATAGTAAATGTTGGGGCTGGGGCTTGATCTGAAATTCTGTGACTCCAAGTCCAATAGCCTTTACACTCCATGTTGTTGCTCCTTTGTTTTGTTGCCATTTCGGTGCTCTAGGTTATTAAGGACGAGTAGTTAACATCATCCATTTTCATGCTAGATCGCTCTCCATGGTAGGAGAAATCAAAACCAGCAGAAGGTGTTAACTGGATGTGTAGGCTAGGAAGTTGTAGTACTCGCGGAGGTGGGAAGGCAGTCGTTTGACCAGACATTTGCAACTGGTAAAGTTATAATACAAATAGATTCTTTGGGAAGTATGAGAAGCTCTCTCTCTAGGATACCTGGACAGGAGCTGGGTAGGTGTGTCCCTGCCACTGCTCCAAGATGGAAAGAGATAAAAAAAAAGTATTGATTCTGTGAAAATAACCATTATGTGGTGAAGTGTATAGAGCACAGATCTTGGAATTCAGAGTGTTTGATTTCAAATCTAGCCTCAGATATTGGCTGTGTGACTCTGAGTCACTTACCTTCTGTCTGTCTCAGTTTCCCCATCTGTAAAATGGAGATAATGATAGCACCTACCTTGCAGGGTTGTTGTGAGGATAAAATGCAAACTATAACTATTTGCAAAGTGTTAGCTACTAGCCGCAGCACATTGTTATAGCATTCCACCCCCAAATTCTGACATCACTGCTGGAGTCTCAGTTTATTCTTTCAATTCCTTCTAGACCAAACAAATCTTGCATTATACTTTTTTTTTTAAAAAATCTTTAAATGGTTTGAATGATTGAAAAATTTCCTAACATTGCACATACTTGAATTCCTAGTGTAAATCTTACTTAAATCATAACGTTGCTACTGAACTTAGAGGGAAGAGAAAGGAAAATGGTCAGGTTCCAAACATAAATTAATGAGATGGAATATAGAAGAACAATTGAAGGAATAAATAAAAGCAAGAACTATTTTTAAAAAATACAATAAAACCAACAAAGAATTATTCCTCCAAAATAGACAGATAGATAACTCAAGTGACTATAATTAGAAATGAGAAAGAAGAGACTACAACAAAGCCAAAATAAATTAAGAAAATTATTCTGAAAACACTAAGCATTGTTTTATGATAACAAAATTGGGAATTGGAAAGAGTGGATGAGGATTTATAAAAATACAAAATATCCAATGTGACAAAAGCAGAACTAGGTGATCTATACAGACCCATTTGAGGAAGAATCAGATAAGCTATTGAAAAAATGCTAGGTAAAAAATCACCGGAACCAGATGGAGTCACAAATGAAGTTTTCCAAACTTTCAAATAATAAATAATCTTTGCATTGCAGAAGCTGTTTTATGTAGAGAAGAAAATGGCATTTTATCTAGTTCTTGCAAGTAGGCAGATATGAGTTTAAACCACAGAGTTGCTAAACATGAGGTAGAAAAAACCCAAACCACTAGCCAACATCATGGATAGCTATGCAAAAATTATATAAATTTCACACACTCTCAGATCTACTTCTTACTCTCTGGACTTTGTCACCATGTCTCATCTGCCATCTCACTGTGAAACTCCCCTCAGGTTCCGATGCCTTTTCAACCTAGAATAATCCACTGCCATGCCAGCCCTCTTTTCCCATTGATGAGTTACTTATAAGGCTTCCATTTTAGGAAGGGGTACAGGATCTACTTGTGACTTTCTGGGCCTTTGGAGGTACCTTCCCTTCTTCTCTCTCCCCTTTTCAGCTGCTTTTTGTGTGTTGTCTTCCCTATTAGAATGTGAGCTCCTTGAGGGCAGGGGCTGTCTTTTTGCTTGTTTGTATTTGTATCCCCAGTATTTAGCACAGTGCCTGGAAAATATCAGACACTTAATAAATGTTGCCTTGTCTTGTTGCCATATAACAGTAAATAATATGGCAAAATATTAAAAAAAACAAAACTCAAGGTAATTAAGTTAGATTTACACCAGAAATTCAATGATGTTTCATTATTGGGAAAATTACTACTAGAATAAATCAATTACAAAACAACATTGAAAATCATAGCAATATACAAACAGAAACAGAAGAGGGAGTTCATTAAAAAAATACAAGATATGTAATTTCATTGGATCCCTATACCAATACAGTGTCTAGCACCTCTATGCCTTGGCTAACAATTTTTATGAGTTGCTATGTCTGAAAAAATTATTGCCTGGTGATGATGATGATGATGATGAAGTGCTCTGGTGTCTTGTCAGATCTCAAAATGTACCATTAAGCAGCTATTACAAAAACATTTCATATAGGACATAAAATAGAAAACTATATTAATGGAATAGAATGGAGAATTTGGAATTAGAATCAAGGATAAATGATAGATTAATATTTAATAAAGCCAGGATTATAAATATTAGGAAAAGCTTTTGTTTTGATAAAAATTGTTCTAAGGATATTCCTCTTTCCCACAAGATAACTTAGGGAAGGGGAAAAGAATAAGCATTTATTAAGCACATACTATATGTCAGGCACTATGCTAATTATAATTTACAATTATATTCTCATTTGATCCACACAACAACCCAGTGAGGTAGGTGCTGTTATGATCCCATTATATAGTTTAGGTAACCTAAGCAAACCGAGGTTAAGTAACTTCCTCATGGTCACACAGTGAATATCTGAGGCTAGATTTGAACTCAGGTCTTTCAGGCCCCATGTTCTATCTATTGTACCACCTAGCTCAAAACCTTTTTGTCTTTAACTTTCCTTTTTTGTTCAGTTGTTTTCAATCACGTCCCACTTATCATGACCGAGCTTGGGGTTTTCTTGGCAACTACTAGAGTAGTTTTGTCATTTCCTTCTCCAGCTGATTTTAGATATGAGTAACTGGAGCAAATAGGGTTAAGTGACTTGCCCAGGACTAAACTTTAGTTTTACTAGGCTACTTTACTAGTCTTACTACACTGTGCCATATTTTTGTATTCTTTCTCCATTAACTGACCTTGTCTCTATCTCGGTGACATGTCCTTAAAATCTAAATTGATGGATTAGTCTCCATCAGTGTTGACACATCTCTTTAGGCAACTTGAAGCCATTCTCACAAGAATGAATTCTTCAAAAATTTCATTTTTTAGACCTTTCCCTTCCTCTTGGGCTAACAGTCCCTGAGAAAATTAAATTCTGACTGTCCTTTCTCTGACACCTCTGAAATCCACTCTTCCCAAATCTCTGATGTCTCTCAACTTCCTTTCCCTTTAGCACCACTTCTTAAAAGAAGTCATCATTTTCCTACACAGTTTCTCTGTTTTCTACCCACTAACCAGTTCCACCCTATTAGTGAGAATTAAATTCAGAATGTAATTTTCCTTGTTGGTTCTTCCACTTTTTAAAGGATGAAATTATGATAAAGACAAATAAGAAATATTATCTGCTCTGGCTTGGGGTGGGAGAGAGAGAGAGAGAGAGGGAGAAAGAGAGAGAGAGAGAGAGAGAGAGAGAGAGCACTCCAACCAAAATCTTGTAACACTAAATATTGTTGGAGAGCATACATGAAGGGTCTAAAAATCCATCCTCCCATTCTCTTACAAAAAGCATGCTAGAACTTTCATAGTCCTTTATCTCTTTTGAACATTATAACCACACTATAAGATAGTGATTCTCAAACTTTTTAGTCTTAGCACTACACTCAAAAATTATTGATGACCCCAAAGAGTTTTTGTTTGTGTAGCTTATATCTATGGATGTTATCGTATTAGAAATTAAAATGATAAATTAAAAATATTAATTCATTTAAAATAATAATAAACCCATCACATATTAACATAAATAATATATTTATGAAAATAATTTTTTTAAAAAACAAAAAATTAATGAGAAGAATGACATCATTTTACATTTTTGCAAATTTTTTAATGTCCGCTTTAATAGAAGACAGCTAGAATCTCATATCTGCTTCTGCAGTGGTTGAAGTACATGGAGAAAATCTGGTCTCACACAGATATGTAGGTAGAAAAAGGAGGAGTATTTTAATAGCTTTTTAGATAATTATGGATATTCTTTTATACTACACCAAAACTTGACAAGTGGTAGTTTTCTAATGGTTACTTGCAATATGGAATCTGAAACTATGATAATGAATTTTTTGTTCTCTGTTAAAATTAAAATCTATTAGTCTATCTTGTGTTTTGAATGGATCTTTTATCCATGCATGATTTTTCAACATCATGCATTGGCCACTTGGAAAATATTGTTTCACTCAGTTATACAGTTCTTCCAAATGTTGACACATTTTAATGTACAATATCAAAAAATCACATTCATTTATATTACCATTGATCTCATCAGAAAAGTCTTTAAAGATTGGGAAACTGTCATGTTCAGGGTGGCCGATACAAGTTTTCCAAAATTCTAATTTTCTCTTGAAAGCTCAAATTTATCATTGGCAACAAATACTATTATTTGTTTCCTTGGAAGTAACAAGTTCATTTTATTCATTTTTGAGAAAATGTCTGCCAAATTCAAGTCTGAATAATCATAGTTTGTCGGTCATTTTTTCAAGTAAAAGTTGTGTTCTTTGGGAAAAAATGGCTAGTTCAGGTAATTGCACAAATGATTTTCCTTGAAACAACCTTCATACTTTGGCGTACAGTAGAAATAGTTTGTGTGTACTTCCCATTTTGTTATACAGAATATTGAAAATAAGTGCACCCAAGGGGCAAAATTTAATACAATTATTATTTTTTGCTGCTTCTTCAAGGTCATCCATAAGTGAAACTGGCATTTTTTTTACTGTGAGTGAAAGGTGGTTCAGAATACAATAAACACTAGTAAATTTGATGTCACTCCCTTGATCTGTCCTAAGATGCCAAACAGTTTATCAGTTTTACTGATGCTTTTGCATCAGTAAAAGGTCAACACAGTATTTCCTGGACAAACCATGAGATTCAATAAAGATAGTCAATGCTTTGAATATTTCAGCAACATATGTGTAAACTGCCAAGCGTTTATATAAAAGAAGATCTTTTTGGATGAATACAAGCAAAACAGCAAGTCCAGCCATGTTTGTATATTCACCTATTTGTATAACAAAAATACAATTCTGCAGATTAACTCAGTGTTCATGTTTGTAGTGAAATCTTTAATTCAAAGGTCATTTAGCCTCTGGAAACCCCATTGTACACTCATGAGAGAATGAGAGTGAAAAATTCAAACAAGACCTTAGTATTATTATTAAAATAGTTTTGACCTTGCAGATCAGGTCTTGGGAATCCCTAGGGGTCTAAGGACCAGACCTTGAGCACCGTTGCTGTTAAGGGATATTCCCAAGGCTAGAAAGGTAGTAAATGATTGAGCCAACAACTCAAACTTAGGGTTTCCTTATTCCAGTCCAGTGCTTTTACTATCACACCATTCGAGTCTATTGCTGCAGATGACTGAGCAGCAGTTTTGCTAAGTTTCTTGAATTTGCCAAAGGTAAAACCTATTTTTTTCAGCATTTTCTCTCAATCTTTATCTATCACCCACTTTAATTGAATGTGCTTCATTATATTTGTCCCAGGCACCAGAATGTATGACTATATCTTGTTTTCAGAACTTGTGAGAAAGTGGTTGGTGAAAATGTATTGAAGATTGTCTAACTTGTGTTTCCCATGTTCCTTGTGGATAGCTAGATGCTACACTGGGTAGAGTGTTGGACGTGAAATAGGAAAGACTTGAGTTCAAATCTGGCTTCACACACTTAAAAGCTTTGTGATCCTAGACAAATAAGTTAAATTCTTTCAGCCTCAGTTTCCTCATTTGTAAATTGGGGATAATAATATCACTCACATCCCAGGGTTGTTGTGAGGAAAATGAGATACTATTTGTAAAGTGCTTTGAAAACTATAAAGCACTATATAAATAATAGCTATTATTATTTTTTAGAATTTATATCAAAAAGGTGTGTGCATGTGTGTATGTGTGTGTGTTTGTGTGTGTTGTAAGAAGGGGCTAGGAAATTCAACTATTTTTAACAGTTAAGAAAAAAATAGTACCCAGAATTCAACAAAATAAAAGCAGTTTTCTAAGTAGATGACTTGTCTTCTATGAGCAAATTACCAATGTTTTGATATCTTAAGTTTTAAAATAGAGTGTCCCTTGGCATAAAATTCACGTATTTTTGACAGGAAATGCAACATTCTATAGCAACTGGCTCTCCATGGGGTTGAAGAATTCTGTGAGATTATACAATATATGTGTATATGTATATGCATATACACATCCATATATGTACACATTTATGCTTAAGTCAGTATAAACAGGAATATAAAATATAGCAATGTCTTCCTTGCTACTTGAGAAACAGTTTTACTGGTGACATTGCAAGGCCTCTAAAAATGCCTAGTAGTTCCAGTCCATTGTTGCCAGCAATATTTTTTGGTGGGGGGCAGAGTTTTGCTAGAGGCAAAGAAAGAAGAATGGTACAGTCTTCACATTCCCCTTTCTTTTTCATTTACTAGCAAAAACTGTCACTTAGTGATAGCACTAGATATATTCTTAAAATTTCCCCTTCATTTAAGTCATAACCAAATTAGGAAACATGCTAGTGAATGATCCTCTCCTTCACTCCTCAGAACGAGCTGCATCTTCCCAATTGGTCTTCCATATAGTCAAAATCACAGAATGTCGGGATTGGAGTGACCTCAGTGGTCATCTAGTCCATCCAACTCCTACCTGAATAAGAACATCCTTGACCTCGTGTCCAACAAGCCATCATTCAACTCTTGCTTAAAGACCTCCAGGGAGGGCCAACCCACTGCCTCCCAAGGTAATTCATTCCTTCTGGTTCCTCCTTCTGGGAACAAGGATTACTAGTTCACTTCCTCTTCCACATGACAGCCCTTCAGATATTTACAGATAGCAATCAAGTGCCCTCAAGTCCTTGCTTCTTCAGGCTAAACAGTCCCAGTTCCTTCAACCAGTCTCCACATAGCATGGACTCAATGTCCTTTACCATTCTGATTGCTCTCCTCTGTATGCTCTCCAGTATTTCAATGTCCTTAAATATTTACCACCCCCCCAAATAGTAGGCATTTAAGTAGTAAGCTAAAATTCTAAGGCTTGCCTTACCCATATGTGTGAATGTGTGTGTATTCTAAGCTGAATGTAATTTACACACACACACACACACAGACACTCGTGCGCACGCATGCACGCTCATAATTCTAAGCTGACAATTATTGTTTACAGGGGAAGACATTATTTTGCAGAAGTTAGCCCTCATTTGTGGTGAATGGAACACTTCCATATTCACTTAAATATGGATCTTTAGGATGACACTAATGTCCAGTTCATAGGATTGTAGGATTTCGAATCGCAAGGGAACCTTGAAGTCATCTAGAAGGGAGAGGTCAATATGTGCTGACACTGTCGGGAGAATATATGGGCATCACTTGCATGGAATATGAAGACATGGATGGTTTCAGATCTGTACCATTACAGTTATCCCTTCCACGTCATCTGGAAAATCTGCATGGAATTTTTTGGGCCTCCCTTTGGAGCAGAGAAGAAGTCTGGAATTTTTTTTCTTTTATGGAGTGTTTACAGTATCTTTGAGTTGAGATTATATAATACTATGCATATATTTCATGCATTTCTGAGTTTCTAAACTTTTTCTGTGTCATCTTCTGGCCTTCAAGTGTTGTCTGTGTCTTCCACAAAACTCTCCCCCAAATTCCCATTTAATTTCTTATGCTGACCCATGATATATCAAAGCTGTGACGGGGAAAGTTGAAATACGGAAGGGATGACTGTAAAAACAAGATACACAATAATGAGATCACAGTTCCAATGGAGTTTAAAAAAAAAAAACCAACTAGCTATTGTTTGGCCATGGTTATCACATCCTACACTTATATGACTGGCTTTTAAAAAATTAAGTGGAGAGCTTTACCTTAATTTCTATTTACTTTCTTTTTTTTTTTTTAAAATCCACCTTATCACTCTAAACCAGGTGCTTTTTTCTAAATTTACATTTATTTATTTTTTGGGAAGGGGAGGTAATTGAGATTAAGTCACTTGTCCAGGGTTACATAACTAGTGTCTGAGGCTGGATTTGAACTCAGGCCCTCTTGAGAGCAGAGCTGGTACGCAATCCACTGTGCCACCTAGATGCCCTTAAACCAAGGCTTCTTAACCTGGGGTCTATAAAATTTTTTCAAGTAGTCTTATATTTCAATGTACTTGGTTTCCTTTCTAATTATTTATGTGTATATTTTATGCATTCTAAAATATTATCCTGAGAAAGGGTCCATCAGCTTTACTAGACCGCCAAAGGGGTCCATGACACAAAAAATAGTCTAAAAATCCCTGTTCTAGATTTGTCTCTGTAATCCGATGGTGTTAGCTATCCCTCCCAAATATGTGTCATTCTCAAATCTCATTAATATGCCACCTAGACTTTATCTACATCACTAATTGCTTGTCGTCCTTCGTTCTTGAAGAGGACCAAAATGACATCAGTCTGCTAGAGTCAAGTTTCAGTGTGTCTGACTGGCTGATCAGATCAACACAAGCTTGGAATGCTCTACCATAGGTTGGGCACAAATAGCCCATGTGAACATTTGGGGTGGATTCTCCAAATTTGTGCATCCTGCTTTTCCTTTGAGATGTTTCAATTCTGCTTTATTCATAGAGTACAGCACCTTCTCTGATGTGGGCATGCCATGCTGGGCGGTCTTGTACCAGTGTTTCCCAAGTCACACAATCAATTCCAAAGTTCTTAAGAGAGACCTTGAGAGTGTCCCTGTATTGCTTCTTCTGACCGTCATGTGAATGCTTGCCCTGTACAGCCTTTTTGGCAAGAGTACATTTTGCATTTGAATAACATGGCCAGCCCATCTGAATTGTGTTCTCTGAAGCAGAGTTTGAATGTTTGGCAGTTTAGTTTGAGTGAGGACCTCAGTGTCTGGTACCTTATCCTGCCAGGTGATCTTCAGAATCTTCCTAAGATAATTCAAATGGAAGCTATTCAGTTTCCTGGCATGGTACTGGTATACTGTCCAGGTTTCACAGGCATACAACAATGATGTCAGCACAATGGCTCCACAGACCTTCAGTTTGGTAGTCAGTCTAATAACTCTTTTCTCCCATACTTTCTTTCAGAGTCTCTCAAACACTGAGCTAGCTCTGACAATGCATGCACCAACCTCACTATCAACATGTACATCCCTGGAAAGTACACTACCAAGGTAAGTGAACTTATCCACAGCATTCAAAACCTCTCCATTTTCTGTAACTCATGGTTCTACGTATGGATGGTGTGGTGGTGACTGATGGAGCACCTGTGTTTTCTTGGTGTTAATTGTTAGGTCAAAATTAGCACAAGCAGCTGAGAATTGATCCATACTTTGTTGCATCTCAGCTTCACAGGCTGCGTTGAGTGCACGATCATCTGCAAACAGAAAATCATGCACCAATACTCCCTCCACTTTGGTTTTGGCTTGTAGCCTTTTCAAATTGAAGAACTTCTCATCAGTATGGAAATTGACCTCGATGCCGTGTTCACCCTCATTGAAAGCATTTGACAACATGGCTGAAAACATCATGCTAAAAAGCATGGGAGCAAGCACACAGCCTTGTTTCACTCCATTGGTGACTGGGAAAAAACAAAAGCATTGTCTATTATTCAGAACTGGGCAAGCATGCTGTCATTAATTTTATGCACAATGCTGATGAACTTCTCTGGGCAACCAAATTTCAACATCATTTTTCATAAGCCCTCATGACTGAAAGTATCAAAGGCCTTGGTTAGAACTACATATATTATGTACAAAGCTCTGTTCTGGTCCTGGCATTTCTCCTGCAGTTGTCGGGCAGCAAACACCATATCGACCATTCCTTGGCTCTTTCTGAAGCCACATTGGCTCTCAGGTAGATAACCATCTTCCAGGTGAAGGATCAGCCTATTCAGGAGGACTCTGGCAAGAATCTTGCCAGCAATAACCAAGAGAGAGAACCCTATCCCGCCCCGTGATTGTCATAGGAGAATCTATTTCCTTTACCGTTATAGAGATGGACAATGGAGGCATAACCTGGACAATTTCAGTCAGCTTTTGCATGAACAATAGACCCCCTACCTTGTATATCTCGGCTGGAATAGAATCAGCGCCAGGTGCTTTGACACACACTGGGGTATAGGGTATGTTCAGGGAAGACTAGTACCTCTGGTACAATGGCTGCTGAGCCCTTTTGAGGTCTTCTTTCCACCTTTGGTGTCCACCTGTTCCACCTAACTCTCACCTATGGCTCCATGAAGGTGTAGCATGCCCAGTGGCTACACCCTGGTAAACCATTTTGGCAGATGTTCTAAACCAGGTTAAGGGTAACTGAGGGGTCTCAAAACTGTTGGTGAGTTGGGGGGGTATCTATCTCAAGCATGTGAAGACTTCTCGTGGTGGACTGGGTGGATGAGAACAATTTGTTCCAATGGCCATGAAGGTAGCTGAAGCAGGTGCTATGGAGCACTTAGAGCTTGGTTAGACACTGAAGATGCCAAGGTCATCATGAGCCATCACTGGTTGTCTTGATGACTCACTGGACTGTGATGACTCTGGAGCAGAGTGAGGCTGATGACTTTGTGCAACTCTGCCTCACTTAAATCCAATTTACGCACGAATCAAAAGACATCACCCACACCATTTTACCATTTTATCTATCTCAGGGTCCTTTGGTGACAGGCAAGTGATAAGCAGCAGTGCGGATGTACTGGGAGCTGCAGTCACAATCCTGCACACAGGTAGCCCAGGCCATAGGGTTGTTTCTCACTGGAAGTAGCGTGGGATTCGGAGGCCCCCTGAGTGTCTGAGCAGGCTTTTAAGGATTGCACTGCTCACCTCCTGGTGTGAGGAAGGGGCCAGAAAAGGTACCCTAAAAATTTTCTGCTTACCCAACCCTGGCCTGATTACCAGGGCAGGTGGGGAATCCCACTCTGTGGTTGAAACACACAAGAAATGTATAAAAACATCTGCAAAGATGATTCCACCTACCATCTTCATCACTAGTAAAAGTGCCGAACATCACACTTATGCTCATTATAGCCTTGATTCCTACTATTCCTCCTCCTTCCAATGATCGACATTCATTTTCTGAAACCTCTCCTGACAAAGTTGTGAGGGAAAACGAGAAGGAAATAATAACTGATTCCAGCACTTTTAAAAAGGATGCTCTTAAAGCAGCTAGAGAAGCAGGGGCCCGAGCTATCAGGTGCACTGCCACTGTGTACTGGAATGACACATTGCTTGGCTCTCTCCTCGTTTTCCAGATGAATTTAAGGATCAGAAACATGTGAGATTGTAGAGGTAAATGTAGGCAAAACTGCTCTGTGGGGTCATGGACTAAAGGCTGTGACCAAATAGAGCCCAATTTATCTTGCAGATCAGAAAATTGAATGGCAATGAATCTTTTTGGTTTCTTCTAAAGGGACTCCCATCCTCATTGTGATAAAGAGACAGGCAGGGCCAGAAAGATTGAGTAAGAACAGAAGAAAAAAAATCAGACAAACAAACAGAACAAAAGAACAAAGGACTAGTACCAGGAAAAGGTTAATAAGTAATTTTCTTCTCTGGGAAAGGTGAACTTTTTTTTTTTTAGTTAAAAACATCCTTTCATTTAGAGTTCATTATTCTCCACTATACCGGGAAGAAAGCCCTCTCTAAAGGGAAGAACTTGGCACAATTAAGTATGGAAACTATGCCTAGGGCTGCAAAGGTAGACAACAGTTTGGGTTCGAATATGTAAAAGTCCTTGACTTTACGTGGAATTTCCTCTCTGTTCATGGCTATGCCATATACTTCCCCTTTTCAAAACCCTGAACTCACTTCGTGAAATCTCCCTCAAGTAACTCCACCTGCCTTTAGTTACCTCAGTTATGCCAAAATTTCTTTACATTCAGGTCTTTATTTAATACATGTGCCTTCTCTTCCTTACACCATCTTGAGGGCCCTGAAAGTAGGGACTATGCCTCATTACAATGCTTCATCTTCCTGTAGTGCCTTGCAAATAGTAGGTCCTCTGTAAATGCTTATTGATTGAATAGATGCATGTCCATCCATCTATTCATTCAACATATATTTCAGCAAATCCCTGTACTAAAACTTTTTAGTCACTGTTCCTTCTACCTCCTCACCTTAACCAAAACTTAGGGATTCCTTGAAGATACTATGTCCCTTGCAATACTCTCCACTTGAGGCAACTCCCTGTATGTATTTTTCTACTTCACAAGGTAAGATAGTATGCAGAACTGAGAGATATGAATATTCCCTGTTCCGCATTGCTGTTACTGGACCATTTTTCTACCATTATTCCTCAGCGACTTTTTGTCTTTTGAGGTCCATGCAATACTCATATTCTCCCTCACCGCATCCATGCTCAAGTCATCTATCAACTTCTAGAACTCTCTCCCAGTATTTTAGATAACTTGTTCTTGGTCAGGTTTAACTTGGGCCAGTCCAGTGGTTCAGAGTCAGGGTCAAAGTGCAATTAGACACAAATGGGTAATAAAGTATTTAATAAAGTGGAGTCAATTATAAGGATAAATAGGGATATAATATTGATTCACATAGAAGAGATTCTCCTTTGTCTTCTCATCTATCACAGTGGCGAACCCAATTGTAGAAGAATATTGATTCACACAGCAGTAGGGATTTCAAGGATGGGAGAGATGGGTGTATTAAAACAGTAGAGAAGGAATCAGGAGATGGGGGAGATGTTGAAGATTAGAGGTGGGATGATGATTGAGGTTGTAATCTGGTGGAGCAGATGGGAGGGAATAGGATCAAGGGCAGATGTAAAGGGATTGGTCTTAGCAGGGTGAAGTACCACTTCGTTGTCAAAGACTGAAGGAAATGAGAGTGGGAGATAATGCCAAGGGATTTTGAGATGAAGAGAAGGGGGAAAGAGCAAGCTCATGTCAAATGGCCTCTGTTTTCTTCGTAAAACAAGAGGTGAGGTCTTCAGCTGAGAGAGGAAGTACCATGAGATAAGCCCTCAAGCTTTTTGGGGGAGGTCAGGATAGTTGTGGGCCAGGAAAGAGCTTATTTGGGTTGTGGCCACCAACAAGATATCTGGCAGCTTCTTATTTTAATGAATTGTTCCTATTAAACAGGCATTAAGCTCGATTGTTTCTAAGTTGTTTAGGAACTGTCAAGTGCTATCAGTATCCTCTGAACTTAAGCACCCTGGCTCGATGCCATGATTGCCCTGTTTTACTTGCTATGTTGTACCTTTGTATTTTCTATTGACTCAGTTACCAAATCCTGTTGATTCCATCACATATGACTTTTTGTCACTATTCCTCCAGCAAATGTACAGGCTCTTATTACTACCTGCCTGCACTAATAAAAAGCTCCCCAACAGTAGCCTTGGAGACAGCATACGTAGTGGAAAAGAAAGAACACAGGTTCTGGAATCAGAGGACTTTAATAATAGGTGATATGAATAATCCCACTGGTCTCAGACACTTAGCTAGTTGTGTGACCCTGGGCAAGTTATTTAACCTCTGTCTGCCTCAGTTGTAAATTGGCAATAATAATAGCAACTAGCTCCTAGGGTTACTGTGAGGATAAAGTGACATAATATTTTAAAAGTGTTTTGATGTATTTTAAAGCATCATATAAATGCTATCTATTACTATTTTAAACATAGTCAAATAACACAAATTCTCACACTGACCAAATCCCAAAATGCATTTCTTATTCTGAATATTATTCTGACATAGTCTGTCATGTTGTGAGCAGAATTCTTTTTCATCAGTTCTCTAGAATCATGGCTGATCATTTAGTTGTTCAGAGGTTTTTAATCATTCAGAATAGTTTTTTTTTACAATATTGTTGTTAGAGTATAAATTTTTCTTCTGCTTCTGCTCTATTCATTCTGCTTTTGACTTTCAAAATTAATTGTATTGCCAACACAATATTCACAGGGCCAATGGCAACTATGAATATACCGGCATAGTTCTGAACTGAAAAATATAAGAGACTCTCTATATGGAAGACAGAACCAAACCATTTATTCAAACACCAGAAAGTTGAATCTCAACACCAGAAAACCAAATCCATCATGGCAACAAAGAAATCCATACACAATAACAAGGCAGGGAGCACTGCCATTCCCAAGCATTCTTCCTTCTAGCACCTTCCCACAAAAAATACTAACACCTAGCTGCTTTCTCTTCCTCCCTCAGCTGTAACTGCTCTGACCAACTTCCTCCACTCTTCCTGCTCCACCCTTCCTTTTCCACCCATTCAGCAAGTTCCTCCTACCACAGAGTCATGTGACTCAGGCTTCCATGTGACTCAGGCAGGTCACATGGGCCTATTAATGGATGGGAAAGATCTTCCCATTAAGTAAAAATACATTAACAATACATTAATTAAACTCAAAGCCTTTGACACCATAATTTAAAAAATTCAATTATATATTTTTTTCATTTAACAAAAATGAGCCTTCCCTCCTTCCCACCTCCTCCCAGCACTGCAATCGAGAAGGAAAGAATCCCTCTGCCCACCCCTGCTACAGACATATGTAGTAAAACAAAACAAACTATCATGCTAACCATGTCCAGATGAATATATCTTAATCTGTTCTCTACTCTGTTGGGTGATAGGTAGCATGTTTCATCAGCAGTCGTCTGGAATGATGGTTGGTCATTGAACTGAACAGCATTCTTAAATCTTTCAACATTGTTTGTCTTTGTAATATCATCAACCTTGTCTAAATTGTTTTTTTCTGACTCTGTTCAATTCACTCTGTATTACATCGAAACCTTTCTAGGTTTTTCTGAAATGATTCTCTTCAATATGGTATTTCATGTCATTCATATGCCATAACTTGTTCAGCTATTACCCAATTGACTAGAACTCTCTCAATTTCCAATCCTTTGCCATTGTAAAAAAGCACCACTATAAATAAGTCATTTTATTCTATCCTAAATCTCCCCAATATATAAACTTAGTAGCAGTATCGCTGGCTCAAAGGGTACACACAGTTTAATAGCTTTTTGGGCATGGTTCCAAATTGCTTTCCAAAATGGCTGGAGGAGTTCAGAGGTCTGCCAACTGTATATTAATGTTTTCCCATTGCCCCTCCAGCATTTGCCATTTTCCTCTTTTGGGGGCATCAACTTTGCCAGTTAGAGTTTGTTTTGCTTAGGAATAAGCCCTCCATTAACCTACTCTTTCTATTACTCCTCCTTTTCTCATCTCTCCTTTCACTCTTGTTTCTCTGTTTTGTGAAGTGTATTTCTATACCCATCATATGTACATGTGCGTGTTTGTGTATGTATTCCTGCCTCTTTTGGCCAGTTCAGATGACAGTGAGGTTCAAATATCATCTGCTCCCCCTGTTGATTTTTCTTTTTTTGAATAGACTTCTCCTTGCCTCCACAATTATGTGAGATAAATTTCTTCACCTTTACTCTTTCATCCTTTCACCAATTATTCTTCTTCCCTTCTCTTCCCATTCTTCTTTTCAAGAGCATCAAAACATAAAACCACCTGAGACCCTGTAACAACAATGCTACTTGCTGCTACTGTGGCTGTATAAGGCCGATAACACCAGCACATAGAAGGGCTGTTAGCACAGGTTCTTTGATCTGCTTTTCTAAGGAAAGCAACTTTAAGGGGTTTACAATCTCACTTTAACTAAACATACATATATAATTCACTTAGTTCAGGGGAAAAAGTCAGCACTCTGAACTTCAGAGCAAATAAAAACAGAAATTACAAACAGAGACAATATAAACAGATCAACAGACAGGTTTTTGTCTGACCATAGAAATACATGCATAGCTACCAGAGAGAGAAGCACCAACATCTGGGTTTTCAAAGTGTGTGTGTGGGTCCTTAACAGCTCCCAGAGTCTCCACACCAATACTCTTCCAATGAGTGTGCCCCCCAAAACAAAATGCCAACCTCAGCATATATACCCTGTTTAGGGCCTTGGGGCTTAGTGCTTACTTAGCAAAAGGGTGTGGGAAAGATCTTTAATCACTAGCACCACATCATATATATTGTTTCCAGTCAATGACTCTTGATTCAAACAAAGGCAAGACTCATCAACGGCACTTAATTGCTGTAGTGCTGAGAAGCACTCCAAAGCAAAAGACAACAAAAAGTCCCACTTTACTTGCTTGATTCAAACAAAGGCAAGACTCAAAAGCACTTGATTGCCTTAAGTGCTGAGAAGCACTCCAAAACAAGAGAACAAAAAGTCCCACCCTTCTTGTCATTACAAGCCCTCTGTATCATTAGATTCCTGCTATGTCTCATGATGATGATAGTATTGTGAGGTGACAGATGTATCATCTCCCCATAAAAATATAAATAGCTTATCAGTGTTTAGTCACTTGTTATTGCTAACTTGTGTTAAAATTTTTATGTTTTTCTTGACTACAATGTTTGTGTTTCAACATTTGTATGCGGGTCTGCTTTTTTCATCAGGGATGCTTGGAAGACTTCTACTTCTTTAAAGATTAATTTTTTCCCTGTGTGGGATTATACTTAGTTTTATAAGTTATACTTGGTTATAAGCCTGAATATTCTTCCTTCTGAAATATCATATTTCAGACTCTGCATTTCTTTATAATGGTGGCTGCTAAATCATGTGTGACCCTGACTACAGCACCTCATTATTTAGTTTTTTTTTCTTTCTGGCTGTTTGCAATATTTTTTCTTTAAGATAGAGTCTCTGGATTTAGGCTTTAATATTCCTGGGAGTTTTCATTTTGGGGTTTCTTTATAGCAGGTGATTGGTGTATTCTCTCTATTTCTACTTTGCTCTCTGGTTCTAAGAGATCTGGAAGTTTTCTTTTATGATTTCTTGGGATATGATTCCTAGGCTCTTTTTGATGTTGATTTTCAGGTAGTTCAATGATTCTTAAATTATATCTCCTTGATTTATTTTTTTCTAATAATTTTTTTTGCTATGAGAGACTTTACATTATTTTTTTCAGTCTTTTGACTTTGTTTTAATATTTCTTGTTGTCTCATGGAGTTGTTTACTTCTATTTGGTTTACTATAATTTTCAGTGAGTGTGTTGCTTGGATAAGGTTTTTGTACCTCTTGAGCCAAGATAATAATTCAATTTCTGATTTTTCTTGTATAGCTCTCACTTCCCCCCCATTTTTCTTCTAGTACTTTTGTTTTTTTTATAAAAATATTTTAAATTCTTTTTAAAACACTTGCTTCATATCTTCCAGGAATTCTAGTTGAATTTATGCCCAATCTGTATTTTTTTCTTTGAGGCTTTGCTTACAGATTATTTTGCAGTCATTCATTTCTTCTGGGTTTGTTTTTAGTGTCAGTATCAGCATAATAGCTTTTTAATGGTGGGATGCTTTTATTGGTGGTTTATTCTTCCAGCCTGCTTTCTGGCTTTAGACTTTGTTAGTGATAGGTCCTATGTGCTTTTGGAGGAAATGTCTAGGATGGTCCTGCTTTTTTAGGTTTTGAGATTTGTGTTATTCTAGGACTCATGGACAGCTCAGGTTGGAGATTTGCAAGACTTTAGAAATCTCACAGTGGTCTAATCAAGGTCTAAGTCTGATCACTGTTCTTCTGTTTTGAGCTTTGCAAGTTTTTGACTTGAATTTGGGCCTGAGCAGCATACTTGTGGGCATACCCTAGCTGTAGTTCTAGAAGACTGCTTCTTGGATTCAGCCACTATCTGGAAAAGCTGGAAAGCTCTAATGGTTAAGAGTGACAGAACTGCAGGGTCCCCTCCCTTTGGTCTGGGATTCATGCCCTGTTTATTCCCTGGCAGGCTTCTGATTGGGAGCTGTAACTGCCAAGAGGTTGAAGAGAATCAGGGTTGAGAAAAAAAGGCCATTGTATTTGGCAGTTAGGAGATCGTTGGTAACCTTTCAGAGAACAGTTTAGTGGAATGATGAAGTTGGAAGCCTGGTAGTAAGGGGTTAAAAGAAGAGAGTAAAAAGAGAGAAATTATCTTTTTTAAGGTAAAGAAGAAGCTCATGGTAAATATAATTTTTTTTCCTGTAAAATGGGAGACAAGATTGTCAGCTGAGAGTGTAGAAGGAATGGGAACCCTGAGGGATTTGAAGGGGGAGGAAAAGATTTGGAAGAACTACTGTGGTGAGTGGGATAGTGAGCTGATAAGTGAAGAAAAGCAGAATTGACTAATGGCAGTGAGGGCCCAGTTGAGATTGTATAACACAAATTTATAGTAGATCTGATTAGAATGGCTACATGATTTCATTCATCTTCACTTAGAAGCACCTTTGTAGGAGGGAAGATGGCTGATGGTGGGAGTGATCCAAGGCAGAGGTTTGGCAGAGTGCAATAGTTGATATGATAAAAAAACTAGGGACTCCAGAGAAGTGGATAGTATAGAGTTGAATTGGTTGACCAAGGTATAAAGATGGGGAAAAGAGGAGAGAGAGACTAGGGCAGGAAGATAGTCTAAGAGAGAATGGAGGAGTCAAGACATTAGAAGTCATGGTATGGATGAAGAATAAATAGGCTTCTGTAAGGGAAGATGGAGGGAGAGAAGAAAACCAATGAATCACAGTTGGATAAAGAAATTTTGGGATTCTTGAACATGGAGATGATACATTTGCGGGTAATGACAAGATCGAGGGTATGACTATCTTTGTGTGTGACTGAGGTGGAATGGTCATGGGAAGTGATGGGAAGTGAGAAAGTTACAGTGGTTAGGGTGCTTGAGGGAGAGGGAAAGTCAATATGTATATTGAAGTCCCCTAGTTTGTGAATAGGGGTTGGGGAGGAGAAAAGGAATGGCTGGACCTGGGCAGCAACTTTCAATTCCAAAAGTGGGAGCTCCCCTTTTGGCTTTATCTCCTACCTCAAGCCTGTTCCCAACTAGGCTCATAACTAAAGAAGGAAGATAAAGATTCTAAGAAATGGAGATGATGGAGTATATTTCAGGCATGATTGATCATCTGTTCAAAGATGGAAGATAGAATATCTTGTATGAGGAAAAGCTAGCTAGCCAATTTAACCAGAATGGAGTATGAGAAGAAAAGTAATGTGAGAAAAGACTAAAAAAGGTGGGTAAAAGTCATATTTTAAATACAAGGCTGAAGATTTTATATTTTGTAATATAGTCAATAGAAAGCCAATGAAAATTTTTGAGTAGGCAAGTAACAGGATCATTTCTGGGTTTTTAGGGATTATTTATATGTGGAGCTGTATAGGAAATAGATTACAGATATGAAACAGATTACAGACATCTGTAGATGTAAGGTCTATTTTCAAGGCATTGTTCTTTGTAATATAACAAATTTCCTCTATAAACTCATATGGCACTCTAACAATAAACTATAATGAAATGTGAGCATTAATAAGGCAAGCCAATTACTGCAGCCCGTTTGTTTAGTCATTATAACAACTAGGCTAATAAATACTCGGAATAGAAGTCTTTGCATATGAAAACTACATTTGTATGTCATTCATACGATTAAATTTATAAAGCAGATATCTTGTGAATTTTTTATTTAAACAACTGAAACAGTAATTTCCTAAGATTGGATCATCTCCATGTTTTATCAATGGATATCTGATTCAGCATTTTAGCTACTACTCTGATTATCTCTGAAGTCTGACCGGTTCATTCACTTGTATGGCTCCTATTCCTGGTATGTTATATGCATGCTATTCCTTAGAGGATCTTTACCCAGAGGATGAAGAGACTATTTAAGAGCTGAAGTCCAAATAACATAACAATGACACCTTTTCAGTATTCTTCCAAATAAACAGGAATTTGGTTAATGCACTCAAATGGTTTGAGCAGGCTGGTTAACCTGTAAATATTGCCCGATGCAAGGAGAATCTGGGGATGGAACTCAGTGGTAAACAAACTTGAACCTTATATTTAAAAAGTTTAAAGATTTTTATTGTTCAGTTCAAAAGCTGCTTGTCTGTGAATCAATACTATTTTTTCTCCGGTTATTTCCTCTACTGCTAGATATATACTAGGCTGAAGCAATCCTTCATCAGTAACTGTTAATTTCTGGTAACTTGACCAGCTTGGGTTCTCTCTCTAAATCCTTCCAGCCCCACATAGATGTTACAGAGGCAAGAACAGATGTGTAAAGGAGATCTCCTAAGGATGCAAAAAGACGACCCATATCCCCAGAACTTAGGACAGAATCTATCACAGAAGGAAACACAGATACGTGCCTGGAAATAGGCCCCCAGTGACCAGGCACTGATGGGATATAATGGATTGAGATACAGCTGTGGAAATAATTCTCCACTGTCCAGAACAAAAAGATAACAAATGTTGGACCTTGTAGTTATTATAGTCTCCTCAAGTTTTTTCCCAAGTTTTTTCTGTGGGTGTGACTGCCCTACTTCACTTTCATTTTTAAAATCTTTGGTCTTCATAATTTGCTGTTCAGAATCCTATAAGAGCCCTTTCTTGCCAACCTAGTAAAGCTTGTACTACTTGGCATGGCATCTGACAATTGAATGCCAAAGAGATATGGTGTCTCTTCAACTGTCTTTCCTGTGAACTGATTGTCTCTTCTGGTTGACAAATAGATGTGTTTGCATTGGTGGGGCTCATGGGGTATGGTTTTAGCATGTGCTCCTAAGTGCTACATAAGCTACCATACGGATGCATTTGGGAATGTTGCTAATTAAAATGAGAGTATATGTAGGGCTTATAAAAGAAATTGATCGAAATAACCATCCTAGTTTGGGTTTTGCACAGACTATTTTTTTCTGTGTCTGTGATTGTTTTTCATATAGATTTTTTTCCTGGTATGCCTTCTCTTTCCTCTGTATTCAGTCCAATTTATTTTTTATTTTACCTTATTATATTGTATATAATTATATATTTATATATAATACATACAAAATATTTTATATTAGTAAGGCAGGCTTATAATGTGTTATTTCTATCTGAAACATTGACTAACATTCTTCCATTATTACTTAGGGTGTACTTTTGCTCCGTGTCACTTCCACAACATCACAGGAGTGACTATATCCAGTCTAAGAACGCTTTAACTCCCTTCATGCAAAATGTTGTGTATTTTTAGGAAGATAGCAAAAGATTTAATTACTTGATATAGTTCTCTCAAAACAGCTCTGAATACTAAAGGCAAAGTTTTCACCATTTAATGTACTGAGAATACAACCAAAAGAAAGCACGGCCACTTGCTACTATACAGCATCATAGCTGGAAGATATTATAATGCAAAGATATTATTTACCATTTACCTTACTCTGGAGATAGGTGCAGATCAATAAAAACTGACCTTCTATAAATCAACACTAACAACTACCTGCCATTTTATTTGTGCTATGTAACTAAGGCCAAAGAGTATAGCTAACTAACTATGAATGGCCTTAACTGACAAAGTTCTCAGGAGTTTATTTGAGGCAAAAATCGATAAAGCTTGCTTATTTATTTATTTATTTTTAGAATTTTTCTCTCTCAGTAGGTCTAAAAGCTTGAAGGACTGAAGAGGTACCAGACATCGTGCTAAGTGCTGGGGAAACGAAGAAAGGTCAAAACAGACCCTGCCCTAAAGGGGGGGATATGGGGAGATGTGTAAGTAACTAGATAAATACAAAATATATACTGAATAGATGGAAAGTAATCTGAAAAGAGAAGGCCCTAGTATCTGGGTCCCCAAGAAAGACCTTCCACAGAAAGCGAGATTTGAACTGAATCTTGAAGGAAGCCATGGAAGTTAAGAGGTGAAAGTGAGAAAGGAGAGTTTTCAAGGTATGGGGGGTGCAGTCGGAATGGAAACAAGGAGACAGAAGTGTCTTATGTGAGGGCCTGCAAGTAGGCTGGTGTAGGTAGAGTGTAAGGTGGTGAATAAAGTATTAAAAATACTGGAAAGGTAGGGTGGGGCCCAGGTATGAAGAGCTTTGAATGCCAAACTAGACTTCATATCCCCTGTAAGTCCCCTTCTCTCCACTCATACCGTTGCTATGTCCATTTGGGCCCTCATAATCTGAGGCCTACATATTGCCATAGTCTTCTGGTTGGCCTCCCTCCCTTTAATCTTTCCCCAGCTCCAATCCATCCTCCAATTAGCTGCCAGTGATTTTTGTAAAGTAAGATCTGACCATGTGTCCTCCCCTCTCCTTCACTTATCAATAAACTCAACGACTCCCTATTACTTCTGGGATCAAATATTAAACCCTCTGTTGGGCATTTAAAGCCCTTCACAATCTGGCCCTTTCCTTCATTTCTAGTCTCCTTATACTTTATTCCCCTCTATGATCCCTCAATCCCCTATGATCCCTCAACACTGACCCTCTTGCTGTTCCTCACACATGACCCTCTATCTTGGGGACTCCATGTCTTTTCATTGGGTGTTCCCCATACCTGGAATTCTTTCACATATCCCCTTCACCTCCTGACTTTCCTGGCTTCCGTCAAGACTCAGCTCAAATTCTGCCTTTTATAGGAGACCTTGCCAGGTCCTTTTTTCTTCTTTCCTCTTTCCACCGAATCCTTCTGCCTTCCCACTGAGATTAGTCTCCAATTACATGGTATATATCTTGAATATACATTTTTTTGCATGTTGTATCCTCGATCAGAATGGGTGCTCCTTCACAGCAACATCTCTCCTTTTGCTTTTCTTTGTATCCCCAATAATTAGCACAATGCTTAAGGTGTAGTAAGCACTTCTTAAATGGTTATTGATTGACTGACTGGCTGATCCTTAAGAGAGTCAGGAGCCATTGGAGTTTGTTGAATGGGGTGTCACATGAGCAGACCTATGCCTTAGAAAAATTACTTTGGCAGATGAATGGAGGATTGGTTGGAGAAGGGAAAGACTTGAAGCAGGAAGGCTAATTAAGGGTTAGTGCAACAGCCCAGGTGAGAAGTCACATGGGCCTGCCCTAGGGTATGGCTGTTTGAGTAGAGAAAAGGGAACGTATGGGAGAGATGCTGTGAAAATGGAAACAAGCTTTGGCAATTTACTAGATATATGTGGTAAGCAAGAGTAGGGATCAACAAAGACACTGGTTTCCTTGCTGTTCCTCACAATGAGCTTCATATCCTATCTTTGCACAGCTGTCCCTCATGCTTGGAATGTTCTCCCTCCCCCCCTCCACTTATTAGAATCCTTAGCTTCTTTCAAGATTTGACTTATGCACCACCTTCTGTAAGAAGCTGTTTGTGGTCCTCCCAGTTGTAAATCCCTTCTTTCAGATTACCTTCCATTTACTTCATATGTGTCTTTTATGGACTTATTTATGTATATGTTGTCTCCTCCATTGAAATGTTATTTCCTTGAGGCCAGGGACTGCTGTTGCTTTTTATTGACAACTCCATGTTGTCAATAATGTTGACAACTCTATGTTTATCACAGTGCTTGTCATCTACTAAACTCTTAATAAATGATCGCTGATACTTTAATTAAGCTATTATTTTGATTAATTTTTCATAGAATTTCTAAGGTCCTTTAAATAAAGTATTTTATCTGTAAGCCCTCAATAATCAATCAAAAATATTATTGATTGCTTGTTTTCTAACATTTTTGGCAATTATGTCACATCTACCTTTTGTAATGAAAGTTGTCCTCTCAAAGATCAATTATTTATTCTGTTTGGACTGGTTATCCTACTAAAATGAGACCTACAGTAATTAGAATCTTTCATTTAAGTTTGAATTCAGATGAAATAAAATTATTCTTGTGTTTCAAAAGGATAAAAATTTCTATTTTTAACTTCTTCAGAATAATTTTCCTCTTTTATGCACCCCTTCTGACTTGTTTTCTCCTCTCACTTAGGGGAACCTTTATTCTTCCCTGTCCTCTATTCTAGTAGCTGTGTCTACACCTACAGCTGGCTCAGTGATTTTGACTGGAGTGGTCAGTCATTTCTGTCAAACCACAGTCATTTTAATTAAGTTCTTCAGTTAAGTGACCTGCATAAACAGCTCAGTTGATATGCCACTTCTATCCAGGTCTTTTTCCTAGAATTCCAAAGTGAATAAATGTGGATGACAGTTCAAATGGAAGCCTTTTCTTGGAGAATCATATCATAGTCTGAGTTCTATCTCCCTTTGCATAAGGTAAGAGAGAATGCTATACCATAAAAACGTCATGTACTCTGCATAAGTCAGATATTATCTAACTCAATTCTAACCTTTAGAGTACATTAAGTTCAATTTAACAGTTATTTGTTTCATGCTTATTATGTGGTGGGCATGTCAAGGAGTACAAAGAAGAATGAGACATGGTCCCTGATTTCATGTTTACTCTCACTAAAATAAGGTAGAATGTGAAGGTGAAATAAAAAAAAAAGTACGTAATGCTATGACAATTCCGAAGAGATATTTGTTACTTGGCCATGGAGAAAAGAAATGGAAGATGGATAGAATTAGATCCATTTTTCCTAATATCTTCTTAAATTTTTACTTTCTTATATAGCACATCAGAAATTGAGGCATAGGGTCTAAATGTGGTGTTTCTATTATCACTGAGCATGAAAATAGCAGGAGGCCAGGTGGCTCGGTGAATTGAGTGGTTGGCCTGGAGTCAGAAAGAACTGAGTTCACATCTGACCTCCGAAACTTATAGCTATGTGACCTGGGACAAGTCACTTAATCTCTGTCTGATCCCCTGGAGAAGGAAATGGCAAGCCATTCCAGTATCTTTGCCAAGAAAACCCCATGTGGGGTCATGAAGAGTCAGACACAACTGGATGACTGAACAACAACAACAAAACCAGAGCAAACAGTTGGAGGCTTTACCCCTTTGGAATCAGGGCCAATGGAGGAATTTTGTTGGTGCCTCCCACTGAATATGTTTGCTGGTCCTTCATTCTGGAAGAGGACTAAAATGACGTCCCCATGTTGGAGTCAAGTTACAGTGTGTCCAACTGTGTCTGATCAGACCAATGTGAGCTTGGAATGCTCTACCACAGGCCTGGCACTAATAGTCAATGTGAACATTTGGGGTGGAGATGTCTCTAAATTTGCTCATGTTTCTTTTGAGCTATTGCAATTCTGCTCTGCTCATAGAGCACAGTGCCACCTTCGATGTGGGCACTCCATGCTTGGCGGTCCTTTGCTAGCATCTCCCACGTCATGCAATCAATTCCAAAGTTCTTCAGAGAGATCTTGAGAGTTTGTATTGCTTCTTCTGACCACCATGTGAGGGTCTGCTTTTTGTGAATTGTCCATTAAAAAGTCTTTTAGGCAAGTGTACACTTGGTATTCAAATAACCTGGCCAGTCCATTGGAGTTGTGCTCTGCAGTAGAATTTGGATGCTTGGCAGTTTAGTTTAAGAAAGGACCTCAGTGTCTGGTACCTTCTCCTTATTCTATCAGAATCTTCCTAAGGCAATTCAAATGGAAGCAATTCAGTTTCCTGGCATGGCACTGGTATACTGTTCAGGTTTCATAGGCATATGACAATGAGGTCAGCACAACGACTTTGTAGACCTTCAGTTTGGTAGGCAGTCTAGTACCTCTTCTCTCCCACATCTTCCTTCAGGGCCTCCCAAACACTGAGCTAGCTCTGGCAATGCATGTGTCAACCTCATTATCAATGTATACATACCTACAAAGTATACTGCCATGGTAAAGGAACTTATCCACAGTATTCAAGACCTCCATTTGCTGTAACTGATGGTTCCATGGTTGGTGGTGCTGCTGGCTGATAGAGAACCTGTGCTATCTTGCCAAACTCCTCTGATCCTTCACCAGGAAGACGGTCATATTCCTGAGAGTCAGTGTGGATTCAGAAAGGCCTGAGAAATGGTTAATATGGTGTTTGCTGCCTGGCAACCCCAGGAGAAATGCCAGGAGCAGAACAGAGGTCTACACACATTCATCAATCTAACCCGCTAAATATAGTTATTTGTGGAGTATTTCAGTGCCCATCATAGATATCATATGCTCCCTGATGAACTAAACAACCAAGTTAGAACTATTATAAAAATTGCAAGGTTGGGAAGTAGATCCATTGCCAATCCAAAAAATGGAATCTGTGATTCCATGTCATGCTGGGTGTGGAACCATAAAATTCCCCTAACTATGAATGCACTCAACTAGGCTCCTTGGGCCAATTGTAGCATTAGAGCATCCATCTAACCCAAGTAGCCTTCAACTTATCCCCAACAGGTAAACTGGCCCTCTTACCCCATCTTAGGGCAAGAGGTTTACTCTTGCTATTAATAGCTACATCATCATGCTCTTGACTGCCCTAGTCACGTGCTCTACCTCCCAGGTACATATTTTGAAGGCAAGCCAATGCAACTCTAGAAAAGGGCTCAATTCCCTGGCCTATAAGTTTCTTGGCTCTTGTCTCTTACTTAATAAGAATGTACTGCTTTGGCCCTTCCTTATTCCTTTACTGTCATAGTCTCATGGGACTCAAGGTCTCTACCACCTCAGAAAGGCTCCATACCCCTATGAAAATAACCCATGTCTCCCTCAAAAGGCAGTTTTTCTTTCTTCTATAATGGTTCAGACAAATCTTCCCAGAAAGGTCTTAGGGAATCAAGTGATGGCATTTTTGGGAGACCTTGCTTTCTAACAACATCAGGGAGCTGAAACCATTGATATGTAACTATGGTAAATAGATATTTATATGGAAGAAAGAAGATCCCTTTAGGCAATGTGGTGGTAATCAGGAGTCCCTGGATGAGGTGAGGGATCCAGCCCCTATGGAATAAGAGAATAGCGCCTATCAGAGGCCTCTAAAAGGGCAAAGATTTGTTATCATTCCCCTGATGGTATTCCTACGGAAGCAGAGGTTTTGTTGGTGGCCCAGAAAAGATTGAGCGAATGGTGATGAAAGAAGAGCATTGATATCAACTCAAATACCAGAACACGTTGCATGCATTTTGACCTATAACCTTTTGGCTATTTCACTGCAAATGACTCTGATGTGTTGTACCCTAGGTATTCTCCCTTGGGCCATGGCACTGATGTTTTTAGTGCTATTCTCACTCATTGTCAGTCCCTTTCATCAAGAAAACTACTGTGAAGTGCAAAGATTTAGCATCACTCAACATATGGACTAGATCATCGAGATCTGTGATTCATTCTGAAAGAGGAAGGCAAAGCCTACGATCTCTGGTCTTCATTTTCTTCTGCCTTTTTGGGTGCTCCTTCTGATTGCTGTTAATTTTTAGGGGGGCTATATATCTGTTTTATTTTTGCTATCTTTTTAGTTTAATTTTTTTCTCCTGAACCTGTTTGGTCTAGTAAACGTTCTAAAGTCATTTAAATGGTGGAAAGGACCTTAGAGGCCACCTGTTCCAGCTCCCATGTTTAATAGATGAGGAAACTGAAGGCGGTTAAACAATTTGGGAGATTAGGGAGATTAAATAATTTGCCCAAGATGACATAGGTAGCAAGGAACATAGTCAAGATTTGAGAAGTATTCTTGTGATTCTAAACCCTGAACTCTTTCCACTAAACTTCGCTGTAACTGGTAATATCATAAAAGTTGTTAGTTGTTAACTAACATGATAACATTAGAAAGTACATTGAAAAGTCTGATAATAATAATAATGATACCTAGCATTTATATAGTGCTTTAAGGCTTACAAAACAAGTCATATATGTTTAATTTTCTTCTCACAATAACCATGGAAGCTATTATTATCCTCATTTTACAGAAGAGGAAACTGAGGCAGATAGAGATTAAATGACTTTCCCAGAGTCATACAGTGAGTGTCTGAGACCAGGTCTGAACTCTGATTTTTCTGACTTTATGTGCTGATGGCCAAAATTCTTATCTTTTTTATATCACAGACCTCTTTGGCTAACAGGTGAAGCTTATGGACACTTCAGAACAATTTTTTTTCTTTTAAAATTCTTATTGATATTATCTGTTTTTACATTTCCTGAATTTCTTCTTCTCCCTCCATGTGAGCCATTTCCTATAACAAAGACTTTTTTTTAGAGAAAAAGATGAAGAGAAAAACAATCCTGACAAACCTGATAAGTGACAGATAGTGAAGTTTTTGATTTTTTAAAAATTCAATCTGTTACTCTTTTGTTTTATTGTGTTGTTTAATCCATTCACATTTAAAACTATGAGATAGGTTTATGTTTTTATCTGTGTCTTTAATATAGCTTTCTTTCCTGAATTAAGATTTTGAAAAATTCTTCCTCTTTGAAGATATTACTACTTCTTTTTCTTTCTTTCTTTTCTTCCTGTTTTCTTTTGTTTTGTTTTTAACATTTTTATTTAAAGTTTTGAATTCCAAATTCTATCCCTCCCTCCCTGAGATGGTAAGCAATCAGATATAGGATATACATGTACAGTTACGTAAAACATTTTCACATTACTCATTTTGTGCAACAAGACTCGAAAGAAAGAAAGAAAGTGAAAAACAGCATGCTTCAGTCTGTATTCAAATATATCAGTTCTTTCTTTGGAGGTGGATATTATGCTTCATCATTAGTCCTTTGAGATTGTCTTGGATCATTGTATTGCTGAGAATAGCTAAGTCATTCACAGTTCTTCATTGAACAATATTGCTTTTACTGTGTCCAACATTCTCATGATTCTGTTCACTATGCATCAATTCAGTTTTTTCTGAAATCATCCTGCTTGTCATTTTTTATAGCACAATAACATCCTATAGTATCCACTACAATCATATACCACAGCTTGGTTAGCCATTCCCCAATTGATGGGCATCTCTTTGATTCTCAATTCTTAGCCACCACAAAAAGAGCTACTACAAAAATTTTTGTACAAATAGGTCCTTCCCCCTCACCTTTTTTGGTTGTTGTGTGATACAGACATAGCAATGGTATTGTTGGAACAAAGGGTATGAACGGTTTTATAGCCCTTTGGGCATAGTTCCAAATTGCTCTCCAGAATGGTTGGGTCAGTTCATAATTCCACCAACAGTGTACTGGAGTCCCAGTTTTCCCATATCCCCTCCAATATCTAACATTTTCCTTTTTTGTCATATTAGCCAATCTGATAGATGTGAGGTGGTACCTCAGAGTTGTTTTAATTTGCATTTCTCTAATCAATAGTGCTACCAAGCATTTTTTCATATGACTATAGATAGCTTTGATTTCTTTGTCTGAAAACTGCCTGTTCATATCCTTTGACCATTTATCAATTGGGGAATGATATTACTATTTCTTGGGCTATTTTAAAGAAACCCTATTTCCCTAAACTCTCTTCTAGTCACCCTTAAATTCTGCCCTCCATTCCTTGACTTGTGAATGGTCAAACTATACAAAGACAGTTTTCAGAAGAAGAAATCAAAGCTATCAATTGTCATACGAAAAAATGCTGTAAATCACTAGTAACTATAGAATGCAAATTAACACAACTCTGAGGTACCACCTCACACCTGTTGGATTGGTTAACTTGACTGAAAAGGAAAATGACAAATGTTACAGGAGATAAGGAAAAATAGGGACATTAATGTGATGTTGGTGGTGTTGTGAACTGGTCCAGCCATCTTGGAGAATAATTTGGAAGTCTGCCCAAAGGGCTATAAAATTGTGTAGACCTTTTGACCCAGCAATACCACTACCAGCTCTATATCCCAAAGAGATCAAAGAAAAAGAAAAATGACCTATGCATACAAAAATATTTATAGCAACTTTTTTTTTGTGGTGGCGAAGAACTGGAAATTGAGGAGATGTCCATCAACTGGAGAATGGCTGAACAAGTTGTGGCATATGATTATGATAGAATACTGTTATGCTATAAGAAATGATGAGGGCAATGGTTTCAGAAAAACCTGGGAAGACCTACATGAACCAACGCAGTGAAGTGAGCTGAACCAGAATATTGTACACAGCAACAGTAATATTATAATGATGGTCAATTGTGAAAGACTTAGCTACTCTGATCAATACAATGATCCAACACAATTCCAAAGGACTCATGATGAAAAACTTCATCTACCTCCAGAGAGGGACCAATGAACTCTGAGTGCAGATTAAAGGATTTTTTTCACTTTATTTTTCTTGCCCCCTCTCCTTTTTTAAAAAAAATTGTGGCTAATATAGAAATGTTTTACATAACTTGACATATATGATGAGCATTATATTATTTACCTTCTCAGTTAGAGAGGGAGAGACTGGAGGAAGAGAGAGAACTTAAAACTCAAGATTAAAAAAAGGATGGAAAAATAAATAAATAGAAAATTCCTTCCTTTTCCTCACCCCTCTCCATTTGTTATCCTTTCCCATAGTTTTGGATTTTACTTGTTAATTCCTTTTTCATTCTTCCTTTTTTGCAGTTATTTAGTTCTTCTCCTTTTTCTTTCTCCATTAGTTGATTAAACTCCTCCCTTCCTCTTTTTCCCTTCAACTTATTCTGTTAGTTTTTAAAATATTCTGTGTATTTTTCTAAAAAGGATTTCTTTACTTTGTTCTCATTAAATCTCTTTTCTGTCTTTTTTAAACTTTCATTCTTTGCTTCATGGTTCTTATACTTCTTTATTTCTTCTTCAAACTGTGTTCCTCATGGAATTAAAGCTTTTTCTCTTTTACTTCTTTGGAAAGACTTGCCAATGCAGATCGAAGTTTTTAAATTCTGTCAATCATTTCTCATGTATAGGCCTCTGAGAAACATGCTCACTCTAAACAAAGAACAATACTCATTGTGAAGCCAGGAAAGTTCTCATTTTATTTTAGCCAATTATTCTACACGCATAGTGAATGGGTACCTCCCATGTAGAGAGTATAGCCTGCTCAGACAAATGCCAGCCTTTTTATGCTATTCCCAATTCGAATTTCCCCCCTTGCTTTCCATTGGCTAGATGCAACCTCCTGAACTTCCCACGTCATGCCCCCCTAAAACAGCTTGTTAAGCATGTGTACAAACTTCTAACCTTTTACCTGATCAGAAGCCTGGTTCTTCTAGGTCACAGCTCTGAGTAGAACCAGTCACCTCTGACTCACATTTTGCTATCACTCACAGCTTTGAGGAATGCTTTTAATCCTGTGGAAACATAATTCCTCCTATTGTTTCTCACAAGCCACACATTCTGCTTTGAAGAATCTTATTTCTTTCTTATACCATTCAGGAACATCCTGCTGTGATTCCATACTCTCTGGAGGATCTAAAGGTTTCATTGCCTCATCATGCATTGCTTCATTTTTTTGGTCTTGTTATATTTACTAAGAGATTTCTGGGCTTATTTAAATGCCCTGGAGGCCATCTTCCCTTCTGTTATCAATAGCTAACCTCTTGATTTATCTGCTTGCACTCAATGTTACTAATTGAATTTTCTTCTTCTGATTTTTTGATAACATTAGTCTTTTTTTCTTTTATTCCCCTATCACTCAGTTTCTGATTTCCTATCTTTTGATTGCAGATCTCCTGCAGGTCAGAATTCAAAGATGCCGCTCAACTCTTCCCACACTGGGAAATTCACTTTTGACTGCCGTCAATTCCTGCACCAAATGACTTGTGGTCCCAGCCAGATTCCAATCTCTTTTCCTTCAGGCACCCTGCTCCAATTCTCTTTGTTATTTGAAATAAAGTTCAATGGCTGAGTTGCCCCAGCGAGAGCAAACTTCTGATTTCCTGTCTCCACTTCCCTTGAGGTCATTAATCACCAGTCACCCACAATGCTACATCACCACAGGATGTCTTCTACCCTCTCTTCTACCTCCATCCTTGTTTTAAACTTGTGCTCTGTCTTTCTCATTTTTTATATATTCATTTCCCTTGTAACACTCCCTGGGGTCCCTCCAACTTTTATAGGGATGAAAGATATTGCAAACTTGATTACATTCCTCTTTTAGGTAACCCATAAACATTATAAGAGGTGAGAATTGGCTCATCTCTGCTTTTCTCATTTAAACACTGAAAGTCAAAGTCAAAGCATCTGGGTTTCAAATCTGTGCTCAGCCACTTACCATCTGTGGGACCTTAGGGAATTCATTCGGCTCCTTTAAGGCTAAAGCATACTTATCTGGAAAATGAGGGGGTTAGATTTGATGACCTCTAAGGTTCCCTCCAGTCCCAGATCTATGGTCCCGTGGTCCTATTAGGAACCCCTTGATGTATGAACCCTTGGCTAACCTGGGATCTTAGAATCTCTCACTAGACATCATCCTGGCTTCAGGCTACTTTTTATGATGAAATAACAAGCAAGAGATGGGATTCTTGCATTCTGATGCTAAGGTTTATTTGAGCAAGTATATGTAATTAAAGCAAAGATCCTTTTAGTATTGAGTAGTTCTTGGCCTCTTAATGTGTGTCTGTCTGTTATATAGCTTCCCTTGTCTCTTTTAGTCCCTTAGGGATATACTGAATCCCTCTGGAGTGACTTATAGAAAATGGGAAGCCCCCATCAGAGGCTTTAATCTGTATATGTTACTAATCACTGAGCCAAACCTGACTACCCAGATGTAGCCATAGTTATTATCAGGGCCCAGGACCTGCTGCATATTTTGACATTTGGGGGATACTTGAGTGCTTTCTTGAGCACTTAATGAGAGCAAATTTAATGCCAACAGGAAGAAGATTTATGATAAAAGAAAAAAAATTGATGGAAAAGATGTTGGCATCTTGAAACACAAGATGAGTAACATAAGCTAAGTTCTAGACCTATGGATACAAAAGAAAATAGGTGGTACTGTACGATAGAGGGAAATGATGGCAGGGAGTATCTTGGTGGTTTGTCATCTATACAATACATCACATTCTACCTACATAAAAGAACACAAGGAGCTCTTGCACGTGATGCGCCTTTATATAATAAGTAAATTCTTTTCACACTGGATATTTCCCAGAACAACTTTGTGTCTGCTCCCTCCTCAGCTAGGCCCTATGGTAGGTGATTTTCTCTTGTGGTCCCATAGTTAAGTCTATTCTTATGGGCTTCAGGCCTATAAAGAGTCTTCCCATGCTCCTCCCAACTTTGACTTTCTGGCCATAGATCTAGGGAAGTCCCTCTCTTTTCCTTCTTCTCCTCCCATTAATATACATCCAGAGAATTCCCAGCAAACTGGCATAAGAAAGATCCTTATTTCTCTGTTTTTGCCTTAAGAATTCTTCCTTTTAAGTATCAGGCAGTCTGCCTTACTTGGCATGTGCTTGCTCATTTCTCTCTTCTCTGGGATCTGGATTCTGGAAGTTCTATCTTTCTCACTCTACCTGCCCTCTTTATTCAGGCTGCAATTAAGGCTGAATTTTTGCTCTCCTGCTGAAATTAGGTTTTTTTTTTCTCCTGTGAAACTATGCAGGATTCTAGATCCTATTTTTTTCATTGCCACGATGACTGCCATACTCTAGTGCTAATAAAAAGTGGCTAACTTTCTTTGCCTTTCCTCTTGCTCCATGACTATGCTTTCTTTTCCAACTCCCTTAATTTTAGAAATGAGGAGACTGAGGCTTCCAAAGGAAAGCACTTGCTGAAGATCCCCTGGCTAGAAAATAGCAAAGTCAGAACTAGAACCCAAGCCTTCTGACCCTAAGTCCGGTGCTCTTTCCACTGTACTGGCTTGTCTAGTTTAGGTTATTTCCTAGGAAGTTGCTAATTCATGAACTCCAGGTTTCACAATACTTAACAGTGGTTGAGACCTGTAGTATGTGCTCCCAATAAATTCTATCTCCCAACCTGCCCAATGATCAGTCTTAATGACTCAGGCAGTAATTTATTCCTTAGTGTGCAAAGGCTCAAGGCTATATTTTTTGGGGGATTAGGCAGTCTTTAAATAAAGAAGTGAGTGGTATAGGAGGAGGACAGAGGGAAGTAATAATATGTTTGACCTGGGTTATTGACTGAATGAATACATGAATGAAAAAGTATTTCTTAAATACTTGCTATGCATCAGGCATTGTACAATGCACAGGAGATGGAAATACAAAACTGAAACAATCTCTGTCCCCAAGGAGCTTACACAGATAGTGTGTTGGTCTGGGAGGTCAGGGATGGTGAATGGAACAATAATCTCTTTCATAAAAATTGAATTTTATTTTTTAGATGAACAAATATTTAATTTTTCTCCTTACTATCTCCTCCAATTTGAAATAAAATAAAGACAAACAACAAATATACACAGTTAAGCAAAACAAATTCCTGCATTGGTCAAGTCTAAATAGGTGTGTCTTATTCTACTTCTTGAGTCCATCTCTTGTCTGGCTGGCTGTAGATATGGAGCAAACTTCATTATCAGATCTTTGGAATCAATCATAATTGGTCTTTGTGTTCCTCAGGGATCAATATAAAAGTCAAAGTTCCTTTGTTTTATACCAGGCCTGCACAACTTGCAGCTTGTAGACCTCTGTCATTTGCAGCATGCCAAGGGATTTCCTCTGTATACAAAAGATGCTTTCCTTTGCATTTTTCATTGGTTGCCCAAAATCCTTTGGTGTGCTGCAAGTGGCCAGAGGGCCTTAAGTGGCCCATGGGCCACAAGTTGTGCAGGCCTTTTTTAAACAAATTTTGTGGTTATTGCATATACTGTACATTTTTTTTTTCTGCATTTATTTTTTCTTTTTTCAAAAGTTAAGTAAAGTTTAATTCTTTGCCAATTCTTTTTTTTTCTTAATAGTATTTTCCCTCAATTACATGTAAGGATATTTTTTAACATTCATTTTTGTAAAATTTTAAGTTCTAAATTTTTTTCCTTCCCTCTTTCCTTTCCCCCCTCACCAAGACAACAAGCAGTCTGATATAGGTTTTACATGTACAATCATGTTAAATATATTTCCACATTATTCATATTGTGAAAGAAGGATCAGAACAAAAGGGAAAAACCACAAGAAAGAAAAAACAACAAAAAACAACAAGAAAATGAAAATAGTATGCTTTGATCTGCATTCAAACTCCATAGTTCTTTCTTTGGATGTGGTTAGCATTTTCCAGCATGAGTCTTTTGGAATTGTCTTGGATCATTGTATTGCTGAGCAGAGCTAAGACTATCATAGTTAATCATCACACAATGTTGCTGTTACTGTGTAAAATATCCTTCCAGTTCTGTTCACTTCACTCAGCATCAGTTCATGTAAGTCTTTTCAGGTTTTTCTGAAATCTGCCTGTCCATCATTTCTTATAGCACCATAGTATTGCATTACATTCATATACCACAACTTGTTCAGTCATCCCCCAATTGATGGGCATCCTCTCAATTTCCAATTTTTTTTTGCCACCACAAAAAGAGCTGCTATAAATGTTTTTGTACATACAGGTCCTTTTCCTACATGTATGATCTCTTTGGGATACAGACTTAGAAGTGGTATTGCTGGGTCAAAGGGTGTGCACTTTTTATAGTCCTTTGGGCATAGTTCCAAATTGCTCTCCAGAATGGTTGGGTCAGTTCACAATTCCACCAACAATGTATTAGTGTTCCAATTTTCCTACGTCTTCTCCAACATTTGTCATTTTCCTTTCCTTTCATATTAGCCAATCTGATATGTGTGATGTGGTACCTCAGAGTTGTTTTAATTTGCATTTCTGTAATCAATAGTGATTTAGAACATTTTTTCATATGATTACAGATAGCTTTAATTTCTTCATCTGAAAATTGCCTGTTCATATCCTTTGTTTATTAATTGGGGAGTGACTTGTATTCCTATAAATTTGACTCATTTCTCTATATATTTTAGAAATGAGGCCTTTATCAGAAACACTGGCTGTAAAAATTATTTCCCAGCTTTCTGCTTCCCTTCTAATCTTGGTTGCATTGGTTTTGTTTGTGCAAAACCTTTTAAATTTAATGTAATGAAAATTATCCATTTTGCATTTCATGATGTTTTCTGTCTCTTATTTGGTTTTAAATTCTTCCCTTCTCCATAGATCTGACAGGTAAAATATTCTTTGCTCTCTTAATTTGCTTATGGTATCATTCCTTATGTCTAAATCATGTACACATTTCAACTTTATCTTGGTATAGGATGTGAGCTGTTGGTCTATGCCTAATTTCTGACATACTGTTTTTCAGTTTTCCTGGCAGTTTTTGTCAAAAAGTGAGTTCTTATCCCAGAAGCTAATGTCTTTGGGTTTATCAAACAGTAGATTACTATAGTCATTGCTATGTCTTGTGTACCTAACCCATTCCACTGATCCACCAATCTATTTCTTAGTCTGTACCAAATAGTTTTGATGATTGCTGCTTTACAATACAGCTTTAGATCTGGTACAGCTAGGCCACCTTCCCTTGCATTTATTTTCATTAATTCCCTTGATATTCTGGACCTTTTGTTCTTCCAGATGAATTTTGTTATTATTTTTTCTAGCTCTATAAAACAATTTTTCAGTAGTTTGGTATGGCACTGAATACGTAAATTAATTTAGGAAGAATTGTCATTTTTTTATTATATTAGCTCAGCCTACTCATCAGCAATTGATAATTTTCCAATTGTTTAGATATGACTTTATTTGTGTGAAAAGTTTTGCAATTGTGTTGATATAGTTCCTGTCTTTGTTTTGGCAGGTAGACTCCCCAATATTTTATATTGTCTACAGATATTTTAAGTGGATTTTCTCTTTCTATCTCTTGCTGCTGGGCTTTGTTGTTAACATATAGAAATACTGATGATTTATGTGGGTTTATTTTACATTCTGCAATTTTGCTAAATTTGTTAATTGTTTCAAATAGTTTTTAGTTGATTCTTTAAGATTCTGTAAGTACACCATCATATCATCTGCAAAGAGTGATAGTTTTGTTTCCTCATTGCATATTCTAATTCCTTAAATTTCTTTTTCTTCTCTTATTAAAAATGGTAACATTTCTAGTACAATATTGAATAATAGTGGTGATAATGGGCATCCTCATTTAACCCGCCATCTTATTGGGAATGCTTCTAGCTTATCCCCATTACATGAAATGCTTGCTGATGATTTTAGATAGATGCTGCTTATCATTTTAAGGAAAACTCCATTTATTCCTATGCTTTCTAGTGTTTTTAATAGGAATGGGTACTGTATTTTGTCAAAAGCTTTTTCTGCATCTATTAAGATATTAATGATCTATTGATGATTTCTGCTAGTTTTGTTATTGATGTGGTCATTTATAATGATAGTTTTCCTAATATCAAACCAACCCCTGCATTCCTGGTATAAATCCCACCTGCTCATGGTGTATTATCCTCAAGATAAATTGCTGTGATCTCTTTGCTAATATTTTATTCAAAGTTTTTGTACCAATATTCATTAGGGAAATTGGTCTATAATTTTCTGCTTCTGTTTTGATTCTTCCTGGTTTATGTATTAGCACCATACTTGTGTCACGAAAGGAATTTGGTAGGACTCCTTCTTCACCTATTTTTTTCCAAAGAGTTTATATGTTATTGGAATTAATTGTTCTTTATATGTTTGATAGAATTCACTCATAAATCCACCTGGCCCTGGAGATTTTTTCTTAGGGAGTTAATTGATGGTTTGTTTGATTTCTTTTTCTGAAATGGGGTTAAATATTTCATTTCCTTTTCTGTTAATCTGGGCAATTTATATTTTTGTAAATATTCATCCATTTCACTTACATTGTCAGATTTATTGTCAGACAGTTGGGCAAAATAGCTCCTAATTATTGCTTTAATTTCCTCTTCATAGGTGGTGAATTAACCACCTATTTTCATTTTTGATACTGGTAATTTGATTTTCCTCTTTCTTTTTTATCTTATTTATTTATTTAGGAGGGGGGAAGGCAGGGCAATTGGAGTTAAGTGACTTGCCAAAGGTCAGTGTGTCAAGTGTCTGAGGTCAGATTTGAACTCAGGGCCTCCTGACTCCAGGGTCAGTGCTCTACTCACTGCACTACCTAGCTGCCCCTCTTCTTTCTTTTTTAAAATCAAATCAACCAGAGGCTTATCTATTTTATTGGTTTTAAAGCCAGCTCTTAGTTTTATTTATTAGTTCAATAGTTTTCTTACTTTCAATTTTATTAATCTTTCCTTTGATTTTCAGAATTTCTAATTTGCTATTTAATTAGGGATTTTAAATTTGTTCTTTTTCTAGCTTTTTTAGTTACATGCCCAATTCATTTATCCCCTCTTTCTCTATTTTATTCCTGTAAGCATTTAGAGATATAAAATTTTCCCTAAGGACTGCTTTGGCTGCATGCCATAAATTTTGGTGTGTTGTCTCATTATTGTCATTCTCCTTGATGAAATTATTGATTGTTTCTATTATTTGTTGTTTGACCCATTCATTCTTTAGGATTAGATTATTTTGTTTCCAATTAGTTTTTAGCCTATCTTTCCATGGCCCTTTATTACATGTAATTTTTGTTGCATCATGATCTGAAAAGGATGTATTTAATATTTCTGCCTTTCTGCTTTGGATTGTGAGGTTTTTAATGCCCTATTGCATGGTCAATTTTTGTGTAGATGCCATGTGCTGCTAAGAAAAAGGTATATTCTTTGCTATTCCCATTGAATTTTCTCTAGAGGTCTATCATATCTAACTTTTCTAAAATTCTATTCACCTCAACTTCTTTCTTGTTTATTTTGTGGTTAGATTTATCTAGCTCTGAGAGGAGAAGGCTGAGGTTTCCCACTAGTGTAGTTTTGCTGGTCTATTTCTTCCTGTAATTCACTTAACGTCTCTAAGAATCTGGGTGCTATACCACTTGGTGCATACATGTTTAGAATTGATATTACTTCGTTGTCTATTGTACCTTTTAGCAAGATGTACTTTCCTTCCTTACTTCTTTTAATTAGATCTATTTTTCCTTTTGCTTTGCCTGAGATCAGGATTTCTACTTTTGCTTTTTTTTTAACTTCAGCTGAAGCATAATATATTCTTTTCTACCCTTTTACCATTACCTTACATGTATCTCTCTGCTTCAGAAGTGTTTCTTGTAAACAACATACTGTTGGATTCTGGTTTTTAATCCACTATGCTATTCACTTCTATTTTATGGGAGAGTTAATCCCATTCACATTCACAGTTATGATTACTAACTGTGTGTTTTTCTCCATCCTATTTCCTCTCCACCCCTGTTTATACTTTTCTCTCTCCTTTCACCCTGTCCCTTCTCACCAGTTTTGCTTCTACCACCTTCCTCATTCTGCCCTTCCTTCTATCACCCCCCTTTGCCTTCCTAAGTCTGCCCTCTCTTCTGCCCTCCTTTCTATCAGCCCCCCACTTTTCTTTTTCTTTACTCTTTGCCCTCCTACATCCTTATAGGGTAAGATAAATTTCTATGCCCAAATCAGTGTGTATGTTATTCCATCTTTGAAATAAATCTGATGAGAGTAAGGTTCAAACAATGTTCATCCCTTCTGTTCTTTCCTTCTATTGTAATAGGTCTTTTGTGCCTCTTCATGTGGTGTAATTTACCCTATTCTGCCTCTCCCTTTCCTCTTTTCCCAGTACAGTTCTTTTTAACCCCTTAATTTTATGTCATCACATCAAAATCAACTTATACCCATACCTTCTAACTGCCCTAATAGAGGTACAGTTCTCAAGAGTTGCAAATATCATCTTCATGTGTAGCGAAAGCAGTTTAAATCTTATTGAATAACATTTTTTATCTTTTTTGTTTGTGCTTCTCTTGAGTCTTATATTTGAAGACTGAATTTTCTATTCAGCTCTGGTCTTTTCATAAGGAAAGTTTGAAAGTCCCCTCTTTCACTGAATGTCCATATTTTCCCCTGAAATATTAGCTCATTTTTGATGGGTAGTTGATTCTTGGTTGTAATCCAAGCTCCTTTGCCCTCCAGAATATCATATTCCAAAACTTGCAATCCTTTAATGTAGAAGCTGCTAAGTCTTGTGTAATCTTGACTGTGGCTTCTTGATATTTGACTTGTTTCTTTCTGGCTGCTTGCAGTATTTTTTTCTTGACTTGATAATTCTGGAATTTGGCTACAATATTCTTTGGAGTTTTCATTTTGGGATCTTTTTCAGGAGGTGATTGGTGGATTCTTTCAATACCTACTTTACCCATTGGTTCTAGGATATCAGGGTAGTTTTTCTTGATAATTTCTTGAAAGATGCTGTCTGGGCTCTTTTTTTGATCATGGACTTCAGATAGTCTAACAATTTTTAAATTATCTCTACTGGACCTATTTTCCAGGTTAGTTGTTTTTCCAATGAGGTATTTTACATTGTCTTCTATTTTTTCAGTCTTTTAATTTTGTTTGACTCATTTTTGATATCTCATAGAGACATTAGCTTCCACTTGCCCAATTCTAATTTTTAAGGAATTATTTTCTTCAGTTAGGATTTATACCTCCTTTTCCAGTTGGCCAATTCTAGAGGAGTTGTCTTTCAAACTTCTAAAGGAGTTGTTTTCTTCAGTGGATTTTTTTCCATTTGGCCAATTCTGTTTTTTAAAGGAGTGGTTTTCTTCAGTTAGTTTTTGTGCTTCCTTTTCCTAGCTGTTGACTCTTTTTTTTTCATAATTCTCCTTCATAACTCTCATTTCTTTTCCCAATTTTTCTTCTACCCCTCTTACTTGATTACTAAGCTCCTTTTTGAGCTCTTCCAAGAGGACTTTATGGGCTTGAGGCCAATTCACATTGCCCTTTGAGGCTTCACAGGTAGGCAGTGTGCCATTGTTGTCCTCTTCTGAGTTTGGGTTTTGATCTTCCCTGTCACCATAGTAGCTTTGTATGGTCAGGGCTCTCTTCTGTTTCTCACTTTCAAGCCAATTTCATGACTTTTAAAGTTGAGCTCTGCTCCCAGGACACAGGAGCATTATCCCAAGTTTCTTATGTTGGGGTCGGGGGCTTGGTCACTGGCTTTCCATGCCGGGGCCTCAGGTGCTTGTAGCTTACCCACTGTGCTGGGGGTGGCTTGGCCTTTTTGTGCCTATTTTTCTGGGGTTCTGGGATCTTAATTTGCCTTCTGTACTGAGGCTGGAGGCCTCATTGCTGGCCTGCTGAGCCAGGACTGAGGGGCCTCGGTTACTGATCTGTGCTGTGGCTAAAAGCATCCTATTGGCTTGCCCAGACACCATCTGTGCTGGGCTGTGCTCTCCTTCTACCCAAATGAGACGGACTTTTCCTAAAGTCCTTCTAAGTTATCTTAATCTGTGAAATTGTTTCACTCCACTTTTTTGTGGGTTCTGTCACTCCAGAATCTGTTTAGATATTTGATTTAAGGTTGTTCTTGAGGGAAACTAGGGGGAGCTCAGGGAACTTCCTTGTTTCTCTCCACTGCTTTGGCTCCACCTCCTACATATTTTTCCCTGAAGCATGGTAATGTTGATTATCTTACAATTCCCAGAGTGAAAGGTATACAAATGAGTGTGGGTTTTTTGGGGGAGTGGGGTAGAGGGAAGTCGTAGAGAGAGGAGAGACCTAGATGCCAACCTGCTACCTTAGTCATCTAAGGTGGGTATGTAGTTTTTTCTTCTTCTCTTTAGTCATACAGGATGAGTATATTTATTTTTCACTCTGTAGAGATAACAAGCTTGGATGGAAGAGAGAATAATGGGCTTCAGAAAGAGGGAGAGGTGAGGTACACTTTAACTCAGGTTTCATAAAGTGTCATTGAATCCTACTGAACCCGACTGGGGAAAATAGAACTGAATGTTTGAATGGTCTTTTTTTAAGATATTAAAATATTTAAAATTTTAGATACTAAATTTTAAAGGTCTGTTTCCTTGGTAAATGGAAACAACTTCTAATAAAGGATTTTATTAGAAATTTTATTTTAGGCAGAACTGTGTCTGATTTTGGAAATCATACTCTAGGAAAGATGAAGAAGGCTGGAATGAGTTCAGATCTAAGAATCACTGCTGAGTACTTTTTGAGCAAGGTTAAGAACAATTCAATTTACAAGTTTCATAGGCATTAAAGAAATTAAGAGGGAAAGCTAATGAGTATCTAATGGGACATTTGGGGTTACTCCAAGGTCATAATACTCTTAAGAAACCTTATTAACTACAAGCTTGTTGATAGTGACTTGGAGCTCTATAGTAAAAGCAACCCAACTGTTACAGGTACTATTGGTTCTATACTGTAGCCCTGGACCCACTGGGGAAGGATTGAACACTGAAAGCATCCAAAATTGGCTGACATCTTTTGTTGTTCTTCATTCATGTCTGATCTTCATGATGCGATGGACTATACTGCCCATGGAGTTTTCTTGGAAAAGATACTGGAGCGGTTTTCCCATTTCCTTCTCTGGTGGGTTAAGGCAAACAGAGATTAAATGACTTGCCCAGGGTCACACAGCTAGTAAGTGTCTAAGGCTGGATTTGAACTCTAGGCCTAGTGTTCTATCCACTGAACCATCTGGCTATTGGTTGAGTCTTATATTTCCACAATAAAGGAAAAAAGGCTTTTAGCATCCAAACTTTCAGGTTAACAAGATTTACTCCCTTCTTTCAAATGTAAAAGACTATCTCTGGGTCCACAAATAGTCAAAATTCTTCCCCATCCTTCTTGAGTAGGCCTTTGATTGCCTCCAAGAGCCTATATAGTCTTCTAGATTTATAGTGCTAACCTAGGTTGGTGCCCCAACTCCCTCAAAGGGAAAACATTAAAGATTTCTAAATATTCAAGTGACCTTTCCCCCTGATGAATCCCACCTTCCACAGAGACCTATATAATTTTCCCAATTCATAGTATTGCACTGGGTGAAGGCTTCCCACAAAAAGGATGCAGTTAGGATTGCTTGAGAATCTTCTTCAGGCCTACACAGTTCACATGACTCACAGTCCCAGTGAAGGGCAAGGTTCAAATTTACTCCTCCTTGTCAGGATTTCTCTTTGTCATTGCTCCTAGTTCTAAGCCCCATGGCTTGACCGGTGTCTCTGATTTGGACTAGGAATTCTTCTACTAGGTCCTAGAGGAGAAACTCTTCCTTTTGGTCCTGAGTCTCCCTGTTACATTCTATCATTTTTGGTGGGTTCTCTGTGGTTCCCTGGAATTTCCTAGGATTTTCTAGAGAGACCACGCCAATGTGCAGGCCTCCTTCCAGGGATCATATTGTACGTTTACATTTAGCCTCTCTCCTCTCTGGAGTCCATGTGTAGACACTTTCCCATCTTCACCTTTTAAAGATGAAGCCCAAGGGTGTAGGTAGCTCAAATGTATAAACTAGCTATGAATTTCATCTTCAGTGTAGTGTCAGATTTGACATCTTGTCAAAGAGTTCACTCCTTGTCAGGAATATATCATTAAAGGGTCATGTTAACAGGATGGCAAGGATCCTGGAAATGCCTATTATTCTTACATGCTAAGGAGCTCGTGCAAAGCTATCAACAATGCACACGTGCAGCCACACCAAAAGCAGAGCATCCCCCTTCCATTCAGACACAGGCTCTGCCTTTCCCTGAATTGTAAATGTTCTTGGGACAAGCGGAAAAGATCCAGATCCCATTTTTTTATGGCTTAGTCAAAAACATTTATTAAGCACCCACTGTGTGTCAGGCACTGTCTTAAGTTCTGAGGATACAAATATGAAGAACAACAGTCTAATGGGGAAAGACAGCACAAAAAAAGGAAGCTGAAAAGCAGTGTTGGAGGGTCGGGGGAGAAGGGGAAGGGGAGGGATCAAGCACTAGGGAATAATGGAGAAGTTAGGAGCCATGTATTTTCAGGTGAGAAATGAAGAAATGGCTGACCTGGGTACTGTGGAGGTTTTGGGAGGAACTCTTGGCCCTACCCTCCAAACAGAAAGGTTCTAAGGGCAGTGGGTACTGATGAGATGTGAATTCCAGCAGGTTAAAGAGATTCCTGGAGCATGATGGAGAATTTTAGAGGAGTGCAGCTGGATGGGAGATGAAGTCATTGGTAGAGTGGGGACCACTGGCTGGAACTTGCTGCTGTGTGTATGTCTAAGAAAGGTTGAGTGGAGAGGGGTATAGGTTCAGAGATATTAAGAGTAAGTATTAGGCTAGTTTGAATTTGTCTGCGTCTCAGAAAGTATGATTCTGAGAACCCATCTGGGTTTCACAATAGAAGAACTTTCCAAGCACACACCCTATCCTTACACACCTCCACCTGAAACTTATCCCACCTTCTAAATAAATTATTTTCCAAATAGTCTGGGAGTTCTGTTTTCTAAAGGGCCAGAGGGATCAGACCGATTAAACTTAAGACTTGAGTATCATCACAATTAAAATTTGTAGTCAGAGAATTACTCCATACTCTAGGGTCACTGTTAATCATAAGGTGGTTATGAGTCAGTAATTTGGAAAAATCCCAGCAGCCTAAAAATAGAATGCATTATTACACAAGAGCTGTATATTCATTCTTCCATACTATTGTATTTTAGTTACCACTGTGCCCAGTTTGAAAAAGAAAGATGTGGAAACATCTTAAGCGTTCATAGAGGCCAAAATAATTAAGAGTTCGGAAGTAGGTCACCTAAAAGGTAAAGTAGGGACAGATAATTTGGTCCAATTTAAAGTGAATTGAACTAAGAGTTGAGAAGCCTGGGTTTTAGTCCTTGCTAGTGTGACTTTGGGCATGTATCTTAAGCTCCTTGGTTACCCATAAGAACCCTGGACAAAATATTCTACAAGGTCCCTTGCAGCTTTGAATGAGATGAATTGGGGGTGGTCTGCTTTAGAACGAATGCCAGTTTTCAATGACTTGTAGATGGGATTCATGCTTGAGACATGAAATTGGACTAGGTGAGTCTTGAGGTTCCTAATAATTAGAGGTATACAAAAGTGGAATGCTCTGTCTCAGGAGGTAGTGGTTCCCTGTTTTGGAAATCTTCAAGTGGAGGTGGATGATCTATTATTGAAGGCTACTATAGAAGGAATTCTTGTTCAGATATAGGTTGGATTAAAAAGCCTTTACAGTTTTTTCAATACAGAGATTTTATAATTTTATAATTCTAAGGAGCTTGAAGAACAACAATTGAACAAACTTTTCTAAAGTGCTTTCTATGTACAAAGTATGATGGTAAAGCCAGGGTAGAGAAAAAAGCAACAGTTACTGTCCTTCTGTAGCTTGGGGTCTAGTATGTGGATATAACACATATAGAAATAATTATAAAACAAAAAAGCATGACAAGTGCATAAAAGAGGTACAAGCATACTATGTAAGGTCTATAGAGGAAAAGTTACTGAGTGGGAAGCTTAACAGTAATATTTGAATTAGGTTTTAACGGATGGTATGGGACTGGAATTCAAAGCAGCAGAAGTAAGTCTGTCCAGGGATAGGAAAGAGTGTGGGTATAGGAATGCAGGCAGGAAAAATCATGAAGTACTAATATATTAATACAAGGAGTTGGTAATGAGGATATGTGAGAAGACAATGGAAATCGAACAGAACTACTATAACTATTCTCTAGGAAATCTTCCAGTAAAAATGGCAAAGGACTGATGATCTCATTTCCAGCAAATTTGAAGAGGAGGGAGAAAGCTGAAGTAATCGGTACAAGGTGTGCGATGTTTGCGTTTGTCATGGCCAAGTGACTGTCAGCTATGCTTAAAGGTAAAGGTTGGTCTCTTTACTAGAAAGAAGGTAAAGGCATTTTGAGAAACATCTCTACCCACCTCAAGTTACCAGGAAGATTGAAGTGTTTCTTAAAGAAAATGGAAGAAAGGCTTCAATGTAAAAACAAAGAAAAAAAATGACCTGAAAAGGTAGAGAAGAACTCTCTGACCTGTGTTGAAAGGTTGAAGACTGGAAGACTATGACACAAAGGAGACCTAAAAGAAGGACCATTGGGCATTTGGATCTAAGCAACAGATCTAAGGCTCTTTTGGAAGTGGTGGTAGCTGGACCTCCTGTAGAGGAGGCAGGTCACTGTGCTCTGAGGAATAATTATTACAGTCTATAGTCTAGAGATCATTTAGTAAGCATCAAAGCAAAAAGAGATGCATTGGCATGGCTGGTGGCTGATTACCTGCTGAAAGATACTGAGGCAGCACTTGGTTAACTTGTTAACAAGAGTGCTGCCTTCCCAGAACGAGTATCTGCTGTGGGATAGAGGATGTCCAGAGACCCTTCAAACCAGAGGACTGCTACTGATTTCTGGTGAATCAAATGGTCCCAAATGATTTTGCCAGGAAAAAATCTAGGAAGCATTGCTAAAGATTATGAAATTTGGGGCAAGAAACTGAAGACTCTAGGGCTGTTGGTAGTGTTTTGACCTTTCCTATAGGTGAAAGACTACTGAAGAGAGGGGCAGATTCAGGAAGTGATGGATAGTAAGATGGAATCAGAGAGGAGTAATGAGCTGTGGCTAAAAAATAAAGGCAAGAGTGTCTTGAAAAAGAATTGACAAGAATTTTTTATCCTGGAGTCTTAAAAATCTAATAAAAAAGACTTCAAAATTGAAACTATAGAAGGGGGAGAAAACTGCCTACACACATTCATATTTATTTATCTATTCATGTACATCCACTAAACTAGATAAAAAAATGCTTGTTGTTCAGTTGTTATCAGTCATAACCAACTCTTTGTGACCCCATTTGGGGTTTTCTTGGTGAAGATAATTGAGTGGTTTGCCATTTTCTTCTCCAGCTCATTTTACAGATGAGGAAACCAAGGCAGATAGAGTTAAGTGTCTTGCCCATGATCACACAGGCAGTAAGTGTCTGAGGCCAGATTTGTACTCAGGTCTTCTTGACTCCAGGCTATTCACTGAGCCACCTAGCTGCTTCCTCACAACAGCTACTCCACCAGAATTGTATTTATTTGTCTTCAGAATTTAATTCCTGAGAGTTTACCATCTATCCAAGGTTGATTTTCCTTCTAGTCAGTCAATAGACATTTATTAGGTGCATACTACATGTCAGGTACTGTTTAGCTCAGAATTCTAGAATTTCCATCAGATCCTACTTATCCTTTACTTACAGTTTTAGTTCATTCAATTCAGGCAATCTCTTTTTTATTCCCCTTTAACTTATTCCCTTCCTTTCCCTCTCTTTTCCAACTTTTTCTTTGTTTCCCTCAGAAGAAACTCCCTTCTTCCCTCCCTCCCTTCTTTTTATGAGACAAAATCGACTGTAGTCATGAAAACCATAAATTTAGAGTGAAATTAGATAAAATAAATCTTGAAGACTCATTGTAGGATCAAAGATATAGACCTGGGAGGGACCTCACAGGCTGACCCCTCACTTTACAGAGGAGAAAACAGAGGCACACAGAGGTAAATGATTTGTCCAAGGTCATATGGACCCTATCAGAGGTAGAATGTGAACCCAAGTCCTCATGACTCCAAATCCAGGGTTCTCTCAGTTTTATATAATTGTATTAATTTCCCGTGTATCTTGATTAGCAGAATCTTATCAGAGACTTCCAATGCACATATTTTTTTCAGAGTGGGCAGTTTCTTTTCTTATACTTGATTTTGTTAATTTAAAATTTAAAAAAATTATGTAATGAAAATGATTGATATCCTTTTTTTCTGATACCTTCTATTTGTTTGCTTAAGAATTCTCATAGCTGTGAAAGTTGCCTCAATCCATTTTCTTCTTTAAAAAAGGGATGTGATCTTTTATATTTAGGTAGAGTATTTGTTTGGAACTTATTATGCTTTATAGTATACATGAGCATAAATGAAGCATGTATTGGGCATGCCAGCATACCCTGGGAAAGCATTCCTATTGGCCTTCGCCTTTAGAGGGAAGAGTAATTTAAATATAAAATTAAATATAAATATATATATGTGTGTATATATATATACATACATATGGAGAGAGAGAGAGAGAGAGAGAGAGAGAGAGAGAGAGAGAGAGAGAGAGAGAGAAATGTAAAAAAAGATATACGTAGAAAATGTGGGACAGCTAGGTGGCAGTGACCTGGAATCAGAATGACCTGAATTCAGATCTAGCCTTAGACACTTACTAGCTGTGTGACCTTGGGCAAATCACTTAACACCATTTGCCTCAGTTTCCTCATATGTAAAATGAGCTGGAAAGGGAAATGGCAAATTATTCCAGTATCTTTGCCAAGAAGACCCCAAATGAGGTCACAGAGTTGGACACAACCAAAATGACTGAACAACAACAACAAAAAGATGTAAGCAAGGACACACAACAGAGGATGAATATGAGCGTGGCATAGTTCCATAATAACGTCAGGAATGTCATTCTCAGAAGGAGTCGGGTTTAGCAAAGAAAACTAAGGACAAGAAAAGAGTGACAAAATCAAAATCTAAAAGCATCTTGACAGGGTAGAGCACTGGGCTGAATCTACTAAGATGAAATGTAGTCGGGAATCAATGTAAAGTCTTATACTTGAGTTAATAAAATCCATATCCTGGGTACAAAATAAAGAGACATGGTTAGACTACAGTTTGTTCTGAAAATAATATTGAGGTTTTGGTGAATTGAAAGCTGGATATGAGCCGGAAGTGTAATGTGCAAACCAAAAAGCTAATTTGATCTTGGGCTGCATGAAGAGAGGCATAGAGAGGTCATGGAACTGCTACACTCTGACTGTCAGACCTCATCTGGAGTAATGTGTTCAGTTATGATGCTGCAGATTAAGAAGAGTATTCATAAGCTAGAGAGTGTCCAGAGGAAGGCTACCATGATGGTGAAGGGCTTTGAGTCCATGTTATATATGCATAGGTCGAAAACCCTAGGTATGTTTAGCCTGGAGAAAAGAAGATTCAATGAAGTTGAAGGGGCATAAAAACTAGTATTTGAAAAGACTAAAGTAGTTCTGTTTGTCCGCAGAGGGAAGAACCAGGAACAATGAGTAGAAGTTGCAAAGATGTCACTTCAGACATGATATTAATAAAAACTTACTATTCAAATTGTCCAGAAGTAGTGTGGCTTGCTTTTAGATGTATTGGAGGGCCATTGGGGGCCTTCAAGATGAGTCTGGATGACTTCTTTTCGGACATGTTACAATGGGGTTTCCTTTTGTGCATAGATTAGATAGAATACCACTTAGCTTCCTTCGTGATTTTTTTTGATTCGTCACATTCTTCTGAGGAACCTAAGATTCTTAAGTTGTCTCTACGCATCCTTTCTTGAAGGTCAATCTTATCTATATAATTTAGATGTGTTTTTAAAGTTGTTGCCTTTTGCATCTCTACCCAATTTTATTCTACTTCTAAATTTTGGTATTCTACATCTGTCATTTTCTCCTTCAGAGTGTCCATTTCTTTGGATATATTCCTTATTGCATTTTTTATTTTTCTACTTTCTTATTTATCCTCTTTAATTCTTTGTTGAGAGCTCTGATTTCTGATGTAATTTCATCCCTAACATCTTATTTCAAAGGTTTTGACTTTTACAGTATCCCTGAGTTTCTTTCTGTTGTTCCACAATACCTTTGTAGTCTACACAATTCTCTTTAATCCGAGATTTTTGGGGGTTCATTTCCGTATAATAATTGCTCATTGTCTTCTGGTCTTTTTTTCCTTCTCATTTCCTTTTGTTTTTATAAGTCTTTTGGCCATTTTTTCTCCTTTATTCTCAGGCTTTCTCTGAAAGTTTCTCCTGAAACTTGTGGTTTTCCACCCTTTCTCTTCTATTTGCAATAGTTAATCTTCAATTACTTTTTCAATCTTGGCACCTTCTTCTTTTATTGCTGGATGGACCTTGAATGTTGACATCCTTTGTGTCCCTGCATTGGGTGGGGGGAGCATTTAGCCTGGGTCCCTTCCCAGAGCAAATGATTCAGGGAGAAGATTGATATAAGTTGGGTTCCTAGTCTCCTTTACTTCATTTGAAGAAGCCAGTTCTGTACTTCACTGTCTTCTGTCCTTCTTTCAAGGAATTTCCTTTTACTTCAAGTGATTGGGTGAATCAGTATCTATTGTTGAGGGACCAGGAAGTAACCTCCATAGTCAGACACTGAAGCAAAAACCTGCAAGGTTGATTGCTTGGATATTCCCATAGTGGTTCAAGACTGGGAATGTTGAGTGGCAAATATTATTAAACGTGAGGTTTTTGTCTCATGAGGGTTTTTTCTCTCCCTAACTTTTAGATTTACCTTCAGAAAGTCTAGTCTGTATTTGGTGCCTGATTGCTTTTTCTGAGGTATCTACATTTGGAGAAGTTTGTGGAAAATAGTGATTTTACCATCATGTGATCTATAAATCAGCTTTTAAATCACAACCTGTTTGTATCCTGGATACTGATTAAATTTGATTTGATTAACATAGCTGTGGTCTGGTGTTCTTTGTCTCTTAAAGATTTATTGAGTTTTAATTGCCCCAAAGGTTTTGGCACATAAAATGGAAGTTAGTCATAAGGCTATGTTTTGGAACTTCAGACAACATTCTGAATGGAATGATTCTCTCTCAGGCAAGGCTGTATAATCAACATACAAGAGGAGAGGGAAATTCTTGTGATGCCAGGTGACTAGGCAGAATTCTTGGCACAATGGCTATACCACTCAAATAGTTGACATCTATTTAAGAAAGAAAGTTTCAGTTGAGTTTAGCCTAAACTTAATAAAAGAAAATTTAACTCTATTTCTTCTTTTCTGGCCCCAGGAGACATTTTCAGTCACTCACATTATATATCTATATCTATATATACACATATACACACAAATATACATACATATATATATTTATGCACATACACACATATAATTTTTCCCAATTGCATGTTAAAACAATTTAAAAAACTTTCCTTTTAACATTTTGAGTTCCTGATTTTATCCCTCCCCCTTTCCTGAGACAATAAGCAAGAAGATATAGGATGTACATATGCAATCATGTAAAACATTTCCATATCAGTCATTTTGCACAAGAAGATTTAAATAAAGGGAAAAGAATGAAAGGAAGTGAAAAATAGCATGCTTCAGTCTGTATTCAAACAATATCAGTTCTTTCTCTGGAGGCAGATAGTATTCTTCATCATTCTTCCCTTCCCTTCTCTATGATTCACATAGAATTGCATTTTTTAAAAAAAGCTGGCCTATCATATTGTTGACACATTGTTAAGGTTGTAGGCCACTAGAGCGTGCAGACCTTTTTTCATTCAAACCTTATTTAACTATAGATCTCTTTTCTACTTACACAGATTATAGTTTAAAATCAAATATAAGGTTCTATATTTATCTCTTTAAAGTGTATCTTTTTAGATCATCCTAATGCTCTATCTTAAGATTTTGTTGCATTCCGAGTCTGTCATTCAATAAACATACCATCTCTGTCTTTATCCAGACCATTGATGAATACTTTAAATGGCACAGGGTGAAGGATGAATCAGTGGAATATTCTATTACAGTTGACATTATAGGTCTACTCATGCCTCAAATTCATTCCCTCTTCATCTGAGGCTGGATGACCACTTGTCAAGGATCATAGGCTCTTAAATTTAGAACTGAAAAGGACCTCAGAGGCCATTTAATTCAACTTTTATTTTACAGATGAAGAAACTGAGGCTTAGATCAGTTAAGTGACTTGTCCTTGGCCACATAGGTGATATCAGAGGAAGCATGTACAGCCAGGTGTTCCATAGTCTAGATTCAACACTTTATGCCCTAAGCTACCCTACTTCTATGTTGTCAAAGGCATTCCTGATCAGAAATGGGATGGTTTATCAAATAGAGGATTTCTGAGTTTCCCTCTAACCCTAAGAGTGTACAATTTTATCATTCTTTGGAAAGGAAGGCATAGTAAGAGATGAGAAAAAAAAGGAAGGGGATACATAAAGGTGAGATGTATGTACCAAAACAGTTTACACATGTTTATTCATTGCCTATTTTGTGTCAGGAGACAAGGAAGAATAATCAGGGTTTTACCCCATAGTGAGTTTCCTAGAAGTCTTGTGATTGTTGTGTTTGTCCTTCGTTCTCGAAGAGGACCATGACATCAAGGAGATGATGACATTACTTACAGTTGACTTTGATTTGAGTGAAGGAGGGCTGTGCAAGGTCACTAGCCTCACTGTCTCCTCCAGAGCCATCTGGGCCAGATAATCATCAGGACAAAATGGGCCAGGATGCAATGGGAGACCCTGGCCCTTTTAAGCTAAGGTCTTTTCAGGTTCTCACTTTGAGTGAGGTAACACCCATTCAGTGAATAGGCTTCTCTAAATGCTGAGTCAAGGGATGGCCCCTTTAATCAAAAAGAAAAAAAATCAAACTGGGAGTGGAAGATTTTTAAGCTTGCTAGCCAAAGGAGAAACAGTTACTATTTACATTCACTCTGAGCCAGGAGGCCCCCCCCCCCAAAATATTGGTGCTTGGGAGGGGACCTATTGTTGTTCAGTCTATGTGCTCCAGAGTGAATTGGGTTTAAGGTTTGGTCTTTGAGAAAGAAATCTAGCCAGTAAAAACAGGAAAGACAACAAACAGCAATGGAGCAGTAGAATGAAGAATAGGAGTGTCATTTTCCTTGTCCCTGCTACTCTGCACCTGCCCTTCTTCATTTAGGCCCATTGCAAGGACTACTCCAACCCTTTCCCAGCCTCTATTCTTCATAGTGAAAGAGTCAATTGGGTTCACACTGAATAATACCAGAGAATCTAAAGAAGGATTCAGATAAGGAAACTTGGAGGCTTGGTGTCCAGTACCAGGGCTAATAATATGATATGACATGATATGGTATGACATAACATGACACGACATGATATGATATGATATGGCACACTATGCTATAATATGCTATGATATAATATGATATGATATGAAACAATACAATGCGATGCGATGCGATGTGATGTGACATGACACAATATAATGTAATATAATATGATACGATATGATATGATATGATATATAATATATCGCATCGCATCACATCGCATAGCATCGCATAACATCACATAACATAAAATAATATATGCTGATAAGGCTGAGATAAAGGAACCAAGAGAACCTTATCACTGATCTTAGCCAAGTGGGAATAGATTGTTTAAAAAAACAAAAACAAACAAACAAAACAGACAAACAAAAAACCTTTTGTAGCCAGGTGGAGTATTGGATAGAACACCAGGCCCAGAGTTCAGAAGACATGAGTTCAAATCTAACCTCAGACACTTACTAGCTGTGTGACCCTGAGCAAGTCACTTACCCTCTATTTGCAATTGTTTCCTTATACGTAAAATGGGGATAATAATAGTACCAACTTCTCAGGGTTGTTGTGAGACTCAAATGAGATAATAATTGTAAAGATTTTATCACAGTGCCTGACATATAGTATGTGCTATATAAGTGTGAGTTATATTATACTGTAGCTGTATGAGTTATCCTAGAGTTTACCATCCAGCTGAATGGTTGGGAACAAGCCAGGAGAGAGAGAAGGAGTAGGAATTACACTGGTTGGGCAAGAAGAAGGGTCAGTGAAAGGGTTTCAGGAATAAACTCTCATTGTGCTTCTGAGTCCCCTAGAAATTGGGAGTGGGGTTCTTCCCATGAGAAAACAGTGCCTGCTGAGATTTGCCACAAGCTTGCTTCTTATAGCCATAGGGTTTGTCTTCACTCATCCATGCTGCCACAGCAAAAGGAGGTAAACAGTGTGGAATGGTGGAAAGAGTAGAGGACTTAGAATCAAATGATGCAGGCTCCAAATTCTGTCCCTTACTGGTCATGGGGCAGTGGGCAGGTCACTTAACTCTCTAATCGCAGGTTTTTATCTCTTAGCCTAGGACAATAGTGCTTGCACTTCCCTTCCCCCTGGTTCACACATGTTTTGACTGTCCTTGAAACTCCGGATCTAGGCAGTTCACAAGCTTGTCTGAGAGTGGTTGTACAGAAATCACTTTGGAAACTTTAAAGGACTACACAAAAACTCATAACAATTCATTAAATCAACTTTATAATTATTTACTAATAAAATTATAACTCACTTGTGTAAAATGTAGCTGATTTGCTCACTTAGTAACCTTCAATGGCTGCGCAGTGACCAAAGCTTAAAATACGCAGTTTGGCATTCCATATTCTCCATAATCTAACCTACTTGTCCAACTTTTAGGTGTTATTACGCTTCCTCCCTATCCCCTCATTCAGGTCAGTGTCCTCAATAACTCCTGACCATGTTCATTCTAGCCTCCACACCTTTGCTAATGTTGTTTTTCCTAAGAAGGTCTTCCCTACCTTTCCACCTATCCCTCAAGGCCCAAGTCAAGACCCACTTCTTCCATGAGGTGTTCCCAATCCTTTCAACTAAAATCAACCTCTTTCTGGAGCATTTGCTACTTTCTGGTGTCCAGTAGGGTGGTGCAGGCCTTGAGTTTATGAGGAATTATTGAAGAAAATGGGGATGTTTAGCCTAGATCAAGAAGAGGTTAGAGGTAGCTCATGATGGCTGTCTTCAAGTATATAAAGGGCTGTAGTATGGAGGAGGGGTTAGACTTGGTGTGTTTTGTCCCAGAGGGCAGAGCCAAGAAAAAAATGTGGAAGGTACAAAGAGATAAGTTTAGGCCTGATGTCAGGAGGGCCTCCTAATAATCAGAACTATCTCCAAGTAGAATAATCTGACTTGAGAGATGAAATATCCGCTCCCCTCCACCCCCCTCCCCCGCCTAGAGGTCTCCAAGCAGAGAATGGATGGCTGCTTGTTGGATTTGTTAGAATGGTGATTTCTTCTGGGTATGAGTTGGGCTAGATGGCTGATGACCTCCATTCCAACTTTCAAATTCTGTGATTCTGTTGATATTTAAGTATTTGTATAACTTTCTATTTCTATAAATTCTTTTTGAAGGAGCATGACTTATACTTCTTTGGTATTCTCCAAATGTTCCCCTCAACCCTGTCCCTTTCCACTCCAGGCTGAGCACATATAATAGCTATTAACAACAAAACAAAACAAAACAAAATAAAACCTCCAACCTTGAAGTAATTGGAAGGGTAGGAGGGGGGTGGTACTTCCACTTATCCTTTGATTGCTTTGGAATTGTCCAATCACAGAATCAGACAGATTAGTCTCCCATTGTCTACTTGCCCTGTGTGGGAGTTTGAGGTTTAAAGTCTGAGAACCTAGTACCTAACACAGGCCCGAGAGCAGCATAGCATAAATGTTCGTTGAGTTGAATTGAGACAACCAGGTAAATGCCAGTAGGCCAGTGAGGAGCTAGGGAGTAAGCCACTTGCCTTTGCCCAGGAATCTGGTATATAGCCTGGGAGAAATAGCTTAGGCTAGAGACTGGGGAAATAACCTGCCTGTTTATAACCAGGGTCCTGTCAGTAACTTATACTTTCCCAGGGCTACTGGAATAGCAGCTGCCAGCTGCCAGATTTCATCTATAGCTGACCCTAACTCTTTTCCCTAGCAACATACCAGAGGATATTAGTAATCCTCAAGAGTCCCAGCTCCTTAAAACCTCATACTTCCCAGATGCCTTTACTCCCAGAAATAGCTCAGCAAGCACCTGGCACTATGGAAATGGGCCTGGCCTGCTTGGGCAAAGACCGTATGCTCCTATTCGAAAGGGCTAGCTTTTCAGCTTATTCTTGCTAATAGACAAAGTACAGATTTCAGAATCCTACATCTAGAGCTGGAAGGGACTCAGAGTCCATCTATTATTTGACAAATGAGGAAACTGAGACCCAGGGCAATTGCCTTTTTCCTTCTCTCTGATATTATTTCAGATTTTTCCTGCACACACATGCACACATATGTACACATATGTATACACATACATGCACACGTATGCACACACACATTCTATTTGTACATAGTTGTTTACACATCATTAAGTTGCAAACTCCTTGAAATCAGGGACTGTTTTTCATTTTCTTTGTATCACTACTTCTTAACATAGTGTCTGGCACATAGTAGGCATTTAATAAATGCTTGGCAGCCCTTTCATTTCTTTGTGAAAGAACTCTTGAGTCTGTCTCTCTGGCTTCTTGAAAGGCTCTTCTAGACTCTGAGTCCTCCATACCTTCCATAGACTTTTATAGCCCCTTGTACATTTATTGCCCCCAAAGGCGTTCATTGATTTCAGTATTTGTACTAGGAGATCAGAGCTCCCCCCAGAAGTGATCATTTAGATATTCTAAGTACTGAGATGCTGGGAGTATTCCTAACATGAGAACTCTAAAAGAAGAGAGTCAGAGGAAAGAAAGAGAAATAAGGAAATAGGTGAAAACTAAAAATATCAGAAATTAATATTTTTCATGTTAAACATTTTCTGATTTAGCGCTTGAGAGGACCTTAGAAATCCTCTAGTTCAACTCTTTCATTTTACAAATGAGGAAATTGAGGCTCAGAGAAATTAATTTTGATCAAAATCAGACCAGATAAAAGTGGCAGAAATGGTATTTGAACCCAGGTCTTCTGATTTCAAATATGGCACACTTAGACCTATTTTCCATACTGAACTAAGGCTTGCTTCAAGAACTAAGTGATGCTTTGGTTCCTGAAACACGAAACTAATTACATGCTACTTATTTTGGTTTTGGTTTTCATGAAAAATTTGAGCCAAATGAATTTTATCCCAAATCTTTTGGGGATTTTGTGACCAAAATGGGAAGCTTTACATGTGCAATGTGGAAATTGTACACTGAAAAGTAGAAATTCTTAGATAATTTTATTTATTTATTTGTTCATTATTTTCCCATTTTTTGTTTCAGAGATAACCCTTCAGAAAAAGGCCAGGGTTGTGGTTACCTTCTGACAGTGGTTTCCAATGTTTATATTGCAATGTCTCTTCTCTTTATTTCATTTACTTTTTTTTTTTTAACAAAAAATCATTTTGTGCTTCCTTCCAACACTTTTTCTAGGGCAATTTGTGCAACTAACTTTTTTAGCTCACATTTTTTCCAAATAAATATTTATTGTGATTTTTGTAGCATACAAATGAACCTAAAATATATGCCAAAAAAGGGGTTCTTAATGCTTTTTTGTGAATTGTATACCCCTTTGGAAATCTGATGAAGCTTATGGATCCCTTCTCAGAATAATGTTTTCAAATGCAGACAGTATATAGAATTACAAAGGAAACCTGTGTGTCAGTGTTTGAGTTAGTCTGGAGTGTGTATTTCCCTGGGGAAGATTTCTACTGTAGGCTGTATTAAGAACTTCCTTAGGTCTTGGGAACAAAAACCCCAAGGGATTTGAGCAATAATGACTCACTAGGTCAGTGACAACTGCATTCTTCACAATACTTTTTGTGTTCTTCCCAGTTCTTTTGGGAGTGCCAAGGTCATGGGACCATGGTAGTTAGAGGTTGTGGGACATATAAATATTGAGCCTGAGGTTACTGGGAGTGGGAGAGATAGTTGTTAGGCTAGACAAGAATACTATTCCCCGATCTGGGTCAAGCTTTTGACTGGAAGAGGCTACCAGTTTCTAGAGTTGATTGGTGGCCATTCATATAGAACTTTATACTCACTATAACCCTGTGAGGAAATAGTTGGAGCAGGTGTTATTTCTGTTTTATAGAAGAGGACAATGAAGCACAGAAAGGCTGAATAACTTGCCCATAATTTCATGTAAAATTAGGTACAGAACCAAGATTAGGATCATGACCTGACAATTCTTGGAGCAGTGTTCTGGCACTCTAGGAAGGATCTAGTTCCTCTTGAGCCTTGCTAACTTTGGTCAGTATCCAAGGAATCTGTCTCATATTTGGATCTGATCCAGGGGCCTTTACTTTTGGCATCAGGGCAAAAGCCTTCCACCACTTTCTAAACTTTCACTGATGTTTAAAACACAACTGCAAGCATAAAACCTCTTTTATTCCCTCTTCTTGAGTCTAAGCATCTCCCTACTATTGGAGACCTGTTTCACCCAATTGCTCATTGTTTTTTCTCCCTCTCTTCATGTCATGGTCACCACATTTAGGTGCTCTATTTTGGCCTATTATGGCATCTTCAATTTTTTGCTTTCTCATCCCTGCCACCAGGCACTTTGGACCACAACAGAATGTTTCCTAGAGTTTACATGCCCATTTAGAAATAATACATTATGGTATAGTGATTAGAAATATATAGAAAAGAAACCAATTTAGTCTATTTAGCAAAGATATTCTTGGACTATGCTGGCTTTTTTTTGGCTTGCCTCAAGAGAATAGAGAATTCCACTCCCCAAAAGACCCCTTTTCTAATATAGCATTTGATAACTAGGATGCACTAGATTAAATTTAGTAGGCTATTCTATAATCTGTACACATTTTCATACAATTAAGAAGTCTCTTAATTGAAGGGAGGACAAGTTTGAGAGTCTTCCTCCTATACTCCTACTTAATCATTGATTAATTTTCCTTATCATTAAAGAAAGTTAAGGAAATAATTGAAAGGAAATATCAATCAGTCAAGGTGAGAGAGCTCGAATCTCTGGAATTCCCAAAAGACAATTCCTTTTCCTTGTGTAATGGAGTAAGCAGAGTACTTGTGACCTACTACTGTGGGCAACAAGCAGCTGTTTGGTGCTGAAGGCTTTGAAATAATTCAGTAATCCCATTGTCCCTCTGAAGACAGCAGGGGGAGGGGATATATCAAGGTGGATAGGCCATGGAGCCTATATACAAGTGGCCCAGGCTTCTACAGATCAGAGGCACTTTCCTGTTCACCCCCATTGTATTTAGATGCTGCATGACCTCATCATAGGTGGTAGAATTATTTTTCTTAATTCTCTATTATTAATTAGTACATTTGAGGATATGGGTGTTTACATATACACACATATGTACATACATATTTTCCCTCCCTTTTCCTTGTGAATTAATTGCCTTTTCCTTGCATTTGCAAGACTCCAAGAAGGTATACTCCATCTCTGACCAGGAGCCTGTCATTTTAAGCCCATTTACTATATTGTCTACCATCCTTCTTTTCTGTGACGTTTTGCAAATGAGTTTGTGTTACAAGTCATTGTTTTTGGCTGTTATGTCTAGGATCTTTTGGCTTCCTTAGTATGGCAATTTTAGGCATTATTAAAACTTACTTTTAGCTAGCAATATTCATAGTCAATGTCTTTACTTTTATTTTGTTTCCTCCTGCTTGTTTACATAGTGAAGGCTGGACCTGTTTGATTGAATGCAGTGTTATTGAAAATGATCTTGCAATTAAAAAAAGCTAATTTTGAATTGTTTTCCTTATTGGTAAGCAATTATGTTTAGTAAGATATAGCTTTAGTCAGTTTTACTCAAATCTTTTCTTTTTTTTAATGTTTGGGGTTCATCATATCCTTAGCATCATCCAGTTTTTTTTAAATAAAGTATTCATTATATATAGATAGGATCCTTCTGAATATCCTTTGGTTTCTCATTATTTAATTCTGGAACATATTTCTCCAACATTTTTCACCGTCCTCCATTTCTAGGTGGCCTTTTTAATGGCCAATATCTTCTGTGACTCCTGAAGTCCAAGTACTACTGATGTATGAATTTCTACCTCTAGAAATAAGGCTGAATGATGGACTAAGTCCCTGAGTGGAATTTGGTTTGTTACTTACAGTTTATTGAAACCACCAGTGCAACCTCCATTTTGGGATATTCCCATCCTAAGAAGAAACATTTGTGTTAAATGTAGCGTATTTTAACTTTGCTACATTTGCTTGTTCCTAGTTAATAGTTTCCTTTGAAGTAAAGCAGCTAAGTGGTTTAGTAGTGGATATAGTGCTTGTCATGTAGTTACATTCACATTTAACTTTCCATACTTAGTAACTGTGTAACTGAGCAAGTACTTAACCTGCCTTTGACTTAGTTTCCTTATGTCTAAAATAAGGATGATAATAGCACCTACTGCCCAGCATTGTGGTAAGGATAAAATGATAACATTTAAAAAGTACTTTGCAAGCCTTGAATTGCTACATAAATGCTAGTTATTATTACTACTATGGTTATAATAATAATTATTATTCTCAGTAGTTTATAACTGCTCATAGCTGCTTAGCTGGCCTTTCAAAAGTGCAAAAGGTTTTCTTTTTTTTTTTTTTTTGCTGCCACTTTTTTTATGAAAAGCCCTCCCTTTTAAGACAATAATAGCTTCTTCCAAGGTCATTTTCAGAATAATGATTAAGACTTATACTGGGCGGGCTTCCCACCCTGAGATAACACGATCTCTGAATTTGTGTCATCCTTAAGCTAAACATGAGAAACTTTCTAGCACAGATCTTCCTTCCAGATAAATCACCTGTATTGGAGGTGACTGAGAGTGTTGACTTTGTGTCAATGATGAGATATTCAGAAAACTCACCATGAGTTCAGAAAATCTTTATCAGTTCCACCATGTGGAGAGCTTTTTCTCTATATAATTAGGGGAAATTCAGCCTCAAATTACACTTTGTTGAACATGTACTGGTAACAAAGATTGCTGAAGAGTACTTGTTCTGAAAATTCTTTGCTGCTTACCTGCCTGTCTTTCCTCCACAGACACAAGAGATGACGAGGTCTCATTGAAGGGCCAGGAATATTAGAGGTAGTCTAATATCTTGGGATCCAAACAGCTTTGTTCTTCCATAAACCTCATTTGGATACCTGATTTTGTATCAGACTCTGTTTTCATTTTCTTTTTTTTTAAACATTATCCATGTCCTATTTTATTTTTGTTTATTTTGGTAAATATTTCCCAACTATATTTGAATCTGGCTTGGCAGCAAAAGTATTGTGGATGTTTTCTGGCCACCTCTCATCTAGTCCCATCCACCCTTTCATTTTTTCCCCCATATTTTTTATTTAATATTTTTAGTTTTCAACATTGATTTCCACAAGATTTTGAGTTACAAATTTTCTCCCCATTTCTACCCTCCCCCCCACTCCAAGATGGCATATATTCTGATTGCCTTGTTCCCCAGTCAGTCTTCCCTTCTGTCACCCCACTCCGCCCCCCATCCCCTCTCCCCTATCTTTCTTGTAGGGCAAGACAGATTTCTATCCCCCATTGCCTGTATATCTTATTTCCCAGTTGCATGCAAAAACAACTTTTTCTTTGAGCATCTGCTTTTAGAACATTGAGCTCCAAATTCTCTCCCCTCTTCTCTCCCCACCCACCCTCTCTAAGAAGGCAAGCAATTCAACATAGGCCACACATGTATCATTATGTAAAACACTTCCACAATAATCATGTTGTCCTATCCTGTCCCACTTTATTAAATTTTCTCCCGTGACCCTGTCCCTTATCAAAGATGTTTGCTTTTGATTACCTCCTCCCCCTATCTGCCCTCCCTTCTATCATCCACCTTTTCTTATCCCCTTCCTCCTACTTTGCTGTGGGGTAAGATACCCAATTGAGTGTATATGTCTTTCCCTCCTTAAGTCAAATACGATGAGAGCAAGATTCACTCATTCCCTTTCACCTGCTCCCTCTTTCCTTCCAATAGAACTGCTTTTTCTTGCCACTTTTATGTGAGATAATTTACCCCATTCTATCCTTCCCTTTTTTCCTCTCTCAATATATTCCTCTCCCACCCCTTAATTTAATTTAATTTTTATATATCATCCCTTCATATTCAACTCAGCCTGTGCCCTCTGTCTCTCTATATATGTATATTCCCTTCAACTACCCTAATACTGAGAAAGGTCTCATGAATTACAAACATCATCTTTCCATGTAGGAATGTAAACCAAACAGTCCAACTTTAGTAAGTCCTTTATGATTTCTCTTTCTTGTTTACCTTTTCATGCTTCTCTTGATTCTTGTATCTGAAAGTCAAATTTTGTACTCAGCTCTGGTTTTTTTTGCTGAGAAAGCTTGAAAGTCCTCTGTTTTATTGAAAATCCATATTTTGCCTTGGAGCATTATACTCAGTTTTGCTGGGTAGGTGATTCTTGGTTCTAATCCTAGTTCCTTTGACCTGCAGAATATCATATTCCAAGCCCTTCAATCCCTTAATACAGAAGCTGCTAAATCTTGTGTTATCCTGATTCTGTTTCCACAATACTCAAATTGCTTCTTTCTAGCTGCTTGCAGTATTTTCTCCTTGCCCTGGGAACTCTGGAATTTGGCTACAATATTCCTAGGAGTTTTCTTTTTGGGATCATTTTCAAGAAGTGATCAGTGGATTCTTCCAAGTTCTATTTTACCCTCTGGCTCTAGAATTTTAGGGCAGTTTTCCTTGATGATTTCTTGAAAGATGCTGTCTAGGCTTTTTTTTTGATTGTGACTTTCAGGTAGTCCAATAATTTTAAAATCATCTCTCCTGGATCTATTCTCCAGGTTAGTGGTTTTTCCAATGAGATATTTCATATTGTCTCACATTTTTTTCATTCCTTTGCTTCTGTTTTATAGTTTCTTGATTTCTCATAAAGACACTAGCTTCCACTTGCTGCAATCTAATTTTTAAGGTAGTATTTTCTTCAGTGATCTTTTGGACCTCCTTTTCCATTTGGCTAATTCTGCCTTTCAAGGCATTCTTCTCCTCATTGGCTTTTTGGAGCTATTTTGCCATTTGGGTTGGTCTGTTTTTCAAGGTGTTATTTTCTTCAGTATTTTTTGGGGTCTCCTTTAGCAAGTTGTTGACTTGTTTTTCATGGTTTTCTTGCATCACTCTCATTTCTCTTCCCAATTTTTCCTCTACTTCTCTTACTTGCTCTTCCAAATTCTTTTTGAGCTCTTCCATAGCCTGAGGCCAATTCATATTTTTGTGGAGGCTTTTGACTTTGTTGACTTCTTCTAGCTGTATGTTTTGATCTTCTTTGTCACCAAAAAACGGTTCTATTGTCTGGGTCTGTTTTCTCTGCCTGCTCATGTTCCCAACCAACTACTTGACCTTTGAGCTTTTTGTCAGGGTATGACTGCTTGTAGAGTAGAGAGTACTTTGTCCCGAGCTTTAGGGGCCTTGTGCTGTTGTTTTCAGAGCTACTTCTACTCCACTGTCACCATGAGCTCTGCCACACCAGCAGTGTTTCTCCTCTTTCAAGAACCACCAATTAGGACCACCACCCAGATCCAAGCAGGGTAAAGCAAGGGAACCGTGCTTCTGTGCCAGCAAAGTGCTCGCTGCACTCCTGCTCTGATCTGCTGCTTGATTCCTCCCACCGGGTGGGCCTGGGGCCAGAAGAAATTGCAGCTGGAGCTCTGAAAGCTGCCACAGGAGCTTCCTGCTGCAGTCTCCACCGTGCCAACCCCACTGCCCCCGGGGCTGGGGCCAGACTGCTCTCACCTTGATCCAGAAGTTTTCCTACTAACTTGCTCAGTTGTCTTTGGTGTTTATGGGTTGAGAAGTCTGCTAACTGCCACAGCACAGCGATTTATGGCTCTATGGCCTACTGTGGCCCATGCTGGGCTGTGCTCTGCTCCCAGCACCATGCAATAGACCCTTCCCAGTAATCATCCAGGCTGTCCTGGGCTGGAGATCTGCTTCCCTCTGCTATTTCATGGGTTCTGTAGCTCTAGAATTTGTTCAGAGTCATTTTTTACAGGTGTTTGGAGGGACTTGGGGGAAAGCTTAAGTAAGTTCCTGCTTTCCAGCCTCCATCTTGGCTCTGCCCCACTGTTTTCATTTTCTAGTGACATTTTGGTAGCACATTATATAACCATTTAATTAGAGAGCATTCACTGCTCAATATTGAAGGAAAAGCAGAGGAGATGGATAATCTCTCCATCCTTGGAAATTATATTCCTATACACAGGACTCTGCCCTTGTGTCCACCTTTATGTTAAGGTCATATTATTAAGACATATATTGGCTTGATTTGGAGGAGCTTTTCAAGTTTTTCAAAGAATTAGTCATTTATTTACTCTTTGCAACATATATTGGTATATGCTCTTATTTTCATGATAGTGCTTTTATCTTGAGCACTTCAAGAAGAGATGATAAAGTATTAAATATAATTAAGTTTCTTGGAGCATAGGATGAAGCCAACTCTGCTGAATCCTTGACTGACATCTCTGATGAAAACATATGAGCCATCTTCCCATGAAGTTCAGCTTGTTTGTGTCTTCTAGTTTTATTTATAGATGTGTGATTCTGTTCCTCTAATTATGTATCAAACTGGTGATTGGTCAGAGATTTCACATTTAGGAGTGCCAGTCATTAAATTAATGTCTATAAATGGTATAAAACTTTTGTGACTCCTTGTATTTTTTGTGTCCCTTTTTTGCTATTCTTCCACCATCACTGAAAAAGCAGAAGGAAGTCATAGAGGACCAAGGGTCATTTTGGATTTTTAACCTGTGTCATGAGTTGCTGTGGCCAAAGAATATATGGTTAATTTGCCAACTTGCTGGTGATGAGCTGGTTCACAGGTAGCAAACAAAATCTGATCACGTAGTTTAAAGCCTTTCAGACTTGGTAGAATTTCCCTTGGCTTGTCTTCCACCAGCATAGACTTTGAGAACTCAAGGTGACCTGTGTTCCATGGATGATGCAACATGGAAGTAAGACTCTTCTGGATGTTTCTCTTACTCTAGCATAGCCTCTAAGATGGCATGATCACGACTCTTACTAAATCCTTGTTATCTCCACGTCACCAACCAATTCTTCTATTCTGGGCAGAATAGGGTCTAGAATTGCAGTTCTTCTTCTTATTTCCTCCATCTTTGGAAAGATGTCATTATCAGCAGGATAAACACACACACACATGTCACAAGGGGCTTGTTCATTTCCCTCTTCCCCAAAATACGTTCTATCCAAAAGAAATCACTTCCTAACACTTGGAGTACTTTGTAAATGTGAGTCATTATGGCTGTTGGTTAAAATGCCTTTATTTAATGAAACATTTTCTACTTACATTTATACTGAAGCCAAATGTGTATTGTATGTGAATTATTTCTGCCCCTATTTCTCAGCTGAGAGAGGTGTCTGGGTTGTGTGATGGAGAAATGATACCACAACCACCATTACTCTCTTTCCTTTTGTTTGGTAAAAGGCCAGGTGCTTCTTTCCAATGTATACAACATCCATATCTAGGGGTTGAGAATGCTGTGTCACAGCGTAGACATGATGGCTCCAAAGGATACTTGTGCCTTTAACCTCTGATGAGAAATTACCTGGGGGAATAGCTTGGAATAGTGCACAAGTTCCTAAACTATTTCATGCAGGGACTCCCTTTGGTAGTCTAATAAAGTCTAAGGACTCCTCAGAATCATGTTTTTAAATGCCTAAAATAAAATACATAGGATTGTGAAGGAAACCTAAAGAAATATAATTATCAGAATATTTAAGAAAAGAACAAGTTTAGGGACTTCAGATTTATAATATAGAGCGAAAGTCTTGAAATTACAAAGGTCTGGCTTTGAGTCTGTCTCTGATACATATCTATTGTGTGACTCTGGTCATGTCAGTTAATTTCTCAATGACTCTCCAGGACAAATCTCCAGGTTACTCTCCAAGGCTCAATATGCACTGATAGAGGAAATTTCTTCATTGGGAGTTTCTATACCAATAAAGTCACAGGTTTGGTGCAAAAAAGATATAATTTCATTATCATTTTAACTTAGAGGCTTAATACTGTCTAATTTTTGAAAAGTAAAACTCCAAGGTCTGTAACCTTTGATGCTGGTTGTGTGAAGGCTGAAGGGAGCCCTATTTATCTCAAGGGACATTACAAGCTATTAAAAATGTTCACCACCCCCAAAATGAATTTTAGTTGACAAAAAAGACATTGTAAAGAAGAGGAGATGGTCATCAAATGCAATGAATGATGATAGAATTACACAGCTTTCAAGCTATTCTATTAGCAGGAGGCCATTTAGCATACTGCAGACCAACTATAGCAGCGCCAAGAAGAGTCTTTGTTTTTACATTAACATGGTTGACACTTTTTATGCTAGGAATCATTGTCATAACGACTAGACTACAGTCCTGGTAGCTCATAAAATAGTTTTAAGACCAACTGCAGACACTGCTTTTGAAGCAGGTTAGTTCATCATCTTACAGGAGGCAGCTAGGTGGCTCTGTGGGTAGAGCACCGGGCCTGGAGTCTAGAAGACTTGAGTTAAAATCTGGCCTTAGATACTTACTAACTGTGTGACCCTGAGCAAGTCACTTAACCTCTGTTTGCCTTAATCCATCAGAGAAGGAAATAGCAAATTACTTCAGTATCCTTGCCAAGAAAACCTCACTAACAGCATGGCATGGCTCATGGAATCACAAAGAGTCGTACATGACTGAACAACAGCAAAAACAACAGTCTATCATCTTATTATTAATGTATGGTCTATCATTCATTGGATAATCAAGACAGCCAAATTTGCCTTTATTCAGTCTAGCACATTCCATTTAGAGGGCTTCAAAGGGGTCTAACAACACATAACTAGTTTTGGCAACAGAAATTCAATAAAAAGCTTTAAATAGCTATTTTCTCAAGCTTCTCCTCTATTTAAAATAGAAAATCTTTAAGTCAGGGAGGTGCATTGTACCTTCAAGGTACCAAAAGCACCAGAGGAATTCTTCTATGCACAGGGTTGACCCTCTATGGAAAATTAATGGCATAATATGGACCAAAGTTACCCAGAATGAGACTATGTGGAGGGTCTATGAGATGCCTGGATGGATGGAGTATTCACAACTCCAGTACTAGATGATGTTTTTTTTAAAGGGTAACCCTATGCATGTATATGTAGGAGATTGCTCTCCTTAGAAAGAAAATAATTTAAAAAAAGAGAATGCTGATTTTTTTTAACCTGAAGTATATAAAGAAGATAATCAACTCTGTTCCTCACTACTAAAGAATGAACATTAGAAAGTAGACTCAGATTGCAGCAGAAAAAAGATCAAATTAACAGTTGGCATGAAGTTTAGTAGAGTTGCTTAACATTGCAGAATGCATTACGAAAAGATTCAAAAGAATAAACATATATATAGCTTTTCAAATCTTAATGTGCTAAATAAATGCTAGTTATTACTTTCCTAGAGACCATTTGGAGGAAACTAGATATGTCATTTAAAGAAGGTTTCATTTAGCATAGTCCTGCCTGAAGACAGAAGATGATCATGAGTCTAGCACACTAGTACACAGTGCTATTATTCAGAGACCACATAATCTAAGCTCCTTGTTTTACAGATGAGGAAGGAGAGGCCCAAAGAGTTTAAATGACTTGCCCAACATCACTTAACTAGTAAGCATCTAAGGCAGGATTTGAACAATGACTCTTTGACTTCAGATCAGATCTTTCTATATCCTTGTTTTCTCCTAGAGTCTTTGCCAGGCTTATATTTCTTTCCATATATATTTGTATTATTTAATATTTTAGTTTTCAACATTGATTTCCACAAGATTTTGAATTACAGATTTTCTCCCCATTTCTACCCTCCCTCCCACTCCAAGATGGCACATATTGTGATTGCCCCATTCCCTGGTCAGCCCTCCCTTCTATCACCCCACTTCCCCCACCTTATCCTCTTTCCCCTTACTTTCTTGTAGGGCAAGACAGATTTCTATACCCCATTGCTTGTATATCTTGTTTCACAGTTGCGTGTAAAAACAACTTTTTTTTTTGAGCATTTGTTTTTAGAACTTTGAGTTCCAAATTCTCTCCCTTCTTCCCTCCCCACCCAGCCTCCTTGAGAAGGCAAGCCATTCAACATAGGCCACACATGTATCATTATGCAAAACACTTCCATGATAGTCATATTGTAAAAGACTAACTATACTTCCCTCCATCCTATCCTGTCTCCCTTTATTCAATTGTCTCCCTTGACCCTGTCCCTTTTCAAAGATGTTTGCTTTTGATTACCTCCTCCCCCTATCTGCCCTCCCGTCTATCATCCCCCCTCTTTTATCCCCTTCCCCTCTAATTTCCTGTAGGATAAGATACCAAATTGAGTGTATAGGTCATTCCCTCCTCAAGTCAAATATGATGAGAGCAAGATTCACTCATTCCCTTTCACCTGCCCCCTCTTCCCTTTCAACAGAACTGCTTTTTCTTGCCACTTTTATGTGAGATAATTTACCCCATTCTATCTCTCCCCTTCTCCCTCTCTCAATATATTCCTCTCCCACCCCTTAATTTTATTATTATTATTTTTAGATATCATCCCTTCATATTCAACTCAGCCTGTGCCCTCTGTCTATATATATGTACATTCCCTCCAACTACCCTAATACTGAGAAAGGTCTCATGAGTTACAAACATCATCTTTCCATGTAGGAATGTAAACAAAACAGTTCAACTTTAGTAAGTCCCTTATGATTTCTCTTTCTTGTTTATCTTTTCATGCTTCTCTTGATTCTTGTATTTGAAAGTCAAATTTTGTACTCAGCTCTGGTTTTTTCATCGAGAAAGCTTGAAAGTCCTCTGTTTTATTGAAAATCCATATTTTGCCTTGGAGCATTATACTCAGTTTTGCTGGGTAGGTGATTCTTGGTTTTAATCCTAGTTCCTTTGACCTGCAGAATATCACATTCCAAGCTCTTCAGTCCTTTAATGTAAAAGCTGCTAGATCTTGTGTTATCCTGATTCTGTTTCCACAATACTCAAATTGCTTCTTTCTGGCTGCTTGCAGTATTTTCTCTTTGACTGGGGAGCTCTGGAATTTGGCTACAATATTCCTAGGAGTTTTCTTTTTAGGATCTTTTTCAAGAAGTGATTGGTAGATTCTTTCAATTTCTATTTTACCCTCTGGTTCTAGGATATTAGGGCAATTCTCCTTGATAATTTCTTGAAAGATGATGTCTAGGCTCCTTTTTTTGATCATGGCTTTCAGGTAGTCCGATAATTTTTAAATTATCTCTCCTGGATCTATTCTCCAGGTCAGTGGTTTTTCCAATGAGATATTTCACATTGTCTTCCATTTTTTCTTTCTTTTGGTTTTGTTTTATGATTTCTTGACTTCTCATAAAGTCACTAGCTTCCATTTGCTCCATTCTAATTTTTGAGGTAGTATTTTCTTCAGTGGTCTTCTGGACCTCCTTTTCCATTTGGCTAATTCTGCCTTTTGATGCACTCTTCTTCTCATTGTCTTTTTGGAGCTCTTTTGCCATTTTGGTTAGTCTGTTTTTGGGTGTTATTTTCTTCAATATTTTTTTGGGTCTCTGTTAGCAAGTTGTTGACTTGTTTTTTCATGATTTTCTTGCATCTCTCTCATTTCTCTTCGCAATTTTTCCTCTACTTCTCCTACTTGGTTTTTCAAATCCTTTTTGCACTCTTCCATGGCCTGAGACCAAATCGTATTTTTCTTGGAGGCTTTTGATATAGCCTCTTTGACTTTGTTGACTTCTTCTGGCTATATGTTTTGATATTCTTTGTCACCAAAAAAGACTCTGTAGTCTGAGTCTGAGTCCTTTTTTGCTGCCTGCTCATGTTCCCAGCCAACTACTTGACCTTTGAGCTGCCTTTAGTGTGGAGAGTACTTTGTCCCAAGCTTTAGGGGCCTTGTGCTGCTGTTTTCAGAGCTACTTCACCACAAGCTCTGCCACACCAGCACTCCTCCTCCCCTAAGAGCTGACAACCATGACCATGTCTCAGATCCAGGCAGGGCAAAGGAAAAGAACCTTGCCTCTGCACCAGCAAAGCAATCCCAGCACTCCTGCTCTGATCTGCCACTTGATTCCTCCCACTGGGTGGGTCTGGGGCTGGAAGCAGCTGCCACTGGAGTTCTGAAAGCAGCTGCAGGAGCTTCCTACTGCTGCTGCTGCTGCGCCGCATCTACTGCCCCTAGGGCTGGGGCCAGACCACACACTTCTCTTATCCAAATCCAGCCATTTTCCCACTGACCTGTTCAGTTGTCTTTGGTGTTGGTGTGCTGAGAAGTCTAGTAACTGCCACAGCTCAGTGATTCAGGGCCCTAAGGCCTAGTCTGCCCAACTCCCAGTCTGGTTGGTTCTGGTGTGGCCCACACTGGGCTGTGCTCTGCTCCCAGCACAGTGAGATAGATCCATCCCAGTGACCATCCAGGCTGTCTTGGGCTGGAGACATGTTTCCCTCTGCTATTTCATGGGTTCTATAGCTCTAGAATTTGTTCAGAGCCATTTTTTACAGGTGTTTGGAGGGATTTGGGGGAGAGCTTAAGGGAGTCCTTGTTTTCCAGCTGCCATCTTGGCTCTGCCCCCCAGGCTTATATTTCTATCGATTGTATTTATTGTCATCACAGAATTTCAAAGTTGGCCTGGTCTTCACCTGCCATCTAGGACAAATTACCTCTTGCTTAATGTACCAGAAATTGTTTAGTGAGCTTTTGTTTGAAGATCTCCATTGATGGAAATATTTACTCCCTCTCCCCCCAGCCCTAGATAGCTTATTTCACTTTTGAGTAGCCTTCTTAGGTAGTTGCGCTTGATATCAAGCCTAAATTTACTCCTTTGCAACTTTTACCCTTGTTATTCCTAATTCCTTCAAAGCCCAAGCAGAACAAGTCCAATGTTTTCCATTTGACAGTCCTTCAAATACTCAAGGTGTTTCCTCTGAGTCATTTCTTTTCTAGTCTAGACATCGCTAGTTCCTCCAACTGATAGTTCACACACTAAAAAAAAAATGGTTTGATAGAAGCCAGCCGGTGCTAAACAGAAAGGAAAAATGAGGAAATGTTCTAATAAAACATTTTTGTTGGTTTCAGTTGGAAAGATTTCCTGTTACAAGGTGTCCTTGGTCTAGTATGGGAATTCACAACTTTGCCTGCCCTTATCTATTTCAAAGAGCAGCGCTAAATTGGAAAAGCAAGCAAACAAAACAAAACAAAACAAAACAAAAAACAAACCAACCACATCATAGTTTGGTTGTATGGCATTTTAATAGTAACAGGAAATTTTTTAAAATGCACAGCAAATTGCAGCACTGTGAATGTCGATTGCCTACAAAAATATTGTTAATAATGCAGCCAATAATTTTTCTAGTCAATGAAATGTTTGTCATATGAATCAGCATACCTTTAAGAGGCCTTCCTCCTGATAAGAAATAACAAGCCAAAAATTCTTACTCAAGCCCAAGAGAAAACGAAAATTGAGATGTTGAGTTTGGGAGTTCATTCTGATCATTAAAACAGTAGGATAAGGTAACTGAGTCTGACACAGATTGAACTTGTTGATTCAATGATGGTGATGGAATTGACAAGCTTAGTTTTCCTTTTCACCAAGTAGTTTCCTGCTACCAGTATGTAAGTCAGAGGCCTCTAAAAAGTCAGCCCCTTCTACCCTACATTATGCTTCTATTCTCATGATCCAGTCGTCAGCTCTTTCCAGCGATCTTCATACTTTATGTGTTTATTTAGCAACCAATCCAGGAACTAGATTTCACCACATTAACCACATCTTCCTTCTCTATATCATATTTATAGGATTTTGGTCCTGAAAAGAAGTAAATGTAACCTAAAAGAGACAAATTAAAAGTTTGGTAACAACAAAAATGGGGTTTAAGAGTGTGCAAATGAGAGAATTAGTAATGTTTCTAAAAGTGGTATTACTTTAGTGGGCAATTGAGAATTTGTCAGGCAGCACACTGAGTAAATTTTTTAGACAGGCTTTTCGTGCTTATCATAATCTGGCCTCATCCTACTGCTCTTCAAGGCAACCCCTCTGATCCAGTATGGAACCATTATGGTTCCCCATAATGTCTCCTTCCCATGCCATAGTAGAAGTAATATTACAGCCTTTACTCACTTCAATTCTATAAGCACTTATTAAATGCTTATTACATGCCAGTAGTTTCCTGAGTTCAAATCTGGATTCTGACACTTACTAGCTGTGTAACCCTAGGAAAGTCACTTAATCCTGTTTGCTTCAGTTCCTCATGTGTAAAATAAGCTGGAAAGGGAAATGGCAAACCACTCCAGTATCTTTGCTAAGAAAACCCCAGATGGGGTCATTTAGAATCAGATACAACTGAAAAATGGCTGAAATGAACTACATGCCAGACACTAGCTAGGAACTGGGGATATAAGTAAAAAAAATCAAATAGTCTTAGAACTACAGAATCATGAAATTTAAGAGTTGGAAAGGATCCAGTGGTCAGAAAGTCCAATCATAGATGAAAGGAACTATTGCTATAAAATACCTGACAGCCTCTGCTTGAAGACCTCCCAGCAAGAGGAATCCATTACCTTTCCAGGCAGCTTATTCCATTTTGGGGTATCATTAATTGTCAGGAAAATTTCTTGACATCAAGCCTCAGTTCACCTTTTTTGCAATTTCCACTCTTGATTCAGCCCTCTGGGGCCTAACAGAACAAGTCTTTAGATCTTTCCCTCTAGTCCCTTTTATGTATCTATATCTATCTATACATATATATCTATATCAAATATTATATATATTATAGCTTATACTGTATTCCACTCTGTGCCTTTGTTCATATGACTGCCCCTGTATATAACCCCAATAAAGTCTATTCCACTTATACATTCTCTCACCATATCCTAACTATTCTTCAGGGCCCAGTTCAAGTCTTACCTTCTAAATGAAGTCTTCCACTGCTCCAGCATATATTTATCTGTCCAATTGGGAGATTATCTAGTATAACCCTATCATTTGGGAGAGGAAAGAACTGAGGGGAGGGGAGTGACTTGCCCAGGGAAAGGAAGTGATGTGCTAAAAGTCACTCAGATAATAAGTAACAAACCCAGGATTTGAAATCAGGTTCACAGACTCCAAATCTAGTGGCTCTTTCCTGCTGTACCACACTGGAGTCACATAGTTTCTCACTGTTACCTTCTGGCTTCCCAGTCTTCCTTCATGTCTTAGCTGAACCCTCACCTTTTAAAGAAGCCTTTTCCCATCCCCCTCAATATTAGTACCTTCCCTTTGTCTATTATCCCCTATTTATTCTGCATGTATATTCTTTGTTTACATGTAGTTGTTTACAAGTTTTCTTCCCCATTAGACTGTGTGCTTCTTGAGAGCAGAGACTGTCTTTTGCTTTCTTTTATAATCCCAATGCTTAGTACCTGGCACATACATGGTAGATGATTCATAAATGCTAGTTGACTGACTATATGGTATTTTGTACAGTATTGTTTTTTAATTGTTACATTTAGGCTAGTTTTTCTCTGATGGATATTTAATTTAAACATTGTAAAATCTTCATTTTTGAGTGATCTCTCCCCCCTACTACCAAATAAATAATTTTTTTTAAAAGAAGGGAAATCAAAGCAGTTCTGATGAGTATTTCCAATTAAAGACAGGACCTGTGTCTAATAATAACAAATTGAATATATATATATATGTATATGTATATATATGTATGTACATACACATATATACATAAAACATGAGGTTTGTAAAGTACTTTTCTCAAAATGATTCCCTAAGGTAGGTAGTTCAAGTAATATTACATTAATGTTATGGATAAAGAAACTGAGACTTGGGAAAGTTAAGTAAATTAGCCAGGGACACATGACTACTAAGTGTCTGAGGCAAGGTTCAAATGCAAGACTCCTGATTCTTTAAGTCCATTACTCAGCTATCAACTGTGCCATATTTTCTTATACTTTGATATCATTGTTCCAACCAATTAAATACTGGTTGACTTATTGAATCTGCCCTTTCTGAGCTTTTCTAGAAGCAGAGACAGAGCAGCAGTGTCAAGCTATCCCCTGATCTTGTGTCAAAGAGTCTAGCATACTAAGGATCTGGCCAGCTCACTTTAAATAACATGTCAAACTATGTCTAAGAAGCAGTCTTGTATTGTGCTGGGCAGAGCCTAGAGCCTCATCCATTTTGTTGTTGTCATTAATCACTTTGGTAGTCTGGTGAAACCTATGGACCTCTTCTCCAAATAATGTTTTTAAATGCATAAAATAAAGTACTTAGGATTGCAAAGGAGACCAATTATATTAAAACACACACACATTTTTCACTCCAAATTCATTGAATGCTTGAAATTCAACTCTAAAAAGATATCTTTTTCTGAAATGGTATTTATCTCAGGTTTGATATGATACTTACCATTCAATTCAACAGCAGCGTCTATTTTGCCCATTATTCCTGGAAATTCTTCTTCAATGTTCTTGGGGTAATCTTTTTCCATTTTCCTTTTTACTTCATCAAAGCTAGAAGAATGAATAAAATAAAAAAATAAAACACATTTATAGGGCCAATAAAATCAACCCCAATGCAAGACCACTTTGGCCATGTAGAAGTGGCTCCTGACACAAGACTTCTATGTATTTAATTAATGATATCTTTTGTTTTCATATCTGTCATTTAAATTAATTAAATTTTGCAAAACTCTTTGAAACAATCCTCCTTTGATGCCCACAATGCACTGGGAAGGAAGTAGAGTGTGCACTACTTTACTCATTTTACAAATGATAAAACTCAGATTCTTAGAGGTTAAACAATCTTTCCAAAGCCCCTCAGTGAAGACTTAACTATAGGTATTCTCATTCCAGATTCATTATCTTTTAAAAAAAATACCATTGTTTCCTGCCAGTCTTATAACAGTAACAAAGGATGGGAAATGAAGGTAATCTATCAGGGTTTATTCTTAATGGACTCATGATAGATAGTTTGTAGTAATAATCAATTTCTTTTCCAAATGCTTACCAACTACTTCCTTAATAATGTGTTCTAGAATTTTGCTAGGAATCTTTAAGAGGCTAGCAGGCTCTTATGGACAACAGGACAGGAAAATTCTTATGATACTCCATGTAGTTTTCATTTCTTTGTTATGAATTTCATTTATTTTTCTTTTTGTAGAACAACGTATTGATCCTTTTTAAAATCTTTATATCATAGTTCCCAGTTCAGACTGAACTCTCCCTTGTGACAAAGAAAACCAACTAAGCAAAATCTCTGCTAGTGACTGTCTCTGACAATGTATACCAATGTATACTTTTCCCCCGTTCCTTGGGCCCTCATTGGCTTTTCAGTTATTCAGAGTTCAGCTTTCTTTTAGTGGTCTTTTCATTTGCATTGTTGTAGTCATTGTGCATGTTGTTCCTGTGGTATTGCTTATTTTGCTCTATATTAGTTTTGAGAAATCTTCCCATATTCCTCTGAATTCTTCATATTTGTAACTTTTAACTGCACAATAATACTCCATAGCATTAATCTATTCTAGGTTTTTAATTCCTCAATTAATAGGTACCTACTTTGTTTCTAGTTTTTTACTAACACAAAAAATGCTACTATGAATATTTTTGGCATCTATTGGAACTTTGTTTTTGTTTTTTATTTTCTTGGGAGCATTTGCCCAGGAATAGAATCATTGGGTGGAAGAATATGGACTGCTTATAGTTTTGTAGCTATAAGCTGGCCAATGTAATTCCAATAACCTTGGTTTTTTTAAAAGCATGTTACTGTAAAAATCCCTGGGCACGGACTTAGGTAACTTCAGAAATAAGCAAGCTCTGCGCACTTCCATGGCAGAAGTGGGAGATGTTTTAACAAACACTGCCCCCTTTTATCATCTGTCCCCAAGGGGTTGCTTTGTTTGCTACTGCCTGATGAAAATAACCCCAGAATATCCAGGAACAGGTTTTCATGGTGGGTTGGGTTTTTGGGAGAATGGTATTTGAAATGAATGGTATTTGAAATTACTTGAGGAAATTAATTTCCAACAATTTCCTTGATGTACTAAGAAAAAATGAGCTAAATCACAAGAAGCATAAATAAAAGTATATATTTAATCTTCACCAAATGTAGTGTGGAGAGACAGTGAGGTTTTTTTCATTGGCTAAAATACAACACCAAAGCAATGAGGCTTTGCTGCTAAAAGATATGATTGGTGGAGGTAGGATTAGGGGGTTAGATGATCAGAGAAAAATGATCTTGCCTCCTGACTTTAGCTTTTGTTGAAAATTCATTTTCAACCTAATCCATAGGAGATTTTGGGAATATCTACACTTAAGTTAGATAGTTATCTATAACAGAAGGCTGCCAATGCCTAGGCATAGGGATCCAGAAGAAAACACAATTCTATCCTGGGGGCATACTATATTTTGTTAGCTGGGGATGGTGGATATGATTAAAGAACTACAAGCCTGTCCCTAAGGGAAGAAGACGATATCTTCCAAGTCACTAGATGCTAGAGGGTGGCCCCAAAGAGATGATTCCAGAAACCAGTAGTAGTGAGCCATGACCAACAGAGACTAGGTGCTCAGTAACCAACAGCAACCAAGACACCATCTGAAACCAAGAAAGCAGCTATCACATTAGCTGATCTGAGGCCAGGGAAGCAACACCCAATAGAGACATAATGTCTAACAGTTACAAGTAGACAATTTGAGACTATTGGGGAAAAGTAGAGTAACTCACCCAGCATAGATGTCACACCAAACAGGGAGCATTCCCAGTGAGAGAAGCTTGATAACATAGCCAGTACACATCAGTGGTCTGGTAGCACTGGAGACATGACTTGACAAGTATAGGGGCTACAAGTGTTTCCTCTATGTTTGTGCCTCCTCCATGACTCCTATGTGTATCCACTAACCCCACTGATGATGATGAAATTCATATTTTGTGGTATAGTGTGGCCCAGGATTGTGGGGGGAATGTTTTATTTTTCTTACTATGCTATTTCATCAAATATCTTTGTTCTATATTAACTATGTTTGAGGAATAACAAAGATTGTGAGTTGATCCATAGGGATGTCAATTGGGATGCCTTTTGAGAACCAATAGCAATATGGTACTACTGATTTGACTGCAGAGCCCAGAGCAAGGGAGAAGGGTGTGCATGGGGAGGTTTTTGTTATTGTTATTTGTCCTTCATTCTCCAAGAGGACCATGACATCAGGAAGATGATGCCACGACTTGCAAATGAATTAGTTTTAAGTGGAGGAGGGCTCACTTTTTTCCCCAGAACAACCTGGGCCCAGTGGCAAGATATAGAACGGGATGACAGAGATGGCCCTGTGTATATGGGGTAGGTTGGGGACGATAGGTGTGGCCACAGGGCAGATGGTCACATCAATAATGTGAATTGCCAAATAAGATGTGAAATTTAGTCTGATTTGGGACCAGCAAAATATACTGTACTAGATGAGTTTGTATTCACTTACTCACGAGTCAAGACAGCTTGACCTAGGTCAGGAATTCCAAAGGTAAATGGATTAACTCCTTTAATAGACTTAGTGCATTTTTTTCTGGTGCTCTGGGCTGGGGGTGCTATACCAGTTGGGGAGAAGTTACAAGGAAGACGGCAAAATGACTTGATAGACAAATGGATGGGATATGAAGCATGATCTGGGTTGTTTTTCTGGCTCCACTTAAGTATCGAGGATTAATTTAATTAAATTAGACCATAAGCTCCTTGAAGGCAGGTAAGGTATAGGTTTTTTCAATTTTCTATCTCTATCTTAGAAGACTGCCTTGCTCATAATAGCTGTTTCATGAATGATTGTTGAACCAAATTGGAGAGAGCACTGATAGATGACAAAGAAGTCCAGAGAGAAAGTGGAAGGATTCCAGAAACAAAAACTTCACCTACTTCTTGGTTTCATTAGGGGAATTCATTCAGGATACAGCAATGGTCCTAAGAGGAAGAACTTAAGTTTATGCCTTTAGTACTACAATTCAGGTACATTATAAGTGAAATGGGGTTTTATAGGGTCTCCTGGGAACCTAAGAACCACATATCCATTTATTTCTGTGGGGAAAAGGTCTTATGATGGCTGGTGACTACTGGGTACATGGTCTCTGTTGGACATCATTCCCTTATATGTACTAGCTTCCAGTTCCACATCTGTAGGACCATCTGCTGGTCTTAGCACCTGTGTTCCAGGCCAGAGTGGCTAGAATATCTCTCAGGAAGGGCAGGATAATAACTTTTCCGTTATAGAGAATATAGAGCAAAAGCCATGCACAATATTAGCAGGATAAAAGTAACTTTTCTTCTAGACCTTTATGTAATGGCACTGCAGCCCTATATGATTAGCCCTAGATTATATGGTCATGTGTGAATTACTTGGGCTAAACAGTATTTTTTTCAACGTCAATGGTCATGCATGTGTACTTCTACTGATATTAGGCTACCTCAGAATATCTGACCTTGACCTTCAAGAAGAAATCAGAATGAGCTGGTTTCCCATCCTTTAGTTTTATTGGTCAAGAGCTGGATTTTGTGCTATGCATTGGCGTTTCATAGCTTTCTCTTGTCATGTTTTTGATTCTGTGATTTTAAAGCATGGATATTGTTACAAGGAAATGTACTTGAAGTGCTTAAGGAGCATACTTCAGTAACTACTAGAGATATTGTAGCAGTGGTTGGTGTAAGGAAGGCAAGTGTTTCAAGCTTCACTCAAAGAGAAAGAAAAACACTTGTCATGGGCAAGATAATACAAAGGTGGAAATACATAAGACTGGAAACAGAATTTTTACAGATGAAACTCAATTTCATCTAAGGCTATGCCTAAAAATTTGTCGGAAGAGATTCAGATAAGCCCGTAAGAGCAGGGAATCTTCATTTAACTGTAAATCACCCAGCCCCAAAAGTTACTTGGGAAATTTTTATGTTTCCAGTGGACTTGGAAGGCTTGTCCCCACTGGGGAAATGATGAACTCTGATAAATAGGTGGATACAGTGAGAATTGTGGCTAAATTATAGAAATTTCCAAATGGAAATTTAAAAAAATGGAATATTACTTGTACCATGCCACTTGTCATAAAAGGTTAAGAAATGTATCTAAGAGATGGAGATAAATATACTTTAGTGGCCTGGAAACTAACTTGGCTTAAACCCCACTGAAAATCTATGGACCATAATCAAAGTTTAGGTGTGAGAAAATGAAAGTTTTGTCAAATGTACACTTAATGTCCAATGTGTTGTGCATAGTTTCGTGATGAAGAACTTAAAAGCATATGATAAAATTTGAAAACTCAATTAAAAAACATGTAAAACAAGTTAATGTAACAAGAGGAAGTTGTAGTGCACATTAAAAATTTTTTAAAGATGTAAAAAAGTGTGCAGTTCATTACATAAAGAAATAAATTTAATTATTTTTCTTTGTCCCAAGTAATTTGTGCACCACTATAATGGAGTTGAATATTTGTAAGATCCTCTTTGGGTTAGCTTGAAGATGAATTTTCAATAAAACATAAGCTCAGGAGGCAGTAATTCTTTGTTTTCTGGCCACCTAGCTGGCATTCCTGCCCCTTCTGTGCATATATGTCAATAGCAAAGCCCCATCACATTGATGCCACTTTATGGCTGATGGGAAAAAAAGCCCTACTATTTTCTTATATTTCATTTGATGAAGTTTAAATATACATTTTCCTAATTATTTGTTTCCTAGTTATTTATTCAGCTCAGTTTTCCTCTTTGCATCTAAGAAGTTGCTGGAAACATAGTTTCTCAAGTGGCTTCAAAGTTAATCTAAAACATCTTTGTGAAGTAATTCAAAGTGGGTTCAGAATAGAAGACACAGGACTAGCCACTATACAAAAGGCAAGATTAGTGAGAAAGAATGAGAAAACCAAAAAACTCATGATATTTTATGCATTGAAATAAATTAATTTAAATTGTTACTAAGCAATTTTAGTTGGTCATGTTGGTGTTCAATGTCAGGCTTTTAATAAAGCATTACACAATTATAAAAAAGGAAAGTGTCTTTCCATTTCCAAATAGCTCATTCTTACAGTAAGACTTGAGGAATACCCCAAAATTAGAGATTGTGTGGATTGAAGTTTGATGGGCACCTCAAAAACCCACAATGGGATGGAACGAAAGGAACTGAAATGAAAAGAAGGCTTCACTAGAAATTCAAAATGCATAGAAACTAGACGAACAAATAGATGTATGATCCCAGGTCATGTGTATATGACTCAAGGTTTTGCAAGAGAAGGCAAGGACATATTCAGAAAAGAGAAGAAAAAGGCTTAACCTGAGAAAATAACAGCTTGATGCCAAGAAATGACTTGTCCAATTCTGATAAAGAAAGGAATTATTGCTTTGAAAGCAGTGGTAATTTTCTGGACCTAACATATATTCATTCAGATATGTTCTTTCCTATTATAGGAATGAGTTTCAGATGGAATTTTGAAGAAGCAAACTCTTACTGACTGAGAAATTGTAATTTATTGGTCTGAACTGGATATAGAGATTTCATCCTGTGATTTGATGTCTTAAAAATACAATTTTGATTCATTTTTTTAAGACTTTAGGCAAAAGTGTGATGTAGGCATAGTCTGTGTTGAGAATCCTCCAAGGTCCCCTGTTAGTGCCTCTTTCGCCATCCTGCCTTCCTACTCTCTCCACCATGCATTCTGGGGTTCCCTCGCCTACTGTGAAGGGTGGCTGGTCTGTTTTGTAGATTAAACTGTTCTAAGGTGCTAGCATCTAACAGCTTAATATGGCATCTTGCTTTGAGGCATTATTTGCATTCTATTGGAAGGTATCAATATCTCAAAGACAAAATCAATGAAGGGTTTGAGACCTTTACAATCATCCAAAGAGATATTTTTGGTCAAAAAAAGAATTTGGATGCTTCTTAGCACACTTAGCTTGCATTCCATAAATTTCTTATAGTACTTCTTCAGGTATATTAAAATTTTTATCATAAGGCCAACCTTTTTTGTCTAAAATTATAGTTCTTTACCATTAGAATTCTTGGATGTTCAATGTAGGATGAATGGTGGCTCTGGAGATTCAAAGCCTTGGATGCCTACTACCTGTGTGATACTCTGTACCTCAGTTTTCCTGATTGTAAAAATGAAGGGACTGGATGAAATGGCCTCTGAGATCTTTCTAACTTTAGATTCTATGACCTTATCTATGCTTTTGTTGTTAGTTGATGGCATTTTTTAAACACGTTTTTCAAAGCACAAACAAAATGATTTGGGTAACTTCAAAACAAAGCAGAATGGTAGTCAAATAAGTGATGGGTGAATTGGAGAAGATAAAACATTTAACTGAACTTTAGGTTCAAATCCTAAGCCCTTTGAAGTTCACATTTCACTTTCCAAAGTAGAATAGGCTGTCTATGAACATGGTAGGTTCTCTTTCTTCAAACAGAGACTAGATAACCACTACTCTGTGATATCATAAAAGGGATTCCTTTTTTAGAAACATATGGATTAGATGGCCTAGAAAACATCGCCAATGATTTTATGAGTCCATGATCTCAGCTCTAATAATCATCAACTCAACCTTTCAATAATTAAATTGAATTGGATTTGTGAGTTGATCCAGGCCCCATGACAGCCTAGGGGTATGACTTTTCTCTCTTCTTAGGAAATTATTTGTTTGAATAATGTGAAATGTGTAATGTAGCAGGGCACAGTCAATGAGGGGGAGAGATATGGAAGAAATGAGACCAAGATAAGAAAACTATTGTAAATAAGGGTATTAGAATGTGCTCGGAGTGGCAACACTTTTGGCCAAGTCAGATAGAGGAGGATGTTGGAAAAGGTAGAGCAAAAGATAGGAATCATATAGGGAGGCAAGATGACATAATGTAAAGAGAACCCTTGGCTCTCAAGTCAGAAGAACTAGGTTCAAATTTCATCACTAATATTATGTTTGTGATAGTAGGCAGATTATTTATCCTCTCTGAGCATCATTTTCCTCCTAATAAAAATGAAGGGGTTAGACTAAATGGTCTCTGAGGCACCTTCTAGCTCTAAATCAATGATATCATGAATTTACATTGATTCAGGGTGTCCTGAAAGTCTCAGTGCAATTTTAAGCTTTAATAGCTTTTAGCTATTAGCTATTTTCAGGTATTAGTATTTTTAGGTTTATGATCTGTTTTCTCTGTGAGGAAGGTAGTACTAGTATTTTTTTTTTGCCAATTTAAAATATGAAGAAACCGAGAATGGTTAAGTGACTTGCCCGTTGTCTAATAGTATCAGAACAAGGTCTCAGAAACAAGTCTTCTGACTCCCAGAGCAGACTGGACTGCAATCTCAGGCACGAAGATTTTTGTTAAAGGTGAAGAGATGATTAGATTTAAATAAAGAATGCATGCATATGCATGCAAATTAAAAAAAAAACTTGTAGATACATAAAAGATTATTTGCGTCCATTTTATGTGCTCCTTTTAAATTTTACTCATACCTTGTGGTATAATGGATAGTGTGAGGGACTTGGGTTAATCTGAATCCTTACTCTACCGTGTATTAGTTATGTGACCCTGGGCAAGTCACTTAACTTTTCTGTGCCTTGAATTATCTCTTCTGTGAAATAAGTATTGGACTAGTTCTCCAAGGTCCCTTCCAGCCTAAATCTATGATCTTATGATCCTACGACCAAAAACTATACAAAGAAATGATTGATCTGTGGCATGTACAAATACCTTCTTGGTGGTGGTGGAGCAGGTGGAGGGAACATTTTATTCATTATTTATTGTGGATAAATCTATAGCAATTGGATTAATTTCTACTAATGAGAGCAATTTGACTAGCTATAACCTACTACTATAGTACCTGGGATGATTTTCAGGAATTCATGATATCAAGCACTCATGTTTACAGTTTAGTGGATGAAATGACTTCCTTTTGCCAATGGTCTTCATTTTAAGTGAATTTGACTATGTTCTTAGAATGCAGTTTACCTTGTTATTTTCTGGAGTTTTGGTCTTCTCTATACCTATAAATTAGGGCAGAAATTCACCTTCTCAGGAGTCTGGGAATGGGAGTGGAAGAATGCATCTGTAAATATTTTGGGTCTGCCTGAAGAAGACGTGGGAAGGTTGGAAAAGGGAGACCCTCCAGATCAGATATCTGTAGTCAATTCTTATTGGAAAATACAGCAGCAATGGAGCCTATTTTCTGGTGGGTTCCATTGCTCTGCCTTGCCAGTCTGCTCCTTCTGAAGTTACTGTTGGGACTTTTTCCCCTTTGGGTTCCTGGTGTTACCACTAGGTACATCTATAATCAGAAACTCTAGATGTATCAGGCACCTCTAGAAAGAGAAACTTTCCAAGGGTGTCCTAATCACTGAAATAACTCAGACAAATTAGAAGTTCACCAGCAGTTGTTCCATAAGGACAAGCTAAATAATTTCTAGTATTTTGTTTCTTAGGTTTCTATTTTCTTGGATTATTATTTGTTCCAGAGACTAGACTTGCATGGAAACTGAGGGAAAAGGCTAGAAAGGGAAAAAGGAGAGGGCCCTAGAGAATGAACGAAGTGTCGCAAAATTGAATAATTCCTGATTACTTAATCTGGGGTTGTTAAATGCAAAGATGATATCTAGAGACCATAGGATGTGTCTATATTTCTAGTGAGGCCATATTAAAAATATTGTTTCTAATGCAGGACAACTCATTGCCAGGGATATTGCTATAACTTATTCTGCACCTTGAAGTATCAGATCAATGTTCTGACATTTGTCTCCATTATTCTCTTTCTCCTCAGTGGATAAAATTGGGCTGCTTGAAAGAGTGAGTGTAAAGCAGAAAACTCTGGGGCATAGCTATGTACAGTATGAACATTGCTTTATGTGGAGTTGAAAGATCTGGGATTGAGTTCTATTGCTAACATTGATCACCCGTGTGTCCCTATATAACTCATTTATCCTCTCTTAGACTTAGTTTCCTCCTTTGTAAAAGGAGTTTAAGAATATTGGCACTATACGCCTCCTTAAAGCACCATCTAAATGTGAGGTATGGGTAGCATTAGTTGCTCGACACTGGGACCCAGTCACTAACCTCTATGAGCCTTGATTTCCTTAATTTTCAGTGGAATGGATCACAGGGCCATAAATGTAGAGCTGGAGAGATTGTGGAGGTCATCCAGACCAACCTTCTTATTTATTTTTTCAGTTTAGGAAGCTGAGGCCCCGGAAAGATAAGTAGTTTGCCCAGGGTCACACAGGAGGGACTCAGACTACATAGGTCTCTTGTGAAGAAGGCACTCTACAAACCCTAAAGCTTTCTCTAAATGGGAGCCGTTATGAGTTTTAGTTATACGACCTTGGGAAAATCATTGATCTCTTTGAGCCTGTTACCTCATCTCTAAGATGTAGATAATAATATTTTCATTATCTCCCTTAAGGGGTTATTATGAGAAAATTAAAAAAAAACTATAAAGTATTATATTAAGTGTGAAATGAGTTTCTTCTCCTTTTCCTCCTTCTCCTCTTCCTCTTCCACCTGCTCCTCCTCCTTCTTGTCTTTCTTCTTCTTCTTCTTCTTCTTCTTCTTCTTCTTCTTCTTCTTCTTCTTCTTCTTCTTCTTCTTCTTCTTCTTCTTCTTTCTCCTCCTCTTCCTCCTCCTCCTCCTCCTGCACTTCCTTCTCCTCCTCTTCATCTTCCTCCTCTTTCTCCTCCTCCTCCTTATCACTGCCTTCCACTCCACTGGGATTTCTCTCCAAGGTGCCAAAGGCAAGAAATGACTGGCTGGGTCAAAAGTTTATGTGTCTGATGTCTGTCTATCTATCTTTCTATTTTTCTATGTCCTCAATAAGCTTTTTGATTCGAATAAATAATTTAGTCACTGTAGTCTACAGTGGGAGGTGTGAGGTTTCCTTGGCTACTTAGGTTGCTTCCAGTGTGTACCAGTTGTGCATGCCTCATTAAGATGCTACTTGTTAAATAAGGCCAACTAAAAAGTCACAATATTTTCTTTAGTAAGAAGAGTATACCAATTGTTCTGTCGGTAAATTTAATGGGTCTTCACAAGGGGAGACAAGAATAGCATAGATGATTGGAATCCACTGAGAATCTTCAAGCTTCCTTTTAGAAGATACTTCCAGCATCTCTTCAAACTTAGCCTTTTATTTGAAGAGCTGAGAAGTCACATGTGAGTAGGAGTAGGGTAGGATGGATAGAGAACTTCTGGACTCGGAGTCAGGAGACTTCTATTTGAATCACACTTCAGATGCCTACTAGATTCATAACCATGGGCTAGTCATTTAATTTCTCAGATCCTCAGTAAAGTGGGGACATTTGCATTCTCTACTTCATAGGACTCTTATGAGGAAAGCATTTTACCATCCTTCAGGTGTTGTGCAAATGTCAGTTGTTCAATGGTAGCATTGAAGAAACCTCTCAGGACTTTGGGACAGGAGAAAATGAGAGGGAATCTGGCTCAAAGGCTTGGAGCAGAAGGAAAGAAGAGTGGGGTTAACCCATAAGAAGGAGAACTAGACCCTTTATAATAAAACATTTTTTTTGGCTCCACTTGTTCTTTGTAATGAATAACAAAGAATGGACCTGTTCCTTTGTCTGCTTCTCGGCAAAGTCCACAGTGAAGGAAGAATTGCTTAATGCTTGTGACTCACTGAATGTCAACACTGTGGTTTATACCCCCTTTCCCATGGAAACACATTCTGAGCTCAAACAGCCTGGGTTTATTTTTCGGAAAGGAAGGTCTGAGAAAGAAATGGTGTGGTTTTGAGGTTTGAAACAAGATTAGAAGTCACAGCTTATGCCTCCCCATGTTACTGCTAATGATACACTGGGCTTTTCTGTTCTCTGTGCTCTAGCAACTCTGAAATGGGGAAAATAATCACTCTCTAAGGGGAAGGATGGGAAGTATGTATTTATAGAGGATCGTAGGCTACATGACAAGTAACAGATGATAGAAGGCTGTGATGTGCTTGGACAGAGCATTAGGGTCAAAGGCAGGAAAACTGGATTCTGGCCTTGGCTCTGTGACTAAGCAGATGTACAGTCTTGGAGAAGTCAATTCCATCCTCTGGGCCTCAGTTCCCTCAACTGTCAAATGAGGAGATTAAATTGGATTATTTCTAAGTTCTCTTCTAGCTTTAACATCTCATGGTCTTTCTTTGGTACTTTAAGGATTAATGATTTCCTCATGTGTTTGCTTCCTCTATCATCAAAGATTGCAAGCCCTGATAACTTAGTAAGTGGTCTTTGAGATTTGCTGTGGCCAAAAATTCCATTGCCTTGTTGCCAGGTTGGCCACAATCTCAACAAGGAGCAAGCTCTAGTGGATTAATGATCTGGAAAGACTTCGCTCTTTATTGACATAGCCTTTAAATCCAAGATCACCTAGGTCCAGGAAGCATCATAAGAAAACTTCAGTTGAGGTTAATGATTTTATGATTTGTAAACACAACAGATGGGAATTGGGGGGCTATAATTTTGGTCTCTGTTTACAATGGTTTACTGTTATGTTGAAGTCCTTATTACTGCTCTATCCTTTCACATGGTTCTTGTTTGAAGTCCATGGAAAGTGTTGGTGGAGCACTGTCATGTTTAAGGAATTTAAGGTGTTGTGAAAACCCTCCATATGCATTCCGTCTGGGCCCCAAGGCACAGGAGCATTGGGAATGTCTAGCCTGGACCTGGGTGCATGGGCCCATTGAGTTAGAGTTAGAAGGCACCTTAGGATCCATCAAACACAAACCCCTCATTTTACAGATGAAGAAACTGAGGCAAAGAACTACTTTTGATGTTTTTCCCTGGGTCAAGATGCTCGTAAGTATGTGAGGTGGGATTTGAACTTAGATCTTCAAGTCTAATGATCTCTTTAAATATGCAGGGAATGAATGGGTGCTGAGCCATTCATCTGGACTGGGCTCAGCCTCTCCTAAAATAATTTGATAGTGGAGCAGCCACAACAACCATACAATTAACTTGTGCTCCTTAGAAAGAAAATAATTCATTGTGCTAGCTAAGATTTTGGAAGTGAATAGTCTTGATTTATCAGCAATAGTTATAACTGTATAAATATTTGAAAGGCTGTCCAGTGGAAAAGGGGCCAGACTTTGTCTGCTTGACTCCAGAGGGAAGAATGAGTAACAATGAATAGAAGGTACAAAGAAGCAAACCTGGGCTTGATATATGGAAAAAAGTTGCTAACAATTATAGTGAACCAAAAGAAGAGGCTGCCTAGGGAGGTAGTGAGTTCCCCATCAATGGAGGTCTTCAAGCAAAGTCTAGATGGTTTTGGTACCATTTGGGGATGTTGTAGAAAGAATTATTATTCAAATATGGGTTGGGCTGAATGGCCTTTGAGATTCCTTTCAACTCTAAGATTTGGTGATTTGATTTTATTTGTTTTGGGGAAGGCGGAAATTTGGACCTATGATTTCTTCTACATGGAAAAAATGCCTTCGTTGAGGAAGATTGGCAACTGCCTCTTTCTCCCCTCCTCCATTAGCTTTTGGAGGGCATGTTTTTGCCTTTCCTTGTATCCTTAGTGTTTAGCACTAGGGCAGCTAGGTGGCACAGTGGATAGAGTACTGGCCCTGGAGTCAGGAGGATATAAGTTCAAATCCAGCCTTAGACACTTACTAGGTGCAAGTCATTTAACTTTCTTTTCCTTAGTTTCTCATCTGTAAAATGAGCTGGGGAAGGAAATGGCAAACCACTCCAGTAGCTTTGCCAAGAGAACCCCCAATGGGGAAATGAAGAGTTAGACATGACTAAAATGACTAAACAACAATAAGGGTTTAGCACAGTGCCTGGCACATAGTAGGTGCTTAATTAATGCTTGTTGAATTAGTTTGTGATATCTATCAGGAGAGTCGCCTGGGGTTCTGAGTAGTTAAGTAATTTGCCATTGGTCACACAGCTAGAAAATGTTAGAGGCAGGACCTGAACCCGGGTCTTCCTGCTTTCACAACCCGTCCTCAGTTTTCATTGTCATACTACCTTATTTCTGCCCATTAGTAAGTAGTTCATTTAATTTTAGGTAGCACATTTCCTCCATAGAGCTCTGCAGCTAATTAATATTCCCCCAAATACAAGGAGTTGGATGTCATGTAGCTGATATTATTGCTGAACCAAAGTCTGGCTGGTAGGTAGGTAGATGGAAAGAAAGCTAGACATGGAGTCAGAGACCTGAGTTTGAATACAGTTCTGCCCCTTTGTCACTCTGTCACTTACCCTCTCTGGCCTGAGGTACTCTTTTGTAAAATGAAGTGGTTGGATTGTTCTGCCTCTTCTAGCTCTTAACTCGTGATGTTATGATTTCTGTTCATGTGCTATTCCCTGATGACAATTCCTGAGTTGTTATACTCATTGTTTTAGATTTAGTTAGCATATTGAAACATCTGCCACATTGGTCGCCTAGATACCGAACAATGGCATTATTGAGTGAATCTTCTGCTTCTCAGCTGCCTGTTTCAGCCCCAGACACAGTCAGGGGAGGCAGTGAATGATGCATAAATGGTCTGGGTCAGTCAGCTGACTCGCCAAATATTCTACATTCTTCTCCACAATAGGATTTTCAATCCAGCAAAACAAAATACCATTGGCTAGATTAAAAGAAAAAGGGTAGTGAAAGTACCTGTAGTAGTCCTCCCCAACAAAGAAGAGAGTCTTCCGGGGCTCCCTTAGGTAGACAGCTGCATCTATTTGTTGCACATGCCTGGGGAACCCAAAGTCATAGATGGTCCTAGGAGGACCCTGCATTTGAAATCCTCTTGTTATCCAATAGTGAGGACCTGCACACAGAACAAAGAGTTTTAAAAAGAAATAAAACAAAGTACCACTTCCCAGTGCTTTACCCTGAGGAAGCACTATTTCTTATTCCTATTAAATCCTGTGAGTTCCCTTTTTGGTTCCTCCTCACAAACAGCACCTTCCTTTTTGGCTGGAGAGACAGTATAGCATACATGCATAGTCCTGTCATTCAAATTGCTTTAGAAATCCCACTTCCCTTCTGAAAACACAGGTCAGCGTTCTAACTAGGGCAGACTGCCTGGGCAATTTTCCTGGCTATAACCCCTAAGAGTATCCAGAACTCTAGCTCTGGCAAGACTCTTGACTAACGAGTATAGGTCTGGGAATGTGGGAAGGTGCTTAGCTATACCTGTAGGCGGGGACTTTCTTCCAGTAATACTAACAAAAGCTTGGTTGGTTGGTTGTCCTTTGTTCTTGAAGAGGACCAAAAATAACATCACTATGTTAGAGTCAAGTTACCGTGTGTCCGACTATGGCTGATCAGACCAATACAAGCTCGGAATGCTCTACCACAGGATGGGCACAAATACTCCATGTGAACTAAATTTGGTGGATTCCCTAAATTTACATATCTCATATTTCTTTTGAGCGGCTGCAGTTCTGCTTTGTTCATAGAGCACAGTGCCTCCTTTGATGCAGGCATGTTATGCTGGGTGGTTCTTTGCCAGTATCTCCCATGTCACACAATCATTTCCTATAGGCCTTTAATTCATTCAAGATATCTTGCGTCTCTAGCCATTTTCCATTCTCAAAATTTTGTGAGTCATTTTGTTCAGTCAATTTTCAGTCATGTCGGACTTTTTGAGACCCTATTTGAGGTTTTCTTGGCAAAGATACTGGAGTGGTTTGCCATTTCCTTTTCCAATTCATTTTACAGATAAGGCAACTGAGACAAACAGGGTTAAGTGACTTGCCCAGGGTCACACATCTAGTAAGTGTCTGAGACTGGATTTGAACTCAGGAAGATGAGTCTTCCTGACTCCAGGCTCAGCACTCTATTTATTCACATAAATTATTCATAATTTCACTGTGTCACCTAGCTGTTTCCTGCAGGAGCCATAGAGTGGGTGAAATGCAAACACCATAGGATTATAGGATATAGGGCTGAGCCAAAGCCCAAGGGCTTTAGGTTACTTGTTCAAGGTCACACAGGTAGTGTCAGAGCTGAGATTTGAATCTAGGTCTTGGGCCTTTTCCCCTATATCACCCTTGGATCCCTCCTTTACTATGACCAAAGGTGGGCATTGTGATATAGTGGGGGAAGACACTGGTTCAAGGAGGGTACTTCTGTCCTTCATGTTCCTAAACTATAAAATGACAGTAATAATAATAATTCAGTGTGAATTTGACAGCGTTATGAGAAAAGCACTTTGTAAAACTTAAAGTGGTCTATATATTGGATTATTATTGCAGATTAATTTCTGTGGGGGTTCAATATTAGTTCACTTACCCAGATTTCTTTAGCATAACTGTCTGTCTATGTTATTCTTTTTTTTTTGGAGGGGGGAAGGCAGGGCAATTGGGATTAAGTGACTTGCCCAAGGTCACACAACTAGTAAGTGTCTATGTTATTCTTAAAAGAACTCTTAGACATATCGTAAGAGCATAGATTTAAGTCTGGAAAGTTTCTTCTAGTCATCATCTGGTCCATCCCCTCATTTTACAGATGAGGAAATTTGGGCCTTGAACATTTAAGTGACTCATTACAGGTCGTGCAGGTGACAAAATGGCAGAATTGAGATTTGAACCCAGGCCCTTCAACTCCAAATCCAATCCTTTATTGCCTGTTCTACACGCTATCTCTTTGGGCCAGGGACCATGTCTAAAGCATTACGTGATTAGTATAGCACCATGTGTAGATACCAGTGTCTCTTTCTGATGGTCATTATTATCTCTATCTTAATGATACTATAGTTAAGGAATTTAAACAATAGTTACAAAGGCAGACAGCAACAAAGATCCTTTCTTCTCCATCAATGAACATGCATCTCTAGCACTTGACACTACAAGCACATGGGTTCTTTCACTAATGCTGCTGCATTTTTCAAAGTGGTAGGGAGTTTGGTTCAGTACCTTTGAAAAAGAAAGCTATGCCCCTCTCAGTCACTTCATAAGCAGCATCCACATTTGACATGAGCTGGGGAAAAGAGCTGGTGATGGTACTGGGCCTGATTCCAGCTGGCATGTGAACTTGCCGTCTCCAGAAAAGCCTGTTGGTTACCGGCAACAGGGTCGAAAAGAAAGATAGCTGATAAGAGACATGACGTGAACCTGGAACAAAACAGGCCTCAAACCACTACGTAATCTCCTTTGGCTAGGAAGCTTTGGCTTTGTTGAGATTTTTTTTTTTGCCATATGTATAATGCTCTAATAGAACCATGGATTTAGATTTAGAATCTAATTTTAGATTTAAATTAAAAATTTAGATCCTAGAGGCTATTTCACCCACCTCATTTTACAACTCAGAAGCATTAGTGACTTCCTTCTCTTAATTATTCACAATTTATTCTGTACATAGCTTGTTTTTACATATTAACTTGCTAGCCTCCCCCATTAGACTATGAGACAGGGACTGTCTTTTGACTTTTTTAAAAAAAAATTCTAAGCATTTAGCACAGTGCCCAACATATGGCAGGCACTTAATGTTTATTGACTGTTTCATAACTAGTTTCTTGATGCAATTTACCCCACTATGGTTTCTTTTTCTCTCTTTACTTACTTAAAGACCCTAAAAATACGTTGTGGTATGAAACAGTGGAATAAAAATCAATCCCTGGAAAACACTTTGGAAATCCTAAACCACTATATAAATGGTAAAGTGTAATGATGTTGATAGCGATGAGGCAGATCCATAACTAGATACTATTTCACCTGGGACAAAAACAGATGCAGGAGGGGAAGTAGCATTGATAGTGGCAGTACAGAAGAAAATATAACTATCGCTGTAATTGTGTTGGTAGAGGGGATAGTCCATTTCTTAGAAAATCTGAGCCATACTCCAGTGAGAACTGGGAATAGATCTTGAAGAAGATCAACATGATGTCAGACTCCTCAGAATGGGAAGTAGCATTGTGTTGTGTGGCATAGACTTGGGCTAAGGAGCATGAGTCATGGGTAGTTGTTCTTCTGAGAGGAGAAGACATGCCCCTGGTTGTTGGTGTCCTGGGACAAAGTACTGGTTATTCCACCCTAGTATAAGTTCTGTTATTTAAGGAATATGAACCTAATATACCATTATTCAATTTAGTGAATTTGCTTGGTTATTCCATGTAACGTACTTTGCTAATATTTAAGCTCGTTTAGGGTAGGGGCCATCTCACTTTGTTTTTGTATCCTCAGTGCTGAACAGAGTTCCTTTGCATGGTAGGTGCTTAATAAATCTTAACCAATTGACGGATTGGCACCAGAGGAAGCTGCAAAATAACTATATTGTCTCCATCCTATTTTTCCCTTTACTGCTTTTTTTCTTTGCAACATTTCATAAAAGCAAATTTGGCACAGATACTAAAATACATCATAGAGGCAGAACGGCATAGTAGCTAGAGTGCTGGAAGTCAGAAAGAACCATATGCAAATCCCACTTTTAATATGTGCTACCTGTTTAACCATGGACAAGTCACTTAACCTCATTGAGACCCAGTTTCCTTATCTATAAAATGAAGAGATTTGATTAAATGGGTTCTAAGATCCCTTTTAGTTCTAAAACTATGATCTTTTCATTTAAAAAATTATTATTATTTATAATGTATGTAATTAAGGAAAACTAACTTGAGGGAAGGTGTTAATTATTATCTACAACAATAACAATGACAATAATAGTAGATCAGATGGTAATTTATATAATTGTCTACAAAATTATCTCAGTTTTATGCTGTTTAACGCTGGGCATTTAGTCCACAATTCAACATGCAATTAAAAATGGATCGAATAGCATGTTCAGACTTGGAAAGTGAAAAAAATCCATGGTAAGTAGCCATCCATTTAGAATTATAGGACCCAGAGTTGGAAGGGACCTTAGAAATTATCTAGTTCAACACAATCATTTTATATTTGAGGAAACTGAGGCCTCATGGGTGAAGTGACTTGTTCTAGGTCACACAAACTAAAATCTCCTGGCTTTCATTTAACACTATTTGCATTAGACCATTTTGTCAACATTAAATAGACAAAACAGCAATGGATTTCCAAGGAGCCACTAACTAGATGGATTTAGAATAAAAAGTTCTCAATTCAGTGTGTGTGTGTGTGTGTGTGTGTGTGTGTGTGTGTAATGAATGAATGAATGTGCATAAAGGGCTGATTCAGTGTGAATGGTTGCTTAATCTTGTTACTAAATTGCAGGAATGGCAATTTCTATTTTTGCTTCCAGTTCCAGTTGGAATCAGACTCTGATTCTGCAACGCCAGCAGTATAACATTGAGCTCTCCTTTTGCTTCTAAAATACCATGAGCAGAATGTTGGAAAATGAGATAGACCTAAGAGTAGACAACTACTAGAGGGTCTAAATTATAACAATCTTCATATTCTGTCTACTAATGAAATTAGAAGATCAAAAGAAATTGCATGGTAAGATGGATCACAGGTTCTTGTTGGTGATACAAATTAAAGATCATGGGATTATAATTACAGATTTATGGCCCAAAGAGTGCCTATTAAGAACAACCTTCTCATTTTTACAGATGAGAAAATTGAGGTATAGAGAAGTTAATTGACTTGCCCAGAGTGGCACAGATAGTAAGTGTCTGTGATAGGATTTGAATCCAGGTCTTCTTGACTCTAAGTCCAGCATTGTACTCACTATACTATGCCTCTGAAGTGGGCAAAGTTGGTTTTTATCACAGTTGTCCAGAAGCAACAAAAATCAGTTAATGGTGTACTTGGCTATCTTGTACTGTAGTGTTCATTATAGTCATTTGCAAAAATACTACAATTAAGATAACTGTAGCCTATATGCCAGTATCTCTTGGAAAATTTGAGAAGAAAGTAGAATTTTATGATGAACTTGGTTTGCCTGTTATTCCAAACAATTTATTTAATATTGGAATTAGTTGATTTTAAGTGTTTGGTACAATTCACTCCAAATTAAATTAATATATACTATAATATTAAGTAACTTCAATGCAAATGTGGGCATACGTGAGGACAGTGAAATATATGTTGGAAAAAATGATCTTAGAGTACAAAATGAGAAAGACCAAAGGCCACAGGTTGCCCAGAAACCTCATTTCCATACATTATGAATATTTTCTTTAAGAAGAGAGCCAGGAGGTGCCAAATATAATAAGTACTAAATAGCATCACAAAAGAGCAATCTTTGTAATTTAACAAATAGTAAATGATTAGATAGTAACAGAGTATTGATTTGCTGATCAGTTGTCCACATAAAGTCAGGTCATTAATTTGTTAGAGCAAAGATAAAAATAAATACCAGAAAAAAATCAATACATTTTTCAATTGAGGCAAGTCCAATCTGACCTGTTTAAACAAGCTGTTGACAGCAAAATAGGACACAAATAAAAGAACAGACATTGACACAGAACAAAGATTGGAAGACAAGTCAGACAAGATAGAATATTTGCAGGATATTTGTATTTTTTTGTTTGTAATTTTGAGATCACTGAAAGATCTCAAAATATCTAAAAATAGAAAACATAAAAACACTTGAAAAATAAAAAAAACCTTATTGTTACAAAAATGCTGAGGAAATATGAATATTCAGCAATATGTCTACTTTCCTGTTTCTACATAATTTTTTATGAGAATAATCTCTGCATACATGGAGGGCGTTACTTACGAAGGTATGAGAGGATATGTACAAGCTTTCACAAATGGTGTTCTATAGGTGACTACATCTTTACTGTCATACAACTGAGTGAAATATAAAGAGGGTGCAGGAATCCTCTGTGCTCATTTGCTGACTCTAAAAAAAGGGTTTTGATGATAAATCTAATAAAAAAAATAAATACGAAAGAAGTCAAGGAAGTGAATAGAATTTTAGATAAGCTAGATATGAAAGATATCTGGAGGGAATTGAATGGAAATGGAAAGGAATACTCCTTTTATTTCTCAGAGGTTCATGGTAGCTTTGCAAAGATTGACCATATGTTAGTATATAAAAAATTTATAGTTAGAAGCAGAAAAGCAGACATATTAAAAGTATCATCTTTGGATCACAATGCAATAAAAATTATATTTGATAAAGAACCACAGAAACATAGACTAAAATCTAATTAGAGATTAAACAACCTAATCTTAAAGAATGAGTGGGTTAAAGAACAAATTATAGAAACAATCATTAATTTCATTGAAGAGACTGATGATAATGGGACAACATCTCAAAACCTATAGAATGTAACAAAAGCAGTGATCAGAGGAAATTTTATATCTCTAATTGCTTACATCAATAAAACAGAGAAAGAGCAGATTAGTGAATTGGGTTTGCAATTAAAAATCTAGAAAAAAAGCAAACTAAAAATCTCCAATTAAACACTAAATAGAGAGTAAAAATAAAACTAAGAGTTGGTTTTATGAGAAAACAATAATTAAGCCATGGGTTAATTTGATTTTAAAAAGAGAAGAAAACCAAACACTAGCATTAAAAATGAAAAGGATGACTATACCACTAACGAAGATGAAAGAAAAGCAATTATAAGGAGTTGTTTTGTCCAATTCTATGCCAATATATTTAACAATTTAAGTGAAATGGAAGAATATTTACAAAAATATAAATTGCCTACATTAGCAGAAGAGAAAATAGATTATCTAAATAGACCTATTTTAGAAAAAGAAATTGAATAGGCTATAAATGAGCTTCCCAAGAAAAAAGCACCAGAGCCAGATAGATTTATAAGTGAATTCCACCAAACATTTAAAGATCAATTAATTCCAATATTAAATAAGTTATTTGGAATAATAAACAAAGAAGGAATTCTATTAAAGTCCTTTTATGAAACAAATATAATAGTGATACCTAAACCAGGAAGAGTAAAACCAGAGAAAGAAAATTATAGATCAATTTCATTAATGAATATAGATGCAAAAATCTTAAATAAAATCCTAGCTAAAAGATTATAATATTACAAAGATTATATATTATGACCAATTGAGATTTCTTCCAGGAATGCAGAGATAGCTTAACAAAGGAAAACTATTAACATAATTGGTTATATCAGTCATAAAAGTAAAAAACACATAATTATATCAATAGATGCAGAAAAATCTTTCGATAAAGTATAACTCATTTCTATTAGAAACATCTGAAAGTAGAGGCATAAATGGATTTTCCCTTAAATTGATAAAAAGCATTTATCTAAAACCACCAGCAAGCATTTTCTGTAAGGGGATAAGTTAGAAGCCTTCCCAGTAAGATCAGGTATGAAACCAGGATGCCTACTGTCACCAAATTTTTTGTAGACAGTTTCTCAGATATCACTGAAATTGTTAAATTTATTAGCATATAGTTGGGCAAAATAACTTCTTATAATTGCTTTAATTTCACCCTCATTAGTGGTATATTCACCCATTTCAGTTTTTTATACTAGTAATTTGATTTTCTTCTCTCTCTTTTTCAATCAAATTAACCAATTGTTTATCTATTTTATTTTGTGGAGGTTAAACAACCTAATCTTTAAGAATGAGTGGGTTAAAGAACAAATCATAGAAACAAACAGTTGGAGGGGAAAGTGACAAATATTGGAGGGGATGTGGAAAAATTGGGGCACTAAGTCATTGTTGGTGTAATTGTTAACTGATCCAATTGTTTTGGAGACAATCTGGAATTTTGCCCTAAGAGTCATTAAACTGCTTATACCCTTTGTCCTAGCAACACTACTGCTAAGTCTATTTCCAAAGATGATTAAGGAAAAAGGAAAAGAACCCATATTTTCTAAAATATTTATAGCAGCTTTCTTTGTGGTGACAAAGAATTGGAAATTGAGGGGATGCCCATCAATTTGGGAATGGCTGAACAAGTTGTGGCATATGATTGTTATGATAGTGTTACTGTGCTATAAGAAATGATGAGCTCAAAGATCTTTGAAAAATATGGATAGACTTGTACAAAATAATAGAATAAAATGAGCAAAACTGAGAGAACATTGTATATAGTAACAGCAATATTGGTTTAAGAAAACTTTGAGGGAATAAGTCATTTTGACTATTAGAAATAACCAAATTAACTAAAAAGGACATATGAAGGAAGATGATTTCTGCATCCAGAAAAATTTGATAAATAGAAGTATGTATAGAATGATTTTACATATGAACTCATATTTGTATCTAATGGCAGCCATCTCTAGGGTGGAGGAGGGGATAGAAAATAAAAGAAATTTACATGATAACTTTATTACATATTTAAAAGGAATAGCAAATTGTACACAATAAATTTGCAGTTTCATGTGCAAGCATATCTTTTATTATATTATGTTATAGAAATGCTTGTTTTATTACATAAATTGGAAATAAAATAAATTAAGCTAAAAAAGTCTGACTTGGTAGAGAAAACGGTTACCTTAAAGCATCCCTTTCAATAAAATATTCCCTGGCTCATGTCAAAATTACACAAAATGCTTTAAGAGATGTAAGAACAGAGATAATCTTGGTGACCTTGATTGTAAATATCAAAGAAGGCATAAACTATTACACATATATACACACACAGGCACGCACATACACACACACACACACACACACACACACACACATATATATATGAAGGTATGTATGTATATATTTCAGAGCTTCCTGGATGGGATCCATAATCACTTAAAAGAGTTTGGCCTAATCCTCCCACCTAGGAAAAAAGCCAAATAGATAAAAATTTTCCACTTTCCAGATTATATTATTCACTTGCATGGGTGACACATACAATGATTCATCAGTACACACATATTTTGCACAGATACTGAAGATGAACAAAGGATTTAACCAGAACTGAATAAAAGGAAGAGAGTAGGCTAGATTAACTTTGAAAAACTGTCTGGTTATTTTAATTACCACAAACTTTCCCCTGAAACAAAGGCCCTTTTTAAAAACATTGATATTCTTAAGGCAATGCCTCATGGCTGAGTGTCTTAGAATATCAGAGCCTCTGGAGAATTAAATTTGGGGTTTACCCAAAGGGCAATGGACAGTGCATGGTGGGCATATATTGCTATAGCATATTACCACTGAATGATTCCACAATAAAAGTGATACATAAAAGATATCATCTGAGAGCTATATTATTGGAAAAGGAAGGTGATTAAATAGCATGAGCAAGTGACAGGTGGCCTGTGTGTATATATCCATTCTTGGTCTCTCCAGCTACTAGTGCCATGCCCTCAAAAGCTATGTTCCCTCTACTCTGTATTTAACTTGTATGCTCTGATTATATCTTGTCTCCATGATTGGATTGTAAGCTCCATTGGGGCAGGTAATATTTGTGCTTTTTCTTTCTTTTTTTCCATATTTTATTATTTGATATTTTTTAGTTTTCAGCATTGATTTCCACAAGATTTTGAGTTACAAATTTTCTCCCCATTTCTACCCTCCCACCCTTACTCCAAGATGGCATATGTTTTGATTGTCCCATTCCCCGGTCAGCCCTCCCTTCTGTCACCCTACTCGCCCACCCCCATCCCCTTTCCCCTTACTTTCTTTTAGGGCAAGATAGATTTCTATTCCCCATTGCCTGTATATCTTATTTCCCAGTTACATGCAAAAACAGCTTTTTTTTGAGCATCCACTTTTAAAACTTTGAGTTCTACATTCTCTCCCCTCTTCCCTTCCCACCCACCTTCCCTAAGAAGGCAAGCAATTCAACATAGGCCACACATGTATCATTATGCAAAACATTTCCACAATTCTCATGTTGTGAAAGACTAACTATATTTCCCTCCATCCTATCCTGTCCCCCTTTATTCAATGTTGTCCCTTGACCGTGTCCCTTTTCAAAAGTGTTTGCTTTGATTACCTCCTCCCCCATCTGCCCTCCCTTCTATCATTCCCCCATTTTTATCCCCTTCCCCCTACTTTCCTGTGGGGTAAGATACCCAATTGAGTGTGTATGTTATTCCCTCCTCAAGTCAAATACGATGAGAGCAAGATTCACTCATTCCATTTCACCTGCCCCCTCTTCCCTTCCAACAGAACTGCTTTTTCTTGCCACTTTTATGTGAGATAATTTACCCAATTCTATCTCTCCCTCTCTCATCTCCCACCCCTTAATTTAATTTAATTTTTTATATATCATCCCTTCATATTCAATTCAGCCTGTGCCCTCTGTCTATATACATACATACATACATATATATACATATGTATATATATATTCTTCAACTACCCTAATGCTGAGAAGCATCTCATGAATTACACACGTCATCTTTCCATGTAGGAATGTAAACAAAACAGTTCAACTTTAGTAAGTCCCTTATGATTTCTCTTTCTTGTTTACCTTTTCATGCTTCTCTTGATTCTTGTATTTGAAAGTCGAATTTTCTATTCAGCTCTGGTCTTTTCATTGAGAAAGCTTGAAAGTCCTCTATTTTTTGAAAATCGATATTTTGCCTTGGAGCATTATACTCAGCTTTGCTGGGTAGGTGATTCTTGGTTTTAATCCTAGCTCCTTTGACCTGCAGAATATCATATTCCAAGCCCTTTGATCCCTTAATGTAGAAGCTGCTAGATCTTGTATTATACTGATTATGTTTCCACAGTGGTCAAATTGTTTCCTTCTGGTTGCTTATGGTATTTTCTCCTTGACCTGGGAACTCTGGAATTCAGCTATAATATTCCTAGAAGTTTTCTTTTTGGGATTTTTTTCAAGAGGCAATCAGTTGATCCTTTCAATTTCTATTTTACCCTCTGGTTCTAGAATATCAGGGCAGTTTTCCTTGATAATTTCTTGAAAGATGATGTTTGATCATGGCTTTCAGGTAGTCCAGTAATTTTTAAATTATCTCTCCTGGAATCTATTCTCCAGGTCAGTGGTTTTTCCAATGAGATATTTTACATTGTCTTCCATTTTTATTCCTTTGGTTCTGTTTTTATAATATCTTGATTTCTCAGTCACTAGCTTCCATTTGCTCCAATCTAATTTTTAAGGTGGTATTTTCTTCAGTGGTCTTTTGGACCTCCTTCTCCATTTGGCTAATTCTGCCTTTCAAGACATTCTTCTCCTAATTGGCTTTTTGTAACTCTTTTGCCATTTAGGTTAGTCTATTTTCACGGTGTTATTTTCTTCAGTATTTTTTTGGGTCTCCTTTAGCAAGTCATTGAGTTGTTTTTCATGGTTTTCTCGAATCACTCTTATTTCTCTTCTCAATTTTTCCTCTACTTCTCTTACTTGCTTTTCCAAATCCTTTTTGAGCTCTTCCATGGCCTGAGACCAATTCATATTTTTCTTGTAGGCTTTTGATGTAGGCTCTTTGACTTTGTTGACTTCTTCTGGCTGTATGTTTTGATATTTTTGTCACCAAAAAAGATTCTAGAGTCTGAGTCTGAGTCTGCATCCTTTTTCACTGCCTGGCCATGTTCCCAGCCAACTACTTGACCTTTGAGCTTTTTGTCAGGGTTTGACTGCTTGTAGAATAGAGAGTGCTTTGTTCCAAACTTTAGGGGCTGCACTACTGTTTTCAGAGCTACTTCTGCACAGCAAGCTCTGCCACACCAGCGTTCCTCCTCCCCCAATAACTACCAGCCAGGACCATCACTTAGATCCAAGCAGGGCAAAGCAGGCTCTGCACTCCCACTCTGATTCGCTGCTTAATTCCTCCCACTGGGTGGGCCTGGGGCCAGAAGCAACTGCAGCTGGAGCTCTGGATGCAGCCACAGCACTGCACCACCTCCGCTGCCCCTGAGACTGGGGCCTACCACACACTCCTCTCACCTCTGTTCCAGCAGTTTTTCCACTAACCTGCTCTGTTGTCTTTGGCGTTTGGGTTGAGAAGTCTGGTAACTGCCATAACTCAATGATTCTGGGCCCTATGGTCTGTTCCACCTGGCTCATGGTCTGGTTGGTCCTGGCACCCCACTCTGGGTTGTGCTCCGCTCCCAGCACTGTTGGATAGACCCTTACCAGTGACCCTCAAGGCTGTCCTGGGCTGGAGCCCTGCTTCCCTATGCTATTTCGTGGGTTCTGCTGCTCTAGAACTTGTTCAGAGCCATTTTTACAGGTGTTTGGAGGGACCTGGGGGAGAGCTTAAGAGAGTCCCTGCTTTCCAGCCGCCATCTTGGCTCAACCCCCCTCGCCTGCCCCCCCCCCCCGGTGCTTTTTCTTTGTATCCCAAGGGCTTAGCACAGTGCCTGGAACAAACAGTAAGTGCTTAATAAAAGCTGGATGATTGATTAATTCATTATCATGCAATGTTAATAGACCTAGAGGAAGGCCACTAGAATGATGAATGGACATTTGATAGAAATTAGTGAAAGATGTGGACAAGAAACATACAGGATAGGTTGGTGTGGCAGTGGTGGGATCTGCACTTTTGGACAGTGATCACCTATCTTTATAATCATAGCTTCATCAAGGTATTAAATAAGGCAAATGTAAATGAACATCAGAACTGTTTGGAAAAAGTCCTGATTTAAATGAATTTCCAGATGGCCTTGAATTAATGGCTCAGAGGGAATAAGAAACCAAAGCTGCAGTTTCATCATATAGCTTTGTGTAGATACAGGAAGACTCCAGTAATGCCTCATGTTTTGGGAAATACGGTATTTGAATTTCCGATTTGGTGCTCTTTCTGTTACACCACGCTGCCCCACCCAAGCATCCTTGGTACTATGGCTGCACAGAGGTTCAACTTTCCTCACCTTGGCCTTGTCACTGCATACTCAGGAGTCAGTTTTGTTCCTATTTCCCTGAGAAAGGCAAGATCATCTAGCATGAACTCCCTCATCTACCTTCTCCCTTTCAAACTGTCTTTATAATTTATACCTGGCCAGATTTGAACTTAGGAAGATGAATCTTCCTGATTTCTGGTCCAGTGCTCTATCCATTCTACTACCTAGTATGAGTTCAAATCTGGTTTCAGACATTACTAGCTGTGTTACCTTGGGCATGTCACTTAATCCTGTTTGCCTCAGTTTCCTCAACTGTAAAATGAGGTGGAGTAGGAAATGGCAAACCATTCTAGTATCTTTGCCAAGAAAACCCAGATATGGTCATGAAGAGTTGCACATAACTGAAATGACTGAACAACAACAGATCCCTTTGCCTCTTGGCTTAGGCCAATAGTTGTTTCTCTGCTTTTTCAAACTCATCTCTTCACCACTCTATTTTGTCCTGCCTCCTCCAGAATCTTACTCTTTTAATCACCTCATTTTTCTTAATTCTTAAATCTCTCCTATTCATCAGTTCTTTTCTCTCTTCCTTAAAACATCTCCAGGTCTTCTCTTTTTTGAAAAACCTTTCTTTGATCTGCTGTCTCCTTCAGCTACTACCCCATTTTTCTCATTGCTTTCACTGACAAAAGCATTCTATTAATATTCTATGCTTCCTGTTTTAATTCCTCACCATCAAGTATCTCTTTCAGCATCTAAAATCTGGCTTCTCTTCTTACCATTTGTAAGGACAAGCAAAGTGGGACTTTTAACTGATTTTTCTTTTGGAGTGCTTCTCAGCACTAAGGCAATCAAGTGCCTTTGATTGAGTCTTGCTTTTGTTTGTAGGAAGGCCCACACCCTTTTGCTAATTAGGTGAGGAGAGGTATGAAGCCCTTGAGAGGTGGGAAGCCCCAGGCCCTGAAAAACTCTGTACTCTGAGGTAGCCATTAATCTAGAACTCTCAAAACTGCTGGAGGAGAGATTTTGCCTTTGGGACACACTCATTGGAAGAGTGTTGGTGATTTGGCCAGATGAGACTCTGGGTAGCCATTGGAGCCTCCTGGCTTTGAAACCCAGATGTTGGTGCTTCTCTCTCTGGTAACTGTGTATGCATTGCTATGGTCAGAGAGATAGAAGCCTGCCTGTTTATTTGTGTTATTTTGTTCTGTTCATAATTTCTGCTTGTAATTTCTGTTTGTATTTTCTCTGAAGTTCAGTGTGCTGACTTTTTCCCCTGAACTAAGTAAATGATACATGTATGTTTAATTAAAGTTTTAATTAAAGTGAGAGTGTTAACCCCTTAAAGTTGCTTTTCTTAGAAAAGCAGATTCAAAGAACCTGTGCTAGCAGCCCTTTTGTGCACTGGTGTTATTGGCCTTGCACAGCCACAGTAGCTGCAAGTAACGTTGTTACACCATTCTACTGAAACTACACTTCCCTAAGCTTTCTAATCTAAAGTCTTTTCTCAGGCCTTATTTTTCTTAACCTCTCAGTAGCACTGACACTATTAACCCCTCCTATTCAAAATTCTCTTTCCTTATGTCCTCTGTGGCACTAACACTGGTCCTTCTCTATATCCTTTGCTAATTTTTCTCTCTTCCATGCCTTACATCATGTCTTGAAGATTAGTTCCCAACTATCCATTCCTTTTCTTATTGAATTCTCATTGAATCCACAAAATAATCTTTCAGTCTCACAATTCTAGCTACTAGTTTTGACCTCTTTTCTGAACAACAGTTCCATACCTTTAATATCTTCAACTGTTTGCTCAAAATTTCTACTCAGATGTGCCATGGTCACCTCAGTTTGCTATGTCTAGTGAGATTGCACATCTTCGACATGACACAGGAAAGAACACTGGATTTGGAGTCGATGGACCTGCGTCTGATACCACCACTGATACCCATCACCTATGTGACCTTGGACAAATTCCTTTATCTCAGTTTCCTCATACGTAAAATGAAGCGATTGGGCTGGATGATGGCCTGCATGATCCCTTCTAGGTCTATAATCATTACAAATTTGCTCTTCTGCCTGAGTTCCTAATTTATGGTTTATTTATAGTTCCAGTTATCCAGGCTGAAAACTTGGTTTGTCTCCTTCCTCTCCTTTGTGGCAGATATCTAGTCAGTAACCATTTATATAGCCATTAACCTTTAGATGTCCTTATAGTTGATGGTAGGAATTTCCAAGCTGGCTAGTGGGAGTGAATAAGTTCTGGGAGTGAACAAATACTTGGAGCTTTTTCTCAAGCAGGAAGTCCCCAGGTTCTCATTGTTACTGGGCCATGAAAGACTGTTTTGTTCTTTGTCTAGTATAACAGGTGGACTTCAAGATACAGAGATAGCAGCCAACAGGAGACTCAAACTGTAAAATCATCGAATTCTGGAGATGGAAGTATCATTTGTTCTGGCCCTTTCAATCTATAGATGAGGAAACTCAGGTCTAGAGAGGAAAAGACTTTGCCAAAGGTCAGGAAGTTAGTGACAGAGCTGTGATCACAACCACAAATCCCTGTCTTTAGTTCTATATTTCCTCTTCCCCAATGTGTCTTAGTGTGGCCCAGTTATTTGAAATCATTTGCTCTATTCAATTGTGTCTCACCAAATCATAAATCAGGAAGTCACAGAAGCTGCTTTCCACTAGAGACATTTTAAACAACCTTCCTCCCCACCCAACCACTAGGAGACTTCAAGGAACTGCATTATTGGTCAGCCTGCACCTAGAGAATTTTTTTAAACCACTGAAACAATGATGCATGCTATACCAATCAATGGTTTCAGAATGTGAGAACTTCATAGAGAAGGAAAAGAATGTCAAGAGTTTTCATTCTTTCATCATTATCTCCCTAGGACATAATGGCTTTATCTTATGCCCAATGGACAGGTAAGGAGAGACAAGAGCATGATGTTATTTGAATGATGGAGAGGCAGCTAACAGGAACTGACATTATGGATAGATTACACGGCTTTCTCTAGATTCCATTTCCGTATCAAATATTCCTCATTTTCTGTTAGGAAAGCTTTCAGATATATGAAAATTCAAGAAGTCAGATATGGAACAATTTAAGAAAAATAAATATCACCAGGAAAAATTGTAGCCAAGCTAGTTAAAATGTCTTCCTGAAATCTCTTTATGATATAGGATTTATAAAGGGCTTTATAGTAAGAATACCAGTAGCTCAAAGCTTATCAGTGGATTGTGTTGGAAACATTCATTTGTGTGTCATTTGTTTGAAATTCAGAGCAAATTTTCTTGTAGAAATAGTTTCTCTTTGAAACATTATAAATAGCTATAATATATAGTGGTTAATTTCCTAAGCTAGCCTTCAGAAGACTGTTTATGAGGTAATCGAACCAGATGGTTTAGCTGCAGGACTTTATATTCTGCCAGATGAAAACTGCATGTACACAGATAAGTATTTATATGCATGTAAATACAAAGTCATTTTTTGGGGGGGTTAGTGCACTATCACCTGAAGAGATTAGGATTGACTCATGTAGCAAGAAGCTAAGCCTTGACTAGAGTTAGATATTCAGGAGGCAGAAATAAGGAAAGGGACCTTTGGCTGCAGTGCGGTAGGGGTGGGGGGTGGATTAAGGGAGGAAATGACTATGCGAAGGCACATGGACAGGAGATGCAATGTCATATATTGCTGACAAAAAGTAGATTAGTTTGGCAGGAACACTGAGTCTATGAGGGGGAGTAATGTACAATATGTCTGAAAAGAGAAGTTGGAGTATGACAGAGGAATGTGCATTTTATCCTAGAGGAGAGAGGGACTTATTGAAGCTTCTTGAGCAGGAGAGTGATCACACCTGTGTTAGTAGTAATATGTTTGACAGCTGTATGGAAGATGGATTGGAGATAACCTAAATAAGAAATAGATCAGAGAGAGAGAGAGAGAGGGACAGAGAGAGAGAGAGAGAGTCACTGAGAGAGAGAGAGAGAGAGAGAGAGAGACAGAGACAGAGAGAGAGAGACAGAGACAGTGAGAGAGAGAGAGAGAGAGAGAGAGAGAGAGAGAGAGAGAGAGAGAGAGAGAGAGAGAGGAGATGGATATTTAAGATAGAGGCAAGGAGACCCACCGGAGAAGATATTGTAGTAGTCATCACAAGAGGTGATAAGGTTGATGGTTGTGTGGGAAGAGAGAAAGGAACAAATATAAGTTCAGTTAGGACAGTAAGCCTTCTCTCATTAACTCCCAAATTCAACTCCCACCTCCTTTCAATGCAGATTAAACCACTCTACTCTTTTACTGAGAAGATTGAAGTCCCCAGATATAATTATTTTACTATACTCATCTAGTAATACATATTTAGTCAGCTATCTAATAATGGGGAGAAGAATAAACAATGTATTAATCCATATTTTATATAAATCACATAGAAATACAGGTTCCAATAGAAGGACGCTTATGATAGCCCTCAAACCTTAATATGATGTTCACTACTTGTTTACCAGCCATGGAGCTTACTGTATAACCACAAGAATGCTGACACAGATATCTCCATCCTATTTTGCTCAGATTCCATGACCATACCAAACATGGGTGGCATGGTACAGGAAGTCCCTCCAATATATTCTTGGAGCATATGTATGACTTGTGCCATCTCCGCTTGCCCAACCCCATCATCTTATGACTATCTAGTCAGCGGAGATGGTCTCTGCTTCACCCCAACCCATGACCCTGCTAACATACCATTTTTAGCTTATACATCCTGTTAACCAATGGGATTCTGTACTTTGTATATAGCCTCTTCAGAATGTTCAGCTAATAAATCTGGTATCAAGCCTCATAAAAATAAGGCACTGGAAGGAGGGGTAATCTCAGGCCACGATGAAGGTCTGAGGTCCACTTCTTTAGAGTGGGCCAGGTACCTTTAATAAAGTACTTTGGCTCTGAGCTCTGCCTCAGTTTCTCTTTTAGTCGTTTGGGGTGCTTTTGTCCCCACAGGTCCTTAGTATCAGCCCTTCCATCTCTCCCAGAACTTTGCTACACCAATAATTCCTTCTCTCTTACCTTTTTTCTCTTCCTCTCTGCTAGTTCTTTCCCTCTACCTATAAATATGCTCATCTCCTCATCTTAAAAACCAAAACCAAAAAATACCTTCCCTTAGCTCTGATTTTGCCTTTTTATTGATCTTATTATCTCTTCCCCTTCATTGTAAACTTCTAGAGAATGCAGTCTCCATTTACTATCTTCCCTTTCTTAACCTCTTTACTTCCTACTCAACCCCTGCAATTTGGTTTCCTCTCCATCTATCTGCTGAAACTGCTCCCTTAAAAGTCATTAATTATTTCTTAACTGCTTAATCCAACAGCCCTTTTGTGATGTTTCAGAAATATTTCCCAGTGCTTTTCATCTCTTCCCTCGTCTCCTCTATGACACCATCCTCCTTGGTTCTTCTACTCTGACATCTCTTCAGTCTCCTTTTCTGTATCATTCTCCTATATAGGCATCTAGGCCTCTGCCCTTAGCCTTCTCTGTCTCTGTCTCTCTCTGTCTTTGTCTATCTGTCTCTGTCTCTCTCTCTATCTCTCTGTCTCTCTCTGTCTCTGTCTCTCTCTCTATCTCTCTGTCTCTCTCTGTCTCTGTCTCTCTGTCTCCCTCTCTCTCTTTCTCTCTCTCTGCCATCTTATTCATGTTAGCCTGTAGGCAACATAGAGGAATAAATAGGAGTGGAGAGAAAATTGGCCTTGGAGCCAGGAAGATTAGAGTTCAGTTTCTGCCTCTGACACATTCTCATTGTGCGGCTCTGATCAAGTCACTTAACTTTTCCAATCTCCAGGCAGCTCTCTAAGACTATAAATTGCAGAGAAGGTGAGTCCTCACCTGAGTAACTCCCATACCAATGAAGTCACAGCTGCAGTTCCCTTGCCTCTAATTATCACTACCACTAAAATGACCCTCAAGACTGTCAGTCTTTCTGTCTGTCTCTGTCACTCTCTCTGTCTCTCTCTCCCCTGCCCCATCTCTTCAGTTCCACATTTACAAATGCCTTATCTCCACCTGGAGCTGTCATTGGCACTACAAATCAGCATTTCCTCTTCCCCCCTACATGAGGCCATCTTCCCAATTTCAATTCAACAAGTGCTTGTTAATTGCCCACTATATGTAAAGCATCATGCTAAGCATTGAGACAAAGATGAAAAACAGAGAAAACCCCTTACATTCAATATTGTATATAAAAATATCACACAAATGACTAGTAGGTCTTTACAGTGTTTGCATTTTGAAAAGATAATCATGATTCTGATTTAGATATCTGCATTTCCTTACAACAACCCTAAGACATAATTAGTGTGTTATTTACCCCATCTTACAAATGAATAAACTGCGTCCCTAAGAGGCAAATGCCTCACTGAAGGTGACAGGATTTGCCTGAGAGATTATACAACTACAAGGTCGTAAAGTTAATATAATAAAAAGTAACATTTATATAATAATTACTATGTGCCAGGTACTGTGCTAAGCACTTTACAATTATTTCATTTGAACCTCATAATAACCCTGGGAGGTAGGTGCTATTATTTCCATTTTCCAGATGAGGAAACTGAGGCAAACAGTGGTTAAATGATTTGTCCAGGGTCACATGGCAAGTAAGTGGCTGAAGCCAGATTTGAACTTAGACCCTCCTGATTCTAAGTCTGGCACTCTATTCCACTGCACTACCTGGTTGCTTACATGACTAGTAATCAGATGACCTTTGCTCAAATCTGATTTCTGACATTTAGTACTTACGTGGCTTATAAGTCACTTAATGTCCCCAGGAATCAAGGTTTTTCATTTGTAAAATAAATCAGTAGACTAGATGACTTGTAACATTCCGGTGTCTGGCATATTGTAGGTATACATATATATTATATATAATATACTACATGCTATATATTATTATGTATGTATGTTATATATAATAAATACATACTACATATTATATATACCATAGTATATATATGTGTATATATATATATATATAATAAATGCTTATGATTGATTAATCTCTTCCTACTCTAAATCTATGCTCTCATGACTCTGGAGTTTTCCTTAAGGAAACTCCTCTCCTCAGTTATTTCTGCTTTTCTCAATTTCATCCCTTATGAACCCCCAGGATCAGGTTCTCTAAAAGCAGACTTTCAAGATAATTATATTTAGGATGTATGTGTGTGTGTGTGTGTGTGTGTGTGTGTGTGTGTATGTGTGTGTGTGTAAAGGGGGAAAGGCAGAGAGAGATAGAGTAGAATGGGAGAGTTCAATGGTCATTGATGTGCCAGTGCCAGGGTATGTGTGAATCATTTGTCAGTATGGCTGTTAGGTAGGTGGCTGCCTGAAATAATGATGTTTCTTCTCTTTTCCAACTGATGTGGATCCCTGCAACCATGCAGGAACCTGGTATATTTTGATGTTGGGTACATATTCAGCTTACCTGTCTTTGAAAAACAGTAATTCCTTCCCTAGCATTGTCACGGCATCAAAGGATGAGGTGGAGTCACAGATATCAGGGTCTGATGGCTTGTGAGGAGGGCCATTGGGTACATTGGGTCTTTCAGTGACTGCTCTGCGAGGTCCTAGAAGTCAAAAACAAAGTTGGCAAAATAGACTTTTTTAAAAGTCCCCTATGTCCTTTGGTTGCAGATATTCAGGATACTTCTTCATCCTTTAAGGATTGCCTTCTTTTTGGAGCCTTACTCATTTTAAAGGTGGAGAAATTGAGGCTCAGACTTTTTCAAAGTCATGGAGTTAGTTGGGGACACCAGCAGGGAGTAGAACTCAGAGAAGAGGTCTTGATTCCCAGTCATAGGCTCTATTTCAATCTATTATAATGGAGGCTTGTCTATTCTGCTATGGAGAATCAGAGGTAGAGCTGTCATTAATTGCTCTTCCAAATACCCTTATTTTCTTCTTTGCACTTGGGCATTTGGAAGAAATGCAAGCTCACTCAGGTAGGTTTCTGAACATGACTATAGAGTATCCATCTTAACTCAGGAGGTGAGTCCTGATCTAAGATCCAAGGGAAACTAAGTCTTCTCTCTTCATCTCTACCCTGTCATAGTCTAATGTGCTTTGGAGAAAACTCTCAACTCTAATTCCAAATCTAAGAGGACAAGGGTGTTTGCATAACTGCGGAAATAAAATGTGACTGGGATAAGGTTAAGCTTAAGTAATCTCTACTTAAGTAGCCATTGTCAAAGCTTAAAAACCTGTAGCTGTTGGAAATCAAATATTATTCCTGCTTCACTCCTCTATGCTTAGCTATTAGATGAGTTTAGGCTTTATACCATATAATGCCTGGATCCCTTTCACATCATCCTTGGGGAGGCGGAATCCATAGGGATGTTGGTACTTGTAAGTTGGATACATCAGTGCTGAGGGGTCACTAGAATGGGCCAATCCCAATGCATGGCCAAATTCATGGGCAGCGACAGTGAATAAATTGAATCCTAAACAACACAGGAGGAATAAGATTAGTGTGGAAATAGATTTATAATTTCATCATCATCATCATCATAACAATAATAGGCAATTATATAACATTTTAAGATTTGTGAAGCACTTTAAGCATTATCTTATTATCTCATTTTCATCATCCCTTTATGCTGGGGAATTAAGATCAAACATAATGTATTTCTCATTGATAATTGTGCAACCAACTTGTTTACTTAGAAGTTTGTTATCATAGATCATGAATTATTCAGAAACTATACTTTTCCTGTGTCATTAAAAACAATTCCACTTTTATCAAAAAGAGGCCAGTATAATGTTTGGCTTATGTCTCTTTCCCTACATTTGTACAAATGGGGTCACTAAAGGAAGATGAAAGTTGACTAATGAAGAACATTGGGTGGAAATTACAGTATAATGGCTACATGTGGAAAAAACGTCCTAATAATTAGAGCTACTCAAAAGTAGGATGAGCGACTTTTGGTGGTAGTGAGTTCCCTGTCACTGAAATTCATTAGATGATCATTTGTTGGGGGATGTTTCAGTCAGGATTCCAAATTTGGGTAGGAAATTGGTCCAAATAACCCCTGAGATCTCTATGGTCCTCGTTTGCTTAGACTTAGTTACTGGCCTCCTGTCTTGTTCACTGTGACCAAGCCCCATTTTGAACTCCAGTTCCAGCAACTATGTCCCTATGTCTTCCCCTGTATAAGCTCCTGCCTTGTTACCCTGTCCTATTCCCCATATCTTCCAAAGAAGAGACTGGACAACTTCTAGTAAACCATAGATGGTTATCCATGGTCAGATTCTCTACATGCCAACTGTCTGCTTTGTCTGTGCCTTCTCCTATCAGGCTGCCCAGGCTGTGTTCTGAGATAAGCTCCTGTTGTCCTCCACTAGAACTCGCAGATACTGACTGTTAACCCATCTAGACCTCTGTAGCGGGATGTTGCCATATTCTCTTGATGCTCCACTCATCAGCTCAGAGTCTCTTCTAGACCCACTAAAACTTTTCTGAACCACTTGACTCACCCTATCAAGACTCTAATTTCCAGGTTCCAATAATTCCCCATCTGGTCCAATCTGTCAACGTGCAATAAGTAAGTCCTGGTACTGACAGATAAGGGGCAGAGAGAGGAGCTAGGATTCAGATTAGTTAATTTTGCTAGTTATTTGTTTTCTGAGCAGGGCATATAATTTCATCCTATGATTTCATCATTTCAACTCCTGGTGTGGAAATTGCCTCTACCAATGCCTGCTGGTAACCTGCTTGCAACCAAGAGAGTTGTCCAGATCACTAAAAGGTTAAGTGACTTGCCCAGGGTCGCATAGTAGCTTATTGACTCTAAGAAAGCCTTTCTAACAACCAAGCCACACTCTAACCACTAAGCCATTTTCTCATGCTGTTTACAGTTATTGCCTACTAAGTGATTTAATGAAGTAGGACACTAAAGTCAACAGAAAAGTAAGATGGACAGTGGGATCTATGAATTTCCCTATACCTTTTAGCTCTCTCTTAGAATAAGCACTTGGCCAGCTTCTTATTATCCACACACATTCGATCCACATTCTATCTGGAAGAGCTGCATGCCATCCCAAAGCCTTTTCTTCCAGACACTTTAGAGAAAACCCTTCCCTTTCTAAACACTGTGTGTTCCTTTAAAGAGTCAAATAGGTATCCTTCCCTTCTCCTTTTTTATTATTTATTCAGAATAGAAACTCCTTCATGGCAAGGAATAGGTAAGGGTGTGTGTGTGTGTGTGCACGCACGTGTGTGTATGTGTGTGTGCGTGTGCGTGTGTGTGTGTGTGTGTATGAATGCCTTGCCTTTCTTTTTGGTTTGGACTTGTGATTCATGGGTATAGGGAACTCCAGGTGAGGACAACCCTCTACCAGTGTAGATAAGCAGCTGTTTTTCAACTCATAGAGAGCTTCCCGGAGCACTAGGGCTTTCAGGGACTTGCCCAGCATGACACAACCAGCAGATGATAGGAGTAGAACTTGAATCCAGGTCTTTCTTCCTGACTCTGAGGCCTGTTCTCTATCCATTACTCCACACTGCCTTCCTTGTGCACAGGAGGCACTGAATAAATGTTTGTTGATTTGAGTTGAATTGCTCGCAGGTGACAATGACTGGAGAAGAGACCTTGTTGCTGCTTCTTTCTAATAGAATATGTGGATTATGCTGAAGTGAAACAGACCAAACAGGGATTCAGCAGCACAGCGGAGGGCAGAGCTTTCCCCTTATGGGGTTGAATGACCTTTGTGATTTTTGGCTTACTTGTTTTCCTTAGCCTGGTCCCCTAGTTAAAGGGTGGCTTGGACCGTTGAGCCACAGGGTTTCATGTTGGAGGCCCAGGAGAAGGTACAATATTTTCCAGGTTATGGTGAATTGTGCATATATACCATTCGTTCCCATAGTCCACTTCTCAGCATTGTCGAAATGAGTGTCTCCTCCCAGGCCTTCTCCAGGGGCAAATGCATGGGCCAGAGTCCCTCGAGGACCATCAAATGGGTACGAATCCCCATGATCTACCAACAAACATGGGAAAGAAACCAACAAAATTTAGTATGACTTTCCTCGGTTTCAGTTAAACACGTTCCACCCAAACCATGGCCATATATCCTGATAAAAGAGAAACATTGCATATTGCATAAATCGTATTTTAGTACAAAAGACACTAGATGGAGTGATAAAGAAGAGTTAGACCATATCAAAAAAGAGTATAATAAGCTTTATACTCTCTGTCTTTTTGGTAAGGAAAAGCTTCTTGAGTGTTCGAGGGGAAGCAAAAAGAATTAGGATCGGCAGTGCATTCTTGGTGGTTCCCACTACGAGCCAAACCAATATCCATGGTCAATTCTAGGAGTTTTAGACTAGGCCAATTTCTCACTCCGTGTCTTAGAATCCCTAGTTTCCTTCAAAGATCAAGCACCACCTTCTATATCAGGCCTATCCTGATCCCACCAGCTGTTTGAGCCTTTCCCTCTATTCTTTCCTCTACTTTTCTCCAGTTAGAGTTAATTAAAATGAGCAGCCTTATAGGCAAAAGAAGTCATGAAAGAGCTTCTTCTTGAGGGGCACATATGGAAGGGAAGTAGGAAGTCTTGGCCTTAATGATTTGTAGTAGTAATAGTGATGGCGAACCTTGAGGAATCGCTATAAGTATTTGAGTCTAAGCTCTTCCTTGAGCACTGGTTAGCACAATATTGTCTTTTTCTTGCTTGCCTGCCTTGCCTAAGTCACTGCCTGGAAGAAGTGCATGGCCCATGGAAATCACATTGTTAATGTACCCTGGGAATGGCTTTCCTCCATCCTAGAAATGAACACACTGAAGGCCATTCAGCTCTGAGTCAGCAAGAGGGTGAGAGGGAGAGAGGCAGTGGGAAAGAAAGAAGCAGGAATAAAAAGGAGGTAGCAATTCACTGTTCAGGTATAGTAGTTTCTATGTAAAAGGAAGAATAAAATCAAGCAGATCTTAATCAGATACAAAGGTCAAAAATAAGCATTAAAATGAGACAGTAAACGATCTCTCTGACATCAGTTTGGTGGCCCAGAATTTTCTGAGAAATGTTTCAGTTGTAACTTCCAGTCCAGCTAGTGCAGAGACAGCAACTATGGTGCCTTTTGTTCTAACCTGGGTCTCTGTGCATCAAGCCCCATTATAGACAGATCACACTGATTGATTGCATCCAAAGTCACACAGCACTGTGTGTGGTGATAGCATTGGTGTGCTGGCTATGCACAGAGCATAAGAAGGATACGTTACCTCCAATTTCAAATGAGATCATGATATCTGCTTCTCCTGTGTCTTGTCTAACAAAATTCAGAGGGACGGCATTGCTCCAAGCCTGTAAGGCCATGTCTACTGCCTTGTCAACCTCAGCATGGCTCATTGAGGATGTGTATTTTGAGACTCTGTACAAATAGAAAGAGAATGTTTTCCATTTTGTGAAACTGAGAATCCTATTTTTAATTAAAAAAAAACTTGTCCAAACCTTTTAAGAAAGCAATCTTATTTATTGATTAAATAAAATATTCTAGAAAGCATGCAGACTAAAGTGGAGAATTGAGGCAAAAATTGAGAAAATTTAGGGTTTAAAATATTCTTCCCTAATTTGATGACTGTAAATACTTGCCTACAATTTCTTGGAAATAAAGGAAAGAAGCAATTGTAGATTGCACGGTGAGCATCCTCAAACAAAGAGATGGGGAATTGGAAGCCTTCGACTAATATTCTAATGGAAAACAATGTGGGCTGAGATCATAGGATTTAGAGTTGGAAGGGCACTTAGTTCAATCTCCTCATTTTACAGATGAGAAAAAATGAGAAGCAGGGCAACATGCTTATGTGAATGTTTATCTCCGAAAAGAGCCCAAGCTGAAGGGGATTTTGATCTAGATTGAAAAAAAACCGGTCTCTCATCTCCAGGGTCAGGGGAAGGGAAAGAAAAAAAAGAAAAAAATTTACACGATAATTTTATTATATATTTAAAAGGAATAGCAAGTTGTACATAATAGATTTGCATTCACAGGCAATCCTCTTTTTTTATTATACTATGTTATGGAAATGCTTGTTTTATTCCATAAATTAAATAAACAACAACAAAAAAATGGACCAGATGAGCTAATGACACTAATAGGTAAAATTGTGTAGAGCTAAGGGAACTTTTTTTAAGAACAGTAGTAGGTGGAGAAAGGAGTAATGAGACTTCAGGAGCCAGAGTAGAATGACTGCTAGAAGCAACCTTTTTGTTTGCATATTTCCAAATTGCTTTCCAAAATGGTTATTTTGATGCATAGCTCTACCAACCTTCTCCTGGTTCACTATTTTCTCTCCACATGAATTATTCCCACCTTTCGTCATCTTTGCCAATTTGCTCGGTGTGAGGTGAAACTTCAGGGTTGTTTTGATTTGCATTTATCTTACTATTAGTGATTTGGAGCATTTTTCCATGTGACTAGTAATAGTTTGTAATTCTCTTGGGTACTGTTTCTTCAAATCCTTTGATCACTTATTTATGAGGAATGGCTTTAGGTCATATATATATATGATATACATATATGCATATATTTGGATATTTTCTATATTTGTCTACATATCTTAGACACAAAATACTTATGTGAGAAATCTGATAGAATTTTTTTTCCCATTTGACTGCTTTGCTTCTCAGAAGCTTTTCAGTTACTTGTAATTAAAGTTATCTGTTTTATCTTTCGTAATTTCTTCTACTTCTTATTTGGTTAAGAATACATCTTTATATAGCTGTGAGAGGTGTATGATCTACTCCTCTTTCATTTTTAATGGTATGACCTTTAATATTTTATTAAGGTCATGTATTTATTTTGAATTTATTGTGGAATATGGTGTAAGGTATTGGTCTAAGCCTAATTTCTGCCAGGCTGCTTTTTAGTTTTTCTAGAAGTTTTTTTTTTATCAAATTCTAAGTTCTTTCCTAAATAGTTTATATTTTTCTGGTTTATCGAATGTCGGATTGTTGAATTCTATTATTTATGATTCTCTCTTGTCTAGGCTGTTTTATTAATCCACTTCTCCAATTTTTAATTAGCACCAAATGGTTTAGACGATTGCTGCTTTATAACACAGCTCAAGGTCAGGAAGTTTGATTCCCCCTTTCATTCCTCTTTTTTTCATTATTTCCCTTAATATTCTAGATCTTTTATTGTTTTATCAAGTTCTGTAAATTATCTTTTTGAAAATTTGATTGGTATAGCATTGAAATTATAAATTATCATTGGTAGTATTATTATTTTTATTATATTGATATAGCCCAGCTACAAGCACTGAATAATCCTCCAGCTATTTAAGCAACACTTTGCAATTGAATCTATACAAGTATTTTGTGTGCTTCGGTAGATCAATCCCCCACTATTTTGTGCATATTGTTATTTTGAATAGGGATTTCCCCCTCTATTATTGTCTTTTTGATTTTGTTATTATAAAGAAATGATGTAGATTTCTGAAAGTTTCTTTTGTAGCTGAAATAAAACAATACGTCATCAACAAATATGGATAGTCTTATCTCCTTTTTTTGGCCTATCCTTATGCCTTATGACTATTGCTGACATTTTTAGCACTATATCAAATGATAGGGAGGAGAGTAGACATCTTTGCTCAACTTCTATATTTACTGAGAAAGCTTCTAGTTTCTCTCCATTCTATGTGATGTTTGCTTTTGGTTTTAGATACTTTTCAGGAGATTAAAAAGGTCCTTCTATGACTATACTTTGTAGGGATTTTAGCATAAATGAGTGTTGTTCTTTGTCAAAGATTTATTTGCATCTATTGAGATGATTATATAATTTTAGATGCTGTTATTGCTATTATTATTCCTTTATAGAGTCTCATGCATCTATCCTTTTTCCCTTCACATAGCCACCAAGCTAGTTCAGATTGTCGTCAACTCTTTAAAATTGTTTTTTCAACTAATACTCAAATCTTTTGTCTTTCTCAATGAAAACAAAACAAAACAAAACAACATCCTGAACCATTTCAATGGTCTTCCAGTTGGTGTCTGTACCTTGATTCTCTTCCCTCTCCAATTTGTCTTCCACACAATTTCCCAAGTGGTATTTCCAAAATATTAGTCTAACCATGCCTCTCCCCTTCTCAATGAACTCTAGCTTGCCATTGCCTCTGTGATCAAATACAAGCCTGCTCTCTTTGGCATGTAATATCCTTCACAATCTGGCTACAATATGCCTTTCCAGGATTACTAAACATACTCCCTTTTACACCTTCTATGGTCTAGCCACTGTATCCCCTCTCCTTTAACACTACCACCATCCCAGCCCAGGCCTTCATCACCTCATGCCTAATCTATTGCAATATTGATGGTTGGTATTGCTGTTTGTCTCTTCCTACTCCAGTCCATCTTCCCCTCAGCTATCAGATGAGGGGATGTGTGGAGGGAGTAAGCATTTATATAGCATCTGTTACACGTCAGGCACTGTATCTTCAAACAGGAGCTGGATGACTACTTGTCTCACTTATTATAGTAAGAATGACTTTCAGGAATGGATTAGACTAATGACCACAGAGGTTCCTTCCACTGTGAAATTCTGTGATTCTGTGAGATCCAATAGGGACAAGATGAAGAATCACTCTGAGTTTAGTTAATTCAGGCAACATTTATTAAGTGTCTATTATGGTACCTAGCAAATAAATTAATTAATAAAGAAGACAGTCCTTGACCTCAAGGAGCTTACATGGGGTGTGTGTATAGGAAGTAGGGGACCACTTAAATCTAACTAGGGACTACCCTTGCTCCTGGAGATGGGGTTTGGGGGGAGGATCACTTCGTCTTGTGGGAAATACTTCATACATTTGAAAATCAAAAGGTTTTCTTTTTATTTGTTGTTCCAGATTATCTGTGGCCTAGACCAGGGGTGGGGAACCTGCAGCCTTGAGGCCACATGTGGCCCTCTACATCCTTAAGTGAGGCCCTTGACTGGATCCAAAATTCATGGAACAAATCCCCTTAATAAGAGGATTTGTTCTGTAAAACCTGGACTCAGTCAAAAGGCCTCACTGAAGGACCTAGAAGGCCACAAGTGGCCCCAAGGCCACAGGTTCCCCACTCCTGGCCTAGACCCTTTGCTGCACATTTATAGTTATAGTCATTCTAAGGCATAGTTTATTCTAAGAAAACAACATGGAAACCGCTTCAAAAAGACTCCCATAAATAATCCTTATTTTACCCTCATCTGTTGTACAAGACTCAGCATTCCTTGCTCCTAAGTCTCCCCAGCAGCTATCTAGTCCAACCTGAAAAAAGCTCCCTACAAAATAATTTCCAATAGGGTCATCCAGCCTTTGCTTGAAGACCTCTACAGAGCAGAACCTCATACTCTCCGAACTAAAAAAAAATTTTTTTTGATCTTCTCATTGAGGCAGTGGATATAGAGCTGGGCCTGGAGTGAGGAAGACCTGAGTAAAAATCCAGCTTCAAATTCTTATTAGCTGTGTGACTCTGGGCAAGTCACTTAACGTCAGTATTCTCATCTGTAAAATGAGGATAATAAATAATACCAACCTCTCAGGTTTCTCTTGAGGATCAAATGAAATAGTATTTAGAAGGTGTTTAAGAAGGTGCCTAGCTCAAAGCAGGCACTTAATAAATGCTTAATCTCTCCTTTCTGACTCTTAACTTAATCCAGACCTCTTTCCACCACAAACCTGGCTAAAATTTTATCCAGTGAAATCTATTATCTATTTTCAGAGCTCCGCCTGCTGGATGTACATAGTCATAGCACTTTACTGGCCACCTAGAAAAATACCTTGATTAGCCACCATATCACCAGGCATGTTGAACTGTTATTCCAAGGGTTTCTAGAAGAGGTAAGTTTTATCATATCCTCAAATTTTTTAAAATCAAAGGTTCTAAAAAACGAAATGCCAGGCACCATCATTTAATCATTTGATTCAAAGATTCCTTTTCCCTTTTCCATGTTTATATGCGTTGATCCCACCTGGCTGTATTGCCTGCCTAGTGTCACGGTCATCCTGAGAATGTTTTCTCCTAAAGCCAGCCTGTTTTTGATGACAGTTGGAATGATACAGAATAAAGAGTGTAGGATTGGGAACCAATGGGCCTGAGTTTGAATCCTGAGCTCTGCTGTTTCCTAAGTATATCATTATAGACAAGTCACTAACCTCTGAGCCTCAGTTTCCTTATCTGTAAAGTGATGAAGGTGGACCAGATGACTTCTAAGGCTATTTTAATTTATTGTCTATGATGTCATGATATTTAAAGATTTCCATCCCCTCTCATACTCTTGTGTACCCTTAAAAATAATGCACGGCATGCTTATGCCTCAGATTATCAAAGAAACATCAAAAAACATATTGCTCTCTGATTCTTGAAAAACTATCTCATTACCTGTATGTCAAAATGTTTTTTTTCCACTTGGGTTCACCAGGGAACAGACGATAATCTGCGATATCAGGAACCCCACATCGAGGTCTCTTCATCATCTTCATAGTAGAATAATCCAATTTCCCAGTGACCTGGAGGCCGAGGAATGCCTGCATTTCTTTAATTTTCCTTTCCATGGTGTTCCGTCCTTTTACAACCATCTCCCCCATCTGGTGTCCTCCTTTCTTTGTGTAATATCTGTCAAGGTAGGCCTATAAGGAAGAGGTAGGCAAGTGTTTCTTTAATATGAACATTTACAGCATATGCTCTATGAAATTAGAAGAGCACTTTGAGGTTAGAAGTAATTTTTAGTGAAATATCAATTGACCTTTATAGCTCTTACCATTATACTGTGAGTTCCTTGAGAACAGAGGCTTTTTTTGGTCTTTCTTTTTACCCCCAGTACTTACGTAGTGCCTGTCCATAGTAGGTGCTTAATAAATGCTAGTTAATCCATAACTGTTTGCAAAATACTTTACATACATGATGTCATATGTTCCCTGCCCTAGCACTTTGAGATACTTTACAGATCTATTTTTACAGATAAGGCAACTTCAACTAGTGTCAGAGACAGGATTTGAACCCAAGTCTACCAGATCCCATGCAAGTCTAGCACACTACCCACTATGACACCCTCCCTTTCTGTGAAATAAAACATGGATGGATACTTTGGTATTGCCTCTTTATTTGTCATTAATATTAATAGCTTACACTTGTATAGGACTTTGCAGTTTATAAAGTGCTTTCCTGTGTGTTATCGCATTTGGTCTTCTTGACCCTGTATGACATAGTGCAGATAAAATTGTGCCCATTGAATAGACGAAGTTCAGCGAGAATCAATGACTTACCCAACCAAGATTGCTCATCCAGTAAGTATGAAACTAGCTATCAAATCCAGACCTTCAAACCCCCAAGCTTACTGTCCTTCTATACAGTTATAGAAGTACTGCACTTCTTTAAAAATATTTATTTTATTCTGAACTTAAGAAGTTCAAGCATTTCCATGATATAGAATAATAGGAAAAAAGACGATTGCATATGAAACTGCAAACTATTATGCATAGCTTGCTATTTCTTTTAAATATATAATAAAGTTATCATGTAACTTTCTTTTTTTCCTTTTTTTCTTCCATTCTCCCCACCCCCAGATGGCTACCATTAGACATAAATGTGTGCGCGCGCGCGCGTGTGTGTGTGTGTGTGTGAGTGCATGTGTGTGTGTGTGTGTGTGTGTGTGTGTGTGTGCATAAAATCATTCTATACATACTTCTAGTTTTCAGTCCCCAACTGATGAATGGCCAAAGAATAAGAACTTGTTTTTTTAATTTACAGAAAGAAAAAATCTATGCGGTGTTACTGAAAAAAGAGCCTTTATAACAACAGTGGAATTTTCTAAAGACTTGAAAATGGGTGTTACACTGAAGGCAGTGGAAAGGCTTGTCATGAGTATGAGTCATTGTAACACATTGACAATAGGGATTATAAAGGATAGATGGTATAAAGGATGTCATCAAAGAAATATATGAGTCAAAAATACTCATACGCACAAAAGGACTCAAAAGGTTGGCTGGTGATGTGGTCAGAGGGAAGGATAACCTGTGGATAGCTCATGTACTCTGCTGAGATTGTCAAGACTGCAAGAGAAAGTGAAGAGGGTCTCCAGCATGTTGGATCAGACATTTTGTAGTGAATTTATAGAAGATCATAAAAAATTCATCCTGGACACAGCTACATAAGTAGACTAGAAGTTCTTCTGGAGGAATTGCCTACATCAAGGATGTAAAGAAGAAAGAATTACTTTTTAAAGTGGAAAAAGTTAAATTTAGGGCTCTTATAGAAAAGTCGTAGAGTAAGACAAATGTCTAAGTGGAGATATTTATCAAAATGTGTACATTCAGTGATCCACCTGGCCTTTGTGAAGTCTTATGAGCCTACTACTTAATATAACAATGAAAAGTATGATATTCTTACAGGTGGGATCATAGATTTAGAACTAGGAGGAATCTTAGAGGTAAACCAGTCTAGTCCCATCATTTTAGCTGAGGAAGGCCCATTGGATTAAGTGCCTTGTGTGCTCAAGGTCACATGCAGAAAATGATAAAGGTAATATTTAAACTTATGTCTTCTGACTCCAGAGTCAGGTGGCAGCACTCTGTGGCAGCACTCTGAAATTAATTTAAATGTTACTGGATAGTGGATTGAGTATAAATTAACTTAAAATTACCTGACCTTTGAAAGAGTATTGCTCTATTGTGGGGAGAAAAGTAATCAGGATTTGTATAGAACTCTCTAATGTCCCTATTTACAAGGGTGGACTAGTGGAAATAACATTGGATTTGTAGTTTATGGATATGGGTTCAAATGCTGCCTCTGCTACATTGAATTAAGTTATTTATGCTTATGACATGGCGACGTGGAGGTATGACTAAATGAGGCTGAGGGTTTCTCTTCTACCAAAAAAAAAATCCATGATTAAATCAGATATTTGTTCTCTTCAGTAGAGAGACACAGCTCATGTGGGCCAAGGAACATTGAATGGGTTTATTAAAAAAAACTCACCCACAAGGCTATTATTTTACAAAGGATCTATGATTTCTGTAATTTTTTTAATGGTAGAGAACTCCTGCAGGGGAAGTCCTTTCCTCAGTGCAGATTACAAACCCTTGGCGACCTGGTAAACAAGTGTCAGGCAGTGTGTCTAAATGGCCTGCCCCGAATCACATGGCTGGTAACAATCAGAGTCCAGACTGGAAATTGTTTTGCTGATTCCAAGTTCACAGCTTTGCTGCTTCTATTCTATAAGCTTTATCATCTTGTATATATTATATGCAATATAGATACAATATATCTTGTATATATTAGATACAATATATCTTGTATATATTATAAACTATCATCTTGTATGTCTTCTATTATGCTTAAGGTGACAGCATGTGGGGTGCTGTGTTCAGGTTTCAGGACACAAGGATACACGTTAGATGTTTTGCTACTATTCAAAGAATCACAAAACTTTAGAGTTGGAAGCAATCTGAATATGAACAAAACTCCTTTCTAGGATATCCCCAACACATGAAGGAAAGAAAGGAAGCAAGCGGGGGCAGCTAGGTGGTGCAGTGAGTAGAGCACGGGTCCTGGAGTCAGGAGGACCTGAGTTCAAATCGGCCTCAGACACTTGACACACTAGCTGTGTGACCTTGGGCAAGTCACTTAACCCCAATTGCCCTGCCTCCTCTCCTCCAAAAAAAGAGGAGACAAGCATTTATTAAGCACCTACCATGTGCTAGGTACCGTGCTAAGCACTTTGCAAAAATTGTCTCATTTAATCCTTGCAAAAACCCTGGAAGGTAGGTACTATCATTAACTCCATTTTATAGATGAAGAAACTAGGGAAGACAGAGATTTGGTGATTTGTCCAAGGTCACACAGCTAAGGCTGAATTTGAACTCAGGTCTTCCTGACTCTAGGTCCAGTGCTCTATCCACTGCACCACCCAGCTGCTTCTAGGTGGTCATCTAGGCTTTGCTTGAGGATCTCAAGCAAGCGAGAAAATGCTACTCCCCTAAGCAGCTTATTCTACTTTTGATTAGATTTATTTGCTGTAGAGTTTTTCTGACACTGAGCCTGAATCAACCTCTCCATAAATCCCATCCATTGTTCCTAGTTCTCCCCTCTGAGGCTATGCAGAACAAGTGCAATCTCTCTTCCAATTGACAGCTCTCTGGTAAAAGACTTTCTTTGCTCCCTCAGTCTTGTACTTCCACAATTGATTTTATGAACACAGTCATGAGGCTACATTTATCTTCATTAAATTTCATTTCATGTTTGACTCACTGTTCTAACCCATTAAAATCTTTTTGGATCTTCTTTTTTTTGAGGCAGCTAGGTGGTGCAGGGGGTAGAGTGCCTAGTCAGGAGCTGTTGATGGTGTTGTTCAGTTGTTTAGTCGTGTCTGACTCTTTGAGACTCTGTGGGCCGTAGTGTGTCAGTACTGTCTGTGGGGTTTTCTTGGCAAAGACACTGGAGTGATTTGCCATTTCCTTTTCCAGTGGGTTAGGCAAACAGAGGTTAGGTGACTTGCCTGGGGTCACACAGCTAGTAAATGTCTGAGGCTGGAATTTTGAACTCAGGTCTTTCTGCCTCCAGGCCCAGTGCTCTATCCACTGAGCCACCTAGCTGCCTAGAGCCAGGAATTCCTGAGTTCAAATCCAGCCTCAGATTCTTACTACTTGTATGTGCGTGAACCTAGGCAAATCACTTAATCTCACTTTCTTCATTTGTAATAATAGAACCTATGTCTCAGGGTTGTTGTTAGGATTGAATGAGATAATATTTGTGCTAGATAAGTGCTAGCTATTGTTATTATGCTGGATTTGCCACCCACATTGTGTTAGATACCCTTTCCAGCTTTGTGTCATCCACAAATTTGATGTGCCTGCCATCTTGACCTTTATCCAAGTCATCAATAAAAATGTTAAATAGCATAGAATCAGCCAAGATCCCTGGGCTAGTCCACTATAGACCACATTCCCAGTGGACATGGGACTATTAACGACTACTTTAGAGTGTTTCTCCGATCTACCATTCGAGTGACTGTATCAGAGAATGAAGTGAGGTTGATCTGACATGACTTATCCAAGTTGTCCTTGAATAGCAAAGCACCACTTCCTCTGGTGGATATGTTTACTAACTATTTCCTCTTATAATACATTCTAGAATTTTGCAAGGAGTTAAAGGCAATCTCACACTGGTCTACAATTTGTGAAAGTCTCCATTCTCTTCCCTCTTTTGAAATTTTGGACAATATATGAATTTCTTGAGTCCTGCAGAACCATGTGATTTTTTTTTAATTTTTAAAAGTTTTTTTTAATGATGAATTTAACAATCATTAACAAACAGAGACATCCCAATATATTTTATATGGAAACATAAACTTTTGCTACAATTTGTTTTTAAAGACATTAATAATAAGGCAATAATATAATAGTCTTGTTTATATCTCCTTATGAACTTCTTTTTGTTTTCTCCTGTGTATTTTTGTTTTGGTCTTTTGGTTGGGGGGAAGGCAAGGCAATTGGGGTTAAGTAACTTGCCCAAGGTCACACAGCTAGGACATGTGTCAAGTGTCTGAGGCCGGATTTGAACTCAGGTCCTCCTGACTCCAGAGCCGGTGCTCTACTCATTGTACCATCTACTGCTCTCCTGTATATTTTTAAAAAGGTCTTATTGATGCTCCTTTTAAAAATCTCACTTTTCGCTAAATCCCTCCCCCATCCCTTTCAAAAAAGAAAGAAAATCTTGTGCTTGCTATATATATGTAGTGGGGTAGGGTCTGGAGATATGATTCCATTGGTTTGGAGAACTCCCAGATGAGGACACTCCCTTGACCAACAGAACTTTCTCTAGAGTAGCCTAAAAAATGGATTCAAGTGACTTGCCCAGATTGATATGGCTTGTATGTGTTTGATGTGGAACACGAACCCTGGTTTTTTCCGGCTCTTGGGCCAGTTCGCTGTATGGATTCCACTCTACCTTTCTAACAAATACACATAGTCAAGCAAAACAAATCAACACATGGGCCATCTCTAAAAAAAATGTATATTTCATTCTGTACTTCTATTTCATATCTTCCCTGCCAAGAGGTGAGAAGCATGCTTCTCCCTCAGTCTTCTGAAGTCATGACTGGTCTCTGCATCTCCATGATCTTTCAAAAGACATTCACAGTTGCTCAGCAATCACATCTGCCACTTCTCTCAGGATACACTGGATTGTAGTTCATCTGGGTCTGGTGACTTAAACTCATCAAAGGTAGTTAGGTACTCTATTATCTCCCCACTTATCTTGGGTTTTACCTTTTTTTCTATCCTTTCTAGTTGAAAGATCATTCTCTGTGGCAAATAAAACAGTATAAAATGAAAGTTAACAGCTCTGTTTCTCTGTGTTCTTGGAACTAAAGTGAGGAGTAGATGTGTGCTGGAGCCAATTCAAACTGGCTAGCAAGAGCATATGGGTAAGTTTTCAGTGTGAGAATTGACATCTTAGACTTTGGAACATGTTACAAATTAGGGCTTAATTTATAGTCATTGATTGTTTATACTTAATAAAGTGATGTAGAAAATGTTAAAAACACATATTAAATGTATATATTTAATATGTATACTTTTTTCTTCTCCTTGTAGAGCTGGTTGTTAAACATTTTTTTTACCAGCACAACCTTGACTGGAAGGCATAGGACGCCTGATTCAGCTCCCACATTTTATAGAGGAAAAAACGGAGTTAAATGACTGGACTGCAGTCCATTCTGAATAGCAATTCTTTCCTTTCTTATGTCTTCTTTTCCCTTATAGAGCTAGATGCTCCTGCATCTTTAAGAAAAGATACTCTCCAGGACCACAGCGGGTAGAGACATATTGGGAATGATATTGGGGTAGCTGTGTTCAGGATAGAGAGGTTTCTGGCAGTCATAGTGTTGTACCTTCTAAAAATGCCAGCAGCATTGCCTTCTGAGGAGGTATGGCCACAGTCAGCGCTTATCCTTTGGGAAAAGTTGAAAGTGCTATATGAATGTGAAGTATTATTATTATTTTGATGTAATTCAATATAATTTCCAAAATTGACAAACATTTATTAAAAATCTCCTACATTCAAGGTGCTCTCCTACTTGCTGGAGATATAAAGACAAAACTGGTAGCTACTTTCATTCCAATTCTACAGGTGGGACACATTTGCATTTGCATAAGGTAGGGTTCAAGGAATATTGAGGATGAGAGATGGCAAAAAATTGGGTGGGGAAGGATCAGAAAAATTTTTTAGGAGGAGGTGACACTTGAACTGATCTTTGAGGGAAAAGAATGACAACAGCAACACCAACAAATACACCAATAATAAACAAAACATTTCTATAGAATCTTAATGTTTGCAAAATGCCTTACAAATATCTAATTTTAGCCCCACAACAACCCTGGATGGTAGGTCTATTATTATCATTCCCATTTTATAGAAGAGGAAACTGAGGCAAACAGAGGTTAAATGACTTGCCCAGGGTCATAGCTACTAAGTATCTAGGGCTAGATTTGAAGTCAAGTCTTCCTGATTCCAAGTCCAGCACTCTAGAGGTGAGGAGGGAGTGCATTCCAGCCATGGGAGATGGGTTGGTGTAAATAACACAGGTAGTTGTTAAGATGGAATATCAAGTTCTGGGAGCAGCTACTGGTCCAATTTGGCTAGAATGTAGAGTAGTACATGAGGGAGAGTAGTATGAAATGAGGCTTGAGAGACAGGTGGGAGCCAAACTATAGAGGTTCCTAAATGCCAGGCTAAATAGGTTCTCATGCTTGCCATAGACAAGGAGGAACTACTCAAGGTTTTTGAGTAAGTGACATAGTTACATGTGCTTCTTAGGAAAATTTTTTGGCATTTATGTGGAGATTGAATTGGATGGAGAGAATACTGGTAACCAGGAGACCAATTAGGAGACTGTTTTAATAGTACAGAGAGGATATGTTAAGAGCATGAACTTGTCAAAAGCACAAGAGATATACGAGATCATGGAGGTGTGACCTGGAGGACACCTGGAAGAGAACGGTGTCATAGGAGTAAAGAGAAAAGAGCTCCTGGGAAGAAGGTAGGGTAGGTGTCAAAAGTACCAAAAATTGTGGAGATGTCAAAGAGAATGAGAACCAAGTGAATATTCTAAGATGTAGCAGTTAAGAGACCATCAGTAATCTTACTATCAATATTATACATTGTGTAATGTTTATCATCTGCTTGCATGATACCACTTGAGGTGCTGAGATACTGAAATAAATAAGATGTGGTTGTATTCGTGGAGCTTACCTGCTAGTAGGGGAACTTAAAGTAGGTACGCTCATAAAGTATAATACAAGATTAAATGTGGAGTGCTAGAGGAATTCAGAGGAGGGAGAGACCACTTCCACTTGGGAGCTTCTTGGAGAAGGTGACATTTGACCAGGACTTGAAATAAGTTAGGAGTTAGACAAATAGAACAATAGGGACAGGCATTCCACAGAAAGGAAGAGTCATGAATAAAGGCAGAGAGTATATTCAAGTAATATGCGTTAGTCCCATTTTCCTAGACTGAAGGGCAAGTAAAATATTGAGATAGACTGGGGATAAATTGTGGAAGGCCTTGAATGCTAAACAAAATTGAGTATACTATTTCCAATTGAAAGTATCTTTTAATAGAAAGGGAAATGGAAAGAAGCCTGAAGGCACTGGTGACATGGAAGGGTGCACCACAGAGGGGTTTAATGGCATTGAAAGTAATGGGGCCAGGCATTAAAGACAAAAAAAAAATTACTTACTTTGCAATCTTATGGAAGGCTGAACTATCTACAAAATATTGACTCATTCATTCACTTGTTCATTTGACAGCTATTCATTGAGTATCTACTGACTGCAATGTTTCAACCACTGAGAAAAAACACAGACTAGGGTCTATAATTTCAAGAACAGCTGCTCCAAATAGTCTAGAAGTTATGAACAATGAATGCGGATTTCCACCTGTATTCTCTTTACAATCTCTCTAATTTTACAGATATAAGAATGTGCAGAGTTTCACTAACCTGTGCAATGTAATAGTCCCTCCTTGTTGACCTGGCAGGGGATGCAAATAAGGCCGAGGCAACAGCTGACAATTTCAAAGCAGTGATCAGGAGAAAAGAAAGGCCAGATGCCTGTAGTATCTTCATCTCCTTTAAGCTGGTTTAGAAAGTCTATCAGTCAGTGTGTCAGCAGCAGATAGTACACGTTTGCACTTCGACCTTGTGAAGCTTTTATAAAGCCAAACAGGTCTGTGAACTCCGGGCCAAGATGATTCATGTCTCAGAAGGTAATTATACAGCTGTTTTGTTTATCTTTGATGAAGGGGTATCACAATGGTTCACAAGTTTCAGGAAAAGCTTCATTCTTGGTGACTTGGAAAAGTCATAGAAAGGAAAACAAATATTCCTTATGAGTGATGAAAACCTAGTACAAATGACAAGAACTCAGTTAACTAGGACCCAATAAATGTTTCTTTGGGCTTCAGTATTCTCTTCTATAAAATGAAGGGGATAAATCAAAATAAACAGAATGTCTCTTCTAGCCCTAACATTCTCTAAGTCTAGGACTAAACCTAAAATCCATTGAAATTTTTCATTCCCCTCTTTTTCTAGGAACAACAACAGAATGACAGGCTCCTGGCCAGGCATGGAGTGGACCTAAGAAAGGGTAGTAAGAATGTACTTGTCCAGGGTCTTACAAAGCTGGTTAGAAAGTCTTTAAACTGAAAAGGAAGGTGTGAGCACGAAGAGAGGGGGACTGTTTAAATATCCGCCATGCTAGATACTATAGCTACAAGATAGGAAGAAACATGGTAATAGAGAAACCCAGAACTTCACAGGAGATGAGACTTATGAAAAGATCCAGTAATAAAACATGTGAAATGAGAAATCTATACACACATGAACAAAGAATGGTTATCGAAGGAGATGAATTAATTGCTGAATGCAGAGATCCCAGTTTGACTTTGTAGGCAACTCTAAGTTTGTTTGGGTGAGATCTGTGACTGGACTTCAGTTTTGGCTTCAAAACAAAGGCAATAGTTATGTAGAAGGGATGGTGGGAGAGTTACATTATATATTAAGAAAACATTCTCAAATGAGGAAATTCAGGAAGGGTTGACAGTGAATATATAGATGAAAATCAACAGAAGCAGAAACATGACATTGTCATTGGTGTATACAAGAGAACACCTACATGGAGAGAAGCAGAGATGAGGAGTTTGGAAAATATATCACAAATCAGGAACAGAGCAATGGTATAACAATGATAGGGGAGTGTAATTATTTAAACATTTGATTGAATTCTTTTTTTGCCAAAATACAATAACTAATAATTTCTTGACTTCTTTTAATGATAATTTTTACCTTTCAAAGGGTAGGAAAAAACAAGAGAAAATTCTATTTTGGATCTAATTTCCAACAACAGGTTTCTGGATGGACCATTCTACCTTAGAAGTAAGAAGATAAAGGAGGAGAGGAAAGCCAGGTCTAGTCTGACATATACCCTACATTTTGGGAAAACAATTTCAAAATATTTAGAGAAAGAACAAGTAGAATGCCATAGGTTCTATAGAAATTAGTTCAAGAGGAAAAGAAAGCTCTCAAAATGAAAATTTTAAGACAAAAAGAAAAATAACTCCAGTGAAGATGGGAAAGTGAGTTATCTAAAGACACCACTGTGGATACACAGGGAACTCATCAACTTAATTAGATTTTAGAAAAAACATGTGCAGAAGATGAGAGCAACAGAAGGCAATAGAGGATAAATATAAAATCTGTGGGAATAGCTTCAGTACCCCTAGTAGATAAATGGTCAAATTATATAAGTAAACAGATTTCAAGAGAAGAAATTCAAATTATCAATGGTCAAATTATTCTGTAATATGAAAAACACTCCAAACACTAATCAGAGAAATACAAATTAGAATAAATTGAGATTTCACAATATAGTAAATTGGCAAAGATTGAGCAAAAAGGAAACTCTTAATGATGGAGGAGATATGGGAAGCTAGACACTCTAATAAACACTTGATAGATCTCTGACTTGGTCTGACAATTCAGGAAAATGATTTGGAATTATGTGAGAAAAGTCACCAAACCATGACTTATTATTTCTGCTATTATATATATATATATATATATATATATATATATATATGCTAAAGAAGTTAAAATCAGAATGAACAGTCCAATGAGTGTCAAACTATTTATAGCAGCATTTTGATGGCAAGTAAAAACCGTAAGCGTGAGTGTCCATGTATTGGAGAGTGGCTGAACAAGTTGTGGTATCTGAATGGAAGGGAATGTTGAGTAACAAATGCCTAATATGAAGAATTAAAGAGAACCAGAATGATATACATAGTAACTACAATAATGCAAATGAACAACAGAAGGAAGTTGAATTTTGACTATTGCAATTTTTTAAAAAAATCTTTCCTAAAAGAGTTAATGAAACACACCTCCCTCTTCTTTGCAGAGAGGTAAGAAACCATGGAGACAGAATATTACATATATTCTTACATGTTGTTATTGTCAATGGTTTTTTTGGTCTTTTTTTCATTACAAGGGAAGAGTTCAAGTCCAATGGTAAGGAAGAGAGCTATGTGCTGAAATTAGTGTGCTTCAAAAACAAACATCATCAATAAAACATTATTTTAAAATGACATTGACCACCAAAAAGAGAAAGAATATTGTCAGTAGTTCTAAAGGTCAAAATGAAGTAAGAAAGCTAAGGACAAGAACAAAAGCATCATAGTAGGGGAAAGAAGAAGATGAAAGAAAAGATAGGTCTACTCATCAGGGTGGATGGGATGATGATAATGGGTAATTGAGGGAAGGAGAAGCTGTTCGTTATCATTACTATTTTCTATACCAGGGAGATTATCTTTAGTCTGGAAAGACTGAAACAAAAATGGCAGAGTCATACCCAAGTATAATGAATGAATTAATGAAAAGAATTTATTAAATGTTTACTAAGTGCCAAGTGCCATGCAAAGCTTGGACAATATAAATGCAAAAATGAGAATCTCTGTTCTCAAAGATCTTATGTTCAAGTAGGGGAAGACTATGCATGTAGGGGTGTGGTAGTCAGGCCAGGGAGTTTTGCCTGGGAAGCCACATAGTGGAACAAAAGAGCAGTCAACTGACACATTCTTCCCAGAGAAAGGGGTAATACTGATAAATAAATCACCTAACTTTCTTCTTGGTTAGCATCAGACTCTAGGTCCAGATGAACTATACTCCTGGATTCTGAAAAAAACATAGTAATTAAAATCATTGTCAATGATCTTTGAAAGACTGTTAAGAATGGGAAAGATACTATAGAATTAGAGAAGAATAAAACTTTTTCTTTTTAAAGGGAATAGGATGAAGTTTGCAAATTGTAGGCTAGTAAGTTTGAGTTTAATTGCTTTCAAAATACTCAGACTATTAAATGCTATTATCAAGGATTTGGATAAATCAATGACTCTGTGTATTATAGAGCTTAGCCAATGGACTTCTTCCTGTCTCTCACATATAACCCTTCAATCTCCTGTTTTCTTGTCTTTGTCCTGGCTAGTTCTCAATATTCTTCCTGCTCACTTTCACCTCTTGGGATCCCTGCTTTCATTTAAGATTTGGCTCAAGGGCCACCTTTTACATTAGGCATTTGTTTGTCTCTCCCTTCACCTCCTCTCCTCCCCCCAACCTAGCTGCTAGTGCCTTCTCTTGCAGGGTACTATATGTCTGTTGTATATGTATACACCTAGCACTTAGTAGAATCTCAGTTAATGTTTGTTGATTGACCGAATGACCAATTCCTAAAGGCATGTTTGTAATATTTGCAGATGATACAATGCTGAGAGCAAAAAGCCTGTAACAGTCAGAATCTCAAAAGATCATGATAGGCTAGAACAGGGGTGGGGAACCTGCCACCTTGAGGCCACATATTGCCCTCTAGGTCCTCACGTGCAGTCCTGCACCGAGATTTGTTCTGTGAAGTTTGGATTCAGTCAAAGGGCTGCACGTGAGGACCTAGAAGTTCCACATGTGGCCTCAAGGCTGCAGGTTCCCCACTCCTGGGCTAGAACATTGCAATGCATTTTAGTGGGTGACATTTGATTGGTATGAATGTAAAGTCCTACCCTTAGGATCTAGGAAATCAATTTCACAAATCCAAGATAGTGGAGGTAAACTAGATAATTACTAGATAGCTTTTAACCTAAGGATTCCAGGGAACAGCAAGCTCAATGAGAAGCACCAGAACTTTTTCAGGTGAACTGTTATCTAGTAATTATTTCACCACGGTATGAAATGACAGCCTCAAAACTCTTTAAAAGAGCTTAGGCTGCAGTTAGAAAGGCACAGAGCTAAAGCCTCAGGAGTTGTTCTACTGTACTTTATTCTTATTAGACCATTTGGGGAGTATGGTGCTCAGTTCTGAGTGTGACCTTCATTGAACTTCCCAGGGAAGTACTAAGTTCCCTTCACTGGAGGGGCTAAGGGTGGGCAAGGATCTTGTGGCAAAGGCTGGATGATTACTTACTGGGCACATTTTAGAGTGAATTATTGTTCAGGTCCTGGTTGGATCAGAAGGCTTTTCAGGTCCCTTCCAAATCTGAGATTCTATAATTCTGCAAAAGAGACAAATGATTAAGAAAGCAAATTAGTACAGGAAAAAAGTATGCAGCTGAGTGGTTCAGTGGATAGAATACTAGGCTTGGAGCCAGGAACACCTGCATTCTAAATCTGGTCACTTACTAGCTGTATGACCCTGGGCAAGTCATTTAATCTCTGTTTGCCTCAATTCACTGGAGAAGGAAATGGCAAACCTCTCTAGAAACCCCGTGGATAGCATTGGTGTGCCATGGTCCACTGGATCATGAAGAGTCAGACATAACTGAACAACAACAGAAAATGCCCCTCCCAACACTTTTCCTGATTTGTCCTAGATTCAGCATAAATAAAAAGAAAAGTTATATAAAAGAGTATATATATATGTTAAGATATGCAAAATCTTTTCTCCTGATGCTCTTATGAGGTAGAGGGTACAAGTGTTATCATTCTTATTTTACAGAAAGAAAACTGAGGCTTTGAGATGTTGTATGACTTACCCATAATCACACAGCTAGTAAATATCTAAGGAGGAATTTAACCCAGATAACTGCACTTCAGTCCTAGTGACTACATCCAGGGATATTGATTACTCCGTAGATCAGCAGGATCTTGACTCCTCAAAGAATATTCTGCTATGCTCATAGTGTAGGAGAATTGCCTGATGCACTTTAAGTTTTTAGCAAGATGAAAAAAATTATGGTTTTCAAGTTAGCCATAAAATACAGTTAATCGGGATCTTATGTGTAGAGCTAGATGGGAACTTCAGAGTGACCTGGCCAAGACCGCATAAGAAGTAAGTAATAGTTAAGATTTGTACTCAGGTCCTAGGACTTGAACTACAGCTCTCTTTCCATCCCCTGAGTTGTCTGGTTAATCCAAATTTCATTGTGTCGCATCGTCACATGGGCTTTTTTCTGACTATGACTTAGTTCCAATATATATTGTTTGCCATTTGATTCTTGGTTCTGCTATGCATCTCTATTCATAGAATCACAGAATTTGAGCCTTAAAGAACCTTAGCAGCCATCTACTCCAAACCATATTCTCATCTTTGTTATGCCTAGTGCTATTTTTACTTCTTCCATTATTTTCACCTATTGTTTTATTTCTTCCTTCATTTCCTCCTGAGCTTTTTTTTTGGCAGGTAGGGGAAGAGGGCAGAAAAGCTTATACCTTCCTTCATTTCTTTTCAGATAAATACAAATCAAATCTTCCACTGAAATCCTGATGCCTCATTGTGGTAGAGAGTGATCTTAGAGTCTCAAAGTTTGTGCTGCTGGAACACAAGTCTGACAGTCTCTAATAAAATGCCACATTTCAGGAAGGTTATTGATAGACTAGACAGCATCCAAAGGGGAATAAACAAAGAGATAAAATACTATGAGATCATGTCACATGAGGATGGGATCTGTTTAAGGGACCAGTGATGGATTATATCTGTTGGGTAAAGCGGCACTCTCCATACTTTTTAGATCATACAACCCATCAATTAAAAAAAAAGAAAATTGAGAAGCACTAATGTGTATATTATTTACTTATTTATAAATTATAGCAATCAATTAATCAGCAACTATTTTAAAATACCTACTACATACCAGGTGCTAGGGATACAACTACAAAGAATGAGACAATCCCTATGCACAAAGAGCTTGCCTTGTTTTAGGGGAAACATGAATATATACGTATCTACAGAATAATTAAGAAGTTTAATACAAGGTTAGCTAAAAGGAGGCAGAAAGAGGTAGAGGTGAAGCAGGAGTTCATTTGAGGCATGGACAGCCAGAGAGGAGAGATGGAGAACCATGTCTGAAGTACAGAGAAAAGGCCAGTTTCACAGGATTGTAAAGGGTGGGAAGGGGAGTAATATATAATGTGTGTGTGTGTGTGTGTGTGTGTGTGTGTGTGTGCGCGCATGTGTGTGTGGAGACAGAGAGAGGGGGGGAGAGAGAGAGAGAGAGAGAGAGAGAGAGAGAGAGAGAGAGAGAGGGAGATTGAACCAGGTAGTGAAGATCTTTAAAAGCCAAACAGAGGAGCTTGTATCTGATCTACAAGACCATGGGGAGCCACTGGCATTTATGGAGCAGAGGAGTAACATAGTCAGGCCAGGACTTTATAAGTATCATTGCCAGCCTAAAGGACATTGGAATAAAGAGCCTAGGCAGGAAGACCAATTTGGAGGCTATTACAGTCGTCCAGGCAAGAGGTGACGAGTGCCTGAGCTAAAGCAGCAACTGCAGAGAGAAGGGGACAAGTTTGATCATTATTGCCGAGTTAGAAACAACAAGATTTGGTAATTCATTGGATCTGTAGGATGGGAGAGAGTCAGGAGTCAGAGATGACATGAAGATTGTGAACCTGGGTGACTGGAAGAATGGTAGTGTCTTCAACAGAAATAGGGAAGTTTGGAAGAAGGCGAATCTTTGGGGACAGATCAGTTTGCAGATGGCACCCCTCCATACATGGGCATCTTGTGAGATTTGCTCTTAACCACTCAAAATGAAAAGGGGTAGAGGGACTGTTACTCACTTGTTTACTGCCCTGGAACTCAGAGACCATCATCTTTAGGGTGCCTGCTGAAACCATAAAATCTTCTAGAAAATAGGGCAGGAATATGTGTTTGTGTGTGAATTTTTCCAGTGCCAACTGTGTAATTACTGCTGTAGTGCCCAGATAGCTGTTAGTTTATAAATGCCTGGAGTGACCAACACATAGCTGAGAAGAGGAAAGCTTGAGAGTTTACACAGTAGATTGGAGAATAAGGATAGATGTGATTGTCTTGGAGATAAGCCCGTGATTGGCTGTCATAGTGAGGGTGGGCCCACTGAGGCAACCAATGGTGCAAGAAATAGACTAGCAAAGTTCAAAATGGGTCATTGCCAGAAGTTTGAGTGCCAGATAATGATTTTTTCTCACATAAACTCATGAAAGCCATCTGCTGTGGCATGGGCATGTAGATGTCTTCATTAGTTCAAGGAGTTTACAAACCAATGAAATCATAACTCCTTGAAGCTGAAAACCAAAAAAAACAAGTACATCAAATTAGTCTTGACCCTAATGATTTCTTTCTTTCATGCTACATACAGCTGCCGAAGTGATTTTCCTTAAACATAGATCTGACTATGCCAGGACCCTACTCAAGGAACTCCAATAGTACCTCTAAGGTAAAATACAAACTCTTCTGTTTAGCATTTAAAATCCTTCAAAACCTGGCCCTAACCTTTCTTTCCAGTCTTTCTGAACATTCTGTACTCTGTGATCTAGCCAAGTTGGCCTTGTTTCTGTACCTCACATATGGCATTCCATCTCCCATCTCTAGGACCTTATACCGGCCATCCCTAATGCCTGCACCATATTTGCTTCTCTTCTCCATCTCTTAGAATCCCCCACCAATTTCAAAATGCAGCTTAATCATCAACTTCTGCATAAAAAGCCCCTTCTGATTTCCCCCAAGTACTAGTTTCCTACCTCCTAAGCTACACCTTATTTAAACTTCTTTGTATTTATTCTGTACATACTGGTATGTATACTTATATTCTCTATTAGAATGTAAACTCCTTGTGATTAGGGGGTATTCTTTCCTTGTGATTGCACCTCTAGAACCTGGCACAGTACCTGGCACATTGTAGGCCTTGAAAAATGCTTGTTATTGATGGATTGCTCCAGATTGAATTCTCCTCCAGGCTCTGCCCCTGACTCTCCAGACTAGTAGAAGATGAACGTAGTCCTCTGGAAGGTTCTGAATGAGCTCATAGCCAGAGTAGGGTGACCTGCTATTATCCTTCTGACCAAGATGAGAACAAAAGGAAACAGATCTACTTAGCCTCAGCAATCAATCATTCAACTTGATTAAATGTTGGAAACAGTAGAGAGGGAGAGTTTGAATATCAAAAAGAGAGAGGAAAAATTGTTGGAGATGACATGAAGAGATGGGACCTAAGGTGTAGGTAAAAGGGTTGGCCCTGGAAGAAGACAAGCCTCCTCATCAGATCCTTTAGTAAAGGAGGGCATAGTAGAGATAACATTGGGGGATGTAAGATGAAAAGATTGGGTGAAGAAGGAGCTCCTCCTACCTGTCTGACCACTCTTATTATCTGTATGTTACTGGAAAAGTCATACCCACCTTGGTGTGCCTCAGTTTCCTTGTATATCAAGAGAGGTGACTGGAATAGTATTACCAATTCAGAGCTGGAAGGTGAGGCTCAGAAAAAAATTAAGAGATTTGCCCATAGTTACACAGCTGATAGGTGCCTGAGGCATGAGTCAAACCCAGGCCCTCCCATCTCAGAGTCCAGCAGCCTATCCACAGTGCCACACTCACCTCAAAGGTCCCTTCCAACTTTAAAATCCTATGATCTGCCTAGCAGTGGCGGGGTGGCTTAATTGACTTCTCTAGACACCTTGTTAACATATGTAATTTCACATAATTCTATAGACAAGTCTATATATAGTTTTTCAGTCTGGTTGCAAAATTGCAAGGTCTTAGATAGAATTTGAAAGTCAATCTTGTTGCAAAAATTTGTCCTTAGATTTTGCACTAGAAGCAATGACAGATGGGAAGGAATGGAGGATATTAGTCAGCTGGGCTATTGTTATGCATACACACTAGGGTGTCCCTCAGATAACATTCAGATCCATCTAGGATCCTGAACAATGAAAGGAGAACATGCTTCTGCATAAATATTTAGCACTTCTGTTGATTCTTGTAAATCACCAGCCTTCAAACACACAGAAATGCAGGTTGTAAATATGTTTACAGAGTAGAGAGGGAGGGATGGCAAAAGCAGATTAGAACACATTCCTCAAAAATCCTAGACTGCCCATGTGCTTCTAGTGTGTCAATTTACCAAATTACAGACCTATCTTAGGGCATGACTCAGCATCTTCTAGAAGCCGAGAGTTAGCCTAGCAGTTTTCTTTTGAAGCTTCCATCTTTTCAACAGCTGGTCCTACACCCACAGGTAGTTCAACCATTTTGAGAGGTTGCTGCTTGGGGAATGATGAAAAGGAAACCATATAGATGCAATATTTATAAGTAATAGAGTATTTCCTGTAGATCCATGTAGGGAAGCTTAAATTTAAATTAAATGTATTTAAATATAGCTTAGGGCAGCTAGATGGTACAGAGGATAGACATGACTCCAAGTCCAGTCGGGAAGACCCTAATTTAAATTTGGCCTCAGACACTTACTAGTCACTTAACCTTGTTTGCCTTGGTTTCCTCAGGGGAAAAAGTGAGCTGGAAAAGGAAATGGCAAACTGCTTCAGTATCTTTACCAAGAAAACTCTAAAAAGGGGTCACAGATATGATAAAACTTTTGGTGTACCCTTGGAGAAGCATATCTCATTCTTTTTAACTTTACTTGATAACAACTTATCTCTGTGAATCAGGATTCTCTGCCCTGTTCATATTCAAATCCAAAGCAAGAAACAAATGAGGAGCTGACAATGATATGTAGCTATCTCAAAAATGAAACTGAGAACAAACTGAGAACCAAAATCATTGATTGGCAAAAAACAGAATCAAAGGTCTTTCTCATCCATTTGACTGTGTTCTGATAAATACTTAACAACTTTATGACATCAAATTGTTATGTGTTAAATAAAGTTTTCTTTATGAGAAATTAATTAATCTCCAAATTTTAGTGATTACATATGCCTGGTAAACTCTAGAATTTATTTCCTTTCACATTGAATGGGGGGTACCAGAAGGTTTACTGAAAGCCAACCTGGGAACCCTTTTCTAGCAAAATGTTTGACATACAATACATCTATAAATGCTTAGTAAATATTTAATACCATTGAAAAAGTATGAATGACAAAGGAAACCCCTACCCTTGTCTATTCCATACCACATTTTCTGAGCACACAGTAAAACAACAGGCTTTCCCAATCAGTGTTCCCAGAGACCAAGGAGGTCTGAACACGGATATATTTCTGCATTCATCAAACTTCTTAAATAATGTTGACTTTAGTTTCATAGGGGGCATGAAACTTATCTCTTTACTTTGTAATTATAAAGCATCTAGAAGTCTGCCAGTATTCCAGGAAACATTTCTGAAGAATATAACAATGGTTGAAATCCTTAAATGATGTTTTGCTAACCTCTTTTCTCATTAATTTGTATACAGAGGTAAAGAAGATAGTCTGTAAGTTTGATTCATTTGTACTCAGCGATTGTCTCAACAAGAGTAACAATCCATTTCAGAGAGGAATTGGCTTGCCAATTTGGGGAGTAGGTGGTGTTTTTATATTAATATAGCCCTGTAAATGCATTTCACAGAAAATGATGTTTGGATAAAATGTTCACTCCCTGGGAATGGAAGTACTCAGTTTATTCATTTACTATTCAGTTTGAATCCTCCCACAGGCAATATTAGAAGTAGCCTCTCCATGAATCCTCCAAGACTATTACTTCCCCTTGCTTCCAGTCACTTCATTCACCCCAGATACATACACACATCTATATACATATATATCACACACATACATATATACCTATACACACATATATACACCCACACATACATATACACACATATACTTATATACACTATACACACACATGCAAAATGGATGTATACTAACACTTTTCAGATATATCATACTTTCTCATATGTTAGCTATCTGATCCTCTTTACAACCATGTGAGCAAAGCCAGGAAGGTTTTATTACCCCCGTTTTGCTGAGGAGAAAACTGAGTCTCACAGAGGTGAAACGATTTGCCCAAGTCAGGCTTCAAGTCTCCAGTTCTATTACACTGATAGATGTAAGCTCCTTGAGAACAGGGACTGTTTTATTTTTGTCTTTGTATGCTCTGCACATGCACCTAGCACAGCCCATGTAATAGAGTAGATGTTTAATAAATATTTGTTGACTGATTCACTCTATATCAAGGGTTCTTAACCTTTTTTGTGTCCTTTGGAGAAGCCTGTGCATTCCTTCTTAGAATAGTGTTTCAAAATGCATAAAACAAAATAGGATTAGTCAGTCAATAATCATTTATTAAGCACCTACTATGTGCCAGACATTCAAAGGAAACCAATTATTCTGAAATAAAGGCTAATCTTTCTGCTGTCCAACTTTACAGACTTCTGAAATCTGGTCTGTAAAATACACGTTAATAACCCCCAGCACTATTTCATACCTCACTAATGTCCATGTTGTTAACTGACAGCTCAAGATTTCTCTTCCTTGTGACTTCTCATGGCACCTTTGAGTGTACTCTGAGTGCAGCAGGTACTCAGCTAATACTGACTGGCCTAATTGAATTTTGCAAATTTTTAAATAAAGTTGATAATCAGTTCCACTGGCCAGTAACGTTTACATTGGCCCTGGTCACATTTTCTATTTTGGCCCTTTTTCCTCTGTTTCCATTCCATCCTTGTTTTTTGCTCCCTGGATCAATAGAAAAATCCAGCATCTTTCTGCAAACACACATACGCCTACAAAAACTGAACACAAAGCGACCAGAAAGGAGCCATAGTCATATATCCCATTCCATGTCTGCTGTCCTCCCTCCTGACTCTCATTAGTTCTGCTGCCTGATTCTCATTATATTCACTGCCTGAGTCTTGCTAGGTCTGCCCTGACTTCTTTCAGGTCAGTGTGTTGTTTTCATCTTTCCTGATTTCATAAAGGAAAAAAAAAAACCTTTAGCTTTTTCTTCCTCCACACAGCAAAAAGACTTCCTCAACCTTTCAGCTCAAATCTCTGCCTCCTTTCCCTTGCCTTTGTTTTTATTTAAAAAAAAATCTGATTTCCCATAGCTGCAGAATCTGTTACTATTACAATGAAGACAGAAGCTACTGTCACCCCCAGGAGATAGGTCACCTGCCTTTTATCATGGTAGACAGGCTTCAATAGCAAGAACCTGCAGCCACCATGAATCACAGAAATTTATAGAACTATAGAGTACCTGAGAGGCCATCTGGTCCAACCACCTCATTTTAAAGGAGAGGAAACTGACTCCAGGAGACGAAAACTAACTCATCTGATGTCATTCTACTAGTTAAAAGCAGTTTGGTAGTGGGCTGAAAACACTGGCTTCTGAGTCTTAGCTCTGACACTTTTGAGCTGTGTAATTCTAGATGAGTCTCTTAACCTGAGATTCAGTTTCTTCCCCTGTAAACTAGGGATACTTGTATTATCTGCCTCCCAGGATTGTTGTGATGAAAACATCTTGCCAACTTTAAAAACTTACCTCAGTAAGGTCTATGAGTGGCACAGATTGGAATTAGAACTCAAGACTTCTGATCTGATGCTTTTTTCACCATGCTAGGCTGATTTTGTTTAGGACTCACCTATAGACTTCAGTAATAACTATGCAACCATATTTATTACTCAAGTTGGGTGACTTAATTTTTTTTGAAGTTGTATTTAAACATCCTTTTAATTTTTTTTGTTTTGGACTTCATGACAAAAAATGGCTAGCTTGATGGGCTTTACCCCTTTGTCATCCTTTTGGCTGATTTTGATATAGCTCTTGTCCTCGATTGCTGATGTCAAATGTATTTCTAATGTCTCCTGGGACTCGTCATTTTTCAAAATGTGAGTTTCTTTTTTTTGCAGTATAGTAGTTAAAAATTCTAAAGATATGGATGTCCTCTAAAGTCAGATCTGATGGACTTTGTTTGTTTCCCTAGAAGGAAAAGAGAAAGAAAAACGGACACAGCAGGGATTCACAGACTCACATTCCAGACTGATTATCACGCAGAGTTTTAATTAGGAAAATAAACCCAGCTGTGTTTTCAGATTGTTAAGCAACATTTGGCAAGTATTCGTGGTTTAAAAAAATAAAAATCCTCCCATCTTGGCTTTTTAGATTTGTTAAGCCAATGACTTTTAACCCAGGGGCACAATTCCTCTACTTCTAAATCAATAGTTGGTTTTTAGAATCTTCAGAGGCTTGGGGTCAGGGACGTTTCTAGAATAGCCCAAATGGAATGGCAATTGCTGAAGCCTTGAGCATTTACAAGGTCTGCCTTTTGGGGAAGGTGCTGGACAATGACTTGGGGAGATAGCTAGTGGGATGAAGCAGGGGTATGCTGGTTCAGGCTTCAGAGCCAACTATTAAATTTTCTTTTCCTTTTTTTGGGGTGGGGGAGGGGAGGAAGGCAGGCAAGGCAGTCGGGGTTAAATGACTTGCCCAAGGTCACACAGCTAGTAAGTGTCAAGTGTCTGAGGTTGGATTTGAACTCAGGTCCTCCTGACTCCAGGGCCAATACTCTAGTCACTGCACCACCTAGCTGCCCCAACTATTAAATTTTCAATGTGAATATATGTATCTTGGTCATCAGCAAAAACTACAAATTAGGGCTTGATGTATTATTTTGCTGATAGCCTAGACTTAAGAAAGTAATGAAGAAAATATTAATGATGTAAATTAAACTTAGGTGTGTACAGCATACTCCTTCCCCCCCCCCCCAAGATCTGGTTGTTAAACATTTACCAGCATACCCCTAATGAAGGTAAATTGGGTGATGCTAAAAAACTGGAGGTTTATATACATAGTCAATCCATGGATTCCCCATGATGCCACAACCAATGGAAAACCTTTCCCCACTTCCAAACAACCACCCTGTAATGCTATAAAGTCACATGTTTGTTTTGTGACTTCTTTTTCCTTATCAAGGCAACCCTCTACATTCATGTCAACCTGGTTTCATCTGGGAATTTTACCTGTGAAGGAAGGCAAACAGCACCCTCTAAGGGGGAGGGGGTCCTTCCTATACTATTTTATATTTTTTAAGGCAACTTTCTTCAGAAAGCCTTCCTTCTACTTTGCATATATTTTGTATGTGACTTTTTATTTATGTATTGTCTTCCTGATTAGTATGCTAGCTCCTTGAGGGCAAGGACTATTTTTGTGTTTTTACCATACTTTGTATCCCTAGTGATATATAATAAATATGCATGTTAATAAATGCTTATTGATTGATCTCTTGACTGTGTATGAAGTCCTTAGATTGTAAAGGATCACTCACACCAATAGCATGGATTGGCTGGTTGATCCTTGTAATCTCCCTTGATAGCTTGTGATGGAGTTACACAAACATCCAAGCCTTTGGGGCTGGGTGTACTTCATTCAATCTGGTGTCACCCTTACCTAGGACTTTTGTTGCTCCGTGAGTTCAACTGCTGTCATTGACAATACCATTTTCCAATATAAAGACCAGCAGGATATACATATTTGTTTTTAAAAATGGCGATGAACGTGGTTATCCATGTAATAAGAAAGAATGAATCATTGCATAAATTATAAAATTATTGAGAACCGTTGACCTGGAATCTAACTAGCTACCTGTAATACAATGATATCAAACTCAGAGAAATGGGGGCCACTAATCCACACTTAAGCATCCCTGTGGGCTGTTTTGAAGTATAGTGTTATGTTTTATTGTATTTTTAAAAATATTCCCTCATTAGATTTTATTCTGGATTCCCAGCACTTGGGTGTGTTGCTGCTCAGAATGCAGCTCACAGACCTTGTATTTGTATGTAAAACAAGTTCTTAAAGTGTTCAGTTTAATTTTTTTGTGAACCCCATATCTTCTGTACTCCCCAGGTCTATGATATTATTTTGGATCATAACACCACACATGCCTCGGTAGTTGATTTTTCCTGAGTTGCTCTGGCTATAGAAATTAACCCTGGTGACCTATTTTGTAGTGATGAGCTTTTCCAAAATTAGGCCAGTTTTCTTCCAGTAGATGTATGCATTTTATGCAGGCCTATCTCAATGGCATTGTAGTGTAGTATAAAGGGTAGTGACTTTGGAGTTAGAAGATTTAGGTTCAAACCCTATTAGCAAGTGTGACTTTGGGTAAGTCATTGACTTTCTCCTCAGTGTAAGATGAGGGGAGTGGGACTAAGTGTTCTCTAAGGTCATTTCTAGCACTAGATTTTTTATTTCATTGTTGTTCAGTCATTTCAGTCATGTCCAACTCTTCATGACCCCATATGGGGTTTGCTTGGCAAAGAGACCAGGTTGGTTTGACATTTCCTTTTCTAGCTCATTTTACAGATAAGGAAACTGAGACAAACAGGGTTAAGTGACTTGCTCAGGGTCACATAGCTAGTAAGTATTTGAGGGTGGATGTGAACTCATGTCTCCCTGACTCTAGGCCTGGCACACTATCCACTGTGCCACCTAGCTGCCCTGATTTTTGATGCTATGATCTTCTCCATCTTGGCAGAATGTGTTAGAGTTCACACTCTGCTGTATGGTGTAGGTGGAAGGGTTGTGCATTCAGGGGACCTGGGTTTTGATTTTTACTGCCACTCACTAGTTTTGTGACCTTAGGCAAGTCACTTAACTTCTCTGAGCCTTAATTGCCTCATCTGGAGTTCCCTCCAGGTCTAAATCTATGTTAAGATTCATAGTCAACTCTGTACCATGATAAGACAGTAGCCTAGGATTTGGCTGGAGGTGGAATCCAACATAACTTAATTTTTAAAAAATGCTAATGAGCAGGTTGCAGCCTTGTTGATGAAAAGTAGTAACAGCAGCAAAATGTATGAAGCAGCCAATTTTAGATATTATAATTGTACTCTGAGATATGTCTTTGTTGTCATTCTTCAGGTCTTATCATGTTTTTGGTTCCAAGAGAAAACAAAGAATCATATACCTGAAAAGGTTCTCCAAGGATCTTCTATTCCAGAAAACAACAGTCTCGAAGAAGAAATGGATTCAAAATTCCTACCTCGATTTAATCCAATTCAGCAAACAGTTACTAATTGCCTATTTGTGCCGGATGCTGTGCTAGGACCTGGAAAAACAAAATGATGCAATATAATTCAGCTCCTTTACCTAAGGACTTTATAAACTAATTGGGGGTTGGAGCAGATAAAATTTTAATAGAAGCTAGTAGGATAAATGCGTAAAACAATTTCTATGAAAAAGGTTGATGGTCCTGGGGAGCTTGTGGGATTGAGGAGGGAAGGCTTCATGGCACATGAGATGCACTTTAATAGTTATAGATCCACGCCAGTCAGAGAGAGTAACTGGGAAATAAATAGGGGTTGAAGAAAGTGAATCATTTTGGGTTAATCCAATTCTTTGAGATTTTAGAATACATGAAGGGTAATGAGACTAGAAAGATGGGAGTTGGCCTGTTGAGGTTTTTGTAAAATACTATCCTGTGGGAAAGAAGGAGCTGATGAAAGAATTCTGGATTTGTAGCCAGAGGATCTGGATTTGAATTCTGGTCTCTGCCACTTCCTACTTTTATTTGTTTGATCAAGCCACTTATACCTCAGTTTACTTTTCTGTGAAAAGAAGAAGTTGGAGTAAATGTCTCCTGAAGTCTATGAAGGAGTGATGTGACATGATCCTACATGATTATTTTTGCATAGAAGCATGATTTGAGAGAAGAGAGCGTAGAGTCTGGGAGATGGCTTTGTATCTTGGGTGAGAAGTAATGAGGGCCTGAATTGGCCTGGTATAAGTGAAAGCAGCAAAAAGCATATGGATGCTAGAGATATTTAACAGGTAAAATCTCTAAAACTTGGCAACAAATCAGTTGTTGGCAGTGAGATCTTTGGGTAGGGAGTAGGGAATAACACTTGAACCAGGGAGAGTACCAAAAGTATGAGGGATGGGTAATGTTATCAACATAACTAGGGAAATTATAAGAGTCAGGTTATCATGTTAACCACATCTCTTATATACGACTTCTCTCCATTCACATAGTTGCCATCTTAGTACTGACCCTTACACCTCTTACTGGGACTATTGCATTAGCCTGCTGGTTGGCCTTCCTGCCTCACAGCTCTCTCCACTCCAGTCTTTCTTTCACTCAGCTGCCAAGGTGATTTTCCTAAGGCATAAGTTTGAGTATGTCATCCCCCAATTCAATCAGTTTCAGTAGCTCCTGTATTACCTCCAGGATCAAATACAAAATCTTCCCTTTGGAATTTTTAGTCTTTTAAAAACTTAGTCCCTCCTTTCTTTCCAGGCTTCTTATACGTTACTTCCTACCGTGTACTCTTCAATCCTGTGACTAGCCTCTTTGCTGTACCATGAACAAGACATTCCATCTCTTGGCCCTGGGAATTTTCTCAGGCTGTCCCCTTTGTCCGAAATGCTCTTTCTATTCATCTCTGACTATTGGCTTCCCTAGCTTCCTTTAAGTCACAAGCAAAACTCCATCTTCCACAGGAAGCCTTTCCAAGCCCCTCTTCCAAACCCAACTAGTTCCAGTGCCTTCCCTCTCAATTATTTTCTGTTTATTTATTCTGCATGTTGCCTATGTTTACATATGTGTTTGCTTGTTGTCTCCCCCTTTAGACTGAGCTTGCGAAAGGCAGGGACTGTCTTTTGCCTTGTCCTAGTACCTGGCACATAAATGTTTACTTACAGTTTTTTATACAGGGTGCTCCATCTCCTCCCTTCTCATTGGCTGTCCTCTATGACTGCGATGCTTTCTCCTCACCTCCAGCTTAAATGTCACCTTTTGCAAAATACCCTTCCTGGATTCCAACCTGTTCCCTACCCTCCATCTGCCTTTTTTTTTTTTAAAATTACTTTTCATCTACGCTCTCTCTATATATTTTATATACATGCAGGTCTCCCCCATTAGAATATGAACTCTTTGAGGACAGGGACTAACTTTTTTTTTGTAAGCCTAGTACTTAGGATAGTGCCTGATCCATAAAAAATACTTAACAAATGCTTATTAAGTAACTGATTGGGGACAAAGGCTGAGTTAAACTTTAGACATTTTGAGTGTGAAGTACCAAAGTGAGACATCTTAGTGGAACTATCTAATAGACAATTGGAGATGTAAGATTAGAACTGTAGGGTGGAGATGGTGTTAGAGAAATAGATTTTGAAGCTGTTTGCATAGGAGTAACCACTGGCACCATGGAAACGGGCAAAAATATTCAAGAAAGAAAATAGAGTCAAGGACTCCAAACCTGACAATTGTCAAGGACTAAGCCTTTTTGACAATAAGATGCCTCTTGTCCTCATAGAGGGAGGAGGAATAACCAGTGAAAGAGACCAAAAAAGGAGTTATCAGAAAGATAGAAATTTTAAGGAAGAATATGACAAAAGTCAAGGAAAAGCAAAGAATCAGCAAGAAAGAATAAGTATTTGGTAGAATGAAAGTGCCTGGATGGCAGGGATTGGTTTTTTGTTTATCTTTGTAAGTCCAACATTCTATACAGTACCTGGCACATAGTAGTTACCTAACAAATGCTCGGTAAATTGTTGAAACATCAAGAAGAAAAGACGCTTGTCAATAACATAGAATACTGCAGAGAGGTCAAGGGGCAGCATAAAGCTTGTCCTGAATACAAGTAAGTAAGAAATACTAAGAAACTTTCCATGCTATTTGCTTTTCTAATACCAGAAAGAGAGCTGGATTTGGGAATCAGAAGATTTGGGTTCAGATACTGGTTTTGCTCTTTACTAGCGTTATGATCATCGGTGAGAAGTCACTTAACTACTTTGAATATCAGTGTCCTCATCTGTAAATTAGGAATAGTAATTTTTGCTCTGCCCACCTTACGGCGTTGTGGGGAAGGTGCTTTACAAGCTGTAAAATGCCATGAAATTGTGAACTATTGTTATTATAGTAATTGCAAGTTAGCCTTTTACTATGACGAGATGTTTTCAAACAATGTTTCTGTGGATGTTACTGGAGTTTCTTGGTACTGGTTATTTTGTAACCATGGGGAAAGCCACAGAAATTTCTGGTGGGAAGCAGCTGTGTTATTATTTCTAAATTGTCAGGCAAGTTTCTCTTACCAGAGAATTTTTGTTTGTTTCTAGCACAAGCGGAAAATACAATTCTTGTTTACATTATTTGTGTGTATCGTAAGGCTTAAAGTCAGGTCAGTGTGCTTAGTGACCATTTCATGTTCAAAGATACTATTAGAAAACTGCTTACTTAGACCTTCCTGGCAATTTTCAGCTGATGACCTGTTACCTTTTCACTTTTTAGCTGTTTGGATTTGGGGGAAGGAGAGGATGGATAATGCATTGTTCTTCCACTCAGCTTAAGCCAGAACAATACATCTTGGAAAAGAAGACAGCAGTGGTCCCTGCCACTGGATCAAGGAGGAAGCTTTCTACTGTTAACAGGGTAGGCCCTCTTCCTTCAAAACTGGATTATCCCTTGAAAATGGGTACACAACCATTGGACCTTATATCTTGTCTAGAGGAAGGAAACAGACATTTGCTAAGCACCTAATACGTGCAAGGCATTGTACTTTACAAATATTAGCTCATTTGATCCTCAGAACAACTCTGGGAGGTAGATGCTATTAATATCTCCATTATATAGTTGGGGAAACTGAGGCAAACAGAGGTTAAGTGACTTGCTCAGAGTTACGAAGCTAATGAATGTCAAGCAAACATCAGATCTTTCTGATTCCAGGCCCAGTACCCTATCCATTATGCCACCTTGATGCTTCGTCTAGGAGTATACTGGTTACATAGTGATGATGACTAACTAGGAATCTCCTAAGCGGTATCCTAGTAAGCTCTGTATGAAACAGAGGTTGGATTCATGAGAAGGTAAGAATGGGTTGGAATGGTTCAAGTCAACTTATGCTTGAGGAGGCAGCATTGGGTAAGAAGTAAGAGGAAGCCAATAGGGCATCCTCTGACCTGAGACCAAGTAAAACACAAAGATATAGGGGAAATCAAATGAAAGTGCAGAGAATAGGAACACGGGGTCAATGTACAGGTAATTTGAAAAGGACCTTTTCTCTGCCCAGCAGCGGGGTAGCCAGTTATGGCTGTTGTATGCAAGCTGGGCTCACATCTCCTGGAATGGTCATGCTGATCTAGTTGACTACATGATTCAATGGTTTCAATATGTATTTAGCACCTGTTGCTCACAGCACACTGCAATAGGTGCTGGGGAAGTACAAAGATGAAATAAAATGCAGGTCCTGTCCTCATGTAACTCATAATCTGGTAGGGGGTTATGCCATAGATATAAATAGTTGATACAAAATTACATGTGGATAAGAGAAGTGAGACCCAAAGGCCTAAGGTCTAAGGTAAAAAAAAAACATCATTACTGAGTGAGGGAATCAGGAATGTCATCATTGCAAAGATAGCATTTGAAATGGCTCTTAAAGAATGGCTGACATATCAAGAGTAGAAATGAATTGCTCTGGCAACCTGGACCTGACTCTTTAAAAGGAGAGTTGAAAAAAGAGAGATAGGAAATCTCAAATGTAAGATTCTGACAAAATAACATAAATAATCCTGATGACAAAGAAGAGAGATTTAAGAAAAAGAATGTGACTGCACTGGGAGCTCTCTAATAGTTTTCATATCTTAAAAGGATATATACAAAAGATGGGGGGTATGTGGTATAAAGCATATAAAGCCCCAGTGAATGGAAACATGGAAGACTGCTAAGGACAACAAAAATATATTTTTAAAGTATAATAAGAGCAAAAATGGATGAAGAAGGGATAGACCCCTTTCTTGAGGCAGATAGTATTAACAAATGATGGAAAAATATCAAAACAATTCAACTTTTAATCAACATATTCACAGTGGGGAAAAATGTGGAATGAACAAGATAAAGAGGAAATCAAAGCCCAAACAGATGAGAGTAGGACAAACTTTTTGTTGTTGTTGTTCAGTTATTTCAGTCATATCTGATTCTATGATCCCATCTGCGGTTTTCTTGACAGAGAGACTGGAATGGTTCACCATTTCCTTCTCCAGTGCATTTTACAGATGAGGAAAGCGAGGCAAACAGCATTAAGTGACTTGCCTAGGATCACACAGCTAGTATCTGAAGCCAGATTTGAACACAGGAAGAAGAATCTTCCTGACTCCAGGCCTGGCACTCTATCCACTGTACCACCTAACTGCCCAATAGGATATTTAAAGATGTCCAGAGGAATTCTGGTACGTGAAATGGGAAAAAAGGAAACTTGTTATGATCAAATCACTGAGTAATCAATAAAAGAAATGTCAGGAGATACTTGTTATGTGTAAATAATGTATTGATTTTCAGAGAAAGGAAACAAGTTACATTTCGGAAACTATAGTCTGATGATGAATAGTGTTAATTCTCAGCAAAATCTGAGACTTGATAGTCTGTTTTAATATCTAGAAAAGGAAGTGGTGAATACTAGAATTCACTAAAAACTTATACCAAATTTAGATCAGTTTCCCAATGTCAAGTAATACGAAATTTAGTAAAAACATCAGGGTCAGGCTGAACAGGTAATGGTTCTGAAGGCTGTTGTTCAGGAAATGGCTATAAGGGATCTTGTGATAAGGATTTATCCAGGAGTCTGTGGCTATCTTCTAGGCCCAACAGTTAATGATGATAATGATAATGATAGTTGGCATTTACATAGTGCTTTAAGGTTTGCAAAATACTCCACATATATTATCTTATTTCATCCTCACAACAGCTCTTTAAGTTTGATAGCAATGGTCTCATTATCCCAATTTTAAAGATAAGGAAACAGAGTAAGGGAGATTAAATGTTTTTTTTCATGGCAAATACGAAGCAAACAAGGAAAACTATCCAGGAACAATAGATTTCTGAAGCTATGTTGCTTTACCACACAGAAACTCACATGGATTTCTCTCTTTTTCTATTCTTCCAGATAATTAGCTCCGTAATCACAACATAGTAAGCCAATCTAGAAAACTTGTTAAGAGATCCTGTTTATCTTTATCTGTTTGCTGTAGGGTCAAAGAGTGTCCATTAGAGAGACTGTGTCATGGGGAGGGAGGGAGGGAGAGAGAGAGAGACAGAGACAGACAGAGAGAAAGACAGAGAGAGACAGAGAGACAGAGAGAGATATAGAGACAGAGATAGAGACACAGAGAGACATAGAGACAGGAGCAGAGACAGAGAGTGTGTCATAAAAGGGGAGAGAGATAGATATAGAGAGACAGAGATTTCATCGGTTTGTGTTTTTTGTGTGCATACTTAGTTCTGGCTCAGCAGACAATTAAAAGGCTTTTATTTACCATGTAGTAAGCAGACTAGAAACAGTCACAGAGCACCTGAGCATCCTTTGAATTGGAGGCAGGGCCCTTCCATTACAAGTCATTACACTTTTGCAAATTCCTTGCCTCCCACCCCCACCCTGCCATGTACTTGGGTCAACAGGCAGACTACACAGCACATGCTATTAGGACTGGGCTCCTATTGGCCAGTTCCTTGTTGTATCATTAAAGACAAGATTGGAAAAATACAGACTGATTGCTCTCACCTGCATTATTGCAATATTTTTCTCTCTGCCTCAAGTATCTCCCCTCTCAAACCCAGACTCTATGGAGCTGTCAAGGTGATGCTCCTGAAACACAGATCTGACTATATCACTCTCCTGCTCAATAACTTCAGTGGCTCCCTACTACCCATAGAATTAAGCGCAAACTCCTATGTTTGCTATTTAAAGCTCTTCACAACCTGTCTCCAATTTACCTTTTGAGGTCCAGCATTCATTACTCTTCCTCAGGTACTCTTCAATTTAGACAAATTAGCATTTCTATTGTTCCTCAGATGTGATAATTTACCTTTTGTCTCCATGCTTTTATAGGGGCTGGGAATACATTCCCTCCTTATTTCCAGCTCTTAGAGTCCTTGATTTTTCTCCAAACTTGGCTCAAACGGCCACTCCTACCTGAAGCTCTGTTTTGTGAAAGCCCTAGGTGGTAGTGCCTATGTCTCCACCCTCAAATCTCAATTATTTTTGAGAAAGTCTTGCTGGCTTTTACTGATCACCCTTTGCTTTTCTAGATGATCAATAAATATCCTTTTAAAAAATGCTCCTTTTAAAAAAAATCAGGGAAATCCAGCCCTTAGGACTGCCTGGAAGGTAGTAGGTACTTAATGAATGTTCATTGTATCATTGAATTGATTGACCTACTATGGACACTTTCCAATTTATCAATATCCTTCCTACAAGGTGACTCCCGGAATGATGCAGAATACCGCAGGTGTGGCCTGATCAGAACACAGTACAACACAACTATGACTTCCCTCATCCTTGGAAATAGGCTTTCTTAATGTAACCTAATAGTTTCCTGGATGCCATAATTACAATATTGACTCATGCTGAGCTTTCAGACCACCCAAACACCCAGATTGTTTTCAGATGAATTACTGTCTAGTAATACCTTTCCCATCTTATACTTTAAAATTCATTTTTTGGGGAATCCAAGTGTAAGATTTTGCATTGATCCTTATAACAATTCATCTTGATAGATTCATTCTAATGTTCTATCGAGGGCAGCTAGGTGGTACAGTAGATAGTGTGCCAGGCCTCAAGTTAAGAAGGCTCATCTTCCCGAGTTCAAATCTGGCCTCAGGCACTTACTAGCTGTGTCACCCTGGACAACTCATTTTACCCTGTTTGCTTAAGTTCTTCATCTGAAAAATGAGCTGGGGAAGGAAATGGTCAACCACTCCAGTATCTTTGCCAAGACAACTCCATAATGGGGTCATGAAGAGTCGGACATGATTGAAATGACTGAACAACAACAGTATTCTATCATGTCAAGATTTTGTTGTTGTTGGAATCCTGACTATACTGTTCAGTGTGTTCAATCTCCCAGCTTTGTGTCATCTGTGAATTTCATAAACATTCCCTCTGTACCTTTATCCAAATCAATAATAAAACATGTTAATAGCACTAGACCAAGTTAAAAATCCCTGGGACATCCCAATGGAGACTACAACATTAATGACTACTCTGAGTCTGGCCATTGAATTTGTTCCAAATCTGCCTTCTTGTACTCTCTCTTAGCCCACATCTCACCATCTTGTACACAAGAACAGCATGATAGATGCTATAAATGCTTTGCTAAAACCTAGGTGAACTCTTTCTACAATATTTCCCTGACCTACTGATCTATTGACCACTAGTTAATCAGACATGACTTGTTTTTGAGAAAGTCTTGCTGTCCCTTTGTGTTTACATTTTCTTTTCTAGATGATCAATAAACAACCTTTTAATGATATTTTCTCTTTCTTTAAGAAAATCATGACACTTGCCATTCTCAAATGATCTCTTTCTTCATGATCTTTCTCTAGCTCAGCAATCACATCTGCTAATTATTTCAGTTCTCTAGACTATGTATAATTTTCCTGGGCCAGGTGACTTGTAATGATCCCTGGTCACTCTCTTCTCATTTATCTCGGCTATCTATTCCTCATTAACCATTATGGTCCTGTTCTTTTCAGTTCAGTTCAGTTCTCTGTGTGAGAGAGAAAAAGGAAGTAAAACGAAACCCGAGCAACGTCCCTTTCTCTCCACTGTTCACAATCGTTATTCTATCCACCCCGAGACATGCCTCCTTTCCTTTTTGATCTTGCTCTTTCCTCCAATATAGCTTTAAAATTTTTTTTTTTTTTGCGGGGGCAGTTATCATTCTTTTCCTTTCCTACCAGCCTCTGCTTGTTTGGAGCTTACCATTCTTCTTGCTGTTCTCCTGCTCTCTCCATTCTTGATGGAAGTAAGATCCTTCGTCTTTCCAGTGCTTGTTAATACCTCCACTTGAGAACTTGTTCCCTATTCCCTGGAACTCTTACCAACTGATTTATTTGTGTTGACTCATGGTGCTCATTGTATACAAAGTTCATTGTCAGGTTGTCCCAACCTAGAGTCTTCGGTGCTAAGTGATGTGTAGTCAGCCTTCCAGTCAGTGGAACCTCTAATTACACCCCTGACTTCCATGGCATATACCAGATTCAGGTAACCTTGGGATGGCAGAGGTGTAGTGGTGCCATGTGGGCAGAAATGACATATTTGTCCTATATGTATCTTTCATCCAATAAAGAACCAATTTGATCTGTTAGTAAGTGCCTAGCATGTTCCATAATTCAGCCTAAAAGGTCCTGTAAGATTTACCAATATAGCTAATACAGTTGGCTTGTCACTGACCCAGTCATGTGATACTCTGATCTTATCCCTCCAGGTATTATATGAATTGAAAGATTCTCCAGACAATGAAGCTAGATTTTATCATAATGACATGGAAAGTCCCTTCCCAGACATTTATTTTTTTCTGGACAAGAGATAACCAGGTTTATAGTTTATATTTTGCATTAATTTATTTAAAATGTTAAACAATTTTTATTTTTAAATTTTATTTTGTTATCTGTTTTGAATCCTCTCCTTCCAATTCCCCCTTCTCTACCCATTGAGAAGGCAAGAAAATAAAACTTGTTACAAATATATATATATATACAAATATATATATATACACAAATATATATATATATATATATATATATATATATATATATATATATATATATGGTCAAGCCAAACAAATTCTTTCATTAGCCAGGTACAAAGGAAAAAGAAAGCAAAAAGAAAGAGAAAAAATACTTTAATCTGCACTCTGAGTCCATCAGCTCTCTCTCTGGAGGTAGATAGCAGATTTCATCATGAGTTCTTCTAAATTGTGATCTTTACCATCAATTTAAACTGAAGTCTCACAAATGACTTTAAGCCTGCCGTATTAAAAAGTTGAAATGAAGTTCATAAAAGCTCTAGGCAACACTGTTTTAGGCAGCATAGTTCAGTAACATTGGACTTTGAGTCCAAAGACCTGGACCAAGACACCTAGCTCCAAAATGTCCTATGACCTTGGCAAGTCCTTGCCTCTCTAAATCTCAGTTTCTCTATCTGTAAAATCTAATTAATGATACCTGCAGTACCCATTTTGCAGCATTATTACAAGGAAAACATTCTTTAAATTATAAAAACAATAAATGTGACCTATTGGTCAGCTCCCCTCACTGACATACCCCTCGAGTACCTCATGATGTTGTGGAGGTGGCCTGGGCTCTTGAAATCTGTCCCCACAGAGTGTAAGCTCTGACAGGGCCATGGGAAATCTTGTAGTTTGGGTGTGGCAATAGATATCTGTTGAATAAGAACCAGACTAGCTAAGTTTGGTGAGGTTTATCTCTCACCAGGTTGGCTACTAAGTGATGCATTTTTCTTGGTCACAACTCATACGCCTTGTAGGTAATCATTGTGTCAAAAGTTCCTTCCTGATGTGAAATGCTCAGGTACTCTTTATAGAACCCACATTTAAGGTCTCTTTGTCCCTTCCCAAGTGGAACCTGGGAAATTAAATTCATGTCACTTTGCCAAATCTAACCATTAGCTCCCCTTACAAACACTCACATTTACCAGGCTTCAAAACATCATGGCCATTTTTGCATAGTAAATGACAAAGAATGGACTTTTGGCCAATAGAGGAATCAAGAGAGCACTCGTTTTTGTGGGATGCCTTTTCCCCTGAGGACTTACATAGTTCCAGTGATTTAGAATGCTACCTTGAGCGAGATCCTAGCAAAGGAAAAAGGGGTACATTTTATACCTTAGACAGTGAGGTGGTGCAGTTTTGATAGAGCACTGGAGTCAGGAAAACTCATCTTCCTGAATTCAAATCTGGTCTCAGACACCTACTATGGCATGTCCCAGGGCAAGTTATTTAACCCTGTTTCCCTCAGTTCCTCATCTTTAAAATGAACTGGAGAAGGAAATGGCAAACCATTCCAGTATCTCTGCCAAGAAAACTCCAAATGGGGTCACAAAGAGTCATACTGACTTAACAATAAAATTTTGCACTTCTCGAGATTTTAGCAGTAACTCTTTTCATTCCCATGTTCCATTGGTTACTACCTGTGTTCTCCATTCTTGGCAGAGATTGTGGCAGTTTGGTCATGCCATGGATAGAGCCCTGCGCTTGGATTCAGGAACAACTGAGTTCAAAATCTGACCTCATACACATAATAGTTATGTGACCTTGGACAAGTCACCCTCTATTTACCCTCAGTTTCCACAACTGTAAAATGAGGGTAGTAATAGCACATACCTCCCAGGGTTGTTGTGTGGATCAAACAAGATAATATCTGTAAAGTGTTTAACACAGTACCTGACATGTCTCAGGGGTTAGGGGTGTCGAGTCCCCATGATCTGGAAAATCTATGTAAAAAGTTTTGGCCCTCTCCACATACCAGAGAAGAAGTCTGATTTTCTTCTTTTTTCTTTTATGGGGTGTTTAACATTTGGGTTAAGTATTTGGTCATAGGCCGTGTTATTTGCTGGTCTTCATGTGTCATCTGTGACTTTTGCAAAACTCCACCAAAATTCCCATTTCATTTCTTATGTCAACCCACAATATATAGAAACCATGATGGAGAAAGTCATGATGTGGAAGGGATGACTGTAGTAGATGCTACATGAAAATGCTAATAACTGTTATTACTATTTATTATATTACCATTGCCATCCTCTCTGTCTTCCTTTTTCAGTACATTTCTTACTTGCTAGTGTCTTCAGTTTCACTTCTCTGGTATGCGACACTTGGTTCTCCTAGGGGAGATGGTGCTAATTATCTCCTCCCATGTAGGCCCTAACTCTTAAGAAGTTTATCCTAGGGTTGTACCCCAAGGAGATCATGCAAGTGGGAAAAGGACCTGTATGTACAAAAATATTTATAACAGCTTTTTTTGTAGTAGCAAAGAGTTGGAAATCAAGGGGACGCCCATCAATTGGGAAATGGCTGAACAAGATGTAGTATATGAATGTAATGGAATACTGTTGTGCTGTAAGAAATGAGGTAGATATGGACTTCATAATAACCTGGAAAAACCTACATGATATAATGCTGAGTGAGTGGAGCAGAAGCAGGAGAACATTACACACAACCACAGATATATGGATTCCGTGATGACTAACCCTGATGGACTTGGCTCTTCTCAGCAATACAAGATTCAAAGACCACTCCAAAGGATGTGGATGGAGAGAGCTATCTATATCCAGAGAAAGAACTATGGAGACTGAATGTAGATTGAAGCAAACTGTTTGGTCTCCTTTTTTCTTTCTTTTGTTTTTTTTTTTTTTTTTGGTTTTGTTTCTTCTTTCTCATGATTCATTCCATTGGTAATAATTCTTTTTACAACTTGACTATTGTGTAAATAAGTTTGATGTGAATTTATACGTAGAAGATATATCAGATTCCATGCCATCTTGGGGAGGGGGGGCAAAGGGGGCAAGAAAATCTGGAACTCAGGATCACGCGGAACTGAGTGTTGTAAACTAAAAATAAAAAATCTTGATAAAAAAAATAAAAAAAGATGTTTATGCTAGAACTGACAATATTATAGCTCTGAGGCATCAAAAGCCTCTGGCCTACTTAAACTTTCTACTGTTTAAAACCCTTGTTCCACAATCCTACCCTTTCCACAAAGGATCTCCTTGACTTTGCTCATCTTATTCTCTATCCCCAGAATATCCTATGACTCCTTCTCCCATCACCACATAGTGAAATTCTAACCATCCTTGAAGATGCTCCTTAAATGTCATCTAATTCATGAAATTTTCCTTCCCTAAAAGTGAAATTCTATAAATTCTCACAATATCTTATTTATACTTCTCTTCTAGGGGTGGAGAACCTGCAGCCTCGAGACCATATGTAACCCTCTAGGTCCTCAGGTGTGGCCCTTTGACTGAATCCAAACTTTACATTTGGCCACATGTGACCATGAGGCCACAGGTTCCCCACTCCTGTACAGGCAGTTATCATGCTTCCATTTTTTATAGTTGTCTATGCATGCTTGTAAACTTTTGAGGCCTGGGAGTATGCTTTATTGTCATTTTTAAAAAATCCACTCATGTCAGGAAGGTAGAACTCTCAAGTGGATCTGTGGTCTCTTTGATTTGGGTGTTCCCACCAGTGATGCAGATTGCAATCTTTCCATGCCTACCCATCCTGGGAGACTCTTGTATAAGTGTGCTAGGACTCTTTCTCAATTTCTGGTAATACCATAAAGATGTTGGTGGATCCATGACCAAGCTATTTTGTCTCCCTCTCATATACATCCTTATGCCATCTTTTACTCTTATTCTTTGAAGCTCCATCTTGGTTATATATCACAGTCTATTTGTGCCTACCATTGCCCTCTGTATAATATTTATTTTTAATTCTGAGGAAGAATTTGTGTTTCATCAAAATAATACAACAATATTAGTAGGATGTGTGAAAAAGATGGTCTTGTTTCCTAAGAGTCATCAAATGAGCTTTGAGATTCCCAAAGAAATCCAGCTCACTCTCCTCTTCGTGTTCAGTTCTGGGCCCAGCTTGTTCATTTTGTATTGTCTGGCCCAGATATACACACTGATGGACAAACTTGTAAATGTATAACATATTCTAGACATAGACATTCTTCATCCACTTGGCCTTTCCTGTGTGGGTAGTAAAGCCAAACTCTTGAGTCAAACCAAATTCTCAGATATCTACCAGGAAGTTCTGCAATGTTCAGGGCTTGATGTGGCCAGCACAGTGTCATCCACTAACAGGAGAATATGGAACATCTCACCAACTACAAGGAATCAACTTGGACTCTGCAGTGGATCTCTTCCATCACAGTGGCCAACCCTTTTGAAGATTTTACATCTCCCAGATTTATGCATTGTCTGATGTTAATGATATTAAGAGAGTCATTGGTTACTTTTGTTGTTCAGCCATTCAAAAAGATTAGATACACCTTATTGGGAGATAGTCTTTAAAACAAATGTTTTTTCATAATCAACATACAATCAAAAAAGTGGGACCTTAGATACGCTCTTTCAGTCATTTGAAAAATGGTAAAGATGTGATCCTTTGTACATTATTGTTTGTGAAGGGGAGGAAGGGGAAGGAAATGTACCAGGCTCTGTGCTAAGTGCTGTTGTGATTGAAATTTAACAAAAGGGTAAACTGAGGCAATTCTTCTTGCAAGATAACACTTTATTAATAGGGAATCAAAACTGAAAGGGTTTAAACGGGTCTATGGCCTGTCTCCAGCTGTGCCAAAAGAACTGGAGTGAGAGCTGCCACGGTCTTTTAAAACCTAGAAGTGTCTTCCTTCTGATTGGCCTGACACTACATCCTTTGGACCTCCCCTGGCAAAGGCAAGACAATTCTGATGGGTAGGCATTTTAATGAGGAGGCAGGTTGGGTGGGGCAGGGCTGGGAATATGGGCTGGCCTTGAGTTGTAGCTGATTATGGTCCCTCTCTGACACTTACCGAATACTAGCTCTTTATGAGACCTAGCTGCACTGGCTATCTTGGCTAGAAGAATAAAAACCATCTCAATCAGTTTCCCTCCTGGTTTGGTTTCCCCTAACTTTGTTGAGAGAAAAGCATGGACAAGAGACTTGTCCTCCAAGAAGAGCTTTGCTCAAGCTGGTTTTCTGTTTACTGGGTAAACGAAAGTGGAGGGATCATTTGGGGGGGTGGGGTGGCGCGGCACAGCCCAAGCGGCTTAACCAGCAGAGGCATTGGGGGCTGGGAGTGATTGCATTACTTAGTCACCCTCTTGAAAAACTGTCTGACCTTCAGAAGTGGGGTCTGACAAAATGAGGAAAATGATGGATCACAGAGTGATATTGCTTATTAAATAATGCAGAATAATAATTTTCTTCTGTGCTTTACAATCATTATCTCATCTGACCCTCACAACAACTCTGTAAGGTATGTGCAGTTATTATCCTCGTTTCACAGTTGAGGAAACTGAGGCAAAGAAGTGACTTGTCTAAGGTCACACAGCTAGTAAGTGACTAAAGCTGCATTTGAATTCCTATATTGTTGACTCTATCACTTGTGCCATGTTACTGTCTCTGCTATGAATACCATCGCTGAGGATATCCTCTATGCCTTAATAGTAAGCAATTACTATGTTTTACATGAATTTCGCCACCCTGGAAGTCTCAATGAGGTCATATTTTTATCCAGTAAGCCTTTTGGGCCCTTCCCCTCTTACCGTATAGTCAACTTTCCCTTTGTTTCTCCACTCACTAATCATCATGATGTTCATGATTTAATAGCCTTGCAAGCAGATTAACACAAATGTTGAAAAAAGGACCAGTTTTTTAATCTTTTTTTTAAAAGGCCAATCTAACAACAGAATATACTGCCAACCTTGTTCTTAACTTGTGTGCAAAACTGCCTGCTGACAGATGCACGTACAGGTGTAACTAAAGGGTATATAGCTCTAAACCATATATTAACATGGAATTGTATGAATAAATATAGAGAGAACCTTTCTTCAATCTTCAGGAATCTGTTTTTGCCGTATGATATTTGAAGCACCCAGTATCCTTGCATCAAAGGTATGTTTTAGAGTGAAAACACTATTATTATATATAATTTGCTGTCTTCTATTACTCTAGCTCTTTTGCAGCAATATTAATTTTCAGGCACTTAAGATTCATAGAAGGAGGCCTCTAACATGTTGAGTAAATCTTCTGTGGATGACTTATGGAAAGATGTGGACGGGAATTACTCAGGAGAAAAAGAAGGCATGGATGGGTGGTCCTCTGGTCTGGTAGAGGAGATACCCACATTGGTGACAGCACAGTTCTACTAAATTATTGACATGGGATTTATAGAGTGCTGGAGTTGAATGAGACATTAGAGATCATCTAGTTCAAACCTCTCGTTTTACAGGTGAAGAAACTGAGGCTGAGAGAGTCAAGGCTAGGTACCTTCAGGCAGCCAGTGGAGCAGTGGATAGAGCATTGGATTTGAAGTCAGGAAGACCTGAGTTTGAATCCTGTCTCAGATAGTTACTAACTGTATGATCTTCATCCGTGCACCTACCCCAAGGCCCTTTCCAATGCTAAAAGTCTATGATCCTAGATGCGTCATGGTGGAGGCCTGAAAAAGAAGAGTCTCAATAAGATGGCCTCTGAAGCCACTTCCTAAAGCTAAGATGCTACAATTTTAATTCATTATTTCTGAGGTGATTCTGGCTTAAACAAAGTTAATTGGGTGCACAAACCCACTTTTTTATTTAATAGTTTTAGTTTTCAACATTGATTTCCACAAGATTTTGAATTACATATTTTCTCCCCATTTCTCCGCCCCCACCCTAAGATGGAATAAATACAAACCCACTTTTCTATGTTCAAAGGAAGATGGTTTTAATGTGTTCATCAGAATTTGTACTATAATTTTTGGTGTGAATCATTTTCTTCTTGGTGAGATTCAACTCTCTTGAATACTTAAGTGTTTTTTTGTTTGCTAGACATTATGGGGGAAAGTTTTTTTTTTCTCCAGGGTTTTTCTTTTTGGGAAAAGACAAGCTACAAAGATTTATAAGACAAAGGTACTGCCTTACAGCAGTTTACAATCTAGTAGGTGATAATAAACAAATGCATAAAAGACTATGGGACAAGACAGAATATAATAAGTCTGGAATGAAAAGTATATTTTTGAGTAAGAACAGATTCTCTCAACAAGCCAAGGGACTGTTTTCAAAGCCAAATCATCTCTTCTCAAAAATGCTATTAAAAATTCATCTTATTTGTACATGTAACAACCCAGACTTTGATTTTTAGTTTGATTTCCTGGAGTCTACACCCTGTAATTCCATCCATCACTTTCACTTTCTTCAGCCTCAATTCACCTTCCAGCTTGTGCTGCCTCACCTCCCCACTAGACCCTAATGGACAAGGAATAGATGGTTTCATCTGTACTTTTTGAACAAGGGAAACACCTGCCTTTGTTTCTTCAGAGCCCCTTGTTTCCAGCTTTGCTAGAAGACCTGCACCTGGCCCTTCTTTTGTAGTTTTTTAAATGGTGCTAAATGCTCGGCAAAGTTCCCTTCCTTTACGTGATGAGAAGAATCCCAGAAAGGAGAATCAGTGGGAGGGCTGCTTCTTCTGAACACCCAGCCAAAGATGCCAGGGCTTGTCAGCTTGGGTATTCCAGCTTTTCTGAGGTAAACAATGATAAAATAGCTCCCTCGCCACAGCCTAGTGTCTGATTTAAGTATATGTTCAAGCAAGAAAATATGCACATGCAAGGGCAGCAGTAAGCACTTTGAGGTAAAGGAGACCTTTGCTGGCTTTTTGACAGGGGTTAAATGCTGATCTTAGGTGTAATGCACAACAATCATGTTAAACAATGTTTATCTGTCAAGAGTTTGATATGTCTGGCTAACAAGACAACTCTCTCTTTTTCACTCTTGGTTTTGCTCTTCTTTCTTTCACTCTTTCTTTTACTCTTTTATTCTTTATTGCTTGCTTTCACATTTTATTTCTTGTCCTTTTCCCTTTCCTTTCCTTTCCTCTCCTTTCCTCTCCTTTCCTCTCCTTTCCTCTCCTTTCCTCTCCTTTCCTCTCCTTTCCTTTCCTTTCCTTTCCTTTCCTTTCCTTTCCTTTCCTTTCCTTTCCTTTCCTTTCCTTTCCTTTCCTTTCCTTTCCTTTCCTTTCCTTTCCTTTCCTTTCCTTTCCTTTCCTTTCCTTTCCTTTCCTTTCTTCTCCTCTGTGTCTCTCTCTGTCTTTCTGTCTCTCTCTGTTTCTCTCTCTCTCTCATGACTTACGCTTCTGGTGTCCATTGAATTAATTGAATGCTTCTTTTATTTTCTCCATTCCCCTACTAGAGTTATACTCTAGTGTCTTATTGTTGTGTGGAGATAATGGTAGGGTCAGCCAAATGCAAGTTCTAGCAGGTCCTACTAAGCTGGAAAGGCTTTGAGTATTGGTACAGTGATGGAATTTTGTGCTTATAGTCAGAGGAGCAATCTTACTAAGTTCAGAGTGGCTCCTTGCTAGATTGTCCATAGGGTGATGACTTTTTTCAGTCACGGTAACTCTCAAAGACCACATACTTAATCATGGAAGAGCTGCAATCTGCACTGATGGAGGGAGGGCCCACACTACCAAAGCATAGAGCCTGAAGTGTCAAAATATAGGGATAGCAACCTGTGATTTGATTGGTAAAGGGAACTCCTTTTCTCAATGCATGCCAGCACCTTCTCTGCAACTTAGAAATCTAGAGAGTTTTCTAGGGCCAGAGATGAAGTAAGAACCCAGGGTTACATAGTCAGTATGTGTCAGAGAGGGCTTAAACCTAGATAGACCCTTCTAGTTTTGAGGCTGGCTCTTCAGCCATGAGACCATTTTTCTCTCCATTGAACTATTTTAAATTATATCTTGAAAGGATACTCTTCCTACGACCAAAAGTGTGGCCATGGGCCATAGAAGAGAAGCTCAAAGATTGAAAGTTTGTCTCTTCCTTCTCAATATACTAGATTTTTTTTAATTGAAGTAAAATATTGCAATACAAAGTCCAAAATGGAAGATAAGGTGAAGGGAATGGGGAAACAGCTGCAGACCGAAAGCCAGGAAGACATGGATTCTATGCTCATTTCTACCACTATCTAGTTGCATGACTTTAAGCAAATCATATCACCCCTCTCCAGCCTTCATCTTATGTGAATAAAGAAAAGGTTCAGTTGGATGATATCAAAAGTCTCTTCCAGCTCTAATATCAGATCAAAGGATCATAGATTTCGATCTGAAAGAGTCCTTGGAGGTCATTTAGACTAACCTCTTCACTTAATGGATAAAGAAACATAACACTTTATGGTTTGTGAAACACCTGCATATATCATATCATTTGATTCTCAGAACAACCCTGTGAGATAACCATGAGATAACCCTATGAGAACAGCCCTATATGATAATATGCTATTACCATCCTCATTTGACATGTGAGAAAACTGAGGATGAGAGAGGTGAAGCAGCCTGCCCGTGGTTTCATAGCTAGTAAGTGTCCGAGGTTGGATTTGAACTCAGGCCTTCTTGATTCCAGCTCTAGCACTCTATCATCTAGCTGACTCTTGTTGTTGTTCAGTAGTTTTCAGCTGTGTACAACTTTTTCTGAGCACCCCATGTTGGGGTTTTCTTGGCAAAGATACTGGAGTGGTTTGCCATGTCCTTCTCCAGCTTGTTTTACAGATGAGGAAACTGAGGCAAACAGGATTAAGTGACTTGCCCAGGGTCATGCAACTAGTACACGACTGAGGCCAAATTTGAACTCACAAAGATGAGTCTTCCTGGTTCTAAGCCAAATGTTCTATCTACTGTACCACTTAGTTTCCCAGCTGACTCTTAGACCAGTCCGAAGAGATTAAATAATTCACCCAAGCCCTCACAGGAAGTAAGAGAAACAGAGCTTCTCTGACTCCAAAGTCATCGATCACTCTTTTCCCTGCACCTAGTTTATGCTATTCTCATTACACTACGCTGGCCTGCTCTTTAGAACTGGTATCCTCTTGCTATTCTATCACTCCAAATGAAAGCATCGTGTAATGATGCCATCAATGCAACATATCATTCTAATTAAACATGTCCCCATTTAGCTACGTTGTCTTTGACAAAGTCTTCAGATTTCAGGAGGCATGAAATAGAGTTCATAATGAAGTTGGTATGGCCAAGGATACATGTGCAATGCAGAAAACCAACTGCTGGGAGAGTTCTGAACGGTCAACTTAAAGAAATGGAAGATCTAGCTATATCTTTTGTTTCACTTCTCTGTCATTGCAATAATCCTGTTCTGCCTGGAACACAGTCACTTGATTGAAAGTAATACTCCTGAGTAACTGCATCCCAGAATCAGTTTGCACACACAATTATAAGGAAAAGCCTTTAAAAGAACTGAATTTTCCGTTTCCCAAAACAATGAAATGCGTAGTTATGAAATTTACAATGGTTATGTCATACCCTTTTATTTAATATCTTTCTGTTTCATTTAAGAGAAAGAAAAATACAGATGTCTAGAAGGCTGTTTTATTTCTTAATGATGAGTATAGTATATAATGAAAACAAAGAAAAAATGATAAGTTAAAAATATCAGTATGGCAGATTCTTGAAGATTTTTAATATTAGTTTTTATTGTCTCATTCCTTCTTGACAAATATACAGCATCTAGGGTGACAGACTCCGAGATGCAAGCAATATTTGAGTTGGAGTGACCCCCTTACCCTCATTTTATTGGGAAGGGTGCAGTTGATCTTTGGAACATTAAATATCAGGTCGTACAACATAGTTGGAAGGATGGTAATGCACTACCCTCACAGAGATTTAAAAGAAGCTCAATATTTGAGTTTTTCCTCAAATATTTGCTTTTATCATTTTCCTTTATTTAATTTTCAAGGATGTCTACAATGGGATTAAAAGGATATAAAGAATTTCATTTTCATTTCTTTCTAAGTCAGTTTTGAATTCTCTTCTTGGTTTATCTACCACATTATAATTTATCTCATGAGTTACACAATACCCTGGCAGTCTTATTTCTCTTCTTCTGCCTACCATGATCCCGTAGCTGGCATCCTAGGGCCATTTAACCTAGAGAAGAGAAGGCAAAGGGCACATGAACATTGTTTTCAGATACCTGAATGACTCAACATAGAAGAGAGTTTACATTTATTCTTCTTGGCCCCCATTTGGAAGAATTAGGACCAATGGGTGAAAAGTATATGGAGACATTTCAGATCAGTGTAAGAAAAAGCTTGCTAATTGACTATTAACTAAGGAGCCATCCAAAAATAGCATAAATTGCTATGGAAACATATTGGTTTAGGATTGGAAAATAAATCCCCAATAGAGGACCTCAAATAAAGTGAACAGGCAGTTTTCAAATGAAGAAATTTAGGCTTTGTGTTTTACTGTGTTAAAAAAGCTTCAAATTTCATAATTCAGTAATTTTTTCAGTCACATCTGACTCTTTGTGACCCTATTTGGGGTTTTCTTGAAAAAAATGCTGGGGTGGTTTCCTGTTAGGGGCGCTCTGGACCTGGGCCCCCCGAGAGGGTAGTGAGACGCCAGGGAGTCTGGACCTGCTGACGTGGCAATGCCTGCATGGCTTCTGCCACCTCAGTACCGGGGCGGCTCTAACTGGAGGAGCTCCACCCTCGGGGAGGAACTGGGGAGGAGCCAACCCGAAACACCCAATATAAGGCGCTCCTCAGAGAGGGTCAGTGGGATTTTTGTGTAAGATTTCTGGTACGCCATTGCAATAAAACTGCTTGTCGCATTCCGGTGACTGCCTGGTGATTCTCCTCTCGCATCCCCCGGGAGGAGCCGGAGACGTCCGCAGACCCGTGGGCAGGGTGAGTGAGAGGCGGTAGTCGGGGAGTACGGGGTGCGGGTCACACCCGTCCGGCCGCCGACAGTTTCCCATATCCTTCTTCATGTCATTTTACAGATAAGGAACTGAGGCAAACAGAGTTAAGTGACTTGCCCAGTATCACACACCTAGTAAGTTTTTGAGGCTAGATTTGAACTCAGGATCCTAACTTTAGGCCCATCACTCTATCCACAATGCCACCTAACTGCTTCAAATAATAATAAAAGAAATATAAATTTAAACAACTCTGAGGTTCTACTTCATAACCATCAGATTGGTAAAAATGACAAAAATGAAAATAGAAAATGTCAGGGCAGACACACTAAAGGATTGTTTTTGAAACTGTGAATTGGTTCAACCATTCTGGAAAACAATTTGGAACTATACCAGAAGAATATTTATACTGGCACTTCTTGTCATAGCAAGAACTGGCAATAAAGCAAGTACTCATCAGTTGGAGGATAGCCGAACAGATTATGGTCTATGAGTGTAACGGAATGTTATCGTGCCATAGGAAATGATGAATGTGGCAGATTCAGAAAAATATGAGAAGACTTCTATGGATTGATGCAGAATGAAATGCTTGCAGTTTATTCAGTGACTATAATAATAACATGTGGAGAAACAAATTTGAAAAACCTCAGAACTCTGATCAAAGCAGTAACCACTGAGGACTTCAAAAGACTGAAGGTGAGCCAGCTCTTGGCAGAGAAGTGATGGACTAGAGGGATAAAATGAGATATTGATTGTCAGACATGGGCGGTTATGAAGGCTTGTAACAGGATGGAGGGTATGTGAGTGGAGAGGTGAGATATACGAGAGATGTTGCAAATGTGGACGTGACAAGACTTTGCAACAGACTGGGTGCATGAAGTGAGAATGAGTAGAGAATGACATAGAAGTTCCCAGGTTGCAAACCTGGATATCTTGAAATGTTTGTTTACACATATTAAGTTCACACGGTGTTGCAATGGATAGAGCACTAGGACCAGAGTTAGGAAGGCCTGAGTTCAAATTTGGCCTCAGACAATTACTGTGTGATCTTGGGGAAGTCACTTAACCTCTGTTTCCCTCTTTTCTCATCTGTAAAATAGGGATAATGATAGCACCTACCTCCCAGGGCTGTTATGAGGATCACATGAAATAATAATTGTAAAATGTTCAGCACATAGTAAGTGCTCTATAAATGTTACTTATTATTATTATTATTACTTTAAAGATATCAAGCTAACATCAGCAAGACCCACTAAGACTGCTGCCGTCAACCTGATGGCAACCCCAGTCCCCTTGGGTTTTTCTCCTTGTTTTTACTTCATGAATCTAGGTTACAATTTGAATTCATATATATTGCGAAAGATCATGCAAGTATCAATCTCACTTTTTCTCTTGAGTCTGGCCCCCATCCTTAGCTTATATTGAGAAAAATCTGTCTCTTTAAGGATTTTGGCTTCCATTCCCCAGTGTCAGTGCCCATACTAATAAACGTGTACACAACACAACAAATAACTATGGTTTACTTGTAGCATAAATTAGCACGCACACACACACACACACACACACATACACACACACACACACAGAGTTTTTTTAAAAATCGGTTCCCAATTCTGGGCTTCAGTGTTACTACAGCAGAGCCTAGAGGGTGATAAGGGTTTTCTTTCCTTATGTCTCCCCACCTCCTCTATCCTTCTGCTTCCAGAAGGCAAAATAGGAAGGAAGTAGTTTGGTAGATAATGAGGAACGGCCCCCATAGACTAAGTTCCCAGTAAGCCACAGTGCTTGGCACATAGTAATGTTTTTGTATTCTGTTCCTTTCGATACATAGCTAAATGTATCAACAAGGTGATTTGGAAGGACAGGCACTTGGAGATGGAGAGCTTGTGTCAAAAGTGGCATTTGAACTAGCCTTTGAAGGACACTAGAGATTCTGAGAAATCCTAAGAGGTCATGTGATTCATCCAATATCACATAAGTGGGAGAGGTAGGGACGTGAACCAAGGTCCCCTGACTCCAGATTCAGTGTACTTTGCCTTGGACAACTTGGAAAACAACTCTGTCTCTCAAGAAAGAATGCAGCCGTCAGAGAATCATAGAAGAGATCTTAAGGGTTGTCTTGTCCAACCACCTCATTTTTCAGAGAGGGGAAGAACATGCCCAAAGTGACACAGTTTTAAGAGACAGAGCCAGGATACTTAGGTGATAATTAGACTAATTTTATTTTTTCATTTCATGCTTTCAGTTTTGTTGATGTACTTTGTTTTTAAATTACATTTTACATTACGAACATTTCATGAAAGTTCTTTTGTAAATATTTAAAACAGTTAAGTAAGACTAATAAGACAGTGACTTCATCTGAAAGTTCAGGTAACATTTCAAATTTGTAGCACTCCTTGCCTCTCAATTTAAAAAAATTTATAGAAATGCATTTCCTCTCCCTCCTACCCTAACTCACTGAGGAGAAAAAGAAAGAAAACAAATTTCTTGTGTACATATAGTTATAGATAGAGCTTGTATATATATCCATATATATATATCTATATATATGCATATATAATTTATATTTTTATCTATACCAACATATTTCTACATCTGTATTTATCTAATTCTGCACCCCAAATCCATCAACTTTCTGTAATAGATATCACAGTTCATCATTGGTCCTTTGGAATTGTGAATGGTTACTATATTGATCCTAATTTTTTTGTTTGTCTTTCATTTTCTAGGAGGACCAATGACATCACAGTTGATGACTTGTGGGTGAATTTTATTTAAGTGAGACAGAGCTGCACAAAATTGTGAGCCTCACTCTCTTTTCCAGAGTCGTCAAAGTCCAGTGGCAGGACAAAAGTCAAGACAACTGGCAATGGGCTGGGATGCAGTGGATGGCTTTGGCCTCTAATCTAAGACACACTGTGTGTGTTAGCCACCCTCATGGTCATTGGAACAAATAGTTCTCATCTGACCATTCTGTTGGGAGGAGTCTTCACATGTTTGGGGTAGACATCTCCCTAAGTCACTGACAGGTTTGAAGCCTGTTGGTTACTCTCAACCATCTGCCAAGATAGTTTACCAAGTTGTGTGGCTGCTGCACATGCTCCAGCTTCTTGGAGGAACAGGTGAAAGATGGACACCAAAGGTGGATTAGCAGCCCTGAAAAGGTCTTCGCAAGCCCTCACACCAGAGATCATAATGAACCATAGCGCGGTAGAGGTGATCCTCACTTCTAGAAGGCAAAGCCAATGGGACATAAACTCTGGCAAGTTCTAGAACTAAGAAACAACTTTGAGCACAAGTGCAATGATGGTCTGAGTCCTTGCTAGACAAAGACCAGCCTAGCCAAGTTTGGGGAGCCTCTTCACCAGAATGTTGACCACCAGGTGATGATTCTTTTTCAGCCACAGAAACTCTGGATGACCATCTGATGATATTTACAGGGGTTAAGATCTCCATTGACATAGAGCATATCCTCGCTGACAAAATCACATATCTTTAAAGTGCTGAGGTACATCAGCTCAGTGAGCAAACATTATGATACACAGTGAAGAAAGCTAGAACGGAAAAAAAAATGTTTATGAAGTGTTTACTGTGTGCCAAGCATGCTGCTAAATGCTAATGTGATCTTAGGTTGCATGGGATAAATGATCCCTTCCAACTATAAAATTCTGTGATTTTGGAAGGTATTAGAATCCAAACCAATGTCCTACCAGATCACAGATGGGGGAACACACATGAAGGTCACCATGAAAATTTGACTACATATATCCTTAGAACAAAGATTGTAGTACATGCTTGTGTTATTCACTAGGTTGTTGTGTTATGCCTGATCAACAAATGTTCCCAGAATGCCTTGCCAATCACCTTGATCCAAGAACATTTTAAAGGAGAGAATGGAATTGGTATTATCCTAGTCTAAATTCCTGGATGATAATGAGGGAACAGACAAGAATAGGCTAAGGATTCATGTGAAAAAGATCTGGAGGTTTTGGTGGACCACAAGCTCAATATGAGTCAACAGCATGATACGGCAGCCAAAACAGCTAATGAAACATTAGACTGAATTAAAAGAAGCATGGAGTCTAGTAGTAGTAGGGAGGTGATAGTCTTTCTCTATTCTTGTGTTCTGTTTTGGGAGTCACATTTGGTAGGATATTAATGATCTGGAGAGTAGCCAAAGGAATATGATCAAGGATGTAGATCTGCTTAAGATCATGCTTATTTGAAGGCACTAGGGATGTTCAACCTAGATGCAATTCTATTTATTAAATGCCTACTATGTCCTAGGCAACGTTTTAAACGTGATGGGGATAGAAAAAGAAGCAAAAAGTGGTCCCCGACATCAAGACGCTTAGCATCTAACGGGGAGACAACATGCCAACAAATCTATACAAAGCAAGCTATATACAGGACAACTAGTACTCTTTGGTACTAGTTTTGCCTTCTGTAGTGACTTGACACATCTCCTCCCTCTTCTTATGCCTCTCCTACTTTTCTGGACTTAGAAACTCCACTCCCTTCAACTATTCTTGTGACATAGTTTTGAGTCGTATGCCCTCTCCAGGGCAAGTCACTCTGGTGACTCCTTGTTTCCTCTAGGATCAACTATACGCTCTAGTTCCCTGTTAAAGGTCATTACAACTGAGCCCCAACCTGTCTTTCCAATCTCATTGTACATTATTATTACTTCCTGCCTCCCCCAACTCAGATTTAGTTCAACCAGCCTTTTTACTGTTCCTTAGACTCAACACCATCCCATCTCCTATCTCTGTCTCATATCTCATCTTTTTTCTCTCATGTTGGGCATCTCCCATGCTTGGGATGCCCCTCCTCCTCTTCAAATGTACTTCCTAGAGTCCTTTTCTTTCTTCAGGATCCAGAACAAGCTGCACATTCTACATGAAGGTTTTCCTATCTGCTAGTCCTTTCCTTCCCTAAATACTTTGTATTTATTTACTTGTGTTTATTCTTCATATTCTTGTATATTTATTTACTGTCTCCCCTATAAGAATAGAAGTGTCTTGGGAAGAATGGTTGTTTTGTTCTTTGTATTTGTAACTTCTCTCCAGGGCATAGTATAGTTTCTAGCCCATAGTAGGGCTAGCCCATGCTTTCTGATTGATTGAAATGTCTCCTCTCTTTTTAGGGAACCCTTCTGTTAATGCCCTCCTGCTGTTGGCATATTGGTGTCTGTTCTGGAAAATATTTTGTGAATAGTCATAAATGTGCTAATATCAATGTTTGGAGAGCCTTGGGGGTGCTGAATTCTTTTATGAGAAAATACTCTAGGAGACTATCTCCATCTAGTGGCAAAGTGAAGAACTACCGAACCCAGAGAGGATCGAAAAAAAATTTTTTTTGAAAAAAAACACACCTCTCTCTCTGGGTCTCTCTGTCTCTCTGTGTCTCTGTGTCTCTCTGTCTCTCTCAGTGTCTCTCTCTCTCTGCCTCTCCCCCCCCCCTTTGGTCTCCCTCTCCCCCTACTTCATGATGGAGCATTCTTTTTCTCCCATCTGCCCCTGTAAGTCCCAGGACTTAGCTCATTGGTGCCCCATATTATTTGTTTCTGCCACCTCTACCTTTTCTCTGGAGATTCTTATCAGTGTCTTGGGTGTTGCACATAGTTTGCTTTCCCTTGTTAGAGAACCATTAGGTTCCAGTTTAGAGTAAGAATATGTCTTTAAAAGACCTAGAAAACCATCCTTCCTCACCACTCAAAATCATGGGTACCTTTTGTCAAATAAAAAAACCAGAAGGAACATGTTTTCATTCTTTATTTGCTTATGAAAATTCAAGATTTGTGTTCCTGGGAAGGGAGCTTCTCCAGGTAGAGATGAGATAAGTGCTTTGACACCTTGAAACTCCTTTGCTGGATTTTCATAACTAAAAGTAAGGACATTTGGTCCTTTTGATCTCTTACATTCACATCGCATTTTAACCTCAGCCTCTTATTTGTGATTTTAGTCTTCTGGGGCGCTTATTTAGGGGGGGCAGTGTGGTATAATGGAAAGAACAACGAACACATGTTTAAATATTTGTGTTCAAGTTCTGGCCCTGACACCTTTTCTGCTGCATGAACTTCTAGCAAGTCTCTGTTTTCCAGCTTCCTTGTTTATAAAACAGGGATAACAACACTAGTAGTCTAAATCCATTCTATCAGACTCAGCTACAAAGAACAGATTTATATTAAGTGATACATTCACACATGCACGCACACACACTCACACACACACACACACACACACACACACCTGCCTTCTCCCCCACCCCAACCCTCCCACCCATTTGGGAATGAAAGAAAATTAAAAGCTTGTTACAACATGTTTAGTCAAGCCAATCAAATTTCTGCATCACCTATGTCTAAAGACAAACATTTCTCATTCTGTATTCTGAGTCTTTAACCTCTCTAACTGGAGGTAGGTGGCATGTTTCATCATGTCTCTAGAATCATGTTTGGCCATTAAAGTTGTTTACCTTTACCATTTTGTTGTCATTATGTAAATTGTTCTCCTGGTTCTGCTCACTTTTCATTAGTTCATATAAATCTTCCCAAGTTTCTCTGAAACCATCTCCTTCATCATTCTTAAAAATTATGTTTTTTTAAATTTATTTTTTAAACCCAGAGACTTTTTGTTCTCTTTTCAGTCCCAAATTCTCTTCCTCTTCTATCCCCCAAAACAAAATCTCTCACAAATATGTATAGTTATGCCAAACAAATTTCCACATTAGCTATGCTCCTGCCATCAAAAGAAATGAGAAATGTATGCTTCAGTCTGTACTGTAAGTCCATCACCTTTGGAATTGTGGTGGGTCATTGTGTGAGTCAGAGTTATTAAGTCTTTCAAAGTTTTATCTTTATAATATTGCTGTTAACTGTGTACATTGTTATCCTGGTTTGGTTCACTTCACTTTGCATCAACTCATATAGATCTTCCCAGGTTTTTCTGAAACCATTCCATTCATTTTTTAACAAAACAATTATGGTCCATTTCTACACTATAACTTATTCAGTCATTCCCCAGTTTATGAGTATTCCCTTAGACTTCCATCCTTTGCTACCTCAAAAAAACTATACATATTTTTGCACATTTTTAGTTTTCTTTTTCTTTTCTCCTTTATTTTTCTTTCTTTTTTCCTTTCCTTCCTTTTCCTTCTTCCTCTTCCTCCTCCTCCTCTCCTTCTTCTTCTTCTTCTTCTTCTTCTTCTTCTTCTTCTTCTTCTTCTTCTTCTTCTTCTCCTCCTTCTGCTAATAGACACTTTAGTTTTTTTCTTTCAAATAACATTTTATTTGCCCCCCAATTTCATGTAAAACAATTTTAAGCATTCATTAAAAGAAGTTTTGAGTTCTAAATTCTATTTGTCCCTGCCTTTCCTCCTTTATCCTTGAGACAGTAAACAATCTGATATGGGTTATACATGTGCAATCATGTAACACATTTCCATATTAACCATTCTGTGGGGAAAAAACTTGAACTGAAAAGAAAGAAAGGAAGGAAGGAAGAAGGAAGGAAAGAAAGAAAGAGAGAAAGAAAGAAAGGATGAATTCTTTGGTCTGTATTCAGATGTCCTCAGTTCTTTCTGGAGACAGATGGCGTTTTTCATCATGATTCCTTTGGGATTGTCTTGAATCATTGTATTGTGGAGAATAGCTAAATCATTCACAGTTGTTCATCATACAGTATTGATATTACTATGTACAATGATTTCCTGGCTCTGCTCACTTCCCTCTGCATCAGTTCATGTAAGTCTTTCCAGGTTTTTCTGAAATAATCCTGCTCATCATTTCTTATAGCACAATAATATTCTACTACAATCATATACTTGTGCAGCCATTCCCCAATTGATGGGCATCTCCTCAATTTCCAATTCTAGCCACCACAAAAAGAGCTGCTATAAATATTTTATACAAATGAGTCCTTCCCCCGCCTTTTCTAACTTTGAGATACAGATCTAGTAGTGGTGTTGCTGGATGTCCCTCAGAGTTGTTTTAATTTGCATTTCTCTAATCAATAGTGATTAAGGTCATTTAAAAAATATGACTATACACAGCTTTGGTTTCTTTGAAAACTTCTTCTTCATATCCTTTGACCGTTTGTTAATTGGGGAATGACTTGTATTCTTATAAATTTGACTCAGTTCACTATATATTTGAGAAATGAGTCCTTTATCAGAGATACTTTCTGTAAAATTTTTCTGCCAGTTTTCTGCTTTCCTTCTAATTTTAGTTGCTTTGGTTTTATTTGTGCAACCCCTTTTTAATTTATTGTAATCAAAATTATCCATTTTACATTTTATAATTCTCTCTATATCTTGTTTGGTTCTAAATTCTTCCTTTATCCAGAGATCTGACAGGTAAGAGTTTGCTTTTCTTAGTACTAATCCCTTGTTGAATATACCCTCCTAATTCCCCATTCTCCCTTTTTCCTCCTATTTCCCTGTTGAGTGAAATGTATTTATATACCCACCTCAGTGTATGTGTGTGTGTATATTCCCTCTTTTGACCCATTCAAATGAGAGTGAGGTTCAAGTGTTCATTGCCTGCCATTCCCCAATTCCTTGTTTCTATAGATGTCAGCTTGCACGTTTATATAGATGTCTTTCAGTTGTTACTTTTTCTTCAGTTTAATATTCTCCTCCTTATTGTTCTACAAAGGTAGAGGACACCAAAAAAGTTAGATTATAGCAAATCAGTTTTGTTATTATGAACCCACATATATTTATCCATGCCCAAACGTTAGAGACCTCTTATGTCCTCAGTACCCTAGGTGCTCTCTTATCTTAGGCAAAGACCACTACACTGATTCAGATGACTATATACAATCAAACCTGATTATTTGCTGCTCATTTTTGTTTTATAATAATGATACTGAAGCAGCAGGAGCTAGAATGCAGCCCAATTCCCTGGTGCATGTGCTCACTCTCATATTGATTTTTTATTTTTATTTAAAACATTTCTGAACTTAAATACCTTCAAAAATGAAATTTCCATATATATAGCAGAAGATGAAAAGAGGACAGAACTGTGAATATCCATTCAATATCATTTTCTTTTTAAAAAGAAATAATAAATTCTATGTGTTAGTTTAAAAACTTTTCTACTTGTTTTTTCTGAATTTCTTTTTGTTTTCTTCTGCTCATTTAAAAATGATTCAATGATCTTTTTTTGGGGGGTGAGGGATATCACTATTGATAATCTACCCTCTTTCAGGAAGTGATTGGCAGTTTCTTTCTGTCTTTACTTTGCTCTCTGGTTCTAACAGATATGTGCACTTTTTACTTAGAATTTTTTGACTATGGTGTCCACACTTAAAAAAAAAGTTATGGATACTCCCGATGACTCTTAAATTATCTCTCCTTTATCTGTTTTCCAGGTCAGTTGGATACCAGATGTCTTCTATTTCCCACTTTTTTCCATTTAAAAATGTTGTTTTAATATTTCTTGCTGTAGCAAGTCTATACTAGTTTTCACCGAGTATGTTATTGGGTAAGATTTCCCACTTTTTATTCTTAACTACTTATTCTCTTCCTAATTCTTTCCCCCTCCACAGCTTTTATTTCATTTAACCTCTCCCCCAAAACCCCTCTTGTTTCACTTCTTGGCATTCCTAGTAGTCCTGGTGAAAAATCCAATTTTTTCTTTTAAATCTCTGCTTACAATATTTACAGAGTTACTCTCTTCATTTAGTGTGAATTTTGGGGGCTCTCTAGATCTATCATAATTTTTATACTGATTGGTGTCTATTTTAACTTACTTAGCACAATTTACTTACTATATTACTACTTACTTACTATAATACTTACTATTTAACTTACTATCTACTTTTAGTCCCTCGATTGGAACTTGGTGCTGGGGCCAGGCTCTGCCTTCAGCTGTGCTTTTGGGAGGGCGATTATCCCTGTTTGGTATCTCAGGAGCTCACCTGGACTCCTGAGCTGAACTTCACCTCTTAGAGTTAGGCTCCCTGGATATTTGCAGTTCAGAGGCCTACATCTTCAGGGCCCACTATGGTATCTAAGCTGAGAGTGCTAGGGATACTGGGAACTGGGTTTGTCCTGCCCTGCCACACAACTGGTTTCCAACTAGTCCTGGTGGTTTTCAATATGCCCACTTTGGTTTTCTGATGAACCTGGGGCTTTCTCAATGGAGCCCTCTGCTCATACATCCTCCAGGCACAAAGCCTGAAGGTTAGCTATGTTTCTGACTGGTCTCTGTTTGCCCTGGGAGGCTGTGGACTTGTTTGCCTAGTGCAAGCACTGGCTTTGCTGGTAGTTCCCTTTCCTATCGCTCTCATGCTTCTGGATGACTTTTTGTGCAGTTCCTGGGTAGAAGAAGTCACTGTAATTTTTCATTGGATTTCTTGATCGTTATTCAGGTTGATGTGAATGTCAGGTTTGGGGTATGGTTGGTATGGGAGAGCTAGGCCATCTGCCACCATTCAGGAAACCATCTTGGCCAGAATCCCAGTGATTTCACAAGTGTATGCTGTGGCTACCAATCTCAATCTCTATGCACACTAATTTTCTCAAACTCTGCACACATTAATTCTCTTAAGCCTCTTTGTTTCTGACCACACTCTTGGCTCTTGCACAAATGACTAGATTCCTAGACTCTTGGACTCTCCGTGATACACCACTGTCCACATTCTTTCTCACCACATCCCAATATTATATCCACCAAGATGTCTTTTACTCCAGTGGTTAGAGTATATCTCAATAGCTCCTAAACAGCTCAGTAATTAATTGATAGCTGTGAGCAGCTTGTGCCCCTGTAGCCTGGAGGCACACAGCTATTCTTTCTATTGGCATCATCAGACTCTATTACATTCATTCATTCTACAAAAGCTAGATATGGGGTGGATATATAGAGTTCAATGGATGTGAAGGGGATGACTGGGACAGTTTCTTTCCATCATTAGGCTGCATAAACAAAGTTTAATTGGCTACCCTTGGCCCTCACGTATGTCACTGGAGAGTTACTTTTCTTAGCATGGGAAGCTGGCTAGCTTTCTTCTTGGGAAATCATTTTCTGTCTCATAAAAGAGCAGCATGTTAATATTATTGTTTCGGTAAATTTGAGACCATGCTCCATAGCATGGAAGTAGAAGTGGAAAGTGAGTGCCTTTGTTAGTGCAAACTGAAGAAATTACGGTGAGTGATAGGAACATTTGTTGTACATCTGTGCTGCCAACTGGAGAGACCAAAAGAGATGAGCCTTATGGGATTTTCACTCCAGACTCCAGAGAATAGCCTGGCTAGCTTTCCCAAAACATTAGACTCACAGAATTTCCATCTGTCTCACAGAGCTTGGGTGGGTTAGCCCACCCACACACACCAATATTTCTCTATACCTCACACACCCTCCCCCAGTCCTGAGACAATAACGGCCTCCTTGACACTCCCCCTCCAACTTCAACCGCTCATCATATCACAGACTGAGTCTCTAAGTGTCTGCTGGCAGTCATGCAGGCATTACACCAACTTCTCCCTAATGCACACAGGTTCCCATGGAAACCAAAGGAAAAATGTATTAGATAGGTGAGGGTTGAGTCTGCTGCCTGTTTTTTTCATTACTTCCTCACCATTTTCTTTTATGACTTGACAATATAAGGGACTGCCTGTCTTACGGCCATGGAACAAAGCGACAAAGCCTTGGCTCAGTCATTAATTATACTTACGTTCCAGAACAGGTTACTTTGCCTCTCTGGGCCTCAATTTCTTTATTTGTAAAATGGAAGGTCTGGACTGAATGGCTTCCCATAAATCTGTGTTCCCGGGGTCCCATGGCCTTTATGCAGTAGTTTTCTATTAAATGGGGGGAGGGGGAGTGACCTTCTAATCTCTCCTTGCTCTAAGAATCTATGATTTAGAGATCTAAACTGTTAAATCTCATCTGAAAAACAGTTCCCAAGTCTTTTATGGAGGTAGAAACAGGATCCATCTTCTATGTAAGTGGAATATATTATTGCCAAGGATAGTATGAATGGAGGGACATCTGCAAGCTGCTTCTCCCCAACCTCTTAGACCCTAATGCTTGAAATTTTATGATTATAGATTCATTCCTTTGTATAGCACAAATACCCTGTGGAAAAAGTATTAAGCCTTATCAGATATTAATGCCTTTGAATGAATTTTTCCAGATCCTTTTCAATGTGATAGCTCATAGAAAGCTTTTTTTCAGAAGAAGAGGCAGAATAAATAAATAAATTTTGTGGGTTTTGGGAAAAGCAGACTAGACATAGAAAGAGAGGTTTAGAGTTGGGAAATTACCTAGAAGAACAGATGTTGCAGACTTAATTCAGGATGGCCCAGTGGTTCAGGTTTAAAATTAAAACAAAAATGAGGCACTCATAGACCATCTAACATTCCATAGGCAAGTTTACTTAACAACAGTATGGAAGGATATTAAGCAAGAATATGGCAGTGATACAATTGGGGGCAGCTTCCCTGACTCTGTTTTGCCGTGGGGGCCCACTCTGGTCAGCAACATTTGTCAATCCTGAGAAATGAGTTTTATTTAGATGACCAGAAGCTAGCCAATATTTAGTCCCCTGGGACAATCAGGTCTCAAGAATGATTTCATGACCTGTTAGAGAAAAATTTTCCTGCATATATAGTAGATGTTGCTCCTGTAACAGTAAGCTTGGTGGGGAGGGAAGGGGTGGAATTTTATTTAGTCAAAGATGCCAGAAGGACAACAGTTGTCTTGAGGGAGTGAGGACAGGGGTAGAAGGAGGGGGGGACTAACATTAAAAAAAGTGCTAAGAAAGGAGGTGGAAGAGCCTCAAGATAGGTATTTACTCTTTGGTAATTCTCCCTTGGTCTGGTCCTGGGTAGAGCAGGATTCCATCTGGATAGATAGGCCTCGCTGGCATTTAAAGGGTTTCTCATTATTATGAACACACTGAAGCCCCAAAGAGAATCCCCACTTTTAGCCAAAGTTACTCCGAAGAAACACTCTTAAAAGAAAGAAGCAATAATGAATTTCTGAGGAGCTGGAGCAGGAATCAGAAAAGATCAGAAATAAGAGAAACTACTTCATATGTACACACACACACACACACACACACGCACATATGGAGTCATTTTTAGTCAGGGAAAGTAAGGGCATTGAAGAGTAGAGGAATCAGAACAGCCTCACTTATGGGAGTACGCTTGAGCTGAGCCTTCAAGAGAAGTACGGCTTCCAAGATGTGGAGAAGAAAAGGAAATGGGTTTTACACTTGGGGCACAGACATGGGAAATAGGATGTAATATATGCAAGCTAGCTAGTTTAGCTAGAGGCTAATATGCATGAGGAAGAATAATGTGAAATTAGTCTAGACAGAGAGAGGTTATAACCAGAAAGACTTCTTATGTCAAATGAGAAATCTGCATTTTATCCTATACTATTCTTGCGAGTAACAGGAGATAGTGGACAAAAATAGCGAAGGCAGGAAAAGGAGCAAGTATGGAGGGTACTTTAATGAGTACCATTTTGGGCATATTAAGTTTAAGATGCTATGGAAAATCCAGACAAAGAAGCCAAATAAAGAGCTGATGATTTTGAATCGGAACTAAGGAGAGAAATAAGAATTGGATATGTAGATTTGGGTGTTGTCTGCACAGACATGATAATTGAACCCAAGGAAACTGATGAGGTTACAGAGAGTGTAGAGAGAAAACTTAGGACTGAGCCTTAGTATACATACCCTGGTATAGGGGAAGATCGTAGATGATTATCCAGCAAAGAGAATGCGTATGATTGGTCAGACAGGTAGGAAGAGAACCAGGACAGGAGTGTCATGAAAAGCCAGGAAGGACAGATTAATCAAGAGTAAGAAGAGTCAACAATGTCAAATGTCAAAAGAGGTCAAGAGCCAATGGAAAACCATTGAATTTTTTTAAACTAATTTTTTTCAGTTAATAGAAAATGATTTTTACCATTATATCCACTATTGAAAAAAAATCCAAAACCAAAACAAAGCCTTTGTAACAAATGTGTATAGTCAAGCAAAACAAACTCATGTATTGGCTATGTCCAAAACCATGTCTCATCCTTCACCATGAGTCCATCGCATTTCTATCAGGAGTTGGATAGTCTGCTTCATCACTCACCCTCTGGAATCATGGTTGGTTAGAATAGCCTTTCCTTCGATTTCCAAATCACTACTTGTTCCTGTAGTCTTAGATCTTACTGGAGTAGTTGTGGGGGAGTTGAGTTGCAATGCTTCTTTCTACTTCGACATCTTGATGTCCTCCTGAGCTATTGAATTATATGATGAGATACTTGGTAATTTTTGAGAAAACAATTATAGCCACACGTAGTGGGTAGGTAGATGAGCTGAGAAGTGAATAGAACATGAGAAAATTCCTATAATAAATCCCACAGGGCATGAACCCGAAGTCCTTCATGATCTTGGTTGCCCTCCTTTGATTACTCTCTAATTTATTAACAGCCTACCTTAATTATGGCATGTAGAACTGAACACACAACTACAGATATGCTCTGAGCAAGACAGGCTACAACAGGACTATTGCTTTCTTAATATTGTACACTGCAGAGTATTTACAGAAAAATGTTCATAAGAACAGCACAGGATGAGAAGTCCTGGATAAAAGCTTGTTATCTGCCCTTGGACAATAGTGTTCACATTACTAAGATGACAAATGCATTGCTATATCAATAAAGAATCCTGTTATGAGTACAATAACTTATCAGGATTGAAAAGAATCTTATTACAGTCAAAATAATGATGAAAACTCAACTTTGGCCAATTCTGTAAGTTACTACTGCAAATGACTTCAAATCAAATCCTGTTGCCCTAGGCACGATGAATGCCTTTATTTGATAATGAAATGTCAACTTCCCCCAGTTAACACAAGGATATACAAGGATAAGAGTAGAAATATATGTCAATTCAAAAGATAGCTAGGAAAAGAAAATAGGTAACAAGGATCAGAGATAGAAAAGCACAGTGGATTGAGAGTCAGGGAATGTGATTTCTAGTCCCAGCTGCGTAATGTTGACCAAGTGATTTCCCCACTTTCTCTATTGTATTCAACAACACAACTATTTGGTGCTTGGGAAGTCTGGTCTTCATACCCTTCTTTTAATTCCTTTTAATTAATTTTTTAAATTCCTGTTAACTACCCTGAATTTGAGAAGCTTGATTATTGAGCCAGGTAGACGTATCTGTGACCAAATAACAATAAGTTAAATAATAAACACCTTAGTTAAATAATAAACACTTTAGAATGGAATGTGGGGGGGGTCTCCATTCAGCCACTAAAGAGATTTTTCTAAAACAGAGGTCTGATCATGTCATCCCATGCCCACCCCACCTTCCAGGGATTCTTTTTGGGCTAGTATCCTATTAGCACTTTTTTCTTCAAGGCTTTGCTTGTAGCTGTTTTCACGTGGTTGTCTTCTTCTGAGTTTGTATCTTGGTCTTCCCTGCCAGTGTAGTCAAGGATATCACTATCTTCTAAGACACTGAAGCTTATAACCTTGGTGCCATCCTTGACTCTGCATTCTTAGTCACCCCACATATCTAATCTATTGCTAAATATTGTCTTTACTTCCATAACATATCTTGGATACCTCCCCTCTACTTACACAGCCACAGTCTTAACCTAGGCTGACATCATCTCTGAATTAGACTATTATAGCAAGATTCTAATTGGTCTCCCTAGTGTTAGTATGTTTCTCTCTGTGTCTCTGTCTCTCTCCTTTAAATTTATTATTTATTTTTCACATTTAAAAAATTAATTTTGAGTTCCAAATTCTCTCTCTCTTTCAAGTCCTCTCCCACCCACCAAGAAGGCAAAAAATATGATATGAAATATATCTTAGAAATCATGGAAAATATATTTCCATATTAGGCATATCACTAAAAAGGCAAGAAAAATTAAGTGAGAAAATGGGTTCATCAGTCCTCTCTCTGGATGAAGATAGCATTTTTTCATCATGAATCCTTTGGAATTGTCTTGGATCATTGTATTGGTCAGAGTGGCTAAAACTTTCATAGTTGATCATTGTTATAACATTGCTGTTACTATGTACAATGGTCTCCTGGTACTGCGTACTCCACTTTGCATCAGCTCATATAGGTCTTCCCATGTTTTTCTGAAACCATCCCACTCTTCATTTCTTACAGCACAATATTGCTCTGTCACAATCACATGCCACAACTTTTTCAGTCATTCCTCAATCGATGGGCATCCCCTTAATTTCCAATTGTTTTCCATCACAAAAAGAGCTGTTATAAGTATTTCCATACATATAGATCTTTTTCCTTTTTATTTTATTTCTTTGGAGTACAGACCTAGTAGTGGTTCCAAGGGTTTATACAGTTTTACAGCCTTTTGGGCGTAATTCCAAATTGTTCTTCAAAATAGTTGGACTAATTTACAACTCCACCAATAGTTCGAAGCATATTTAATTTCCCTCAGCTCCTCCAGCATTTGTCATTTCTGATAGGTGTAAGGTGGTATCTCATAGATGTTTTAATTCACATTTCTCTAACCATTAGTGATTTAGAGCATTTTAAAATATGACTATAAATAGCTTTGATTTCTTCTGAAAACTGCCTGTTTGTAGCCTTTGACCATTTACCAATTAGGGAATGGCTCTTATTTTTATAAAGTTTGACTCAGTTCCCTATTTATTTGAAAAATGAGGCCTTTATCAGAGAAATTTGCTATTTTTTATATTACTTCATTGTTTATGGTACCTTTTAGCAAAATGTAGTTTTCCCTGATTATCTCTTATGATTAGGTCTATTTTTGCGTTTGCTTTGTCTGAGATCATGAGTGCCACCCCTACCTTTTTTCACTTTAGCTGAAGCTTCATTGATTCTGCTCTAGCCCCTTATTTTAACTCTGAATATGTCTTTCTGTTTCAAGGGTGTCTCTTGTAAACAGCATATTATTACATTCTAGTTTCTAATCCTTTCTACTATGCACTTCTATTTTATGGGTTAGTTCATTCCATTCAAATAGGTTATGATCACAAATTATACATTTTCTTCCATCCCATTTTCTTCTCTTTATCCTTCTCTCCCTTTTTATTCTGCCCCTCCTCAAAAGTCTGTTTTATTTCTGACTACTGCCTCCCTTAATCCATTCTCCTTTTTTTCAATCTGCCACTTTTCACTGATTCCTTTTCCCTCTTATTTCCCTAATGAGTAAGATAGATTTCAATACCCAAAAGACTGTAGGTTTATATTCTTCCCTCTTTGAACTAATTCTGATGGCAGTGAGGTTCAAACATTGTCCACCACCATTCCCATTTTTCCCTCTACTGTAAACATACTTCCTTGTGTGCCTCTTTTATGTGAGGAAATTTCCCCATTCTATCTCTCCTTTCCCCTTCTCCCTGTTTCTCACCTCTTCATTTTTTTGAGGTAATTCCAACATAATTGACTCACACAAATGTTCTCTGTCTATAGAGTCTCCTAATTGCTCTAATAATGACAATTTTTTAAGGAATTACATGTATTCCCATACATTCCCGTAAAGTAATGTAAAATAGTTTTTGAATCACTTATGAATTCCCTTTCCTGTTTACCTTGTGTTTGAATGCCAAATTTTCTATTCCTTTATGGTCTCTTCATCAGAAATGCTTGAAAGTCCTCTATTTCAGGAAATTTACATTTTCCCCCCTGAAGGATTATACTCAGTTTTGCAGAGTATGTCATTCTTGGTTGTAATCCTAGCTCTTTTGCTTCCTGGAATATCATGTTCTAAGCTCTTCATCCCTTTAACATGGAAGTTGCTAAATCTTGTGGCTCCATGATATTTGAATTGTTTCTTTCTGGCTGTTTGCAATATTTTTTCCTTGACCTGGAAGCTCTGGAATTTGGCTATAATATTTCTGGGAGTTTTCATTTTGGGATCTCTTTCCAGAGGTTATAGGTAGATTCTTTCAACTTTTATTTTACCTTCTGGGTACAAGATGTCAGGGCAGTTTTTCCTTTATACTTTCTTGAAATATAGTGTCTGGGTTTTTTTTTAAATTATGGTTTTCAGGTAGTTCAATAATTCTTAAATATATCTCCTCAATCTATTTTATCAAATCAGTCATTTTTCCAATCAGATATTTCACATTTTCATTTTGTTGTTTCTTAATGTCTCATGGAACCATTGGTTTCCACTTCTAGTTTTTAAAGAATTATTTTCTTCGGTGAATTTTTGTACAATTTTTACCATTAGTCCAATTCTGTTTTTTTAAGGTTTTTTTTCCTTAGTATGTGTTGTGCCTCTTTTACCAAGCTGTTAATTGACCCTGAACAGGATATATAAACTCAGATGTTGGTGTTTTTCCTTTGGGGCTCTCTCATGGAAGGAGTATTGAGACTCTGGGCAAGCCATTGTAACTTCCCCCCAGCTTTGCTAACCCAGATGTTGGTTTGTATTTGCTCTGTTTATACAATGTATGTTTGTAATTTGTTTGTATTTGCTCTGAAGTTCAGGGTGCTGGCTTTTCCTCCTGAACTAAGTGAGATACACACACACACACACACACACACACACACACACACACACACGCACATACACATATGTTTGATTAAAGTGAGATTGTTAACTCCTTACAGTTGTTTTCCTTAGAAAAGCAGATCAAAAGAACCTGTGCTGGCAGCTCTTGTTGCTGGTCTTTGGGGGCCTTACACTCCTAAAGCAGCTGCTAGAAAGATTGTTGTTACTACATGATTTTTTCAAAGTATAGATCTGATCATGTCACCCCCTTATCATTGAGCTGTAATGGAGCTCCATTTTCTCTATTATTAATAAAGTCCTCTGCTTGACATTTAAGATCTTCATAGTTTGGCTCCTTCTTGCCTTTCTCATCTTCCTACTCTTTGCTCCCTTCTGTGCTCTCTATAATCCAGCCACACTATGGTACTTGTAGATCCTCAAATATAACACTCCATCTCTGCCTGTCTCCAAGGCCTGAAATGTTTAATCCTCTCATCTTTACCTCTGGCTTCTCTGATTTCCTTCAAGAAGTAGCTCAAATCACCTTCTGTAAGAAGTTTTCCTAGTCTCCCCAGATGCAAATACTTTCCCCTCTCAGATAACCTTCCATGTTGCATGTACCTAAGGTACATAGTTATTTGTCTCCTTCATTAGAATGAATGCTCCCTGAATCTAGAGACTATTTTTGCCTTTCTCTGTATCCTTAGTGTTTTGGTAAAATGTGGTGCTCAAGGAGGACTAACACCTCTGTTGTGAGGGCTTGCCCAGCCCTTTTCCAGGCTGCTTGTCTACCTTTGGTGTCTACCTGGCATTTGACTCTCACCTGTGGCTCTGAGAAACTGTAGCATATGCAGTGGCCACACCCTGGTAAACCATCTCAGCAGATGGGCTAAACTAGGTTGAGGGTAACCCCGTTGGTGAGTTAGTGGAATGTCTACCCCAATCATGTGAAGACTTCCCTGGTGGAATGGGTGGAGCAGAACAATTTGTTCCAGTCACTTTGAAAGTGAATGAAGCAGGCACTGTAGAATACCAAGGTCATTGCCAGTTGTCTTGACCTTTGTCTTGCCACTGGACTTTGATGACTCTGGAAGAAAGAGTGAGGCTGATGACTTTGTGCAACTCAGCCTCACTTAAATCCAGTTCACCCATGTGTCAAGATATCACCTGTGATGTCATTGGTCCTCTTTGAAAATGAAAGACAAACCACCACCACCACAGTGTTTAGCACAATGCTTTGCCAGTTTACTTAACTTTATGTCAAGTTCATGCTGAGCCCAATTTTTTTCTACCACATCCCCCAAAATGGCATTCCAACACTCTCTTGAAGGGCTTGAGGGAGGAAGAACCTATCCTTGCCTGAGGTGGCCTATTCTATTTTGGGATAGCTTTAATAATTAGGACCTTTTTCTTTACTTCAAGGTAAAATCTGTTTCCCTGCCAACCATTTCTTCTAGTTCTAGTCTATAAAGCCTTCTGAAGAGATTACAAATAAAATAGATATATAAAGATTCTTATAAGTAAATACAATATAGTTTTTACAATCCCCTACTCATCCTTCAATCTTTTATCTCCCAATAAATAGGCAGTAAATACATGCAAGTGGAGAGGCAACATGCTATAGTGTGGTAGTTCCCAATATTTTTTGTTCTGTGAACACTTTTCACTAAAAGATGTGTTATGATCTCCCAGGGTAATTTAATATACCATTTTAGATTTATTTGTTAAATGCTTAAAATAATTATGATAATACTTTTTGTCCCCCAAGCTCCAGATTAAACTTATATAATATAATTATGATAATAAAATTTAAAATTTTATTTTCACCATAGTGAAAACTCTAATATAAAATAAGTGTGAATATTTTATATGACATTCTATAAGAATTAAAAGAAGCAATTCACTAAAACCTCATATGATTACTATTATCCGCAATAAATCATATTAAATTCATTTTTACACATTTTTGAATATAAATAACATTTTAGTGAAATAGTTTACACTTTGAAGATATTTACCATAATGTAATAATCATATATAAACTTAATTTTGATGTCAGATTTTTTTATTTGAATAAAATTTTACAATATTTGCCCCAGCACCAGTCTTCAACCTAGTTCCTCATTGAGTTTATCTCTATAGTTTCATTTAAAATTAGAATTGAAGGACAAGTTTCACTCATACAAATATGTGGTGGAAAATGGTAGGAGAATTTTACAAGCACTCTTGTTGAGATAGAAATTTATTTTTAGCCAACTGGTGAAAATAAATAGCTAGTTACAGTGCAAAAGTTTTACCTTTCCTCTGGCTAATTACAAGCACTGTGTTAAATAATAAATGTACTTAAAGTTTAATTGTATGTATTGCTTCTTTTTTTTTCTCTTAACAATATTTATATGTAAACTAACTTTTGCAAGGAAAGACTTTCTTCAGCCATGTCTTTCTTCTCATCTACCACTCCACTGGCACAGCAGCTACAATCTCACAGAAACTCTACTGAATGACTGACCAGTGATGCCAACCAGTTTACTTGAAAATGCATCAGAAATGTAAGCAAAGGATAAGATTAAAATTGGAAACAGCCTTAACATTGTGATGAGAAGCAATATAAGATTTATCTCTGCAGAACATTTCAGACAGTACATAATGTTTCCAAAATGGCTGCTAGTGCATATACCCAGTGATCATGGTTTTCAAACAATTTGTCATCTATGTTATAAGAACCCAAACATTTGTAATATCTTAATCATATGATTACATAGCTGATGAGGTATGATTACAGGGTTACAGAAAGAAATGAGGGACCTACTCTGGTGTGATGTACAGGACACATCTGACCTTCCATTGGGAATCTGTAGCCTAATTTCTCAATGCCCTCAAAGCCTATAAATTGCAGAGAAGATGCCCACCTGCATTGGTAGAGGGAGTTTCCTCACCTAAGAGTTCCCTATTCTAATGGTCCAGTCTAGTACCTATGTACGTAGTTGTAAGGTCAGTGCGGAATAAAATCTTACCTGCTCATCAATAGGCCTCATGTGGAGCCTATCAAGGGAAGCTTGCATCCTTGTAGGAAGGCTTACACACCTTTTGTTAATTTGTAATTAGGCACTGAGCCTATTAGCTGAAAGAGTATATATTCTGAGAGGCAAGCTTTTGCTTTGGGGGTTTGCTTGTGAGAAAGATGTTGTGATTCCCTGGTTTAGACTCCGAGTGGCCATATGTTAAGACCCCCTGACTGTACAGAGGTAAAGTCTCTCTCTATTCAGTGGTGGATGTAAAGCTTTGATTCAGGCAGTACAGCCCTGTCTGTGGGTTTTTATTTCTCTTCTCTGTATTTTTTTCTGTTTCATTAAAGGAGATTGTTGACCCCTGAAACAGCTATATTTCCTAGTAAAGCAGATAAAAGAACCTACAGTAGCAGCCATCCTGATTATGCCTGTGTGGTTGCTGTTACAATAGTGAAAAGAGTGCAGGATTTTGAGTCAGATAACCTGGGTTTGAACCCTGCCTCTACACTTTCTAGTTATTGACCTTGGACAAACTACTTCACTTAGTTTCCTCATTTATAAAATAATGCATTTGAACTGGATTATTTCTGAGGCCCCAACCAGTTCTAAATCTATTATCCTAGGACCTAAATATGTTTTAAAAATATTCATGTATTACCACACTCAAAGTCTGTGAAGGTTACTATGACAAAAGCAAATCATGGCCTAGATCTTTAAACTTAGATAATCTGGTGCTTGGATGAGAAAAGCACATGTAATATTTGGATCACTCCCTTCTCATATTCAGGAACCTGTGGGTCCACATCCACTTAAAATAATAGGTTACAAAATCTCTGCTAATGTGTTTGCTTTTTCTTTGATCAACCAAAGGTCACAGTTAGTTCAAAGAAGAGCCATTTAGTGAAACCATATAATAAAATGGTTTACAGTTGAACAGTCCCCTCACAAACATCGAGGACATCGTTCTACAAATACATATATATATATGTATATATGTATATAGCATCAGTGGGGAGAATGTGTGTGCACGAGGGACTCACAATTAGGGGAAGTATACAACAGTAGGAGTTCACTTCTCTGACACTGCAGGATCCCTAACATCTTCTGGTGGTGACTGGTGTTGCTCTAATCAGTCCTGTTCTTCATCGGACATCGCGTCTCTGCTGGGAATGGTGCTGTACTGGGCTTTGCTGCTTCCTGCTGGTCTTGGCTTAGGGAGATTTCTTTTTCCTGGTCTTAGGTTTCTGCTGGGAATTGCTCTTCTTTGTCTTTCAGGCTCATCTCTTCAGAGCTAGTCAGGCCATCTCACTTCTACTCTACTAGGGTCTGGTGAATAGAACTTCTCTGTCATAAGGGCAGGGTGACATCTTTTTACTCTTGGCCACCGCATTCACATAATAAAAGCCCCAAGGCTAAGACAGGTCTTTTCTTTAGGAGATCAAAGTCATGTTAGGGGGAAAAAATCTATCTAACTTAGGGTTGAAATAGTTTTAAATTTTCCCTATAGATTATAAGACTCTCTATAGATTAGTTGCAAGGAATTTGAGCCAGAAAAAAATAAATTAAAGAGGAAAGATTAGAGGGCTGGATTTGGAGTCATGAGTTTGAATCTGGCCTCAGGCTCTTACTGGCTATGTGACCTTGGGCAAGTCACTTGACCTCTATCTGCCTCTGTTTTCTCATCTGTTAAATGAGAATTATAAAAGTACCTTTCTCCCAGGATTTTTGTGAGGCTAAAATGAGATGATATTAATAAAGTGCTTTGCAGACCATGCTAGCTGTCATGATCATTATCATTATTCTATATGCTGAGCCTAAATTCCTTTATTATGAATATTGTTCAGCAACAAAGCCTGACTACTTTGGTGCTCTATTTTATCTTACTACACACAATGAATTATAGGGCCATCATATTGGAAGACTTTCTAATTTGGTAAGACCTATCGGAGCTTCTCCATCAGGGGCAGAGTCTTCAAAAATCTAGTTATCTTCATGCCATGGTTAATGAGTGAGGAAGCATGGTGGAATAAAAAAATGGCTGATCATGGAATCAAGAAGAGCTGAGTTTGGGGGCAGCTAGGTGGCACAGTGAGTAGAACACTGGCTCTGGAGTCAGGAGGACCTGAGTTCAAATCTGGCCTCGGACACTTGACCCACGTACTAGCTGTGTGACCTTGGGCAAGTCCCTTAACCCCAATTGCCCTGCCCCCCCAAAAAAATGAAAAAAAAAGAAGACCTGGGTTTGAATCTTGCTTTTGACCTTACCAGATGTGACCAAGGGCAAGTCTTTTAGCTCCTTTCTGCCTTAGTTTCCTCATCTTTAAATGGAAGATTGTGATGTCTGTAGTATGTTCCTCAGTTTGTGAGGCTCAAATGCAAAAGTGTATATAAAATGTTGCATGAAAGTACATTATTATATTATTATAGTGAGGCATTAAAGAAAGATTTTTGTGAACCACAAAAGCATGGATGAATTGCACCTGTATAAGGTGAGAGATTAACTACCCTTATAAGATCACACATCCACAGAGGACTGAAGCATGGTCATCCAAAAATGAGCCCATTATCTCTACCACAATGGTCTATTGACCTGGTGAAGGAAATTATGGACAGTGTCCCTCACTCCACGAGAGGAATCTCATGGAATTGATTTACTTGGTCCTTTACATGAGGACTTAAAATCCTGGAGCTAGAAGGAGTCTCTGAAGTAAGATGCCAGTTTCATTTTACAGAAAAGAAAACTGAGGCCTGGAGAAATGACATACCCAAGGTCATACATCTAATTGGTGATAGAGCCTTATTTCCTTTTACATGGCTATATTGCATAAAATTAATTTCTCTCTCCTATGTTCTCCCTCCTTCTTTCTTCTTCCTTTCTCCCTTCCTCCCTTTCTTCCATCAGCTAAGTGGTGTAGTGGATGACCCTGGACAAATCATTTAGCCTCTGTTTGCCTCAGTTTCTTCAACTGTAAAATGAGAATAATCATAGCAACTACCTCCCAGGGTTATTGTAAGGATCAAATGAGATAATATTTGTAAAGTGCTTTGCACAGTGCTTGACACATAGTAGGTGCTTGATAAATGCTTGTTTCCTTCCTCCCTCTTATTCCTTCCTTCCTTCCTTTTTTTCTCCCTCTCTTTCCATTTCGTTCTTTCTTCCTTCCTCCCTTCCTCCCTTTCTTCCTTCCATCTTGCCTTCCATCTTTCTTTCTTTCCTTCCTTCCTTCCTTCTTAGATGATGAAAATGGAAAATCATGATCAGTCAGTCAACAAGCATTTAATAAATGCTGACAATGTGATGGGTACTGAGTGGAATGAGTGAAGACCTCTCATAAAAAGGGACAAATTAAATAAATAGGAATAAGAAAGATAGTAAGGCCTCTCATTAAATCTAAATTTCAGCTTTCTACTTAAGTTTTTCTGTAAGACAAGTTAGTGACCGTGGGAAGACAAGTTAGTAACCACAGGATACCCCAAGAATAAAAATAGGACACAGGATGCTCATATCCGGTGTATTTACCTAAGGGCGAGAGGTCCAAAAGAAAGAAGGGTAGTGGTGAATAAGTCAGCAACCATAAAATCCTCTGAGAATAAGGATAGGACACAGGATGCTCACCTCCTGTGTATTGACCCCAGGATAAGGGACCCTCAGCTCAGAAGAAAAATGGATGAAAAGCCAGAAAGCCAGGTGAAATGTAGACATGGAAGACCAGTTAGGTATAAGAATGATGGGAGACAAAATGTAAGGGTGCTGGGGGATATCTGTCACAGATGTAAGGGTGATGGGAGGCATCCCTTGCAGAAGCAAGGGTGGTGGGAAAGGTTAGTTTGCCATAGATGTGAAGATGAGGTAACCAACAACTGCCTTCTGCTTGTCACAGATAACCAAACCATTTGTTCTTTGTCATTGTCACTGGGTAGTTTTATCACGTCCAGATTGTATCCTCACAGCTTGCATCTTCAAGCTGAGAGGAAGGAGGTTGGGAGGGGGAATTGAGGTTAGGTACCTATATAAACACCCAAATTTTCTGTGTCCAGTGCACTCTGACACTGAGAGGTGCCTGAGTTGCCCTTTCCCGTGGGATCGTAATAAAATCTCCTTTCTACTTTCATCTTGAGATGCCTCTGCTTTATTTCTTTAATTCGTAAATCTGTACCACATAGTTTGGAGGTTCCACCGAGATATAGTCCTCGCCTGGGAGGAAGCCACTTCACTGCAACCCCTGGGGTGGGTACCCACCAGATTATTTTTCTGGTGGTCCCAGGGCTTAGCTGGGGAAGGGCTACTCATGGCTGGACAAAAAATCTCGAAGAGGGGAACTCAGAGGAAGTAGAAATGAAACAGAATGAAGCTCCTGTTGTGCTAGCAAAGACTGAAGAATAGAGAAAGCTGAGAAAGCTGAATTGCTGAATTTCGGTCATGTAAGTTGTGGGTGCAGCCCAGGGAATTAGGATCCCTTGGGTTACCAGGGTAGGGAGGGCGAGAGAGGGAGAGCCTAGACAGTTGGTGTCTGTAAGGTCCCTGTCCCCCTGGATAAGACTTTGTGAAGTCATGGGAAAGGAACGGTCTAAGACAGCTAGCAGGAAAAAAAGGAAGATAAAAAGAAAAAAAAACTTTCCTAATATCCCTGAAGATAGCCCTGTGGGAGTAGGCTTAAAGATTGGGATAAACAAGAGAACAGAAAAAAAAATCCAGGGATGTCTAACAATCCCCTCTGAGCTTTTGGATTCTTTCTGTTTATTTCTGTCTGTATCTGTCTGTGTGTTTCTGTATGAAGAGAGTGTGTTATCTATAAGAGTGCAGCCCTTTCTTTCCCCTTTCATCTCCCTCTCTGACTGTGGCAGTAGGCAGCATCAGAGGGCAGGAGGGGGAGAAAGAAAGAGAAAAGTATTTTTAGGTTATATGGTGGAAAAGGGAAGTTGAAAAGGAAGTAATTAACAAAAGAAAGGTCCCTGGAAGGCTGGGGAGAAAAGGAAACAGGCTGGGAGACTGAGCAGTCATTAAAGAGAATAAGAGAAGTGTCAGGTCAGAATTAGAAAGAAACAAGGTATGTGCAGTTTTAAAGGGGCTTTAATCAAAAAGTCCACCAGAAAGGAAAGGCAAGAAAGTTTAAGGAAGGTATAATCTATTTGCATGGACAGTGTGAATAGAGGTTTTGAGAGAAAAAGTTTTAGAAACTTTTGGGAAATTGTAGGAAAAGTGCTCTTTCTTTCTCCCTCCATTCCAATTCTGGCCAAATTTGGAATGTGAAGAGAGATAAGAAGGAAAGTGGGAAGCTTTTCCCTCAGATTTAAGTGAAATGTATTACTCCTGATTTGCAGAATTTATTATCAAAAAGTTTTTAAGGCATGAACACAGAAGTGAAATTTACTCGAGTGAAAGTTAGTTGTTGTCCTGTCTCTGGTCCAGCCAGGGCTGCAATAAAGTTAGAGCGGCTAAAAACTTTTAGCAGATTTTCATCTTGGATTAAAGATAAGGGAAGAAAGTAATGGTAAGGAATTTGAGATTATCCTCCTCTGCTTGGGAAAAAGGGGGGAGGCAAGCAGAGGAACCTCTTCTCTCAAGCCCCCAAGTTCTTGCTCCCACACAAAGGGAAGTGGCCACACCTCCCTCAAATTCCTTGGGCATTTTATTTTGGCTAAAGCTAATATTTAAGGTATTGATGTATTAATATGTTATGTATGTATTTATACATTAATGTATTAATATATATAAATATCAGAAGTAATAGGATTAATAATTTCTGTATGTGATAATCTGAAAATGTAATTGAAGTCATCTTATTTCTAAATTGTATTTTTAGAGTTCTCTTAGGCTGTAAAATTTGAGACACCTTTGTGAGGTCTAAATTTTGTTATGTATATGAATTGATCTTTAAAAAGTGTGTGATTAAAAATGTGATAGTTTGAAACTGTTATATTTGGTTATGAACAAGTAATATTACTTTTAATCTCCATGTGTTGGTAATGAGATTAGTGATTCTATGATCTAAAATTTGTCAGAATTGTATTAGGTTAAGAAGCTGGACAATTGCTGTAACCCAAGAAATGTTAAACTTCCAAGTTTTGTCTTTATCTAAAAGGAAGTTCAGTTAAAATTGTTTTTGCTATAAATCGAGTATTTATACAAAGGCCCTGTTCAAACAAGGATCTCCTCTTGCTATTTCTGTCAATTCAGGATACATTGTAAGCTGTTAAGAAATGTGATTTTATAGATAATCTTTTCTTTTACGGTGCTAAGAGTATTGGGCCTTAGAGATTAAAATGTTACCATTAGTGATTATGACTCCAGATTTGATTTGCTCATATATTTCTAAATTTTCTTATATTCTGTAACTTGATTAACATTGCATTACCTATGTTGTTAGAAAAACAATTCCTTTTATAATCTAGATGTTGTTAGATTAAGAATTGTCCTTAATTAAGAAATTGAAATTTAACTGAAACAAAGATTTTTGGAACCATCTAATCATGAATTCTTATCAATCTTGTGTAAGTCTTCTGTGTAGAGGAATTCCTATGGAGTAAGTCTTTAAAGTCCTGGTAAACTTTGTTATTGTGATAAGGCTAATTTAATTGGGTATGTTCTTAACTTATAAGAAACTAAGTATCCTCCACATTACAACACCTTTTTAACTAAGGAACTTTGTAATATCTAGGAATTCTGTGTAAATATTTGAGAATGAGGACATCTTCCACCAACTTAGTTAATGAATTCTAGTGTTTAAAGGTTAATTTGCTCTAAGGAGAAAGAAAGAGATGTCTATCATTTTAAAACTTTCTAAATAATTTTCTTCAGAAAAGTTTAGTGAGTATTCCTTGTAACATCAGGATAAATTTTAAAACTGTTTTTAAAGAAGGGAAATATTCTAGAAATGTTTTGAAAAATATTTTTGTGATTTTAAGCAAGAGTTAGAGCTTATCAATGTGTATAAGGTTTAATTCCTAAAGTGTCCCTTTCCTCCAGAATGAGTAAACAGGGGACATAAATCCACCAACCTGTGAGGTTGGTCATTAACCTCTTTGTTTTGTTTAAGAAGCTGGAATGGGATTCCAGTATAGACAGTTATGTCAGTAAAAAGTACTAATTTATGAGCTATTTTGTCTTATGGTTGAAACGTAAAGGAAAGATGAATAATGGGTTTGAGAAATTTGGAAAGGTAAATACAAAGGAAATACAAAAGGGAGATAAGAAGGTTTGGGGACAAATGGGAGTTATCCAAGACCCTCCTGTCCCTTACATAGTTGTTATGTTGAGAGAATATGAGGAAATATTTTAGAAGACAGAAAGTTATGTAACTTGATTTGATAATTAATGCTCAATCAAATTTGGGATGGCCCTATTTGAAGGACAACAGCAGACATTTATTCGCTATTTAAGACTTTATGGGACTTCAATTTACTATTATTTTAAGCTCTGATTAAAGGGATAGGTGCTATAAAGCCAATAGTAGAATGGCATGCACTACAGGCTGAGAACTACTCCTGAGCCCTGCTTTCAGCATCTAGTGACTATATGATTGACTGTCAGATATGTCTCATGCCTGGAATCAAACAGAGCTAAGGAAGTTCTTTCCTTCTGTTAAGATAGATGACATTGTCCCTCTTTTCTTTCATAGCAAATTTGTATTGTCAAGAAGTTTTGTAAACAATGTTAAATCTATTAGATAACAGATGGATATTGGAACATCTCTGAGTTACTATAATGGTATACAAGAATGAATAGCTTACAATTTTGACCTATATTCCCCAAATAAATATCACATAGAGATAATATCCTCAAAAAGGAGGAAATGATAAGACAAAGATGTAATGTGACAGATGTCTAATTAAATAGGAAAGCAAAATTTTGAGAAAAGTAACAGGATCAGATTGATTCCTCTAAGAATTATATACAGATGTATATAATTGGTTTATGCTTTGGTAAATAGATCTTAAATTTGGATTTTTGTACAAAATTGTATAAGATAATGGTAAAAATGAGATTATTTCTCCTTTATTAAGGTATTTGTCTGATAATTTAAAAAGGTAGATGAGCTCATTTTGAAAGATTCTTATACCAGGTACAAGATTTAGGTAGGGATAGAAAACAGCAGATGATATATATATAAACTGAAATTCTCTGAAGTTTCAAAAATGGAAAACCAAATTTAAGTGATTGTACTAAGTTATATTCAGTAAGAATTATCTGGTAATAATCAAAAGATTGGGTAAATTGGTACTTTTGTATAGTCATACAAAAGATAACATTCTTTCTAAATATTAATGGGAATAATCTGGACACAAGGAAAAGAAGTTTATAAAATAAAGTTACAAATGTAAGGTTGAATCATTATCCCATAGATTAAGGCTGGGATTTAAAGTTACTCTGTATCTATGTGGAATAAGGCCCTTAAATGTTTTAAGGTCATTTAAGAGCAATTGGGTATTAAAACAAATGGTGTAATTAATTACTGGAATTAAATCAGAGACATTTCCAGTTTGGAGGGGAAAGAATTTCAATGTGTAAATCTCTTTAAGAGAGATAAGTTTTAGAATATTTTTGCATTGATGGGAAAATTTAAATGTGGCTGCTTGAATCTGAATTCATTCCATGGTCCAATACATAAAGATAAAGTTAATATTTGAACCTATTACATTTATATGGTTCAGTTCTTGAAGAATATCTCATTCTTTCAGATCAGGCATAGTTAGAAGAGAATGGAAGAGTCTGGGAAACTGATGCAAATATGTTACAACAATAACTTATGATCTTAGTGGGAAGATTTTATGAACAAGGGAGAAAATGCATGCAAGCTACTTAAGGCTCACTTTAAGGATGTTCCTTAAGCAATGTAAGATTATAGTCCTATCTTAAACTGATTACTGAAACTTGCTATTCAAAAGATGTAATGGGATTGTTAACTGACTTTTTCTGAGGCTAACTCCAGGTGTGAATATCAAGGAAGGCTGTCTGAGCCACTGATCTATGATGTAGCAGCAGCCCTGTGAAGGGCAGCCATGAACTGCAGGTATGATTTCATGGTAAAGTTAAGAGGGCAACTGTTCAGCCTATGCTGAGGTGGGACCCTCTTGACCTGATTCCCTAGCTGAAGCTTGGCAGACTTTAAGCCTAGCTCAATGCAGCTTGAAATTTGACATAAATTCTACCTGGAGTTGACAGAAAACTAGACTGTAAGTTCCTAATCTCTTGGTGGCAAATTTCTATAATCAGAAGGTTTTGTAAGTGCAGTAACAGAATTATTAAAATAATTGATTAAGGAACATATTAGGTTACTATAGGGCTGAGACTAGCATTCCTGTGTGTGGTCCCGTATAAATTAAGGGTAGTTTATAAGAGCCTTGTAGAAGTTAGGTCTTTTAATCCTTGGTAATGGTATGGAGACAATTAGGTCAAGTGCTTGTGAGAATATTATTTGGTTAACATCAAGCTTGTCTAAAGTTTTGTTACAATTAGTCATGTTAAAAGAATGGCTTGTGGTTTATTTTGTAAATGCCATCAAGGAAACATGGCATGACTAAAAGGTTATAGAACTGATAACTCAAAATTGTGTTGAGGTACCTTTTGTAGGAGAATGGAAGAAAGCTGGTTCCTATAAGAAGACAAGAAGAAGAAGAAGATGCTGACAGCATGCTGTGCTGGAGATGGGTGGAACAAATACCAAGGGCCAGAGGACTTCATTGATGATTACAGACATCTGTTTAGGAAAAGACTTTTTGAATATTAAAGGGACAATTGCATTGTTATTTTCTTTTGGGTGTCTGTATCTGTATTTATAAAGGGGACTTCCCCTTTGATTTTTCAATGCATCGATCAATCCTTCCCATACTTGCTTAAAGAGGTAATGAGTGATCCCCAGAAAGGATCATTCAAACTTATAGACCAGCTATTTGGGCTCAAGATGACAGCTGGGGTTGTAGAGCCCCAATTTATATCCTCAATAGGCTAATTAGACTCTAGACAGTAGTAGAGATCATTACAAATATGAAATAGTGGAGAAAATATATCAAGACTGGTGTAAGAAGTCTTCAATGAACAAATAAAAGAGGAAGGATTGAGTGGAACGAGTGAAGTCCTCTCATAAAAAGGGACAAATTAAATAAATAGGAATAAATAAGATATTAAGGCCTCTCATGAAATCTAAACTTCAGCTTTCTACTTAAGTTTTTCTGTAAGACAATTTAATGACTGTGGGAAGACAAGTTAGTAACCGCAGGATACCCCGAGAATAAAAATAGGACACAGGATGCTCATATCCGGTGTATTTACCTAAGAGGCTCGAAAGAAATAAGGGTAGTGGTGAATGTCAGCAACCATAAAATCCTCTGAGAATAAGGATAGGACACAGGATGCTCACCTCCTGTGTATTGACCCCAGGATAAGGGACCCTCAGCTCAGAAGAAGAATGGATGAAAAGCTGGAAAGCTAGGTGCAATGTAGACATGGAAGACCAGTTAGGTATAAGAATGATGGGAGACAAAATGTAAGGGTGTTGGGGGATATCCATCATAGATGCAAGCGTGATGGGAGGCATCCCTTGCAGAAGCAAGGGTGGTGGGAAAGGTTAGTTTGCCATAGATGTGAAGATGAGGTAACCAACAACTGCCTTCTGCTTGTCACAGATAACCAAACCATTTGTTCTTTGCCATTGTCGCTGGGTAGTTTTATCGTGTCCAGATTGTATCCTCAAAGCTTGCATCTTCAAGCTGAGAGGAAGGAGGTCGAGAGGGGGAATTGCGTTTAGGACCTATATAAACACCCAAATTTTCTGTGTCCAGTGCACTCTGACACTGAGAGGTGCCTGAGTTGCCCTTTCCCGTGGGATCGTAATAAAATTTCCTTTCTACTTTCATCTTGAGATGCCTCTGCTTTATTTCTTTAATTCGTAAATCTGTACCACACAGTACTGTGCCACATGCTGAGAATACAAATACAAGCAAAAAGAAAGATAATCAGTTCCCCTAAGGAGCCTAAATTCTAATGGGGGAAGACAAAACAAAAAAAGGGAACTGAAAAGTGAGAGGGTAAAGAAAGGAGGTACCCACACAGAAGAATGGGGACTAAGCCTGGAGAATGAGAGATGGCTGGTTTGAGCCTGTCCCCAGGATGGAAGTTTCTGGAAGAACTCATCGGGGGAGAAGGGGGCCATAGACACACAGTCAAGAGGCAGCTGAGGCATGGGGTGGGTGAATGACAGAGGACAAGAGGTCTTTGTACGAAGAAGGGAAAAGTAGAAAAAAGAGAAGAGAGCCCTGTTCTGTTGGAGAAGCTTCACCAGGCTTCTCTGCTTTTGATATTTGAGGTGGGACTGGAATATTAGAAATCAGTTTTCATCCAAGTTTCCTACATTTTACTAGCAATGAAATATCATAAAAGAACACAGGATTGTACCACATCAGACTTTTTGTTAACAAGTTTTTTAACACAGAGATTACAGCTGTTCTTAACAAGAAAACTAAGTAGAGAAAGCCAAAGACTCTATTTCAGGAACAAATATAATCTAATTTGACTGGAGCCTTAGTTGAAGAAAACAAGTTGGAACATAAAATAGTTTTTATATAAGAGAATTACCACTAGATGGCATATGGAGAGCTTCAAATAATGTCATTGCCTGGTGAATACAACATGGAACCATGAAAATCAGGAGGTCTGTGATCACTGCAGCCACCAGGCTATTGGCAGGTTCACATGAAAAGAGAAACTTAGTCTCTCTAGAACTCTGTGCTTGGAAGTGATTAAAGTCCAGTTGGAACCTACCATTTAACTTGTAGTCAGGACATCTGGGTTTATGTTTGGCTTCCAATACTAGCTATGTGACTAAGCAAGGCATTTCTATTCCCTGTTGTGTAAAATGGGGTGGTGGTGTGTGCTTTCAAATGTCCATGATTTATTCATGCGTTAGCATTTGCTTATCAAGGCCTCATGGTAGAGACAAAAGTATTGGATTTGAAGTCTAAGCACCTGGATTCAAATCCCAGTCCTGTCCCTTTATACCTGTGTGACTGGAGTGAGATCATCTGGGACTTCTCCAGGCCTTCTCAGATTTTCTTTCCATCTTGAAATCTATGATTCTCTGACGTTCCTTTTTCCTGCTGGTAATAGTAGGCAAGGTATCATTCTGGCTGAAATAGTCTAACTCACAGAAACCAGGGATATTACTGTATTTTTAAGAAAGAAGGAAAGGAGTCCTGAGAACAGAGAGTTTAAGTATCACTAGAGGAGAGCTTACTGTCATAACTTAGAGACTGGAGGAAAAAAAACTAAGAGAAGTTATTTCATGAGAGACAGAGTGACAACTGTCATGGAGAAAGTCTAAAATGACATTTTGAGAGAATTAGGTTTAACTTTTGTTCTGTGGAAAAGACATCCTGAGAAGAGACTTTAATTAACATTCTAAGAAAGCTAAATGATGGAGCTGTGGTTCTGCTGTCTGTGGAAGAGTAAGCAATTGCACTTTCTGAATAACTGTGAGCCTTTTTACAGCTAATATGAAATAGCTAAATATATCTTTGTATTGTTAGGTACTCTGTAAATAGCATATTTAGCTAGTGACACTGATGTTTTTAAGACTGTGAGACTGTAGTTTGATATTGAAGGAGAAGAGACAGAGAGGAAAGGAGAGATAGATAGACATAGAGACAGAAACACACACACACATACACACACACAGAGGGAGGAAGAGACTGAGAGAGAGAGAGAGAGACAGAGAGAGAGAGAGAGAGAGAGAGAGACAGAGAGACAGAGAAAGAGACAGAGACAGAAACAGATAGAGAGAAAAAGAAAGAGAGAAATACAGGCAAAAGTTTATTTTCTAAACTGGGGTGGGTACTCAGCTAATTAAATAATTAGAGAGGTTGTATAATTCTATTATGAAGAATATCAGAATCAACCCTTAGAATTGCCTTAGAACCTAGGTGGAGAATTTATAAGGAAATGAGCCACAATCAAGTAGAAAAGGGTAAGAATTGGTATTATGATCATCTAGAACGGGGTACCACATAGCTCCAGCTATATACCATGACTGCACATAATTCTTAAGTTTTTTATACATGAATATCATACTATAAAGTTTTCAAAGCACCTGTAATTAATTTTTAATATTTAATAAGTTAATTTTTAAATAAATACAATTTATTAAGCAGCTACTATGTACCATGCATTGTACAGTCTCTGATATCATGGAGCTTACATTCTACCAGTGGAATATGACATACAATAAGTATGTAAAACAAAACATAGAAAACAGAAACATAAATGTATCTATGCAGCGATTTGGAGGAGAGCAATAACAAATAAGAGAATCAAAAAAGCCTCTTGGAGGAGGTGGCCCTTGGCTCAGCCTGGAGGTGAGGAAGGACTTCATAGAGTAAGGCATCAAGGCAGATGATGGAATGCAGTGCCTGGAGACCAGAAAGTAGGTCAATTTGAGGAGACTGTAAATTGTGTGAAGTGGGTTATTGTGCAATCAATCTGGCATGATCTACTACAGCCAGATGGTGAAGGGCTTTAAATGCCAAACAGAGGAAGTTGTGTTTTATCTTAAAGGACATGAGGAACCATTGAAACTCCTCGAGCAGAAGAGTGACAAGATCTGAAATGTGCTTTAGGAATATCAGTTTGGTTGTGTGGAAGATGAATTGTAGAACAGAGACACAGGGGTCTAAGGTGAACAAATAATCAGCCACTCGATCAACAACCATTAAGGGACTGTGGATACAGAGACAAAAGTGAGAGTCCTTACCCTCAAGGAACTTACATTCTAAAGGGGAAGACAACATATACACACACATATACACATTTATATGTAAGTATATATATATATATACAAACACGAGTGTATTAAGACACATAGAGGGCAAGATAAATATAAGACATAGATGAAAAGAAATTTTAGAGGGGAAGTTTGGTAGTTGAGGAGACCAAGGAAGATCTTCCACAGAAGGTAGATTAAACTAAATCTTGAAAGAAACCAAGAATTCGAGGAGGGCATTCTAGGCATGGGAATAAGTCAGTGGAAAAGCACAGAGATGGGAGATGAAGCACCTGATATAAGGAACACATAAATAGACCAACACAGTCTATACTAACACAACGAGGACTTCATCAACTTTTGTTAAATGAATGAGAATGCTTGGAAAAACGTTCATTATCCTCAGTATCACTTGGCATTTCTTACCCCTCCAATGTGTCAGATGAAAAAACTTTTTTTCTGAGTTGAGAAAGTAAGATCTCTTTTAGCGTTAAGTCAAAGGTCTTTTGTGTACCGTGGATGGTTTGAAAATTTCAGCCCCTATATATTACTGTTCACCAAAGGTTTTGAGTTCCCATATAATGAGCAACTTGACTGATGGTAAAATATATAGCTGTGTACATGGAAAGCAGAATTTTCTGGCATTAAAATGTCTACATTTAGATAAAAGAAACATTAAAAACTGTTTCTCAGGTGAATGACCACCAGTTGTGGTACATCAATGTAACAGAATATGATTGTGCTGTCAGAAAAGCTGAACTGTATAGATATAGAGGATCATGGAAAATCTTTCATGAACTGATCCAAAGTGAAGTAGGCAGAGCCATGAAAACGATTTAGCAATGGAAGAGACTATATTGTAAATAGGAAGGAAAACAACCACAAACCCATACAAAATTTATGTCACAAAATTATAAAGAGCAAGCTTGGCTTCAAAGAAGAGATATGAAAGGATGCCTCTGTCCCACTCCTTTGCAGAGGTGGGATGTCACAGGTGTGTATGACATTGTATATGGCATCAGATTATTTTTTAATATGTTGATTGGTTTTGCTGAATTTATTTCTTCTTTTAAAATTATTTGTAATAAGGGATGGCTCTCAGATGGGGAAGGGATAAAAGGAGAAGTATAGGATATGTAAAAACAAAAGATAAAAATAAGTACTTAAGTACCTTTCATTGTACCCCTCCCTCATCCCTCTGCTTCCTACATGTTTTGCCTGGGCAGCTGCTTACCTTGTTCACCCATAGCCCTGGCTCTAGTCTCTTTTCTCCAACTGAACTCAAAAACAAGTCCCTTTTCCAAGTCATAGTAATCCAATGAGTGCATAGACGCCTCAAACCAGTTCCTGAAACTTCAAGCTGTGCTGCCATCCCATGGCTCTGTATTAACACCTTGGGTTTTATAAACCATCTGAATGCATTCCAGGAGCCAAGTTTTTAGGGTCAGAACAAGGGATGTGCTGGAAAGATGTTGGCCGAGATAGCTGAATGAATGGCATGCCAGCCCGTGTTTGGCATACATCTGGTGACCACATGAGAACTGCTGAAGCACAGGATAAATGAAAACATTGTTGGATGACTTGTTGATATGAATCCTGAACTCCAAACTACAGGACCATCTCCATGCATAGGCTAAGTAGGTGGTTGCCTATGGAGTATGTTCTGAGATCCTTTCTTTACCTTGAACTCCTTTCTATTCTTCATCATTCTTGTTACTTCTAAGTTAGACAGCAAAGATGGAGTCAGTACCTCTAGAAGGTTGTGTATGTTTCTTGGCAAAGGAGATAAGACCCTCTGCTGCTCCCATTACTGTACCTACACTCACACACCCACATACACACACACACACATTCACCAATAGATTGGCTAGTTGTGGCCTTGTTAAGTCCAGCATAGAATGTAGAAAAGGTAAGTTTCAGTGTATGTAGGGAAAGAACAAGGACATAGCAGTTAGTGTATGACTGTTTGGCAGGCTCAAAGTGGGACCCTATAACACAGTTATTGAACACCTGGGGGCTGTCTGTGGATACCAGGCCAGGAGGCCATACCCAGAGCAATAGTTCTGTGGAATGACACTGAAGGGAAAGGTGGAAGAAGAGTTGAAGATGCACTTAACTTTTTTTTTTTTTACAATTTTGTCTCTGGATTGGCTGTGCTCATCTGATAACCAGTAATTATAATCTCTTAGGGATAAACTGATAAAAAGTCTGTCTTTTCAACAACAATAACAATTTAGGAAATATTAAGTCTATGGCATTGTGCTAGATGCCATAAATATGAACTCAAAAAATGACATACTTTCTGTCCTCAGAGAACTTATAATCTACTAATGGAGGCAGGGGCAGGGTATATAGGTAAGTATAATACAAGGTAGAATCTGATAGGGTCAAAGGAAAGATACAGAAAAAATACTCCAGGAAAACTTTAAGAAGAAGAGAATGGTTTCGAACGGGTGGATTTGGGAAAGGCTTCATGGAATATTTGAGCAATGAAGGAGTTTAACAGATAGGAATAAGATAGGGGTATATAATCTAAGCATGGGAAACAGCCTGCACACATGTACACAGGCAGTAGAATACAGGTTGAGACCGGGCACAAGGTATAGTACAGTTTGGTTGGAACAAAGAATATGAAAAAGAGAGCATTAATGTGAAATAAGGCTGGAGCCATATGCGGGGGGCTTTAAATACCAATTTAAGGAGTTTGTGTATTAACCAAGGAGCATAGGGAGCCATGGAAGGTTTTTGAGCTGGGGAGTGACAGTCTAACTTATAAACTAGGAAGATTATTTTGGCAATCTCAAGAATGAAGAATTGGAGAGGGGGTAGTCTAGAGGCAATAAGTTAAATTAGAAGGCTACTATAACAGTCTAGGAGAGAGATTATAAAGGCTGAAACTAGAGTGGAGGCTGCGTAAGTGGAAAAGATGGGAGAGATGTTCAGAAAATAAGGTCAGCAAGACTTGGAAACTAATTGTATGTGGGGAAGGGAAAGGAGAAGGAAGTAAAAAATAAGTGAGATTTTGAACCTGTGTGACAGGAAAGATGTTGGATACTGGGAAGGGGGATTGGTTTAGGGAAAGTGTTGAAAGCTTCAGTTTTATGCAAATCAAATTTGAGGGGCTGTTGTGACATCCAAGTGTCCAGCAAAGAGATGGAAATGCAGGACTAGTGTTTAGAGGATGGAATGTATTGGGGAGAGTGATTTGAAAGTTATCTGTGGAGAGATTTAAATCTATGGAACCAATAGAACCTACAGTCATGAATGAAATCAATAAAGGAAAGAGAGAGATGGGAGAAGAGACACCAGGCCAGAGTCTTGGGAGATGCCTACCTACAGGGGGAGAAGGAGGGGGTGAAGGAGCAGTGAGATCAGTTTGGAAGTGTGATTGCAAGGAATTGAGGTGTAAATGAGTGGCAAGGAAGTGAAGGCATCAGGTGTAGACAAATCCTTTTAGGAATGAAACAGTGAAATGAACAAGAGCTATAACTTGGGAGAATTCATGAAAATTTAAGATGAGAGAATGAGCGTGTTTACAGGGAAGGAGGAAGAAGGTAGGGAAGGATTAATGCTGTCACATTCCTAAAAGAATTTTTGGGCTCCTTGTCCTACTCCTGTATGAAGCTTATTGTGTCTGCACTGAGAGGGTTAGGGGGCTTACATGCTCCCTTTTAGTACAGACTTGATGAAAGCAGTTTACGTTCCCTTGTATTCCGTGTACGATGTAAGATCCAACAGGCGGAAAAGCTTGAGGTGACATAAACTTGACTCTCTTCACAATGTGACTTAGGGGTCTGGCATCTCTGAGGTTAATATATTTAGCCCCCCTACATCCTTTTGTTAGAATTGCTTAAAGGTGTGGTGCATCACCTCTCCGTTCTTTAAAGAAATTATGCAAAGAAACCACAGCGATTATAAAACCAGAACTTTAGAGAAATGAGTTGTGGAAATGCCAGGAAACACATTGCAACGAAGCTTCTTAATGCTTCTGCAAAGCAAATGGATTAGAAGGAGAGACCATGCACTGGCGTGTGCATGTGTATATGTGTGTGTGCTCTAGCATGTGTGTGTCTGCATATGTGTGTGGTTGTGGTCCCAGAGGGAAGCAGGGTGGAGGGTACAAGAAGATGAGTAATAACTTCCCTCAGGGCACACACGAGAGGGAAGTTAGTACAATACATGAATTCCTGAAGTCCAGAAAGGGAGAGTTCCAAGAAGAAATACTGGAAGTGTTATTAGAAGCATTTTCCAAGCACTTTCTTAATTCACATTTGCATTTGCCAGAGAGAGAGGGGGGGGAGAGAGAAAGAGAGAGAGAGAGAGAGAGAGAGAGAGAGAGAGAGAGAGAGAGAGAGAGAGAGAGAGAGTCAGTTTTGACCTCAGAAAGAGTTGAGCTCAAGTTCCACCTGGAGGCTGTTTGACCCTGGACATGTCTTTTAATAATGTCTTAGTGTCTCAGACAACTGAGACAATGAGTTGTAGAGCAATTGCTGATCTGTATTTATGGAGGGAGATTTCCATTACAATGAAATCACAGATATGGATTATTTCCCCCTACCCTCTACCCAATCAACCAACCAATCAATAAGCATTTATTAAGTGTCTACTATGTGTCAGGCACTGTGCTATATGCTGGGGGTATAAAAAGAAGCAGAGAATAGTCCCAAGGACATTATAATCTAGCAGATTAGTTCATATAAAGTATTAATAAGAGACTAAGACTTCTATATAAACAGTGTGTCTCACTACCCAAAGGCAAATTTGAAAGCCGGAGTGTTTTCCAATAGCTGAATCAGATGACAGCTTGATGACAAGTAATGGTTCCTTTAACATTTTGTAGATTATAAGGAAGAGATTATGGTTCATAAGCAACAAACTATGATGACTAAGCAGATGTGCCTAGATTTTAGGGCAGCTATGATTTCATTGGTATTAGTATTCCTTCCATTCATGCAGATCACAAACCTTCCTCACTGTGACAGCTTCATCAATTACTATGACCCTCCAAATTCACTGTCTGGTGGCCAACCTTCTGAGAATGAACAATTTAGGTTGGTTTAAGGACAGTGAGGAGGATGGAAAGGAGACTAGGAAGTCTCCCATTTGTGAATCATTTGAAGGAAGTGGCCATGGCTTCATTCCCCTGCTCAAGAAGGTTCAGTAGGTCTGTATTGCCTTTAGGTTAGAATACCAAGTTTGGTAGTTTGGTATTTGGCATTTAAAGTCCTTTGCCGTCTGGGTCCAACCTACTATTACAGGCTGATCATACATTACTCCCTTCACATCTCTTTGTTCCAGCCAAACTCATCTATTTCCTATTCCTTATACATGATATATCATTTCCTATAAAGCTGGAATGAGTAGCCTCCTAAATTTGACATCTTGGAATCCCTAGCTCCCTTCGTGGCTCAGATAAAGTGCTCATGACATATCCCCCAAGAGGTAGTGCCTACCCAGTGGGAATTGTGGACCAGTCTTCAGTAGCAGGTTGAGTACTCCCATCTTCACTGGGGTACCAGATGGGCACTCCTGACACCTGAACTCCTTCAGACCAAGGTGCAACCTCAGGTGGAGAAGCAGTGAATCCTGGATCTGGGGACATCCATTCACCCTGAAACTCCCCCTTTGTGACTGCCTTTTCAGCTGCTACTTACTCCTCCTTTTCAATCTCCTCTGGACCTCAAGTAAAAATCAGACATAACCTGTCATGGGTCTTCACAAAAGAAGGTACTATATATAATAAGGACTTCATGGACCAGCACCCACTACATCAGATTCAATGAGTAAGCTCTTTTATCGTTCCATGAAATGGTAATGTCCATATATCAAAGACGGGAGTCTGTGACGTAGTGCAGTAGTAGGAGGCTAACATAAGTCCATGGATTCCATTGAAAGGCTGGCGGGATCAGTAACTCACAAGAGGAGAAGCTCTCTGAAAGCTGCCTGGATCTGGGGAGTGAAAGCATCCAGTGTGAAATTCCCAGCAACAGGTGTGGCACCATTGGGAGCAGCAATTTTAAAACATTGTGCTGGTCAGAACAGTGAGTGAAATGACACGTCAGTTCAATTTTGAATACCAGTAACGGCACAAGTGACTAGCAGAAGCTTTTCTCAAGTTCGCTTCAGATTTGTAGAATAGATGTCATCACTCCTTTGTAGATATTTGGAAATACAAGTAGATGCCACCTAAGTGATTTCATGTAGCAAGGAATTTGAAGCTCTCCTCCTCCTTCATTAAGAACCCTAGGGTTATAGAAATTTTGAAAGTTTCTCTTTAAAGTTACAGTGGAAATGGAGTGTAGCACCATAGGGAGCCTTGCTCCAGGCAGAGCAGAAACCCAAACTGCCAAATTCAATGGCCTTTGCTTTTACCCATCATCCTTCGCTTTTTTGCAGGATTTGCTTCTGGTGATAAGCCCCTTTTTGGTCTACTTTCTTAGATTCCATAACTTTGTTTTCCTCCCATGTCTCTGACACTACTTCCCTGTAACCTTTGATGACTCATCTTTTTCTTCCTGTCTCATTAATGATATATTTCCCTAAATTATGTTTTTTAAACTTCTTTTATTTCTCTCTACTCTTATCTTTGGTGATCTCAAAACACAATAAAAATAAAAATTTACCATATAAGCTGAATACACTGGTTAGCAGCTAGGTGGCCCAGTGGGTAGAGTACTGGGCCTAGAACCAGGAAGACCTGAGTTCAAATTTGTTTTCAGACGCTAACTAGCTGTATGACCATGGTCAAGTCACTTAACTTCTGTTTGCCTCACGTTCCTTATTTATAAAATTAGGATAATAACAGCAGTTACTTCACAGGGTTGTCCTGAGGATCAAGTCAGATAATAATCGTAAAATGCTTAGCATAGTGGCTGGCACATAGTAAGCTCTGTAAATGTCGGCTGTTATCATTACCTGTTACTATTTTCAAAAGCTTGTAATCATCATGGATAAGAACTACATTAAATTATTATAATTGTAATTATTTTATAAAATATCATGTACAAAAAACTGATTACCTCTGACCACCCACCTCCTGTTACTTGGTAGGGAAGAGGAAGGTACAGCAGTAGCTGTCTCTCTTGACCACTAGATGTGATAAAAAATGGTTAATAGTTATTATACAATAAATTGTCCACTGGTCCTTAGAAGAAGAATATAACAGTGAAAGTTCTGTTATATTCCTCTTGTTCTTTTTCTTATTCTTCTGTGTGTGAGTGTGTGTATATCCATCTATCTATCTATTTGTAGAGAACATGTTTGATAAATATTTGTCTAACTGAGGTCCTTCCCTTCCTTTTATGCTCACAGCACTTAGCACAGTGCTTGGTGTATAGTAAGTACCAAGTACCATAGTAAGTACTTAACAAATGCTTTTACATTTATCCATCCATCCATCCATTCAAACAAAGCAGAATTTCCTTAAATTCTTGTGATTCAAATCAAATCTGACTTAGCAGTTTAATTTTCTCATTAGCCATATAGTAAATATTAGCTGTTACAATTAAATGTTTGTCAATTCTGGAAAGATTTGACTGGGAAAACAAACTTCTAAATCAATAATTAAATCATAGAATTTTTATTTCCCTTTTCTTTACTAAGGATCAAGTTGTCATTTCCACGTATAATTACAGCAGCCCAGCTCTCCCTGTGTGATGCCAGTAAGAGATGGTTCTGGGATATGCTCTGAAGGCGGACAGATTTGGAATGAATGTTGGAAGGGGACAGAATATATGTGATTGAGTCAGATGTAGCTTTGTAGGTCAGATACAGGAAAAAAACACCCTAAAACATATTCTATAGACACAGATTTATCTTTTCAGGAACTTCCCTAGAAAAGTAAAGACAAACATCTGAGGGGATGCATTTCAAGTAAAGATATGAAAGTGTGGTCTTAACAAGGTTGAATCAGAAATCTCCACAATCTAACACAAAACCAGCTCTCTGAGCAAGTGATTCATTTTTGAGGGCCACCTTTAGCTTCAGGTAAGAGGTGAAAAAGTTCTCTCTGTGTGTGCATTCGTTTTCCTTCCACGGTGATGATTAAATTTTACTATCTTGGATCAACATGATTTATGTGGGCAAGATCTCCAAGACTGAATGATAAATGTCACAAAGTCATCTTGCTACTGCTGGTCCAAGAGAAAATTTCTTTGAGCTCCAGTCATAGTGACTTGAAGAAAATAAGACAGAGACAAGGGCTATGATGGGCATAGCCCTTGTTTTCTCTTAGCTATGGAGCATAGTGGAGAGACAACCAAGGAGCCTACTAATCTCTTCCTGAGCTCAGCAGTTCTTCCATGGGGATTTATAGGATAATAGGGTCAAAGATCTCAAGTTGGGAGAAGCCTCAGAAATCATGAATGGCATGATCCTGGAGCCTGGAGAAGTAGAATAACTTACTTGAGGTCATACATAGATTGTCTAATTCCAGCCTTGGTTTTCCATCTGTTCAAATAGGGTGAGAGAAGGGTGTACCCGATGCCTTTCTTATAATATTATCAATACTAACAATAACATTGGGTAAGTCTTTTAAGCTCTCTGGGTCTGTTTCCTAAACAGAAAAAAGGATTTTGGACAAGATGAACTCTGTCTCTTCTAGCTCTTAATCTATGATCCTATAACTTTCCAAGAGATTGGCCCTCTTGTATCATTCTCAATCTTTCCTATGAAGATTCCTTTCTTTAAAATTAAGGAGAATAGCTCTCTGGAATTTAAAATACTCACCAAACTAAGCTGCTTTTGGGATAGTACCCCCCATGTGTGAAAAACAGTGCAGTATGCTGGAAAAAGTACTGAGTTAAAGTCAGAGGACCTTAAGATGATTAATCTCCTTGACCCTCAGTTTCCTCGGCTATCAAATGAGAAGATGATATTAAATGACTGCCGAGGTTCTTTCCAGCTCTACATTCATTTACATTCATGTTCTTTTATTGAGTCTGAAAGTCTTTCTCCCTCTCCCCCTTCCCCATTCCATGATAACAAAAGCAAAAGCATTCATTCAACAAATATTTATTGAGTGCCTAGTAGGAGAGACATTATGTTTAAAAAATAATTTTCACCTCACAGGTGGTGCAAAGCCTTAAGTAGCAGCGTGGCATAATGAATGTTGAATTTCTAGTGAAAAAATCTGGGTTCAAGTTCTGGTTTTTCACTTATGAGCTGTGTAACCTTTGACTAGTGACTTCACCATTTTGAGACTCAGTTTCCTTATCTGTACAATGGGGATTAACCACATTTCCACTACCTACCTCACATGGTTGTAATAAGGAATATATTCCATCAACTTGTTCATCTCTGCATAAATTTGGGCTATGAATATTTACATGGGACTCATTAAAATGCCTTTGTTAATCGGGAAAATTCTGATCTCCGGGAAAACAACTATTCTGAGGAAAGTAAGAATGAGTCTAGTGATGATGTATAGCACATGTGACATTTTTTCAGTTTCCCTACTCTGTCTCTAGTGGCATATAGTTCCTATATCCACAGCCAATTAACATTAAATGAGAATGAGATTCTCACATCTTCCAGGACAATGCACTGAGGGCTTTGCTACTAAGAAAAGTGCTAGAATTTGGGTTGGTGACTAATATCTATTGTTCAGAGTGACAAGAATGCAATTTGCATATTACTCAGTTTTAACACATGTAAGTTATAGTCAGATTGGGTTATTTGAGCTGAGCTTGGTTTAATAATGTCATTAGTATTTGGTCAATATTGGTCACTTACTCAAGTCTTCTTTATGCCAACAAAGTACTGAGATTGTCAGATGGGAGATTTAAGAACTTCTTAATGGTAAGCATAATAAAACACTGAACCTGGTGACTCCCAAAGGACATTGAGTCTCCATCCATATTCTTTAATGAAAGGATTTATGGTCATCGGTCTGGAATGATTCCAGCCTATTTTAGGGTACAAGTCTGGAACTTATGACTTCTTGAAATCCCTTCTATGTCTATTATTTGACAATTCTTTCATCATCTGTAGATTTCTGTCAGCAGATAAGTGATATTGTAAATAAGTAATATAAAACTCTTTCGAGAAATCACTTGTACTGATTTTGAATTTGAATTTTTTTCCTGGCTAAAACTATTATAAGGTGATGAGTTTAATGTTTTCTGACACTGGAACCAGCTGTTGGCCTTCAAAACTCGAGTAATGTTCCTGGTAACAGGGTTAAACTCAAATTGTTTTGTCCCACTGAAGAAATAGAAGAATCCTAGAAAGAAAATTAAGTCCAATTATTACTTTGTGCAGCTAAATATTCATACCTCTGTCTCTCACTTTGGGGGGGTTCTTAATGATTTTGAAAGTGTAAAGGGGTTCCTAGATCAAATATTTTGAGAACTGCTGATTTAGAACAACTGCTCCTGAACAGAAATCTCCTCTATGTTATCATTGACAGATAGTCATCTGAAGTAGGCAGCTAGGTGGATAGTGCAGAGGGCTTAGAGGCAGGAAGACTTATGTTCCTGAGTTCAAATCTAGCCTCAGACACATACTAGCTGTGTGATTCTGGGCTAGTCACCAACCCCTGTTTACCTCAGTTACCCTCATCTGCAAAATGACCTGGAGAATGAACTTTGCCAAGAAAACCCCAGATGGGCTCACAAAGAGTTGAACATGACTGAAATGACTGAACAAGAACATCTAGAGTCTACTTAAAGACTTCCAGAGAAGCAGAGCCCCTTCCATCCCCAGGCAGCCTAATTCAATCTTGGATAACTGAAACTGTAAGAAAGTTTGCCCTTACATCGAAGCCTTTCTGTAACATCCACCCATTACTCCTGGTTCTGTCCTGGAACATTGAAAATGGTTATCATGTCCTCCTGTATTTTCTCCAAGCTAAACATCCTTAGTTGCTTCAATAATCCTCCTGTAGAGGGCCATCTCCAGTTATCCTGACCTATATCTTGCCACTAGACCCAGATGTCTCTAGAGGAGAAAGTGAGGCTGGTGACTTTGCATAGCCCTCCCTCACTTAAATACAATGCACTTGCCTGTCATGGCATCACCTCCCTGATGTCATGGTACTCTTTGAGAACGAAAGGCAAACAACATCTGTGAATAGTTGTAGCAGTTACCCCACTGGGGACCCAACTGGAACTGGCCAGTTGGGCAACACAGCTCTCTTTCTTTCTTTCTCTCTCTCTTTCTTTCTTCCTTCCTTCCTTTCTTTCTTTCCTTCTTCCTTCCTTCCTTCCTTCCTTCCTTCCTTCTTTCCTTCCTTCCTTCCTTCCTTCCTTTCTCTCTTCCTTCCTCTCCTTCTTTTTCTTTCTTTCTTTCTTTCTCTCTCTCTTTCTTTCTTTCTTTCTTTCTTTCTTTCTTTCTTTCTTTCTTTCTTTCTTTCTTTCTTTCTTTCTTTCTTCCTGTTTCCTCCGTCCACATAGGGTATCATACTCTTACCTATGGGTGCTCTGCTCAAAGGAATGTAAATTTTGATGGCTGAAATTTCCCAAGATAGCATGGGGTTTATGGGCTAGATATCTTTCTTAAGAACCATGCCTTAAACCCAAATCACTCTGGCTCTCATTGATTGGCCAACAGTAGGTCCCAGGCTAAGCCCCACTTGGTCATTGTTTGGGCCAGAGTGGCTCAGAGTGAATGTAAATAGCAATTGTTTCTGTTTTGGCCAGAAACCCTAAGGGTCTTCCTCTCCCAGATTGATTTTTTTTTGGTTAGGTGGTTTGCCTCATTTCTTACATAGACTTAATCACTAAATGGATGTTGCCTCATTCAAACTCAGACCTGTTAAAGACCTTAGCTTAAAAAGGCCAAGGCTAAAGCCACTGTATCCCAGGCCATCTCCAGTTGTCTTGATCTATATCTTGCCACTGGACCCCGATGTATTTGGAAGAGAAAGTGGGGCTGGTAACTTTGCACAGCAGTCCTCCCTCACTTAAATCCAATTAATTTCCATTTCATGGCGTCGCCTCCCTGATAGCATGGTTCTCTTTGGGAATGAAGGACAACAACAGCCTCCTGTAGCAAAGTATTTGGTCCTTCTCACTATCCTTTCAGCTTATCACTGGACATGCTGTAACTTATCAAATCCTTCCTAAAATTTGGCAGCCAGAACTGAAGGCAATATTCTAGCAGCATGGAACACAGTGAGTTGATCACTTCCCTAAGCCAGGAAACCACCCTTCTCTTATGCAGCCAAACTTCGTGATAGCATTTTTTACTTCAAAAACACACTTGACTCATCTTTTGCTTGCAGTATACCATAAACTCTGAGTTTTTTTTTCATATAAGCTCTTGTCTAGCTACAACTCCCTATCGTATACTTGTGTGGTTAAATATAAAAAGTCCAAATTTAGGAATGTAAATTTTTCTCTACTAAATTATATTTTAAAAATTTTGGCCTATCTTTATAGTCTATCAAGACCCTTTTGATTTCTTACATTGTCATCCCACAAGTTTGCTATCCTTCCCAGCTTTGTGTTAAATTTATTAAGCATGTCATCTATATCTATATCTTAAATAATTGATACATATTTCAAACATCAAAGGGAGGAGTGATCTTTGGGGTACTCTACTATACGCTTAACATGGGCACAAAAGACTCCTTGTTGGAGGACAGCTTCTAAGGTTGCCTTTCGTTCTACTGAGTCATATACTTTTCCTTTTAAAAATAATTTACAAATAATAAGCACAGTGAGATCTTGTCCTCTGCAATTTGCAGTCAGATGAATGACTATGAAGCTGTGACTTATTGAAGAAGATCACTAGTGAAAGGCTCCTCTACTTGTATGTTATTGCCATAAAAATTGTATAAAGAAGAGAAAGCAAGACATGTGGGTAGGTAGGTGTTGTAGCATTCTCGATCACTTTGGAGTGGTTATTACATTTTTCTGTGATTTTTTTTCTGTTCTTTTGAAATCTAGCCCTCTTATAAAGTGACCCCTCCAAAATTTTTCAAGATTGTATCACCTTCTGCATGGATTTCCTTGGTTCTATGTTGGCCTGGTCAAGCCACCCTTCTGAACATTCTCTTCTTCAATGCTATTGCTACTTAGAATTCGTTGTGTTGATGTTTCTGCTGTGGCTGATGTTACTTTTGCTCCTACTCCTCCTGTTATTATTTCTTCTCTTTTAAGCATCTTTGATTTCTTTTTCACCATCTTCCTACATTTTCCTCTACTGAGTGTGGTGCCACATACCTATGTGTGTGCCCTGCTACTGAGGTGGTTGGGGTCAGTGTATTGCTTGAGCTGAGGATTTTTGAGATGTAGTAAGGCTAAAACCAAATGTGTATCCTCACTAACTCCAGCATCAAGATGATGAGCCTGTGGGACCATAGGGGCTACCAGGCTGCCCAAGGAGGTGGGGCTCAGGCCCAGACTGGAAATGGAGAAGATCAATGCTTCTGTGCCAATTAACAGTAGGATTGGCGTGAGTGGCTACTGAAATTCCAACCTAGGTGAGAGAGGGTGAGATAGACTCAAAAAAAGCCTTCCCTTGACCCTCCTATTCCATTCAATGACTGTGTTATCGCTCTCTTCCCTTTTAATACTGAATTTATTGATAAATATTGCTTATATGCAATGGTTTTACTTCCTCATTATTTATTCTTTGCTTATCCCCCCTGTGATATAGTTTTTAACCTCACCATTCTAGTGAACATGTGTTTACACCAGCCACCAATGACTTCCTCATTTTTATATCCAGTGGCCTTTTTTCCCACTTCTCATACTCCTTGACTTGGTAGCTCTTGATTCCATTGTCTATTCTCTTATACTGGATATCCTTCCCTTAGCATCAGAGACACCAAATTCACCTGTTTTTCTTGGCTATTACATATTCTTGAAAGCAATGAAAGTACATATATTTAAGAGGGATTAATACTTTTAGTCATTTAGAATGGTCTTATTTCCCACATATCCTAACTGCTTGGCATTTCTACTTACTCTTATACTGGAATGCAGCATCAACTGGGAGACCAATTCCTGGAAAGAGTCGTGCTATCCGTCTCGGGTAACCTTTTTCCATGGATTGGTTTATTTCATCATATCTGCAATAAAAAATGGAACAAGGAGCAGAAGTTTCAAAGAGGCAAAACTAGAGTTTATTTAAGGTGAACAGTTCCTAACAATTTAAGTTAATGTGAATGAGGTAGTATAGATTGCTTTGGAAGAGACTGGGTTCCTTCTCCAAGCAGAATTTGGTTGACCCTTTGTTGGTTTTTTTTGAGAGGGGAACTCTCATTCAGGAGTGGATTGGACTATATGGACCCTGAGGTGCCTTCTGACCTGGAGATTTGTAATTGGCACATGGCATGTGCCCCAAAGGATGCTGACAGCAAAAGCTCTCTTGCTTAAAACATGTACTACAAAGAATATAAGCCGATGCTGAATCATCTTGCTTCTTCTCTAAGGGCCTAGAAACTGTATGGGCACTTTTCACTTTAGGACAACCAAAGAACACAGTGTATTTTGGGTTTACCTCCAGTACTTATCTTCAACAAAGAAATAAGTTTTTCTTGTGATCCTGTTAAAGAGAGCAGCATCTATCTTTTTTGTGTGTCTTGGAAAGCCAAGGTCATAGATGGACTTGGGATAACCTGGCAGAATGGCATAAGAATTGATCTTCCAGAAATTTGCATCTAGAGTGAAGAAAAGAGATAATCTTTGAATATGTTGCCCTCAGGGTGAAAAATAATTGTCTTAAGAGTCATGAAAAATCTTTAGGTCACAAGGTCAATTCTGCTTACTGACAGGATTATTCATTTTGTCCCCTTCATATCCAACCTCTTCCTTCTGCTTATGGAACCATTAGATTTAGGGAAATAAGCATCTGCTTCTAGAAAACACCTTGAGGCTATCTCTACATAAAGGAAATATTTTGATTTCTATGGTCAACTTTGACTAGTTGTAGAATTCAAAATAATCACATTAGTATGAACATACCCAATCAAAATACCACTAAAGACATATGTTCTTATCAGATGTCAAATAAAAACGAAACAGAAAGAAGAGAAAATGCATGTAATTTTTTTTTTGGTAGGGGAAGGGTTTCAATTCTTATGCTACCCACCCAGGCCCTGGACACCTTGGTGTTTATTTTCAAAGCTGTGTGGAAAAGATCTGATATTTGTAGATTTGTAGATACAACTTTACAACTTTAAGGTATATACATTTTCTTATATACTCTTCAACATAGCCCTTTAGGTAGTTAGTGTAAGTATTATCACCATCATTTTACAGGCTTAGAAACTGAGGGAATGAGAAGTGAAGGAACTTGTCCAAGGTCACCTAACAATTGAATAACAGTCAAAATCAAAGTCAAGTCTTCTAATTCCAAGTCAAATGACCTTCACAATACATTTCAGCTGTCACTTCAGGAATATATATACATAGAAATAGTGCAGATGCTTTGTGATGTGCTTGTTATAATTTTATTTATGATTAAGAAGCTAAGGTCAAAGTGAGGCCAACTAAGGGGTGCCATGAATGGAGCAGCGGGGCTAGAGTCAGGGAGACCTGATTTCAAATATGGCCTCAGCAACTTACTAACTGTTTGGCCCTGAACAAGTCATTAACCTCTATTTGCCTCAATTTCCTTATCTTAAAAATGGGATAATGATAGCACTTAGCTCCTAGGGTGGTTGTGAAGATTAGATGAGATATTTGTAAAGTAACTAGCACAGTGTATGATGCTTCCTTACTTTACAATAGGGAAGCACTTTCATTCTGGATCAATGGTGATGTCTGTTTTCCTAACATTTAAATTAGCCACAAATGACAGAGAGGTACAATGGAAGAAGTTACCTTTAAAAATCAGAGTTTCATCCCTGTTATTTTCATATGCAGCTTGAATGTCATCTGGTAGAGATGGCCAAAATGAAGAGATTAATTCAAATTCAACTTCTGAGACTTCATAATAAATTCTCCACAAATGCCTGTTTTGGACACAAGACAATCTTATGTATATATACAGCATAGATGTTGATGGTAATGAGATGCATGTAAATGTCCATAATCATCACCATCATAATTTACATGGATCTCTTGTGTATCTCTAATAGATGCAATAGGATGGAAACTACCCTCACTTAACAGCTCTAAAGAGATATGAACTTGTTTTTACCTCTGTGGGCTGAGCAGAAGAGATTGTGCTCCTTATGGACTCTTTAAAGAGTCCCTCCCAGTGAAGGCATTTCTCAGACAGGACTACAACTCTAGAAGCCCAAGGCCCAGGTGGCTTAGGGTTGGCCTTCTGAGATGGAACTTTCACCTCTGGCATTTGTTGGAATGAAAAATATTTTCTCTGCAGACATAGAATCCTAGAGTCTGTCTTAACTTTGGAAGGGACTTTGGAGATTGTTTAGTCTGCCTCCCACCCAAAGCAGGAAAGCTTTCTAACCTATTCATCCAGTCAGTTCTCCAGGGTCTGCTTGAAGACTAAAAGTTAGGAATCGGTCAACAAATGCAGAAATGACATAAGGAACAAAACTGAGCCACTGTGGTCAATCAAAGCCTAAGTAATTCAAAATGTCACAAATTTCTACCACAGATTATAGTGTTCTAGGATAGGATTTAAAGACTTGTACAGTATCCTGCAAAACACTTCAAAGACACTTCATCTTTTGGCATGATGAGCATTCGATAAAACAAAAATTCATTTAAAAAGAACAAATTCCAGAAAAGGAAGAGATCTTGTTGAGAGAAAAATGTTTTACCTGTCTTTAAAGAACACTACTTCTCTGCGGAAGGTGGTGACAGCATCGAAAGTCAAATTAGGGTCACAGGCTTGGGGGATAGTGGGTCTCTTTGGCTTAGCAGGTACCTTAGATGAGGATCCTTCAGTGAAAGAACAACATATTTGAAACAGCCATAATGAATGATAAGAAGGTGAGGAAATAACATGAGTACAGAGGAGGCTTGCACAATGGGAGTTTTTTATGAAAACAATTTAAGAAATGATTTACCTAATTTCCTTTCTGAAAGTCTTCTTGTTCAACACCTTTGTGTAAAGTCTAGAACACCACTTACCGTAGATGGCCTGAATGCCCTTGATATCATCCTGAGAAAGGGGAGATTTGCTGGGATCAATGAAGGCATAATTTGGGAACATCAAGGCACTTGGATCATTGGAATGAGAGAGGCCCAGGGAATGGCCAAACTCATGAGCAGCTACAAGAAACAAGTTAAATCCTTAAAAAAATAGAAACAGTCAATTAGTCAGTTAGTCAACAAGTGCTTATTAAGAGCTACCTGTTTGCCTACTGTATGCCAGGTACTGTACCAAGCACTATAAAGACAAAGAATGGCAAAACAGTCCCTTCTCTCAAGGAGCTCACGTTGTAAAGAGGGATAAAACATGCAAACCACTATGTAAATACAAGATGTGTATATGGTAGGTGGAAAATAATCTCAGAGTGAAGATGGGGGGTGGAAAAGGTCACCTGCAGAAGGTAGAGTTTGAACTGAGTCTTCAAGGAAGACAGTGAGCCGAGCAAGGGTCAAAGGTGGGAAGAGCAGCATTCCAGGCACTGGGGACATATACGCATATGCAGATAGCAGTGAAATGTAGCTGGGAAAAAATATAATACTGTTCTTCATAGAACTTAATAGATATTTTTGAATGAATAATAAACATGTGTGAATTAGAATTCTTGCATGTTGGATGAATGGTTGGCTTAGGGGAAATGAAAATAGGATTGCCACATTGAAGATAATAATTTAATGGCTATAATTCATTTGGGAATTATTCAAACTTGCTATTAGAAGATAGCTGTCTTATTGTAGATTTAATAAGGTTTGGAATACCAAAGTTAAACTCAAGGAAACGTGAGTGCACGTTACTGAAAAGGTAAAGCTTTATTGAGGGGACATACAATAAAGAAGGGCAGTCAGGAACATTAGATAAAGATCAAGTTCCCTGGGTCCCTGGCTAGAACTGGGAGCCCAAGCTGGTAAAGCCTGCTGTGTTTCTATAGGATCCTTATCTAGGTCAAACAGAACCAAGCAGTGGGGAGAAAGGCAGTGGGGAGAAGGTGGGAGGAGCCTGGGCTTAGGAACTGGTGCTGATGCATGATAGTGGAGGGGTTGGGAGAGGGAGTTTCCTTGAGAAATTGAGGACTTGGCAGTATTTGAACTCTTTGGGAAAGGGGGTTTCAGTTGTTACTGATGGTCTTATTTTGACTTGGTGACTCAAGATATTTGAATTTTCCTGGGGCTTCTTCATTTAGCAGTATGAATCTTACAACTCATTTATGATTTAGTTGGTAAGTTTTAGGGAGTTGCACGAGGTACATAAAGCTCAAATTCCTTGTCCAGGGCCACACCATCTAATAAAGTTTCAGAGGTATTAAGCCCAGCATTCCATCAAATCCATCAAGATATCTTTTCATTCAGTAGACAAGATGAAATTCAGCTTATGGAGGTAGAGTTATTTTTCCTGGCAGAGCTACAAGCTAGTGTGGGGTTGTTGGTCCTTTGCCCCAAACACTGAAGTGGAAAGGGCTTTTGACAGCACTTTTACTCTTACATTAGCTGTGTAGAAACAGCTATGAAGCACCTAATTAGCAAGGATTAGATAAAACAGGAAGCCTCAGGATCACATATTTCCTCTCCTTCAGGGTCTATAGCCTGAGAGAGAAACTCCTTAGACCACCCCACTCTGCTCCTCATCCTTCCATCTCATCTTAGCAGTGGCTGAGGGTCTCACCCCTCCCCTAACTGAACTGCCCCAAATATCAAAATTTCTACTTATGTCTATGCCCATTGAAGTCTCAGAGACCCCTATGATTGCTACTCTAGGAAGAGATCCTACAATTATTTGCTGTTAGGACTACAGACTACCATCCTGTATCTTAGAAGATGCTGCTGACAGTGCCACTGAAATACTCATGTATATTTATAAACTCATTGCATTCCATAGGTTCCCAAAGTGGGTGATACTGCCCCCTGGGTGGTGCTGGAATGATGGGGGGGAGGGTGGCAGTAGTTTGAAATGATGCAAATTTTAAAAAAAAACAGTTAAAGGGTTTAAGCAAGCAGATTTCCAGCAGGAGCACTGAGTAATTTTTTTTAAAAGAGGCCACAGGCCAAATAAGTTTGGGAACCTCTGACCAATCCACCCATAGTTATAACCCAGTTATACCTGCCTATGATTATGTGTCTGTTGTCCATATCCTTCCCTAAGTTTGCCACAGAAAGGTCCACTCAGTGGAGCAGAGTCCCACATCACTTTCTCTGATATCCTGTGAATACCAGTGGAGCACTTTGGCCTGTTGTCCATCATTCTTGTCTCAGGACCAGTCCATTTTCTCTTCTATGAAGCAATTTCTCAATGGCATTTTATTCCCATTTACTCCCATGCCTATCATTCCGTGGATTTTACCTCTGTAAGATCTCTTGTATATACCCCCTGCTCTCCATTGACACTGCCACCACTCTGCTGAAGGCCCTCATCACCTCACTCCTGGACTATCAGAGCAGCCTACTGGTTGGTCTCTGTGCCTTAACTATCGCCCCAATTCAGCCCATTTCCATTTAGCAGTCAAACTGATCCTCCTAAAGTGCAGGTCTGACTATGTCACACACACACCACTTCCACTCTCTCATTCAATAAACTTGATTCACTCATTCACCTCCAGGATACAAAGTCATCTTTTTGACATTCAAAGTCCTTCATAACTCAAACCTTCCTACCTTTCCAGTCTTCTTACATCTTACATCCCTACCTGTCCAGTGACTGGCTTCCTTGCTGTTCCTCAAACAAGACATTTTATCTCTTAATTCAGTGAAAATTCACTGGCCATCCTTCATGCCTAGAGCACCCTTCCTCTTCATCTCTATCTCCTGCTTTCCTTGGCTTTCTGCAAGTTCCAGCAAAAATCTTTCCTTTTTCAAGAAGTCTTTTCAAGTTCCTCTTGATGCTAGTTTCTTTCCTCTGGTGATTCTGGCCAAATGATCATATATATACATGTATATATATATATATATATACATGCACACACACACACACACACACACACACACACACACACACACACACATATATATATATATATATTTTGCATTTATGTGTAGTTTCTTCTTGTTGTATTTTGTCTCCCCCATTAGACTATCTTTTGCCTTTATTTGATCTCCAGTGCTTAGCACAATGCCAGGCACTTAATAAATGCTGTTGACTCTTAAGTGACTGACTGACCTTAGTGGAATGTCCTCTCCACAATGGCCAGGCGTGGAAATCTTATCTGTCCTTCAAATCTTGGCTCAAATGCCATCTTTTCCAAGACACATTCCCTAATCCTCCCCAGCCATAAATTATCCCTCCTTCTTACTCACAGCACTTCCATAGCATATCATAGTTTGTAATAAGAATAATTCTAATAGCTAACATTTATATAGTGTTTTAAGCATTTAAAAATATTGTCCCATTTGATTCTCACAATAACCCTGAAAGACAGGCACTATTATTATCCCTATTTTACACATGGGAAAATTGTGGCTGATTGAGCTCAGACACAGTAAGTGTTTGAATCAGGCTTTGAATTCAGGTCTTCCTGACACCAAGTCCAACATTGTCCACTGCACCACTCTTGTAGCCACCCTCACTTGTATTATATGTTTTTGTGTATCTTTTTTACCTTCATTACTAGATGTGAAGCCCCTCAAAGCAATGTATTGTATTGTATTGTGTTGTATTGTGTTGTATCGTATAGACTGTTATTCTGCATTGCATTCACCTAGTGCTTTGCATGTAGCAGGTCAAGTGTTCCCAACCAGTTGTACGTTTACCCACTTGTCAAGGGCTATGGAAAATATTTGGTGAATGACTATACTATATTCTTGAAAAGATTTGATCTCTTATGTAGGCATATGGTAAACAATAGAATTTCTTTCCTTTCACATTAAATAAAGAGTACACAAGATTACTTGGTTGCCTAGGGGTATAGGGACTAAAGAATCTCTATCTATGGTAGACATTAAAACATATATATATATATATATATATATATGTATATATATGTATATATACACACACAAACATACACACGTATATGTAAAATGAAAGAATGACTGTCCTTATATGTAGGATAACCAGCCCTGTAAGTGCACAATGTGGAGAAGGCTCTTGTTTTTCTTTATTTTCTAACAATAAAGTTGGCATTTGCAGGTGGTGATATCATTCTGCAATATGGAGGCTAGGGCCTTGAGGCAACCTTAAGAGTTTGGAGAAAAACTACTATTGGCAAGCTACTATTTGGGGGGGGGATGGGGAAGGAAGGGAGGAAAGAAGGAAGCAAGGGAGGAAGGAAGGAAGGGATGGAGGGAGGAGAAAAGGGAAGAAGGAAGGAAAGGAGGGAAGGAAGGATAGAGGAAGAAACAGAAGGATGGGGGAAGGAAGGAAGGAAGGAAACAAGCATTTATTAAATATCTACCATGAGTCAGGCATTATGCTAAGCGATTCACAAATATTATCTCATTTGAGCCTCAGAACAAGGCTGAGATATAGATGCTGTTATTCCCATTTTGTGGTTGAAGAAACTAGGGTGGATGGAAGGAACTAGCAGTTTTAAGTACTTACTGTACACCAGGCACTGTGCTAAGTGCTTTACAAATATTATCTCATTTCATCCTTAAAACAACACTGTAAAATACGTACTATTGTTATCCTCATTTTACAGTTGAGGAAACTGAGCCAGACTAAGTGACTTGCCCAGGTTCATAGAGCTAATGTCTGGGGCCAGATTTGAACTCCTGTCCTCCCAACTCTAGGCCTATTACTCTATCTATTCCTAGACTGATTTAAAGTAATTCCTTAAAAAGATATGCTGACTATTAAGAAACCCCAGAACTCACCACTTGAATCTTTGGTCCAATTTTCATCCTCATCAAAGTGGGTATCTCCACCGATTCCTGGGCCAGGAGGAAAAGCATGGCCCAAGACTCCCAGTGGACCATCAAACTGCCGAGGGCATTTACCATGGACTGTTAAATTAACAATAATAACACACTAACATTTATATAGTGTTTTAAATTTACAAAACATTTTACAAATATTATCTCATTTGAATGAGAATGTATTTGAAAGAATGAGCTATCTGCAGAATCTCAGAATTTGAAAGATTCCCCTCCGTAATATCCCTAAAAAGTGGTCAGGTGGCCTTTGCTTGCAAACCTCTGGACAGGGAACTCGCTACCTCTCAAGGCAGCCCATTTCACTTTGAGAATCTAATCATTAGAGAAGGTTTTTCCCTCCTTGACCTTAACTATGTACTGCAGTTGGCACCCATTGCTTGCTATTCTTCCCTCTGGGGCCAAGCAGGACAAGTCTCATCTAATTCACACAACTCCAGATGAAAACACCCTGATTTATTACTCAATCGTATTGTAACTGTACCTCTGGTCCTAAAAGCAACCATGATGTCGGCATTGCCTTTGGAAATCCTGGTGAATGTTAGTGGGGCCACCTTGCTCCACAATTCCAGAGCCTTTTGGATGGCTTCCTCCACATCAGAATTTTCCATATCAGGAGTATAGTTCAATATCCTTTAAAGTTAACACAAATATTCATGCAAATATATATTTTATAGACATATAGCTATATAGTTAACTAAGTCACTGGTGTCCTCTTACACAAATTCCACATCTACTCCACACACGCCTTTTTGTCTAATTTTCTATTAGAAATACAAATACATAGACTTGATATGCATGTATGTATACACATATGTATTTATCAATATACATACTTGGTATGGCTATGAAGTAATGAAAGTAACATTCTTGAATGGCTTATAGAAATCAGTCTTAAAATAGCTGTGTATATACCCATGTATACACACAGAATTGGCTAATTAATCTATATTTCTACTGATTTAAATTTTCCCCTCTAAACCACTAAGAGCTACCCCCTTATTTACTAGTTAGTCAACAAACATTTCGAATGTGCCTACTATGTGCCAGGCACTGTGCTAAGCTCTAGGGATACAAAGAAAGGTAAAAGATAATCCCTGCTCTCAATAAGCTTATAGTCTAATATTTTGTATCATACCTTTCTGTAGATTTGGGACAGACCTTAGAAGTCATTTCAGTTCAACATCTTTATTTTACAGATGAGGAAACTGAAGCCCAGGGAAATGAGGGGACTTGCCAGTGTGCTAAGTGTTGGGGATACAGACAAATATAAAACAGTCTCTGCTTCCCAGAAGAACTTGAATTTTATTATGTGAGGCACATATACATAGAGCATATACAAAATAAATACAAAGAAATTTTTATTTTGTTTGGGAGAGGCAACTTAGGGGATCAGGAAAGGCCTCATGTGAGAACTTTTAAGAAGCCAGGGTTGCTAAAAGGTGGAGATGAGAGATGAGTGGATTCCAGGCTTGGGTGGGGGGGGTGCAGTCTGTACAGAGAAAAGAAGATGAGGGATGGAATGTTATGTATAAAGAAAATCTAGAAAGTCAGTTTGCAATTTGTCTTTGCACACAATTGGAAAAAATAAAATTCTGTTTGAAAAAAGAAAGTCAGTTTAGTTAGGCTATAGATAATTGAAAAGAAATTATGTCTAGATGGTGGAGTATAGGCCAGGACCCAGCCGAACTCTACCAACATTCTTCTCCAAATTTAAAATAACACCTAAAATCAAATTGTGGAGTGACAGAGCCAATGAAAGGTGAGAAGGAGACATTTTTCCAATCTAAGACAACTTAGGAGGCCCAAAGGAGAAGTCTGTAACACTGGGGTGGGTACAGTCTTGGAGGTGGCCACAACCTCAGCAGCAAAAGCAGCTTTGGGAGTTCTCAACCCAGAGATGGTAAGGGGGTCAGATAACTGGTCATAAAGAGATTACAGGGAACTTTTTGATGGCACTACTTGCAGCTGGTGCTGCTTGGCAACTTTATTACCCATGTGTAGTTCTCAGTTCCAGGATAGAGAGAACTTGTGATCAGTCACAAGGAAACAGGGACCCAGAACACAATTCCAGGGCTAAGAGGTGCACTGGTACTTACAGCTGCAGGAGAACAGAGGACCTGGTCATAGTTCCAGGGCCGACATGAGTACCAGTACTTGTGGTTGCAGGGGAGCAAGGACCCTTCTTGGGTAAAGAACAGAGCCTAGACAAGGAGAGCATGACCACACTTCTACCAGGATATCACTAACTTGGAAGCACTGAAAACATGCAGACCCCCAAAATTAGCTCTGAAAATAGCAACATGAAAAAATCTGAAGCCTGGCACAATACCTCTCCACCCCCAGGTGGTCAGAGCCCAACTTTAACATAAAGTTCAAAGTCAAGAAATATGCTAGGAGAATGAGAAAACAGAAAAACCAAAAACAACCTCCCCCTCAACTTGCCCATACATAAAAATCTACTTCAGTGGAAGAATGGAAGAGAAGATCAGCGCATAAACTTAAAAGAAGATGAGAATGTGAAAATAGCCACAAGCAAAGCCTCAAAGAAAAATGCTAATTGGACTCAAGGTCAGCAAGAATTCCTGGAAGAGTTAAAGAAAGAGATAAGAAATAAGATAAGAGATAAGGGGGAAATTGGGAGAAGAAATAAGAGAAATACAAGAAAATTTTAAAAAGAGAATTAACAGTTTGGTAAAAGAGGAACGAAAAAATTACCAAAGGAAATATCATCTTAAAGAAATAATTGGTCTGACAGTAAAAGAGGCACAAAAATTCACTGATTAAAAGAACTCCTTTAAAAGTAGAGTAGGCCAAATGGAAAAGGGGGTTAAAAAACCTTACTGAAGAAAGAACTTCTTTAAAAGAAGAACTGGACAAATGGAAAAGAGGTACAAAAACTCACTGAAGAAAATGATTCCTTAAAAATTAGAATTAGACAAGTAGAAGCAAATGCCTCCATGAAACTTCAAGAAACAATAAAACAAGATTAAAAGAATGAAAAAAACTAAAAGAAAATATGAAATATCTTATTGGAAAAACAACTGATCTGAAAAATAAATCCAGGATGTATAATTTAAGAATTATTGGACTATCTGAAAGCCATGATAAAAAAGAGCCTAGACATGGTATTTTAAGAAATTATTAAGGAAAACTGCTCTAATACCTTAGATCCAGAAGGTAAAATACAAATTGAAAAAAAAAACACCACTGATCACCTCCTGAAAGAGATCCCCAAATGAAAACTCCCAAATTCCAGAGCTCACAGGTCAGAAAGAAAACATTTCAAGCAGCCAGAAAGAAGCAATTCAAATTTTGTGGAGCTACAGTCAGGATCACCCAAAATTTAGCAACTTCCATATTAAAGGAGTGGAGGGCTTGGGATAGGATATCCCAGAGGGCAAAGGAAATAGGATTACAACGGAGCATAACCTATTCAGCAAAACCAAGTATAATACTTCAGGGGAAAAAGTGGATATTTAATGAAATAGAGGAATTCCAGGCATTGCTGATAAAAAGATGATAATCAAATAGAAAATTTTACCTCCAAACTCAAGAGAAGCATAGAAAGGTAAACATGAAAGATCCGTTATAAGGGACTCAATGGAGTTAAACTGTTTACATTCCTATGTGGGAAGATGATACATGTATCTCCTTAAAACTTTATTATTATTAGGGCAGTTAGAAGCAGTCAGGCATAAGTCAATTATGTTAGAATGAGTTCTAAAAAGATAATGTAGGGTTGAGAAAGAGGAATTCACTAAGAGAAAGAGGAAGCGAAAGATAGAATGGGGCAAACTTTCCCACATAAAAGAGATGCAGAAGTAACAGCTTTTGTAGTGGATGGGGAAAATGGGGGCTGGAGGGTGATGCTTGACTCTCACTCTCAGAGAAATTGGTTCAAAGGGAACACATACACATACATACATACATACATATGGGTACACACACATGCACACACACACACACACAGTTAGGTATATAAATCTACTTTACCCAATAGGGAGATAGGGGGGAGGGGAGAATGATATGGGGGAAGGCAGAATGGGAAAGGCAGTGGTCAGAAGCAAGACAGACTTTTGAGGAAGGGTAGGATGAAAAAGAGAAAGAAATTAATAGGAAAATAGAGTGGGAGGAAATGCAAAGTTAGTTATCATAACTGTCAATGTAAATGGGATGAGCTAATCCACAGAATGAATGCATATAGCAGAATGGATTGGAAACCAGAATCCAATAAGTGTTATATGTAAAAGACACACCTAGGACAGAAAGGCACATATGGGGTTGAAATAAAGGCTAGAACAGATTCTATTATGTGTCAGCTGAAGTGAAGAGGGAAGGAGTGGAAATCATGATCTCAGATGAAGCAAAAACAAAAAATAGGCCTAAAGGAAAGGCACATTTTGCTAAAAAATACCATAGACAGTGAAATAATATCAAAAACTTTCACAGCAAATTTCTCTGATAAAGGTTCATTTCTCAAATGTATTGGGAGCTGAGTCAAATTTATAAAAATAAGAATCACTCTCCAATTGATAATTGCTCAAAAGATGAATGAACAGTTTTCAGAAGAAGAAATCAAAGCTGTCTATAGTCATATGAAAAAAATACTCTACTGTTGATTAGAGAAAGGCAAATTAAAACAACTCTGAGGTACCACCTCACACCTATCAGAAATGACAAGTGCTGGAGGGAATGAGGGAAAATAGGTACATTAATGAATTGTGATGGAGTAAAGATAGGAGAGACTGGAGACAGAGAAACCAATTAGAAAGTTTTTGCAGTGTTCCAGGAAAGAGTTCATTCAGAGGTAGAATGAGATGAATTAAAGATGCTATTGAGGTGGAATCAACAAGGCCTGACATTGGACTGAGCTGATTGAATATGTGGGCTAAGGGAGAGTGAGGAGGAGAGAATGATGGAATCGTTGTGAACCTGTGCGACTGGAAGGTTGGTGAGTGGGGAAAGATTGGAGAAGGGCTGTGTTTGGGGGAAAAAGATCATGAATAAGGAAATGAGAGAGATGAAGTTTATTGACTTTAAATTCAGGGCTCTCTGGAGGAGGGGGAAATTGGTAATCAGATATATAGCATTTGATTGGACATTCTTATCAGCTCCCAACTTGTATCATTGAATATGAAAGACATTGGAACCCAGACTTCAACATATGCTCTTTCCATTCAGGGACCAATACAGAGCCAAGCACTTCAGCCTTAATGTTTACTTTCTCCTATATACAGACTCATTATATCTTTTCCTCTATCCTCACTATAGTCAACCTCTCTCCATGTTACACTTTAATTCACACCTCCCGAATGATGATGATGGTGGTGACACTAATCGCTAGCATTTATATAAAATGCTTTACTTATATTATCTCAATGTATCTTCACAGCAACCCTGTGAGGTAGATGCTATTATTATCCCCATTTTACAGATGAGGAAACTATGGTTGAGAGGTTAAGTGCCTTGCCCAGATCCAGAACCATATAGCTAGTAAGTGTCTGAGGAAGAATTAGAATTCAGGTCTTTCTAACTCCAAGTTCAACATTCTATCCATCATCATCCTAGTTGCCTAGCACTAGGTGAACAACTGCTGACTCTGTCTATAAAAACATTAGCTATGTGGCATGTGTTTTCTTACCATAAAGGAGGCTGACTTCCATCAAGAAAGTTCTAACACTAGCAATGAGAATAATTTCTGTAGGGCATAAATATACCTGGGGAATAATTGGTAGCTGTAAACAGTTTCGTGTCCTTGCTACCTCTCACATTTTCCTTGGTGTCCTTTGATCAATAAGTCTTTTCGCTGCACTCAGGAGCAGATTTAGAACCACTAAATTGTCTTCCTGAGCCTGCTGTTTGCAACTCATGTCTCTAAGGTATAGTACTAAAAATAGTTAGCATTTATGTAGTGCTTTAAGGTTTACAAAGCATTTTACAAATGTCATCTAATTTGATCCTCACAAGAACCCTGGGAATTAGATTATTATCCCTATATTATAGATGAGGAAACTCAAGCAGGCAGAAACTATGTGACTTGCCCAGGGTCACACAGCTAGTAAATTCTGATGCTGAATTTGAATTCAGGATTCTTTGACTTCAGGTCCAGCACTCTATCTCCTTAGCCACCTAGATAGAGTAAGACAAGAGAGCTGTGGAAAAGATAAGAGTCTTAGAAGATATATAGACTCTGCCCGTTCCTTCATTCTAAATCAGGAACATATATAATTTATTGCAAGCCAGTTACAATGATCCTTATTTTATAACAGCTTTAAAGAGAAGAGTCCATAACTTTCCTCAAAATCCATTCTAATATTTAACAGCTCTCCCAGCTGGGAAGTTCTCTATCTTCTCCAACTTAAATTGGTCATGTTCTGGTTTCCATTTATTTTTGGACACATTTCATACAGTCAAGCTCACAGGTGTAATTTATGTTACAGGGTATCAGAGAAGACAGAAGCATTACCTATATGTGATTCTGTGTTTTCTCCACCCAGGTAGAGTATAGCCATATTGACCCACGTCGGGTGTCCCACATCTAGGCTGTTTCATGATCTCAAGGGTGTTCGAATCAAGTCTCCCAGTCACTGTCAATCCAAAAAATGCTTGCATTTCCCGAAGTTTTCCATCTAAGGGGACATTGCTCTTGTTTTGAATAAGATGACTCCCTTCTGTTTCAAGTGTATAGAACTGATCTAAATATGCCTGACCCAAAAGATAAAAACAAAACAGAACACATACACGTACACACAAAGACACAAACATAAAAAATACAACTGTACACTTTAGGACATAGTGATCTCTAAACTAAACTCATTGAACAAAATGATTTGGAACTGACTAAAGAAAACAAACTCTAAAGCTTCTCAAACCCCAACCACACCCTAGAAGATGTTGCATTTCTTTTGCTTGTTGGGTGATATTTAGCTATCTTGGCTGCTTTGTTCAGCCTGGTATTTCCTAGAAACAGATTTTCTATGTACAAATTCTTTGCTTTGTAAATACAATTAGTTTCAGTCACATGGGATCATCAAATTATGATGATTTCTACAAGCCCCCTCCGGAGTTGCTCGTTGGTTCACACTGTGAAAACAGGTATTAAACAGGTATTATAAACCAGTAGATTGGGCTATTCTAGTCAATCTCTTAATCCTTCAATTGAAATTAAGGTGCAGCCTTAAGGTAGTTGCCACTATTATATCTGCTTTTGTTTCTCTGTCTCTATCTCTATCTCTCTATTCATGTCCCTCTGTCTTTGTTCCTGTATCTATCTCTGTTTTTGTTTGTGTGTTTGTCCATGTGTTTGCGTATCTGTGTTTCTGTTCTGTCTGTTTCTACCTCTGTCTCTCTGTCTCTGGTCTCTTTCTCTGTCTCTCTCTGTCTCTGTGTCTGTCTATGTCTGTCTGTCTCTGTGTCTATGTCTCTGCCTCTGTCTCTTTGACTGGGTGTCTCTGTGTCTCTGTCTGTCTCTCTCTGTCGCTGTCACTGTATCTGTCTGTCTCTCTGTCTCTCTCTCTGTCTGTCTCTTTGTCTCCTCTGTCTGTCTTTCTCTCAGTATTAGAGTCCCCTTTCCTGCTTTCCTCAGGACTTAAGTGTTTGTTTCCCCCATCTCCATTCAGTGCCTCTATCTAGGAGCTTCCTCCTCTTAGAGGGACTCATTTTGCTACTGCGGCAAGGTCCTTAGATTATGTTTACAAAAGTAGCTGATATTTTTCATTGCATTTAGTCTGTCAGCCAGCAACATTGATTAAGTACCTGAGCAAGGTGCCTGCTTTCTTCATGCTCCGTCTTTGGATCTGCAGGAAAAGCAGAAGAGGATGCTAGAGAGAACAAGAAGAGTAAGGGTAAGATCTTCATCTTGGTTCCCACTTCTGTGCCTTGTTTTTGCAGGATTTCTTCCTTTCTTCACGTGAAGCCTAGTTCTGCTTCTACGGAACTTCAGCAAGACAAGTCAGCAGGGCCATGACTCATTGATTGTATCATCTTTTAATCAACAACAGAGAAGTGCATTTCTCATAAAGATTGCCATGATAGGGTTTTATTTTCCTCTCAAACTTCATTTTGCAATCCCCAAATTTCCTTTTAATAATTAGACACAACCATTTTCCATGATCCACTTGAATCTATTATGAAGTTGGCCATGTAAGTGTAACTTTGCTTTTTGTAAAGCTGATTTTAAATATAGAAGTACTGAATAGATTTTATAAAAGCACTTTAGGTTCAATTGAAATCATTGAGATTAGCAAAATATATTTTTCCTCTAAATAGCTCAAAATATTTTTGTAGACTTTATTTCACACATTTTTTTCCTGGAGAACCATATACATTCAAAGTACCCAACCTCATTATTAGAAACACACACAAAAATAGAATGAATGAATGAATATTAACACTCTCACCATATAGGCTCTGTATTTTCATTTATTTTGGTCATAAACATATATTAGCAAAGAGACATGCTTTGAAAGAAATATTCCTCCTCTTTCTCCTTGAACTTAATTTAATTTTTCAATTCAGACAGACACAAAGATACACAAACACATAGACAAACACACAGACAGAAACAGAGATGGAGGCAGAGACAAAGACAGAGGGACACAAATAGAGAGATGGAGATAGAGATGGAGAAACAAAAGAAGATATGCTAGTAGTAACTACCTTAAGGATGCATCAAGAAGGATTTTGAAATAGACTAGAATAGCCCAAGCTACTGGTTTATAATACCTGTTCCATAGTGTGAACCAATGAACAACATGGAAAGGGGCTTATAGATGGAGGTCATCTCTGTGCTTAGTACATACTAGGTGTTGGGGTATTAAAAAAGATATCTGTCAAGGTTCCTAAAAGCATCAATCTTATTGTGGAAAAGAACTATATACAAATGAAACAAGGGAGGGTATTTGTAAAATATAAAGTATGACCCAGTGCTGAAACACAATAGAAATGACAAGGATTTGGGCATGTCAAGAAGGAGGCTGTTGTGGTCATGGAGTATGTTATGCTGGTACGATCTGAACTGAGTCTTGAAGGATGGGCAGGACTTAATAATAGATAGAAGAGCATTTAAGGTGGGAAGAAAAGTGCAAGCAAAAGTACAGAGGTGGGAGTGAGTTTAGCATATGTCACAAATATTAATGAGACCAACCTAACGAGAATATGCATGTGGAGAATTATGGGTGATAGGATTAAATAGGAAAAATTGAGCCAGATCATGGAAAGTGTTGTATTGTAGGAATGATATAGCCATCCCTGGTAATATAATAATTATCATCTGACATGTTCAAGCTATTTGGAATGGGAGGCTGGAGGACAATAAATTGCCCCTCCCCTATTGGGCTTTAGTCAGAATGTGGGTATCAGGAAAATAGTTCCCACCGCATCTTGTTACTGTATTTAGGAGGTGACTTTCTGTTGTTAATAGGGCAGGACTGCTTGGATTCAAAAGAGCCTAAGAGCATAAGATTCTAGACATAGAACTAGAAGAGACCTCAGAGACCATTTATTCCAATGCCCTCATTTTACAGATGAAAGAGGGAATGGTGGTACAGGGAGGTTAAGTAACCTTGCTTAAGGTTACACTTGCAGTAGGTATCAGAAGTAAGATTTAAACCCAAGTCCAGTGATTCCAGAGTCAGTTCTCTTTGTACTGTTCCATGTTTCCTTCTTTGTTCAAAATTAACTTGTCCCTTGAAAACTAAGGACACCTCCATCGGCTGTCAGATTTAGCATAGAGCCCACAGTGGGGGCGGAGCCAAGATGGCCGCATGAAGGCAGCCTCTTACCGGAGCTCTCTCACAAGGTCTGTCAGATTCCTATAAAAAAGTGAATTTCAGCAGATTTGAGAGAGTCAGAAGCCGCGACCAGTCTGCGTGGGGCAAATTTCCGAGCCGGGAGAGTCTGAAAGGCCGGAGGCACAAACCTGTAGGCTCGGAGAGTGCTCGGTGCGGAGCTGCTCCAGACCAAGGCAGAAGCGGCTGGCCGGGAAATCCACGTGGGAGACGGGCTGGGAGAAAGCTAGGCACCCGAACCGGCGGAGATCCCCAGGCCTCCCAACACAGGACGGCAGTCTGTGGAAGTGATGAGAGGCAGCGCAACGCCACTGGCCGTGAAATACCAACTCCGGAAGCTTGCAGCCCAAACGTATGTAACGCAGCTTCT